>NC_079532.1:11524639-12124639 GCF_003711565.1 Takifugu flavidus
CGCCTGTGTATTAATATTGATGAATCAGAGAAAGCCTGTTGTTTCTTCTATGCTTTCTTCTAGCAGCATAAACTGTTTCTCACATTTGAACTCAGGTCACAGATGTTCTTTGATGTTTATCGTTTTTGCTTTGATCCAGCATGTAAATGTGGTGGAATTCTTCTTGTCTTACAGCGGGATGCGAAGGGACAGTACCTGTTTGACCTGATCTGCCACCACCTAAACCTCCTAGAGAAAGACTATTTCGGCATCAGATATGTGGACCCAGACAAGCAGCGAGTGAGTATTTTTATTCGTGTCTGTGTGTTGCCTCTTTGGGCCTTTTTAATAATTCATTTTAATCATTTTTAAGTATCAAAACAAAGCGAGACGTCGCTGAGGATAAGGAAACATTATTTACCAAATGCTAGTTCAGTGAAATGGTGCATAATATGGGTAGAATAATAGAAAGGAAAACAACATTTATATGCTTTGATGTGCATTTCTAAAATCGAGGAGGTCAAATTAAAGTAGCCTAGCATGGAAAAACAAAAGATAACTAAACTCTAACACCAAAGCTCTACCTTTCTGACTTTAAGAGACATTTTAATGACTGAGCATTAGCGGCGATAGCCTCCTCTCCCTTGCATCTTTACAATAAGCTAATGCAAAAGCTTCCACTGCATTATTGATCGCTAAAAAGGTCTACTTTAGCATCAAGCGCTTTAAAATTAGACACAGCTGGAAGTGGATTCAAGAGTGACTCCATAGGCACGATGCCATTGTGTCCGCATGTGGCTGCATTTTTAAAAATGGATCGGACTGGGAGAGTGAATAGTTGTGTTATTCGCCTTCCTATATTTGTGGCGCCTTTCAGGATGGCGGTCGCTCCATCACACTCTTCCGGGGGCCGCGTGGCGAGCTCTGCTTGACTCATGAAGTATTCACGTGTTCACAGATCATGTTGTCGTCCTGCAGACAGGAGCAAAGTCCCGCTGATGCTGGGTACACGAAGCTGGAATATTCTGGTTCTGCGGGTGGGTCGGTTTGGTGGGTGGGCCTCCAGGGAGGAAAGGAGAGGGGTAATAATGAGACGCCACAGAGGGACGGTGCCGTTGTCTCCATCCCGTAGGCTCAGTTTTAAATGCAGCATCTTCGTCTTCGCCTTCCTCAGTCCCGTCTATACCCCAACGGTGCTGTGGTAACACATGATGTAACAGCGGTGACACCAGGTAAACTGTCGGTAGTAACAGCTGAACGTGGCGGATGATCCTGGCAGAAGTGAGCCAGGGCGTCCTGACGAGCGCTGGCGTTCTCTCTTAATTGTTTCCTTTTTATTGACTTAAAAAATTCACTTTGTTTTTTTTTTTCTGCCCTGCAGCACTGGCTGGAGTTTACAAAATCCATCGCAAAGCAAATGAAATGTAAGTACCCGGATTTTATAAAATCTCTGACTCTAATGACCCCCCCCCCCCGCCATGCTTCATTGTGCACTCATCCCAAATGAGAGTATTTAGCCATTAGAAACTGAAAATAAAAATACTGTTTACAGCTTTTTCAATTTGGCACAATGTCACCGCTAAAGCTACGTGTATGCTAACGAAACAAGCTCTCTATATAGATTTTTATACCAAATCCTCCAGTGGGTATTTTGGAAGAGAATCCAACTGAAGCCCCCCCTTCCCCCCCTTCCCACGCTGCTGCTGATTTTCGTCCATGTCTTCACTCTCCTGTGTTCGCTCCCTCCAGCTCAGCCTCCGTTCACCATGTGTCTGCGAGTTAAGTTCTACCCCCCGGAGCCCGCCACTCTGAAGGAGGAGATCACTCGGTATGACCCCCCCCCCAGCTTCCACTGGTTCTTGTTTTTACCTCTCCTTCCCTTCAATTGTGCTCTAAAATTAATAAACAGAGCAAACAGTGCAACATTTATGAGTTTCCATAATTAAAAACGCTGAGCGCTGTCTAAGTTGAAGTGTGATAAATATTACACAGAACCCAGTTCACAGGGTGCACTTTAAAGCTTCCAGATGCAGGTTTTGGTGGGCAAATATATTCCTGATATTTGTGGTTTCATTTAATTAGTGGGCAGGTCAAGATGACAGTGGCCTTTGCTCGCTGACACATTCATCACGGGCCGTTCTGGCCGTCTCTGAGGGGCGCTGAATCAGGTATCATAATGAAACAGGCAGAGCGGGGAGAGGCGGGGCCAGCCGGTGTTGATTGAGAGGGGAATGAATGAGGGGCGAGGGGGTGGGGGGTGGCAGGGGAGGGTGAGCAATGATGATGAGGGCAGAGAAAGCAGCCCCCAGGAGGGCCAGGGCCAATAATCAATCACGCACATGCTTTAATCTGTTTCACACTATACGCTGTTATTAAAATCATAACCGTTTCTCATGGTTACAGGGGTTAGAGTCGCTTGTGTTTTATTTTATGGGGGGGTAAAAATGACCTTTTCCATGATGTGTCAAACAATAATTTCACCTCTACGTCTGTAGGATGATCTGCACACAGAGGGCAGATGAGAGTACACGACCAGGGTGTTTCCTCTTCTTCTAATTATTATTGTTATTATTGTTAGTATGAGAAGCGTCCGCGCTGAAAAGCCCCTTGAATTGAATGTTTTCGAAGGTTCTCCTCAAGGGATTTTCCTCCCACAGACCAAACCTTGCACATTAAGGTGATTGGAAGCTCTAAATTGCTCCTAGGTGTGAGTGAATCGTGCCTAAAAAGGAAGCTAATGACCACACCATTGCTCTTGTTGCTCCTGCTGCAAACAGTAATAAAGGGATAATGTCCTCCATTGTCAGTGAAGTTATTACACTCAGAGCAGCTCGGTTGTGTGAAACTGGGTTGGAGGCTTTCAGAAAAACAGTATCAGTAGCAGCTTTTGCCTCCAGGGCCCTCCTCTCCTCATTTCCCTCCCTCAAATCACCATCTTGTGTTTAGCAGGGTTTTTCAGGGGTTCGCTTCCTCAAACTTTTACCTTTCTTTCGCTATAATATTTGTTCTCTTCTCCTTTGCAGGTATCTCGTCTTTCTGCAAATTAAGAGGGACCTCTACCACGGACGGCTCCTGTGCAAAGCTTCGGATGCGGCCATGCTGGCTGCTCACATCCTTCAAGGTAATGGGAGGTGACAGAGGGAAATGAAGTGCAGCACTCTCTGCTTCGCGCCGCGCCGGTGACCCCTGCGATCGGAGTATCACCAGTTTGACAAACACTGTCAGCCAAAGCGTGATTTTTTTTGAGTAGAACACGTGTTCAGTTGCCTGTTCAGACATTTTGGTGTGTCTGAGAATTAACAGGCAGCCTGCAGACTGCTTTAAAAGTGGGGATTATGTAGAAATACACACACGTGACGATAACAACGATCGGCGGCTAAGCTAGCATCACAGAAAACCTGGCACGAAGGAGGGGCTGATGAATTAAAGATGGGATGCCTGGTCAGCTCCTCCTTGTGGGGGGAAATCAGTGGGCTCATCCCAGCGCGTGCTGCATGGCCAGAAAGAGCGGAATTAATCCCAGGCTTCAGCTGCGTTGTTTCACCTCCTCTCTCGTCCGTCCTCCAGCCGAGATCGGTGATTACGACCCCGGGAAGCATCCTGAAGGTTACAGCTCGAAGTTCCAGTTCTTCCCCAAACATTCGGAGAAACTGGAGCGCAGGATTGCGGATATACACAAGACGGAGCTGATGTAAGAGCAAAGATATCCACCCTTCCCCTTATTCTCCCTCCCCTGCTGAAGCGCTGCATGTCCTTCACACCCCAGTTAACAGGGATCCTCTCTGGCACCAAAGTGAGTCCTCCCACTTTAAATAAGTTCATCGGGACACATCAGAGGCAGAATGGCGTCAACATATATTCTGGTTTGTAGAAGCTGCAGAGGAAGAAACAGCACGACGCTTTACTGCCCACTAGTGGCCGCTTTGTTCTTCGCTGAAGGGCAACCGAGAGAATGTTGTTTTCACTCGCATTGATCGTTGAAGTTAATTTAGCCTGCCTCTAGCAGTCTGAAGACCTCATTAGACATCTTTGATTTTTCAAGAGCCTTTTTGTGTTGCGTTCTGCACGCTCGTGGCGCGCTAATGCAGCCGTTTGATCTTCCCCAGTGGGCAGACACCTGAAACATCAGAGCGAAACTTCCTGCAAAAAGCCCAGATGTTGGAGACGTATGGCGTGGATCCCCATCCGTGCAAGGTTCCATCAACGCTCCAGTCCCATTTTCAGATGGCACCGTTCTTGCTTCTTTCCGTTTGAGGGTCTCAGTCATGTGTTCTGCCTTTCAGGATGTGTCTGGAAACCCGGCCTTCCTCGCCTTCACGCCTTTTGGTTTTGTGGTGCTCCAAGGAAACAAAAGAGTCCACTTTCTCAAATGGTGAGCCAAACATCAGACAACCTCTGCTACGGGCCAGAGACGGCACACGTTTCTCCAGTAGGCGCTGATGTAATTAGAGCAACTCTTAGCTGCAGGCCTTCGTTTTCCCTGAGTTAGCATGCTAGCGGGGGCACTGCAGCTGACTTTCCAGTGACTGTCACCTCAGCTCAACCATCTTTGTCTACCTGAGACCGATGCTGGGAGCGAGCACGTGCACAGATAGCTAATTACAGCACAACACTAGGCTTTACTGGATAGAGATTCAGCACAATGCTTCACCAGCTGACTTCCACCAGACTGGAATTTAACAATCGCTTGGTTTAGAGGGTCCTGTTACATTAGCAACAGCATTTTTTATTTGTGTGGTGTCTGATTTGCTTGCAAGCTAACCTCCGCTCTTCTCTCCCCCGTCAGCAGCTGATATCATTCCTTATTTGTTTTGTCAGTCCGGCGTCATTTATCTGATCTCAGAAGTGTTTTGTCATGAATATTTAAAGAAGCTTTGGTTTTCTATTTCTGTATGCGCACCTGCTGCCGCGCTCTGCGCTGGACAGGAACGAGGTGACCAAGCTGAAGTTCGAAGGAAAGACCTTCCATATATATGCAAACCAGAGGGAGGTGAGGGAATGATATGTTGGACAAACAGGCTGCAGATTTCATGCCCTAATATGGTGTAGCTCTGTCTTTTTTCTGGTCTCAGTTTGTTATATTTTCCTGCACGTTGTCTTATTTTTAATGTGCAGGATGAAAAGATCATCCTGACGTACTTTGCGCCCACACCAGAAGCATGCAAACACCTTTGGAAATGCGGAGTGGAGAACCAGGCTTTCTATAAGTGAGTTCATGCATTCCTCTCACGGCTTCTTTTTAGCCGTTCGAATCTAGCGTTGAACGCCACGGAGAAGGTTACTCCGGCAGTGTTTTGGCATTTTTAAAAGCCATCTCACGGGGGTTGTTTATCGGCCAGACAATGAGGGGAGAGAGACACCTCTGACCTTTAGCACAAGCCTCCGAGTGCGTCAGCCTTCTATGTGAGGTATGGCCTGTCGCGGGCCAAAGGGATGCAGGCCTCCCTCTCTGCACAGGAAGGGCGCTTAGAGGGCAAACAAGCCGCTGCTCAGCTCAGGGGTCTGCCACCGGTGATGTAACGGTGGTGAAAGGGGGCATTTGAGGGGGCGTGAAGGTGAAGACGGGGTGAAGGCGTAGGAACGTGGGCTGACCTTATGTAATGGTCTGTAGCGGCAGGTTATATTTCATTATGGCCTGCAGCAAAACTATGCACTGATAAATAAGAGATGTCTCTCAGCGCGCACATAAAGGCGAAATTAACCGTTAATAATTCACGTCTCACTTACGATGACAATATAAACATATTGAATACTGTATGGAGCTGTGCGTCTATAGTAGGAGCACATGCATAATTGAATATCAGTGTATTTGATCCTCTCTCAGCTTTGTAACCAGATTCAGGGAGGAGATGTTTGATTTATTTGCACAGACAGGGACAAGAGTTTGTTTTTACTAGCAGATGTTGGAAATTTTAAAATCCTTCTGAACTGTGTTCCTTCAGGCTGGAGAAGTCAAGTCAGGTTCGCACGGTCTCCAGCAGCAACCTGTTCTTCAAGGGCAGCCGATTCCGTTACAGGTAGAGTACAAGACAGCGTGAGTGATGGGGGAAGGTTAAGACTGTATAAGGAGGACCTGGCCCTCGCGCCTTCTGTGCACCGGAATCTTTTAATGTGGAGGACGTGCACGTGAAAACAACAAGACCTCGTGATGCATATTCCCCTCACACATCCTATAGTGTTCAGTCTGCAACTGTTGTTCTAGCCTTACCGTTAGCAACAGCTAACAGCTACTGTTAAAAAGCTGTTGGAAAAGAATAACTTAGTAAAAAAAAGAACGAGGAATGCAGGAATTGTCAATCCAAAATGAGGCAAAATGGAAGATTTTCTGCCTGTTAAAGATCAGTTTGAGCCTGCCGGTCGGTGCGGTACCATCCAGTCACGTTGTTCCTGTGCTGTAACTCATCCTCCGCAGCGATGCCTTCAGGGCACAAATGAACACAAACCAGACGTGTGTGTGTGCGTGCGTGCGTGTGCGTCTGTGCAAACCTCATCCTGAGCATCATCTCTGTGTTACCACAGCGGACGAGTGGCTAAAGAGGTGATGGAGCTGAGTGCCAAAATCAAACGCGAACCTCCAGAAATACACAGGTAGAGTTAACAAAAAAAAATACCCGAATCTTCTGAATCAGCCTTACTTAAGCCTGGCCATTATCCCACATCGAGTTAGAGCAGATGCCTTAATATCAGCCAGAACCGCTAACCGCGCTGTGAAAGAGCTTCCTCGCTGTTCCTCTTGGCTCACGCTCGCACGTCTCTGCCTTTGTTTGTCGCTGCAGGGCTGGACTGGTGCCCAGCCGAAGCTGTCCATCTATCACCCACGGGCCACGCCTCAGCAGCGTGCCACGCACGCGCCGGAGGGCCGTGCACATATCCATCATGGAAGGTGAGAGCTGCGACGCTGCGGTTCGCTAGGCAACAAATCCCGTGCTCCCGTGGCAGGAGACATCACTTATTTACACGTCACCAGCATCAGAAACGTGCACGTTGTCCTGCTATCGCTAACACTGCTACATTTGAAATGAACCTGGAAGGCACCGGGCATTATATATATTAGTTATCCCTCAAGGACGGCAGTGCTAAGCGTGTGCGTGTGCGCGTGCGCGTGCACGCGCGTCTGTGTGTAACCGGAGCCATTTGGCCCAGGTCGTGTGCTGGTGGGGGGATGCTGCAGATGTGCGCGTCAGTCAGCCGCTAGCAGGGTCCCAGTGGGTTCCTGTTGCTCTGCTTATTTGTGCAAACACGGTGACAGATAGAGTCGATTCTTTTGATCTGATACATAAACAGAGGTCAGAGGTCAAATTTAGAGTATGTTGGGGATCGGTTCCTTTCTGTGGATTTAAGATCACCTCCTCTCCGTGCTGACAAAGTGTCATACAGTGGTATTAATACCCTGCCTGAAAATAGCCTGGGTCTTCTGCTCCATGTATGTCACTGGCCGGGGTGGAGCCGAACCAGCTGGAGAGGAACACACAGCACCTCACACACTCTAGCAGAACCCGGGCCTCACACAAAAACACACAGCCCGAGCGGCGCCTGGATTCAGGAACCGGGACCATCGGGACGGGATTGAAACTCGCTTATCGCCGCCATGGTGAAGTGTCTGATCCGCATCACCACCCGGGTGAACGTCCACCTGCGCATGATCAACCACTGCTACCGGGACGTAAAGGTCCGGGTGCTGAGCCTCGGGCCTCGTATGCTGGGCAAGGCTCTGGGCGTCCTGCCGCTGTACCCCGCCCTGCCGGGGCTGCAGGAGTCGGCCGGCAGCAGCCCGCTCCCTGGTGTTCCGCCGCCATGTGTTGAGCCCTGCTACCCCCCAGGTAAAGCTACCCCAGAGTCGGACGGTGGTTTCGTTTATGTGGCGGCGCCGACTGCTTTTCTAGTTGATATTTAGTTGCAGGTAGACGAGGAAACCTGTTCTTGTTTACATCATTTTGTACCACCTTAGCCGGGCAACGCTATGGTTCCGGGGGTTCGTCTGTTCTCTTTACTGAAGTTTTGTGTCAGCAGAGGGTTCGATGCTGGACATAATCTGTCCTTTTAGGATTTGCGTCCTCATCAGAAAGCGAATTTTAATCCCTCCTCTTCAAAGGGAAGGTGTTACATTGCTTGCTTCGACTCTCTGGAGAACGTGATATCCTCAGCTGAGGGTTCAGCTGCGGCTGATCCCACTCTTGCAAATTTATGAGCTTCTCCCAGACCTCTTCTCCAGAAAGGCTGGTTTGGTTTTACATAAAAGATGAAGCAGCCGAGTGCTTGCGCCATCACTTATTTTGTCCTTGAGGCTCAAAGTAGAGATTACAGGGATCTATATTTGATATTTACCGGACTATATTTGATTGTTGAGATATTTAAGGCACTAGTCCAGGATTAGACTGGAAAAGCATGAAGCAAACATGCATAAATAAATATCCAATATCCATATCCAGCTCATTATGTGTAATATATGTGTATATATATGTGCTAGGCTGTTGCTGGAGTTGCTTGTAAATGTAACTTTTCCTACTCAAAGGCTTCAAATTGCTGCGACTAAATAAGTCCATCAACAAGCGTCTGGACAGGAAATGTCCTGGAAAAGACAAGTTTGTCCTTGGTGACCCCCCCACAGCGTCCTATATGTGTTGCCACATCTTATATGACCAATACAAGAGAGAGGAACCTGAGCCAATGATGACGATGATGATGATGATGATGATGCTTGCTCTGTTTGTAATGGCTGAACAAACATCACATGTGTTTCACACCCCTTTACCTTCTTGTCTCCCTCCCTCCTCTTCCTCCCCCCCCCACCGCCCCGTAAGGCCTGGAGTCGCTGCGTGACAGCGCCCACTCCACCCCGGTGCGCACGGTGTCCCACGGGGAGTCGTTCATGCCTCGCTCCCGCAGCCAGGCGGGCGACGAGCGGACGGCGGTGATCTCGGACGAGGCCTACAGCCCCTCCGACAGCGTCCTGCCCACCCCGGTCGCCGAGCACAGCACGGAGCTCTCCGCCTCGCGCCAGGTCAACGGGGCGCCCCCGCCCCGCGCATCGAGGAGGAGATGGAGGCGGAGGCGGGCGCCGCCGCGCGCGGGGAAGGGGGCGATTTGGGCGCGGACTGTAGAGCCGCGCAGGAGGGCGCCGGGGGGGACTCGGCCCTCAGCGAGGTGGAACAGGTGAACAAATTTGTCTTAAGCGTCCTGCGTTTACTGCTCGTGACCATCGGACTCCTCTTCGTCCTGCTCCTCCTCCTCATCATCCTCACCGAGTCGGACCTCGACGTGGCGTTTTTACGCGACATCCGCCGGACCCCCGAATTCGAGCAGTTCCATTACGAATACTTTTGTCCCCTCAGGCGGTGGTTTGCCTGCAAGCTCCGCTGGGTGGGCGGGATGCTCGTTAACAAGTGAGAGTGAGGTCGTAGCGTTGGTCGGGCCGTTTGGGGGTCTGGGAAGATGTTTAGGAGCGACGGGGGCGGAGGGCGGCCTCGCCCCCAACCACGAACCTCTGCTCCTCCCGTCGTCCTCCTGCAGACCCAGCTTGGACCATTCTTGGTAACAACCCCCCCCCCACCATCCACCCACCTCCTTTTTATTTTATTTTGGGGTTTCACTCTACAAAACCAGACTTTAAAAAAAAAGGAGAAACAACTTTTTTTTTTCTTTCTTTTCTATCATTTCAAGCTGTTTGGGGTATTTTATTTTTTCAAATAACACAAATGGAAAAAAATGAAATCTGTACATAAAGAACTGAAGTATTTTAAACAATTATTTTTACAGGAACGCACCATTTCTCGCCACTGGCGAGCGCTTGTCTTCACTCATTATTTAAGGGATTTTTTGTGTGAGAAGAGGAAACGAAAGGAACGTCGGAAGTTGTTGTCACGTGGATGGAAAAGTCGAAGCTGCTGCGAGGAACCTGGGAGGCAGAGTCGTGTCTTAGTACCGTGAGATCCGTCCTCGCTAATCAAATAAGCATTTTTTAATAAAATCTGTGAATGATGAAGGTTGAGAGAGAACTGACAGGGTGAATTCCGGATGCCTTTTCCTTTGAGATGATGCCTGTGACCGTTGACCGATAGTAAGTTCATTGGTTTCACCCTAATGGTGATGTCATAATAATTAAGGGTTGTTTTATAACTATTTTGTCAGGATATAATAAAAATCAAACTAGTATTGATAGTGTGAGGCAATAGTGTCAGATGTTCCAGAACCCAAAAAAGAAATAACTGGCATCAGTAGATGATAGTCTAGATGGATGTGATGTGGGTTTAATAGATAAGAATGTTAAATTATTCAGTTTAATTTGAATTGTATTCATCAAGAGATTTGATGAATTTCAATGGTTTCTTTGTATGAAGAGTTGGTTTATTCTGATTTGCTATTAACCTTGCTCCTAGGCTCCTGTATCATACTACGCTATTAGATGAAGAGTCATGATGTACTTTTTGTACAGATTAATGTTTCCAAATATATATTGACAGTTTTGTTTTCCATGAATATTTTAGCAGAACCTGAAATCTTATTTTGTTATCGAGGATTCAATTTTATCATTTTTTTCAGTGCCGTGTTGGAAAATAAGGTCGGATAGATTTATGGAAATCCTTTTTTTTGGGGGGGGTGGGGGGGTGGAATCCGAATCCATTTAGCACTGATCGCACCTCGACGCTCCACCAGCAACGGCTGAGAAACGCGGCTGCCAAATAAAAAGACAACGCACGTTAAAACCTTTTATTTTCCACGTGGGGAGTCAAGAGAGCCTGACCGATGCTCTATTTGCACACTTGATTGATACACTGGCAGCTATTTTACTAAAGTGTTACACAACATTTTATCAAAATTAATGGAGCGGCCTCTTTTCATCGATACAAAACAACTTATAGCATAAAAACGATTTGCATTTTACAGCCGGCTGCCTGTTAATGCGACTTTTATACGTTGCAGTCTTAAAAATAAAAATAAAAATCCTTTGGCTAAACTTGAATGTAACTGTCCAAACCAGGGGAGGGAAGAATCAATTCTCTGATGAAATACAGCATATCCGTATTACTGTCCTTCACATTTAAGATGTATATTTACATGCAAACACAACGGGAATATCTGGAACTTAAAGATGTCGGTCAGGCTCAAGACCCTCCTGATTCATGGCTCCAGGCAGCAATACCTTTCAGCAAAGGATTCTGGGTAAAACTGGTTTGTGTGTGTTCTGTACCAAGTACAGGCATTAAGTGTGTAACTTGTCTGTATATAGGAATGGAAACAGTGAAGCAGATTCTCTTGATTACCAAGACTCTATTAGAGGCTACTGAGAGGTTCCAGCACCCAGAGGAAGTTCTTTAAACACTAAAACATGAATGGCAAGGGTTGCATAGCCAAACTCCGCCCACTCCATACCAGCAACTCCACGCCGACGGGAGGCCAGAAGGTGCTACCTCCCCCCCAGCCCAGAGTAATCCGAGCGCAACATCTGACCACAAAGTAGCATGAACGTTGGCGTTGTGGCTGGATCCACTCCTGTAGCCGATCGTCTCTCAAACCGCAGCGTGATGCTGGAATTTCAGGCTAGATAAAAGCCCAACACACAGCATCTACGTGCGTGGCAACACCTGTAACGTGCACGGTTTCTCAGCAGTCAGCGGGTCGAGCCCAATGAGTAATTCCAGCTTGTAAAGGTCAAAAAGGTCAAACAGTCCAGGCACCGAGGTGCAGTGTAATTTACGTCCTATTTAGCAGACTTGTTACTCGTACAACTGTTAGCATTATGTAGCTTCGGTGGTCCCTCTCCCCGTGCAACAACAAAGAAAAGGCAGCATTATTCAAAGAGCAATAACCTGAAACGCGGGCAGGAAGCCGAACTCACAAACCCACACGACAAATTCCAGCATCGGGCGAATAGAATCTGTCCCAGTTCTTCAAAAACACTCGTTGCGTGTTGCTGCACTGGCCGACGCGACCGCCGACCAACCGAACTTTATATGACTGCGCTTCTACTGACCAACCTCATTTAGATGTACTGCCGTTTGCTTTCTTTTCTCATGTGACACATTACCTGTGCCTAAAATCTACATCTACACTTTACCAAAGTTGCAGAGTTGGACGAACGGAAGGTACGGCTGTGCCTCACTTTGTTCGTTGCCGTCCGTGATGCAGACCGGGCCTCTGAAATGAACAGTGCAGATCATCCTCGTGCTGCGTCCGGGCTATATATTATACTGGTCTTTTTAAAAAAAAAAAAAGAAAGAAAAAGGACTGGTCCCATTTGATTTACTGGCCAGAATCTGTTAAAATGTGATTGATGCATGTAGATCTAAAGTATGAGCTAGCTAATATCTGTCCAGATTTAATGACTCCCCACACCCAGACAGTCGGCCTCCAGTCAGACATACATATGGAGTGTATGTCCACATCTGGTGGCGTGTTGCGTAATCTGCATCGTTCTATCCTGGGATTTACAGATTAGTGTTCGATTGCGTTCTATATATGGAGATCCGTGTGCCAAATCCAGTCCCTGTTCAGCCTAACCCATTCCGATCCCATGTCTGTAACGTAGGTAACCTCCTGTACAAGTCACCATGAAATATTGTTTCTCTCCGATAGTCCCTTGTAACTGGTGCCATTGAATAAATCTATTCAAACTTGAAATAAACGTCGATTAAAATGCGATCTGGTTCCGAGGTCTTTTCTCTTACGCGACAGATGCATTTACAGATGTGAACTGATCGCATATAAAATGGTTTTAATATAAAAATCACAGGGAAATACATTTACAAACAAACATAATGCTCCATCCGAACACAGTGAGGACTGGACAGAAATAAATAGACATTTTCAATGAGCAGCTGGTTTAGTGATGGAAAATAGAACGTTTGGTCCACGGGATGGGACTAACCAAGGTGTGAGAAGGATGGTTTAAGGAAAGCCCTCTGATTGGTCTGAGGCGTCGGGAGGCTCATGATGCCCGGCCTCCTGCTGGCAGGTGCCTCACCTGCTGGGCTCTTGCGCCCCCTGCCGGCAGCTTTAGATCCACCTCTGGAGCCTGATGACCACGACTGATTGGTGCTGTATCCACAGCACAGCAGCAAAGAAAAGGAAATCTCAGCGATGGGGAGACGAGTATTTTAAGCTATGACGAACTCGTGAGACTACAGACCCTTTAGAGTTGGAGCCCGTGTTGCCGTATCCTTTTCTCTTCTTGGAGTACTTGAAGAACGGAGCTTTCTTTCTCTTCTGTCCCCGCGCCGGCTGGTTGAAGTAGGTGGACTCGGTGTCATCTTCTTCTCCCTCATTGTAATCGATGCGCCCTGCCCTCGTGTCTATCCACCCGTCACCATCAGGGGCCGTTTGCTCCGCAGCTACAGGGACAACATCAAATTATACACCCAACTGTAAGAGGACACGAGGAGCCAGGAACTAGGGCTGATTGTCCCACCGGGAAGCTTCCACTCCGAGTATTTCTGCAGGACCTGGATGACTTCGGCTCCGTATTTTTCCAGTCTGTCTTCAGTCACACCGTCGATCTGCAGCAGTTCTTCAGGCTCACTGGAGAGTTTCTCTGTGATTGAAAAATTAGCAAAGAAATAAAACTCCCACCTCCACAGCAGAGAGATTCGGGCCATCTTAACGGCTTCAGACATTACCGGCTATCTTTCTCAACGAGGAAGTGGAGAAGATGTTGTAATAGTGAATGCCGAACGCTTTGCCCAACTGCTTGCACAGATTTGTCAGCTCCTCCAGACACTCCTGGACCTTCTGCTCCCTCTGGGAAACATTCTTGGCCACAGCGGCTTTGTGTTTCCTGATGCTGGAAGCGCTCTCCGTTTCATAGAACTCCACCTGTGTTGGAAAAAAAGCACCATCAACGACCCACAAAAACACTCAGGTATTTCTAGGAACCATTCGTTCACCTGCATCTGTCCAAACAGCACGTTGGTGGCGTTGGGTCCAGCAGAAATGTAACACACCGCTTGGCCGCCATTAGTAATGTAGAGATCCTCCATCAGGACGTTGTCCAGAACCAGCCTTTTAAACAGGCGGTCAGCATTATGCCTGGAGTAGGCACCACCCATCCCGTACATTCCTGTCTGCACCTTGGCAGATTTTGACCCTGATTGAATAAAAAAAACACACTTTTTTACAGATTTGCCGGTTTCAAAGTACGCTCAATTATCTGTTTTACCTATAAAGATGTCCACGAGCATGTTCAGGGTCAGCCGGTTCTGCTGAGGGGTCCTGCCATACCGCGTTCCAACCTTCTCGCAGTTCTCCTGAACAAACCGCACGATCTTCTTCACGTCTTCGGTAACGTTCCTCATCTTGTATTGCTGCACGCACAAACATTTAAACACGCCCACTCAATCAAAGAGACATTTTTTATGGCGATACACCCGGGCGAGGAGGCTCCCTACGTTGGGTTTGGCGCAGTTGTCGCAGCTGACGTCCGCGTGCTCCTTACAGAAGCTCCTGTTGAACTTCAGCTCGCCGAAATAAGCCAGCAGCTGAATTCTTCTGCACTCCATGCTGTTCTCGCAGAAGTGCACCATGCTGTGAAGGTTGTTGTAGTGGGTCGCCTTGGTCTGACTGTCTCCTTCTCTGTCCACTGACAAAAACACACTTAATTGTGCTGAGGAGTTCCTCTAATCGGAGAACGCTCTGGCCTGCTTACTGCTGATGATCCTTTTGATGCGGTGGACGTCAGCGTAGGAGTAGAAGAGAATGCAATGGGAGATTTCTCCGTCTCTGCCTGCCCTCCCAGACTCCTGATAATAACCTTCCACAGACTTGGGCAGGCTGGCGTGGATCACGTAGCGCACGTCGGGTTTGTCGATGCCCATTCCGAACGCTATGGTGGCACAGATGACCTAACGGGCAAAAGACTTAATATGAGGAGCTCCGAGAATCCACAAGGACTGTTTTGTGTATTAAGCGCCGACCTGGCAGCCGTCCTGATTGATCCACTTTGTCTGCACATATTCTCTGTTGCCGTCACTCAGTCCTGCGTGATAGGAGAGAGCCTGTAACCCTGCTCTCTGCAGACTCTCCGCCATGGCGTCGCAGTCGTTGCGGGACAGGCAGTAAATAATACCGGAGTCACCTGAGACGCAGACGGGCCAATTTATGGAACACAAACTATGCAAATCGGCGTTTCAACCAAGTTTCTCAATTAAATACGACAAACTCCACGTAGAAATCAAAAGATGCAGGACTGTAATTAGTAATTATTTACGTGGGTAGTGCTTCTTGATCCAGCTGATACAATCTTCATCCACCTTTTTGGGTTTCTTGGGCAGCACAGCGTACTTCAGGTTGGTTCTGTTGAAACTCATCGTAAACCTGAAATATCGGCGGAAAAAAATGTTTTAAGCTTTCGGATTCGATGATGACGGATACAAAACGCACAGTCTGGGATGAGGGACGCACACTTGTGGCCGATTCATATTGAGCTGGTTGTGGATGTCTTTCTGAACACGGGGGGTGGCGGTCGCCGTCAGCGCCATCATGGGCACCTGAGGGAACTTCTTGCGTAGCTCGTGAAGTTTCTTGTAATCTGGGCGGAAATCATGGCCCCACTGACGGATATAAAGTCGTCCGATTAAGAGGAATGACTTTAAAAGGGTGCTGCAGCTTGCGTATAAATCCAAGAACACACCTGACTGACGCAATGGGCCTCATCTATGACGAACCGGGCCAGAAGGCCTCGCTCGTACAGGTTTTGTAACGCAGAGATCAGCTTGTTACTCGCGCTCACCTGAGGGCAAAAGGATTCAAACCAGTCACAGCTAATTCCTTTACAGAAATCATGAAAACATTATTCTGACATTTAAGAAAAGCCCCCCCACCTTCTCCGGTGTGACATAAAGCAGCTTAACAATAGGCTCCTTCCTTGAGAGCTGCATATAGATCCTCCCCGCCTCTCTTTCCCCCAAATCACCTGACAGACTTGTTGCTGGGATCTGAAAGGTTTGACATGAGTCAGAAGGTTCTCACGATCCGTTCAGAAAGCGGGCGTGAACACACTTACGTCTAATGTGGTCAGCTTCTGAATCTGATCTACGATTAGAGATTTGAGAGGAGAGATGACCACCGTGACACCTGGCGACACACAGGCAGGGAGCTGATAGCATAAGCTTTTACCTCCACCTACAAAAAAGATTAACACAGGGATTAAGGAGAAGACTGTGACCAATTCAAATATCTGGAGGCTCTCAGAATATCTGTGCAACAGAAATGAGCCAACAGGTGAATGCATGTATTTTACCTGTAGGCATCAAAACAAACGTGTCCTCTCCCTGCAGCGTTGCGTTAATTGCTTCTAGTTGATTGTAGCGGAACTGATGGAGGCCAAAGCGTTTGTGGAAGATCTTCATCATCTCCTGGGAGTAGTGGAAGTTGAATCCTCTGAAGTGCTCATGTGCGGGGTTTCTGAATGTGGGTTCTGGAAGCAAAAAAGTGAGTAAAATGTGTAAAAAAACAACCACCAAAGAGGTTCTCCGACATATAAAAGCACATTTTCTGAATTGTTTACCAGGGGAGATGTTTAAAGGCTTGGGTGTGGATGGAGGCGTTGTGGGTTTCTTCTGCCACTGAGACTTGGTTGGTCCTCCCTCTTTTATTGTCCTATTGGTGGCGCCGGGGTTTTGCGAAACTCCAGACAAAGACGGAGATTGTTCGTAGTAATTCGGAATGTCGGATTCGTTCAAGTCATCTATGTCAAAGTCGTCGATGTAGAAATCGTCTTGCTCCATGCCTTCCGTGGCTGATGTTCGCGAAACATTCCCGAGGGGAATCTCTTGCCTCTTTGGTGATAAGAAGCCATCTGAACGGTCCGGGTCCGCGCTATTGTTCTTAGAGAAATTTAAATGAGCGTTCTTTACAGGATCAGTTGTGGGAGAGTCACAGTGATCATAGTCCACGTGCGCGGCCGTGCTCTTCGTACTAGCCAGGGGCTCGACATGAATGATGCTGTCAGAGTGATCCGAGTCATAGTCAACACATATTGATGAAGATCTCCTCGTCTGTGGAGGGTTCCTACAGTCCAAGGGTGCAGAGTACCGGGAGGAGAAGATGCCTGATGTAGCACTGCTATAACAGGAATTTCCCTTAGAGCTGGGTTCATTTATCACTGTGCTGTCTGGCAGCTGCATCCTTAATAAACCGCCACCACCAGTTGCAAGAATCCTCTTCCTGGATGAAAGAGACATAATTGTCACCCCACCGACAGCAGATTGAATATCATCCCTAATACCATGTTCCACTCATACAAACCTCTGAGCCCTTTTCAACAAAAGCTCACTTCCACAAGACAGAGCTATTAGTTCATGCTCGGGGATGGAATCCACCAGGGCGCAAATGGACTCCATGATGCTGGAGAGCTGCTCATCTGGCATCAGAAAGGAGCAACGATCACTTTAATGAGCAGTGATGTCTTGAATAATTTGGTTATTAAGTAAAATTTAAAAAAAACAAAAAGGAAAAATTACAAAGAAAACCACCCACTTGTTTTGACTTTTGAAGGGGGGTCAGGGGGCTCATGTGCTGCCACGCTGGGACTGATTTGACTTTCAAAACCAGCCGACATTGATCTGTTTCTAAAGAAAAGATGTGAAACTGAACTAAAAGCAGTTAAAGTCACAACAGTCAATATGGAAATACTGATACAAGATATATAAATGTAAAGCCAAGCAACGTCTCATAATAGTAGTTACCAATATACTCTACAAAAATATATAAACATTGTCTTTTTTCACTCAAAGTTTAAAGTATGAAAAACATGGTGAATGTAATTTTTAGTAATGACTCTCCAATGTGTCTCTTGTCTAATTTTAACAAACGGTATAACATTTTCTTAGCATCCAGCCTCAATAATGTACACAAGTACGTCTCTGACCATTAAACAGTGACTGACAAACCGTTAATTAGGAGAACTAACCGTGTGGCTAAAGCAGAGGCTATCTCATCAGTAACTGGAGAAGGAGGTATGAAGTCGAGGTCATTTTCAGGCTCCGAGTTGTCATCAAGCTCTATTACCTTTGACTCCATCCAGGAGCTTTTCGTCTCTAAAGAAAACACACCATGCAAAACATCAACACGCTATTTTTAATGGCTAAATTGTGAACAGTGTCAGAAACAATGTGTTACCTTTTGCTTCTTTAAGAGGCTCCTCCCCAGCGTCCTCGTCACTATTGTTCAGGACAGATTTTGTATGAACAGTACGACGCCTTCTGCTCGGTCTCACCGGAGAATCGCCGAATAAACAGTCTTCTTGGTCCGGATCAGGTCCCCGTGAATCTGCAGCTACTTGGACACTGTGTTCCGATACGTTTAATTCTGCACAAGATTGTTCTTTTCCCAAAAGTTTGGTGTCTGGTTCCGTGACTGACATATCATTGTTTCCCTTCCCTGTACAGGAGGATTTTTCCTCATTGGGGGGTGGTACAGGTTCAGTGCTCAGCTCACATTTTTCTGAACTATATGAGACATTTTTTCCGTTGACTGGTAAATCAAAATCATCAAAATCATCCCAGTCATTGTCTTGAAATCCCAGAGATGCATCTAAACTTGAGGAACTGGCTGGCGTTCCATTAACAAAGTGAATGTCCGATTTAGTTGTAGCCACTTTAGCAGACCCTGCTGAGGGAATTGGACCTGAAGGAGGCCGGTTATCGATGGAGTCCGACTTGGCTTTTGAATTTACGGGGAAGGTGGTGTCGATTTTGGATTTTTTAGATCTTTCAAGCTTGTTTGAAAATGTTAAATGAGATTGAGTCACCAAATTGTTCTTACACACATTGACATCCCTGCTTTTGAATACGTTGTTTACCTTGGTTGGGATTTCCACCCTAGTTGCTACAGATGAGGATTTCTTTTTAAAAGAAAAGGGCCTGGAAGAGGAGAGAAAAAGAAAGGTGTTGTTCACTTCACATGTTCTGCCTGCAGGTAAAATATTGATGGAATTGCAAAGAATATTAACAGAAAAACCTCCTCTGTATAATACAAATACGAAAGCTCTGTAGTTCCGTGTTATAAGGCAGCTAAAGACTCCGTTTCCAAGTAGACACGTTCTCTAGATGAAATAATAAAAACACTATGCATTCTAATGCAGGTTGGTAATTAGTAGGAAGAGTCTGCGAGTCCGTTAGCGCACCTGACAGATCAATGCTAAGTGTTAGCTTGCATTATTTCCCTGGTCTGTTCACTGTTCACTTACCCCGTTTTGGGTTTAGTCGAGGACAGTTTGCTTTGAGCCGAGTTGCTGTGCCTCGCCAGCTGTTCCTTCAAGTTATTTTGAGGAAGAGTAGACATGGTAGTGGTAAGAAGCGCCACAGGGGTTAGCGACTAAGCTAGCTGAGCTCCGTTCGGGATGCAGCGACTACTTTCTCCAGCACTGTTCTCGGTGGCACAAGTTATTAAATAGTTGACATGAGTTTGTGTCTCCGCTGGCCTATAGACCATTTCAGTCCAGCTCACTTGTAGAGTTTTACAGCATATAGCGGCATAGTCTTAGCTCTGTTATGACTATTATGACGGAAATTAAGCGCCCGCGCGACTTTTATTGGCCAATGAAAATCATGCAATGGTAAATGATTTGGCCAATGGGATTCTGGGAAATGTAGTATCTTTCGCACAACGTGTGTCAAAGAGAAATGTGCAAATGCTGTCGTTAATTCTAAGTAATCTAAAAATATATATATATACAACTAATTTTCCTGAATGTATTTATTCTTTAAAGTGACCTTGAACGTTGTTTTTACAAATGCGATGGTATTGGATAAACTGCTGAAATGTCTCACATAGATATGATGAATAATTTCCATTATATCACTTTAATCATCATTCTGATTATGTGTGAAGTTGAAACACAATGTTACAATGATTACATGATTGACAATTAGTCAGTTTAGGGCCACCTCACTTCCTCCTGACTATGTAAACATAAGGACAAATGAATTATTTATCTTTGCAGAGAGTTTATTCACATACTCCTTTTAAAGTTTTCACAAAGCCAAAAGCTACAATGATTTGGTCGCACCTAATTTTTAAACATTAAGCATAATCACTGTATATAGACTCAGTTTCCAGGGTTGTTTGGATAGATCATGTGTCTTATAGTCAAGGAAAGAGATATTATAGACTTGATTGATGATTTCACAGAAACTAATTTTCATAATGAACACATTTCCTGATGTAACTGCAATATTGTTAATATTGGACATATTCTAGCCCATATACAAAATCACAACATGCTAGTCAAAAGTTTTGATTCTGTTCCCTTTTCTAGCCATCTGAACACAGTCATCACACCTCAGGAAAAGAGCTACAAGCAGCTAGTCCACACATGTTCTTCCCCCGCATGATAAGGAAGTATCTGCGTGGGATAAAAACAAAATAAAAACATTACAATCCATTTGGCTTAGCCATACTGTATGTTGGTGTAGGACAGGAAATAAAGTTCGATTGTTACCCATCTTGCCCCCAGCCGGGTCCCCACGAGTTCTTCACTATCCAATAGGGAGTGCCATTTTCACTCCCATACCCAACTGCCAACACTGCATGGTTAACCTTGTCTGTGGTGGTGTGGCACGTTGAGCTAAAAGGGAAAAGAGTTGAATTTCTTCGGGTTAAAAAGTGAAAAACAACAACAACAAGGAACATCTACCCTTGCTTGAGACAGAAGCTTTTCTTGTCTGCACATCCAAAATCGAAATATTCCAGTGACGTCATCTCACCTGGAGTAAACGCCGCTTGAGTAATGCATGAAGTCAGAAGTCACCTCAAAGGCAAAGCTGACTGGATTGCGAGTGGCAACAGCGTCCTCCATTTCCTTCTCATCATACTGCAACAGCAAGATGTGTTTATTTACTCTATCCGACCAACAGAAAGCCTAAAACCACTGTTTCCAAAGTTGACCTACAGCAGTTATGTTAACCACGTTCTTCACAAAAGCAGCCGCCAGCTCTGGCTTGTAGGCACATTTATCCTCCTTGATGAACAGACACAAAATCAAATGGAATACTGTATATAAAGGACAACGCCTTTGCGTGTTCTGTAATATTCTTTAGAACGTGTTGGGCCATTTTGTTCCTACAAAGGCTGTGTATGGGTAGTCGCTCTCAGTCATCAGTCCCTTATTGTATTTGATGTATTCAAAGGCTTGGCTTGGAAGACCTCTAGATCAAAATAAGAACCATTATTGTCAGCATGCTACTACTCAAAGTACCAGAGGAGGGTGTAAATGTTCCACTCACCCGTTGCAACCATGGTTGTTGAAGTCCTGCGCACAGTCCACCAGCTGTTGTTCTGACTAATAAATGTAAGAATTGAAGGTGACAGTAAATATTTCCGAGGGGTCAAAGGAGCTGTGTTGATACACAAGGTGGATGTTTTGCATTAAGGAAACATCAGTCACCAGGGGGACAAGCTTCCCGCCGTTGATGGCCGTTACGGACTCCAGACAGCCAGTTGTGGAAAAGGTCCAGCAGCTACCACAGCTTCCCTGCAGCGAGGGGAACAAACCCAGGACGAAAAAGGCAGATTTTATTTATATATTAGCTGTTTGTTAAAACCGAAAAAGAGACGACAGATCCAATAATACATCTAAACAGATCTCCCATGGCGTGTATATGAACTGGTGCACGAAAGACATGGATCTAAACCTACAAACTCCACATGATTACGTTTGTGCAGAGCAGAAGATTGAACTTGAAAATGTCTAACAGAGGCAGAAGCCTGTTTATAACATAAAAGATACAAGATTTGTGCACCACTTGTGATTTTAGAGGAAGTGATAGTGCCACCGTCAGGATTATTACTGTACCAAGGAAGTGGTCACAGGAGGGATTTTTTCTGCATAACTCGCCTGACCTGATTCTTCACAGGTGTCACGTAATTTCCCTTTTTTCTCCAGTCGATAGATTCCGGGTGTGGGCTGTTTGTTTGGATGTAACTGCCTTTTGTGGCAGAGCAGTTCTGCAATGACAACGATGAAACAGTCAAAAAAAGAAAGTTATTTTTTTTAATCTTATTATTATTGTTGTGTACAGCAGACATTACCTGTGGTTCAGCCCAGAGGAAATGCTTCCTGAACTCAGCAAAAGTCATGTCTGAATACTGGTTCAGCCTCACTGCAGCAGGAGATTAAACGCATCATTGATTTATTCTCCATTAAAGATTTAGTGGATGCATGTTCCAAAGACGGTCTTACTGGTGAAAGAATGGTTTCCCTCATTGTGTTTGTCAATCCTCCTCTTGTTCTCAGTGAATATCTGCAGTCTCTGGTCGAAGTCCTTCACGTACGCCTTGTTGTGCTGCAGGAAGTGGACGCATGATTTTACACTGATTTTATTCTGATACATTTGATCAGCGGATTCAATTCAACCTACCAGCGCCATCCATGATCTGAACTCTCGTTCATCTGCGTTGGAAAATAAATTATAAATGGTGCAAGAGTCAATTAAACTGTTGACAAGTAGATATTTTGCTTTAGAACGTGAAAGTGAAAGTGAAGAATACAAAGCTACAAAGGCAACTACGGGTTCTGAGCACAAAAAACACATCACATCAAAGAAGTCTACCTTGTTGCAGCAGGTGAAAGGCTGAAGATACTGAAATAAAAGCCCACAAAATCAGTGCGAGTGCCATGATCGGTCAATCAGACAGAGAGGAAGAGGAAGAGTCCGGACGGAGCGGCAGAATAATGCACAATGGATGTCTGGAGCAACCAATCGGGGAAAAGCCCGTAAAACAACCCGTGACTGAAACCAATACAAGAAGCAGGATGTTCTGTTAAAAATGCAGGTGGGATTTAACTTCCAGGGACAGCCCCCCCATTGCTGCAAATATATAAATAAATGTGTCAGATTTTTTTTTCTTCCTAAAGTGAGCCATAAAACAGGAAACTTGCCCGAATGTAATACTCTTGATGTCCAGAAGGGGGAGCTGTTTGCATCAGGAGGACCCGCATCCCAACAAACGCTCAGAAAAATTCCCAGTATGAACCTGGTTCCCCATCTGATCCGTTGCCTTTAAATAAACTTCACACCAGATTCCCCTGATATAAAATTAATTTATTAGCAAGAAGCAACTGTGAAACATATGGGCGGTTAAGTTGTCATCATTACTTTTCTTTTGTCCTATTTTCATTTTGTTTTTCTTACAAAACAGAGGGTTATTTTTTTTTTAAGGTGTGGAAACAGGAGGGTTGAAAGATAATTTTCATACCACTGGATATTGCTAACGGCAAATTGTTTATTTGTTGATATACTTCATAAGAGTGTGTGCATGTAGAAGTGTATACAGTATATATAGCATTTGTTTGTGAGGGTGTCACATGCCTGTCGTATGAGTTTCAAAAGTGTACTGTACATACATAGTAAAAATACATACAAATATTCACAGAATAAGCACTACGTTACTATATTCCTGCTAACATAAATGGTTATAGACAGGATTACAGTATAAATGCAAAACACTTTTAGGTTATCTCCTACCTCTAAGTCATGGTTTTAGGACCACACTGTTGTAGCATCTTGTGTTTTAGCTTGAGACACATTTTCTTTTGTTAGGATTACACAGTTCCACATTGAGAAATATGCAGGGTTGCATCTACAAAATGTACAGCACATTTCAGTGAGGTGAAATAACAACAAAGTACAAAATACTATCCCATGTTCATATAAAGAGCAAGTCACTCTCTCTTATACTACTACAAAAATAGTGTTTGAATGCTGCAGGCAGAGGTCATTCACATATGTTTTATCATAGTTTTTCAACAGCAATGCATATAACAGAGTGATATACTGTATAGTCACGTTCCACAATCACTGGAACAGCAAAAAAAAAGGACAGATTGTCTTTTAATTACAGAAGAGCAATAACCTTGAAACTCGACACAAGTATCGCCAAACCTGAAGGTACAACACTCTCCATTTGTTCTTTTGGAAATAAAGCACAGAAAAAGGTGATATTTGGGATTGCTGTACCGGTGCAATTTCAGTCTAACAGTAAATTTAGATTAATATACTTTTGCCTTACTTAGCAGCAATTTACAGAAATCGTTGTGCTATCACACGGCATAGCTGGTTCCATTAAATAAACTGAGGTGTTTGAGGTGTCGGGCATGGCGGCACCTTGGGTTAATAAGGAGTGTTATTGCTTTAAAACATAAAAACACATTGAGTAGTATCGTTTTTTTTTGGGATATTGAAGACACATATACAGAAGATCAGAGGTTCCCAGTATGGTCTGTAAAAACCAGCTCTTTCATATTTTATGCTTCAGCAGGAAAAAGTTCTGAAAATAAATATTTGGAGATAATACCAAGAACAAAAAGGCCGATGATATCTGGTGATTATTAACTTGATTGGTAATTAAGTTTGACTTTATGCTTGCATATCTACTGTTTTTAGACACAATGTTGTGACCATCTGTTGGCTTTAATGACATGGCGACGGACAAAAATGGTGCTCACAGGAATGGTGAGCCGATAAACTTCAGAATAAAAGCATTTGCATTTAGGTAGAGGTGTGGGTATGTGATACAACTAAACTAGTCCCTCAACAACAAACAGAGCATGCAGTCGGTATCAGGAGACTTGTTTTTGGTTGAGATTTCTGTAGCGCTTGAGCTGGTCTACACGTCGCCAAATTTGAAATAATGCGCGGAACCATGTGCTGGAAGCCAGGAACCCTTAAAGTTGTGGCCAGAGATGAAATGAAGATGCAGTTCCCTCTCGTCCGGTTTGGGAAGCACTTGAGCTTTAGATTCTTTGCTTTACTTCTTGTTCTTTATCTATAAATATAGTGATTATTTTCTCTCTGCTCTTTTACCTGGTTGGATGCAATTACCTTTTTACAATGCTACATCGTTTGCGGAGAAACGTAGTCATCGATAAAACTCAAAGAGAACGATGAGCGGCAGCACAACTGCTCAGAAAGTGCAAAGTCGACAGTATAAAATGGTGCTAATAATGTCATTGGTCACTATGAAGGCACGTCTGTGTACAGCCAGAGTGACCTCTCTTATTATGCGTGAAGTTCCCCAAAGAAAGAAAAAGAATTCCCAAAGCAGCTGGCATCATGGTAAAAGTAGGAACAACAACCAAGGAAACATACAGGGAACAAATTTGTGTCAGCAAACATCTACTGTACAGAAAAGCAAAGATCTTAAACGTGTACAACTGTACAGAACATTTAATGTGAAATGATGTTTAAATCAACAGTGACGATAGTGTGGAGGCCCCCTTCCCCATCAGTTGGGCACTTTAGGCTCAATTCGGAGTGAGGCTTCATACATGCTCTCTTCGTCCAGAACAAAGCTCAGATCCAACAGATACTGGGCAGCCTGAAACACAGAAGACAGACGTTTAGGGAATTTCTGGTTTTGATGGTTCCATGTAGCTTTCAGATACTCTAAAATCCTCCTGGGTGTGAGTGCATGATAGCAGCAATGTATAGATGAGCGACATTAAAACACCTCTCTATCGCCCTCTGCTGGATGAAAACATCTGCCTGACAAGACATCTGTTTTTACCCCCCTTCGGTCTTTAATTTAACTTTAGAAAATACAGAAAAAAATATACCCTAAATAGCCTGTACTACATGATGTCCTTGGGCGGAAGGTGCACCTAATTTTAGGTGCAGTTGACATAAATGCTGTAATCTCACGTAGCATATATTTATTTATTTATTTGGCCATTTTAGTTCATTCGTTGCAGCATATTAGATTTACCGCAGGTGCTGATGAAACCTCAAACACCGGCCTCCTAATTATTAGTCCAAACATTGCATTTTAACAGCCGGTCTGGACAAACGTGCTTTATTTACCTTTGGTTGGAGGTCGATCTTGTACGCCGTTTGCTGAAACTGCCTGATCTCTCGGATGATGTGCGAAATCTGCAAAAGCAACCGCGACAGCAGCCTGTCAGCATCTGCGATCAAAGCCCGTCGACGCCCCTGCGGCCCGGAGGGAAGCTCACCATTCTCATCTTGGAGAAGTTGACCAAATTGTCCTCCGTGTAGTTGGGCGTCCCCTCCTCGATGAAAGCCAGGTCGGTCAGGTACATTCCCAGATAGGGCACGCAGGGGGGATCGCAGCTGGTGGGAAAACAAGACACATGCTGCACCCGTACTGGCGTGTTTGCTGTATCGATCCAGAATGAAACCGAGTACGGCGTGTCCTTGGGTTGAACTTACTTCTTCAAAGCCTCCCTCAGGTTTTTGAACCTCCCCTCTGATGAGACCAGCTTCTGCAGCTTGTCGATTAACGCTTTCGTCTGGTGGAAAAGGTTAGTTTGAATAGCAGTTAACAGGAAGCGCGTGAGGAAGCAGAACCTTTGATCCGCTCTGACGCGCACCTGCTTGGACACCTTGAGCCAGGTCTTCTTGAGGCGGAACACGGAGCTGCGGTTGAGCGAGGAGGTGATCTCCAGCACGGCGTTGTAGTTGTGGAGACACCGGCAGATGTCGGCCACGGCCACCCATTTCTCTATGACCGCCACCCGAGTGACCACATCCTCGCAGCGCAGGATCTCGGTAGCAATAAGGTTGCTTATCTGGTAGGGAGATAAAGACGGATGGATGCTACCCTGCAGGACTCAGGTGCATCGGTTCTGCCCAAAGGAACCTACGTCGTTGAAGTGCTTCGTGGTCCTCATGATGTACGGCGTCTTCTCATTTTTGTCGTTCTTCATCCAGCCTTGTCCGAAGAATTCCCTGTAAGGTAAAAAGATCGGAAGGAAAAGGGAACTGATGGGCTCTTTTTGACCAACAACTCTTGGAAATGAGGATACTCACGCATATGGAATGACTTTAAACACCAAATGGTCCAACAGAGTGAGCTGTTCTGCAATCTCCAGCGCGGAGTGGCTCTCGAAGGGCTCGGCTTCCCCCCCCACCTACCGGACACAAGAGAACAACACCACACCTGGATTATCACACTTGGGTGGAACTAACGTTACGGTGATGATGCATCCATGTGACTGAGATTCAATCAGAGCTCCTGCCCATCACTGACCAGTTGTGTTGCATCTTCAAGGGTGATCTGGTTGTCACCATGATCTTCTTGAGTTAGAGTTCTGTCAGAATGCAACCCCCCCACGAAAAATAAAAGACATTTAAAGCCGGAATTACATAATTTACTACTAGGATTAGGGTTACAAGCAAATGGGGGGTTGAGAGCAGCACCTGATGATGTTAGCGGCTGCCTTCCTCTCTTGGGTCAACAGCTCTGGGTCATGCATAACCTCCTCCAGGAAGGCAATAACCTTTGTCTTCAGCTCATTGTTGGTCTCAAAATCCTGTAAAAGGACCAACGCCAGACACATAATGGTGTTGAAACAAGGTCAATTAAGCTGCTTATATTTAAACCACCACCTTTGTGTCCTTCAGTCTAAAGGCTGGTTTAAGAATATACAAAGTATGTGTGAATTGGTGGGGAGGATTTACCGGAGAGTGCTTGGACACCCAGTGCCTCAGGACATTCAGCACTCTGTTGGTCGCAGCCCGCCTGATCACAAACTCCTTGTCACCGTTTCTCTGATCAGTTGGGAACCCTGCAGGAAATATATTACAGGTTGTGTAACTTTTCTACAAACCGCTTCAACCCTAGAGAGCGGCGCGATCGGGGGAACCTTTCCACCTAAATTGTATTCAAATCAGAGCCGCTGTACATCTTGTGCTCGGCCGAGTTCGTTAAAATGGCACCTTGCAGTGCAAATTAAAAAGTGAGGGGCAGTGTGTACCAGTGCTGGCGAGGGACATCCTCCGATATTTTTCCTTTGTAGGCGTGCCCTCATTGGCTCCAGCTGTAGCGATAGCAAAGGCGGAGGCAGCAGACAGGGCACTGCGGTTGTTATCTAACTCTCTACACGAGGACATCACCATGCCGTTGTTGTAGGAAAACAGTGAGAACTCTGCAGAGGGGGAAAAAAGCAGGAACATAAGGCACATTCTGGTGCCATATAAGACCATCTGAGAGGTGATCACCAGTTATATTTACATTAACTCTGAGTCAAATCTGTACTGAGCACTATTAATATCACTGCTCCGACTGCAGCATGGCTGCTGACTGCTTCTAAAAGCCTCCGCTAGGGGGCGCTGTACACCCACAGAAGTGTTTCCCTCCAGATTTTCCTTTACATGAGGCTTTGATATTCAAGATGGTTGCAGCTAAATATAGCCACCAAATATCAGCATAACAGAGGAATCAACAGATTCTCTGTAGTCTGTTCTGTTTAAACCCTGGGAGCACGCACAGATCGTAAGCAGCTCAGAATGCTGCAGCATATGAGACCCTTCCCCGTGTCTCTAAATGATTTCTGATCGAGGCTTTTCGAAGAAAATGAAAAGGCTTTTTTTTTTTTGGGAAGACTTTTGAGGGACAGATCATCGCGGCTCCAGTGGAACAGCCTTTTCACTGGGGGCGGAACGGAAAACACGCTCTTGATGTAGTTGCTATGACACAAGTTTTCCGGCACCTACTGCAGCCAAGCCTTGGCTACAATCGTCACTACCGAACAATTTATCTTCCACATGATGTCCTTGCCATTTCTACCCCGAGTGAAAGCTTTAATTCTAATTGAAAGCCTGTAAAAATACCAAATCAGTGGAGCCACAGGCTCTTTGTTTATTATGTGCCGCAGCGCGGCGAAGCGGCTGAGGCATCAGGTACAGGTGTCATGCCAGCATGCAGTTTTAAAGCCTGGATAGTCACAGCTATTTTCAATCCACATATCTAGGTCACAATGTACCTGAGGAGTTTTTGCATTTGATGTTTTTTGGGGTGGTTGGTGACTTGGTGGGAGACGCCTCTGGATCGGCGTCATCGCTCTGATTCGGATCGTTGTCGCTTTCTTCCCGCACTGAGAGATCTGTGAGGCGATATGAATAATCAATCAGTGTCCGTTTGATTAGCACAGCTAACTGTCAAAACAGATTGCTTCGGCTGATTTACCTTGCTTGGACACTGGAGCGTCCTCCGTCTTGTCCTTCCTGTCCTCTCCCTCATCCGGGATCTTGCTCGCAATCGGACTGGACACGTACAGTTTGTTGATGTCCAGAGTGGTTTTGCTGAAGGGGGACATGGAGGAGTACATGCTTGCATAGCCATTGGAGGAGCAGCTGAGGGCGGCCAGGTCGAGAGCTTTGCCCCCAGTGATGATGGGGATGTTGAGGGAGAGCTTGCGCCGGCGGTTGGGGGAAGAGTTTTTGGCGATGGCGAGAGGAGGGGGCGAGGAGAACTTTCTGCTGGCTCTGGGGGAGGTTGGGGGCTCTCCGTACAGCAATTTACTGTTCTGACTGCTGGCAAAGAATAACTCCAGAGACCTGAAACAATGGAGGACGCACGCATTTCAACCGGGGGAGGTATCATCTCCATGACACTTGGTAACTACACACAATGCGATCAGGAGCAAAGCACAAAGCACCTTTGGAAGAACACAACAAGCCGAGTTAGCGACCAGTGCACTTATCACTTCGGAGCAGGGTACAATCCGCAGTGTTGCACAAATGCTCTCCCACTCCATGCCACCCTCCTGGCGACCTCACGGGTTCCCATAAATAGCACATTGTGCGCATGGCCACTGCTGACACACGCAGCCGAGTGTAGGTGTCTCAGTGACATGACAGCTGCCACAGGGGAGCACGCGGCAGGGCGTGGGCACGGGGGGAGCTCCCCGGCGATCCGATCCTCGCAGCCCGACCCGCCGCTTCTGGAGCGGCGCTTCGGCGGTATGGATCTTTTGCAGGCAAGAAAGGAAGGTGGGAGGGTGGGGGATGTGGGGGTCCTGCACCACTGAGGTTGGTTGCCATAGAGAAGGGGAGCCTATCTGAGATGCTCCCACCAGCCAGAGGAGAATGGACTTTTTTTTTTTTTTTGCCTTTGACGCACATAAATGCACGCATTCATGGTGAGGTCGTCTCAACGTTCACGTTCCTCTAAAATAAACGTGTACACGAAGCTCTTCCAGTCTCACACGTGCTGCAGTGTTTGTTCTGAATCTGTTTCAATTCCTCCAAAGAAGCCTTATTGTTTGTGTTGCCACGTCGACGGCTGATGCGTGGAAAACATTCCCGCACAATTACCTACGGTGTCTTTCACAAAGGACGACTTTCTCAGCAGAAAGCACTTTAATTTGATGACTAAAATTCAAATCCAGCTTCTGGAATAGTCAATATTCTCCTCAGAGATGAAAAGCAAGCCCATTCTATTGTGTTTCTGACAGATTGCCGTACATGTTACACATTCAGATGGACACTAATGTGCCCATTCTCCCTGTGCTGCTGTGTGGGTTTATGAAAAAGTGCTCATCGCAACGGCTGCTAACATCCATTTGGGCCACGCTAGCATTCCTAACATTGTAAAAGTTCGCTCTCGGTACAAGAGCGGGACAATATAGTGTTAGGGTTGGGATTAGGAACCCGCCCTGGAGGCTGCAGGGGCCGACAAACACAGTTAACCTAAACATTCGACCTTCGAGACTCTTGGATTCTTTATATGCGCCGCGTGAATGAGAGGACAAAGAAGCACAGCGTGTCTCGGCCTCATCTTTATGCAGCAGCGTGCTGAGGCGTGAAAGGACGCCGAGCAGATCAGATTTATTTGCCCGTTGCTGTAAATAATTCAACAGCGCGCGAGTCTGTTGGCGCTCACCGTGCGGGGATGGCACTGATGGGCTTCTTGTAGATGGTGATGAGTTTGTCCAACACCACGTCGGCGGTGGTGAACACGCGGTACGAGTGCAGGAAGGTGTTCAGGAAGTCGATGGAGAGGAACCGCAGGTCGGTCAGCCTCTCCAGGAGGCGCTCCACGCTGGCGTAGCGGATCTGCAGCACCTTGCAGGAGTTCATCATCTTACTGAAACGGATGTCCACGTCGTCACAGTACAGGCTCGAATCCGATCTGCTCGGGCAAAAGACAGAAGGCGGTTGGACGTTTTTAAAGCGGCGATTCAGAGGCGACGCCGATGTAACCGCGGCTCACTTGATCATCTGCGGGACTGTGACTTTGGAGTTGTCCTCGAAGGCGTTCATCATCAGCCCATTGCAGCGGATGTTGTCGATGCACTGTGGGACGGATGGAGCAGAGGGGATGTTAGCGAGTTCTGTAGCGCGCAGGCTTCCTGCCAACGTCCTCTCGTCTGAATGCTGCAGACTCTAATTCGGGTTGACGTGCCTGGCTGATGTCACTGGTCCAGGCAGACTTCTCCTGCCTGGAGGAGGCCACCAGGATGACTGTGAATGACTGGCTGTCCTTTGGCTCCACCACAATCTTGAAGTCCAGGTGCTCCATGTCCTGGCCGGTCTTGTCCGATTTGGCTTCAGGGCAAAAATCACAATGACGTCAGTTAAAGTTATTCTCTTTTTTTTTAATCCTTTGTATTCATTTATTTTAATGCTATTTGTTATTGTGATTTGGGGGGAATTATATCTTTGTTTTATCATTTTGAATCCTCAGATTTCAGTGTCCTTGACTGTTATGACCTGGTCCAGACATAAAATAATTACCATTTAATGTTATAAGTACAAGCATTATTACTGTAGAACAACAATTATAACCAGTATTTTCACAGATTTAGCACGTTGTTTGCACCATAATTGCAGTTAGAGTCATTTTAGGATGTTTTATCTCTGCTATGAGTATGTGTGAGTGAATAAATCAAAATAAAACACTAAATTCTCTGATTAAACTCTAATCTGTTGCTCACGTTTTACCCCCCCCCCCGAACTTCATCAAATTCTTGATCAACAGTTTGACCCGTAGGTTCATTCTGGAAATGCCAAGCAACCTAAATGTTGTTCCGATCCAATTATTCTACATTTTCAACACTGTCCCCCTCTGCGAGGATGGAATGGACTAAACACTCACACTCGTCGTCCGTCCCCTCGGGGTCCTCCAAGAGTGTACAGTCTATTAGCGAGACAACTCCATTCTGCAAATACAAGAACGTATATGTTCCTTCTCTCAGCTGAGCTTCACAGCGAGGTTTGTTGCACCACTTTGACTCATCTGCTCAGCTCTGACGCGTCCTTTTGCAGTAATTGGCTACTTTGCGAAGTAAATGCAAACCAAAAACAAAGAGATTCTTTCTTTGGATATAATATTAGAAACATTTGATACTGCCGTCCACCTTGGTCAGATGTAGCTTTCCTCCAGAACCTCTGGTGCAGATGATTAAATGCTTGGAGAAGAGGAAGCACTGCCTTTCTCCCTCTTTCTTCAGAGACAGAGAGCCCAGACGCCCACGGGTGATCTTGCCCTTCTCACTCATGGGTACTTGGATGAGAGACCCTTAATGTGGGAATACAAGGGTTTGTTGAAATGGAGGAGAAGATGAAGATGCCGCCGTGAGTGGAAGATAGTCAAGGACAAAGGGAAATATTGGAAAACATCTCCTTAATTTGGATGTGAGGCGGGAGGATGCACGCTGGCGGGAGTTACCTTGTCTCACAAAAGTCTGGCTGGTGTCGAGGAGGATCTCGCAGCCCTCCACGATCATGCGCTCGATTGCCAGGTTCTTCCTGATATTTTCTGTCTCGCTCACTTCGTCATGCATGATTCTAGGAACAGAAGGACTCCTCATTATTTTTGTAATGCTGGATGGAGCGGCGACTCTCCCTGTAAATGCTTTTTTGATATCATATCTGTTCTATTAGTCATTACGTCCTCCCACACGTCGACACTTCCAAGTAAATAATAAATAATTTTTATTTAGATCAATTAAAAGTACCTGGAGAGCTCCTCCAACTTCGACTTGGCATAGTCCAGACTATTCCTCTCTATATGTTCGTGGGGCGTGTGTGCCAGGAGCTCGTGGAGCGTTAGAATGTAGCGAGGGATCTACAGTGGCATGATGGAAACCAACAGGGGAGTCACACATAAATAAGTGTACCCACAATGGTGCACACGCAGGAATATATCCGGGCGCGTGTACACTAATGAGAAGTGGATCAGCAGAGAACCCAATCTAGCAATCATCAGCAAAATTTATTAGCAACACAGCATAGCCTGCAGAAGGCCCCAGCAGAGCAGACTGTCAGGAAACTGCATGGCTCACCAGAACGGAGCCATTATTAAAGCTGGAAAAACAACTGTCTTCAGGAGACACGAAAAACACTACAGGGATGTTCTGCGGAAAGGCGGACGGCCGCCTGCTGTTCCTGTTCCTGATCAGTGAGCAGGACTCATAGAACACAGAACAGGACAGACCCAAAGAGTAAAGATCATTGGAGTCCTCCTCGTTCTTCTTTTTAATTCAAAACAATTCAATGCATCCCAGATCCGTGGGGGATCACGTGGGCAGAACAAGCGGCACTATCAAACCTGGAACATGGGGTAGGTCAGGAAGGTCTCCAGAGTCCTCTCCTCACAGTCGGGCTTGGCCTCGTACTGCTTCAGCAGCTTGTCAAAGTCCCGGTTCTGCTTGCAGTGAGCCAGGATCTGCAGGCTGTACTGGTGGTTCCTCACAAACTCCTGGTAGATGTTCAGCATGGGCAGCAGGATGTCAAACAGGTCGGCTACAGAGACACGGAGTGGTTACGACCTCTGTTCATGACCGATACATGAAAACAATCTGTGAAAGGGTGAAGAACAGTCAGGTTACCCAGCACTAACGTCGGCCAGCTCGCTATTCTGGCTTTTAGGCCCTGGTAGAATATCTGATGTAGAAACATGATCGTTTCACTGAAAAAAAAGAGGGGAGGGGGGAGTTTTATTAATCATTGTCCACCACAGCAAATACAAAATTCTCAAACCAGTCAAAGGAAAACTTTGTCTTTAAAATGGAAAATCAGCGCTTTGTTTATACAAAACACAACGGATGCAGTGAAGAAAGTGAATAAATCGTCGACGGGCTCGTTTGCGTTGGTTCGTCGGAACGTCTCTGCTCCTCCACAATCATTCCTCAGGTTGCGTTTCCAGCTCGTAAGCTTGAAATACCAACAAGAGGGCTTTTCACGCATCTGCGTCTCCAGGAAACATCCAAAGATTTGTGGGACAAATTAAAAATGTGTCGTTTCACTGTGACGGATGAAGGTTGAGGAGACATGTTAACGTTTAAGCTAATTGGTCCGCACCTGTTCAGGAATATGCTGCTGACGTCGTCGTGGGTGATCGGGGGCTTCTTGGAGCTGGCAGCCATGCGGAGGGGCCTCAAAAAGTTGTTGACCAGGATGTGAAGCTGCTGGACGTACTCGGCCTCCGAGTCCAACATGCTGAACACCACCTGGTTCCTCTTCCTCATGCTCTCGGCGTGAGGCGAGCGGATGTAGTCCTGGATAATGGTCTTCCACTTCCTCCTGCAGATCCAGCCTCTGAGGAAGCTCTGCACCTGGAATTGAAAACAGCTCCGGTCAGCTTCTTAGACCCTGAATCGGTCGCGACCCAAAGTGCAGAGGAGGGATTCAGCCTTTACTTTTTTGATTTTCTTGATCTCGGAGTCATCGTCAGACGGGGCGGCTGCGGGGCTGGCGTGGATCTTCTCGTTGTCTTTGAGCAGCCCGGCGATCTGCCAGGGAGGCAGTCAGAAGCCGGTTTGATCACACTTACTTTGCTTCTTCCCACTTACTTTACCAGAACGTAAACACAGTGACAGAGTTAACGGCGCAGAACCCGTCACCGCCGTCGGCTGACACTTTAGCCTCAGCGCTCGAGCTGTGCTCACTTCACCGCCGCCACTACCTCACAGCCGATATTCTTCCTCAGTTGTCTTTTATCTTGGCCCTTTGATTGCATCGTTTCAGCTGAATCTATCCCAACAGTTGGTGCACCAGTTACAGGACACACACACCATTCACACACACACTCACACTCACTTTAAACACCCCATGTAAGGTCCAACCTGGAGCCTAACCTGACACCTCTTTTTCATGAGGCTGCTGTGCTAACCACTGCGCTTCCTGAATTCCCCTCCAGATGTTGCCAGTGGTGATGACATAAACAGCCCAGAGGGGCCATGAGCCATTCGGGCGGAGGCACCTTTCCTTCGCCTGCTGACAACATGCATATGCAGCTTTATTTGATATGCAACATCGGATTTGCATATGAAAGTGACCCTCTGAAGAATACACACGCCAGTATCACAGGGACACAAACGGGTTTGCTTTGTACAAACCTGTGACAAACATGATCAAAGATTCTGGCTATTCTCTACTATGGCAGGCGGTGCGCTCCTCTGTGGTATAGTATTATTCTATTACAACGTCTATTTCCAGGTATGAATTATGCTAATTTGTATATAGCTACAGGTCTGCTACTTTGTCTGGTATATTGATGTATTTTAGCTAGATTTCTTTGTTGACTCACATGATTTATTTTATCTTATTTTAGGTCTTTTTTCCCCGCCACATCTCATTTCAGAGTATCTCTGGATTGTTGGCCGAGCGCACGTACACATCCATGGGTGGCTGCAGGGCTGATTAGGCACGGCAAAAATCTAATTCTGATCATTTTTGCCAAAACAGGATGGAAGGTTGGCTTGTTTATTTATTTGGGCAGCCTTATTGTTAATCCTCCGGACAAACAACCTCAACATAAACAGTCTTAATTTCCTTTGTTAAATCTTTCTCCTCAAATTGGTGGAATCTCTCAGCTAATATTACCTCAGACTTCAGCCTTTCAATCTCTATTTCCCCATCTTCTATCTGTTGTCGAAGTTGCTTAGCAACAGTTTTCTCCGTCTCCACAATCTGAAGCAGATGAAGATACTTCTGCATCAGACTCTCGTGCTCATTGGCCAAGTTTCTGTAGCTGCAACACAGAAGCGTGGACACCCAGAGAACATCAGTGTATCAGAGTATCAACAAAGTTGGGTCATCCTTCATCATTCTAACGAATCCACATCTGCTACGGGCCAACATCTGGAATACCTGGCATGTGAAATCGCAGCCACCCATTCATCGCAGTCCTTTACGTCCTCTGTGCGCAACTCCAGCGCCTTTTGGTTTTCGTGGGTGAAGCTGATGGTGAAATAATACTGAAACGAATAAAAAAGGGGAGGTTAGCGAACAAACCAGCGAGACTCTCAGCATCCCAACATGTTCTCGCCGGGTTCTGCGTGGTCTCGACAGCAGCGACCGCTTTTAGCTGGCTAAATCTGCCCTAGAGAGGCTCAAGTCGAGCTCCTCCGCAGATTTCTTTATTTATTTATTTTATGTTTGTGTCGCTGCCTCGCTGCTGGAGACATCAAGCGGGTGATTTAAAACCACACAGGACCCGGGGAAGCCGCATCTCCCTCGCCCACCAGCGCCACTGATGGAGCACGGTGAGGGAAACCTCTCTCAGCTCAGCTCTCACACATTTCCCAGCAACTAAAAGCTCAACTTACTAATACCAGTAATAATAATAATAATACTGTAACTGCTTTCCTCCATTTTATTTCCTCCATTTAAATATAACACATGCTAAACAGCAGCCTACATTTCCTGTTCTTACGTAACAGTAAAGCAGCAGTTTGCATTAAAACAAAGCGTGTTCAGCATTGGAGCAAATGAGGCCCAAATCTCCCTGAAGTGAAGCTGACCGGCCTCCAATCTTTTGGCCTGGTGCTCAACAGGCACCTATCAACCTGCAGCTGATCATTATTCACGGCTGAGTGCTCTTCCGTCTTCACATTCATTAGGTATTCATTGCACCGTCAAAGAAAATCTATTCCTGGCAGAGGGGCCTGCGAGTTGTTGTAGTTTTCCCTCATGATCTCTCTGAGAGTGCGGCGAGTGTCTGATGTGAGGCAATATTAAACACATGCACAGTCTGCTTTGTGTTTATGCCTGAGTCATGCACCTTTAATCAGTATTGATCTGAACAGTGATATAATGACCTAATAATTAGGATGTATTAAACATGCTTAGTTACTGCATGCAAAATTCACATCAGTGTATTTCTAGTGGTGTATAATGAGAGATAAATATTGATGTTTTTGCTCTCTAAATGGACAATTGCAAGTGATAAACAGCTGTAAAACAACGTTCTTAACGCGCATTATGAAATGGGTCATAGATGCCAACAATCCATGAACTGTCCTATAAAGAGACTCAATTTCGATGGCTTTAAATTAGAGAGAATTAGCTTCCAGCTTCCATCAAATGATGAAGCTTTGCCTCCTTTTCTGGAATTCTGGGGTTCATCTTTGTGCCTGAGGTGGACAACAAGCTCGGTTTTCTATAAATGGACTCTGACCCCTCCGCAGTACCACGAGGAACAAATTTAGCCCACTGGCATTAATGGGAGAAGTGCGACACGCTATCTCTCCCAGTTACCCCCACCTCCTCCAACTGCATCATTCTTTAGGATGCAAATAAGGGTTGCCATAGAAACCCCGGGCTCCGACGCATTATCATTTTCACACTAACTCAGGATAAACAGAATGTGGGGATTATGGCGGATTGCACAAATGTTGTTGCAAAAGCGTAAATCCAGGTGGGGGTTAGTGATAGAGGTGATATATTCCCCCTCTGTTGAGGATGTTTATGAGTATTCAGCAGCCCATCATATCAGCCAGATTAGACATTCATAACGGGTGCATGTCTTGGTGTTTTTCACTCTGCCAACGGGATTGATCAGGCAGGAAGACTCAGCTGTCTTCTCCAAAGACTGCGACGAATTTATATTTCTTTATGGTGCACTTCAGCGGAAGCACACTGGGGGGGGGGGGGGGGGGGGGGGGGGGGAATATCTCAGGGAGGCTCAAAGTAACTGTCAGAAGACAATATTAGCCGCTGCGTTGCAATCTGCTGTGTCAGCACAAAGGCAGCTGTTCACAGGAAGAGCCTGGATGCACTTTGAAACGCAGTCCTTCCAACAGAGTCAGGCACACAGCCTGGAGAGGGAAGAGGGAAGAGGAGGAGGAGGAGGCCGCGGCAATTTATGCTGCTCAACTGTACCTTCACCATAACAGGACGGCCATTTCAAACCCATGTTCCTCTGTGTTCACTACACATATTAAGGTCTTTCTTTTGATGACATTATACATTTATAACATTTGTGACGTCTCCATTAAAATAGACTAAATTAAATGGTTAACAATAGCATAAAGCAAAGACCAGGTGCAGTATAAACGCAATCTCCAGTGTTTCATATAGGTCGTCTGATGTATTTAAGAGCTGTTTAGAGGCGCCCTGCTGTTCCCTCAGCCCGCAGTTCCACCACCGTCCACTAGATGGAAACATTGAGGCAACAACTTTTTCTCTTTTTTTTGCACGTTTTATTGGAAGGAGCAGGTATACTGTATCACTATCCGCCCTAAAACATCGAAAAGATGATGACCGAAAGTCACAACATCCCACCGGTCTGACTGCAAACGCAACAAATGGCACCGTGCGGAGGAAGGGACGGCGCTGGTTCCTCTGCTGCAAAACACCGCATCAGCCAGCGCCGCTGCGATGTTATGAGGTGTTATATTGTTACCCCATCGTTAATTCTATGTAAGGATTACATAACGACCCATACAGCAGTGTGGAAACGCGTGCTCCTCTGTTGTGCTGCGTTCGAGGTCACCGCAACATATATGCGTATAAAGCGCACGTTGGGGACTGCGATAGAGTTCAAAGGCGGTTAAGGCGCAGAGCAAATTTGCATTGAATGTAAAGCTTGTCAATATTTTAACACGATCGCTGGGGGGGAGCCAAACACCGAGCGAGGACGGCCGTGTGTGTGTTTGCGCGCACGCACGCACTCCATACCTGCTTCTCCAAACACTCCTTGGCTGACTGCGAGGGCTTCGGCGAAGGCGCCCTGTCGCATATGCATCCTTCCAACAGGTATAATCCAGAGGGTCGAGAGCTAGACTCGTTCTCGAAGTAGAAGAGCATATTTTGTAACAAAGCAAACCACTTTGTGTGCCATTTCGTGTTGTCAGAGCTCTTTTTGCTCAAGCACCCTCGCCTCGTACCATCCTTCTTTGCCAAAAGCCCCAGGTAGGTGACATGGCCATCATTGAGCCGTATTCCCTTCTGCATTTTTGATTGTGGACGCTCGGAGCCGCACCGGGTGGATCGCTCGTTACATCCTTCTCAAGTCGCCGAGGGAGACGGATAAAATCAAGAGAGAGAAGCGCTTGACTTTCTGTTAGCGGATCAGCACCGGCGGGCTCTTCCGCTCCGTCAGACGCGTTCACCGCGCTGGTATCTGAGTAAGAAAAAGAGGGACGAAATCAAAGTCCAGCATCCTTAAATCCGGGGCCATACTCCATGCGCTTTAAGAGTCCACGTCTGAATCAACAAGGAGAACGGAGAGCATTAAAAAAAAGAAGGAAGAACCCGGTCTAAATAGCGCGGAACGCAAAGGGGGGGAAGGGGTTCGGGGTTTGTCCTTTTCTCACATGAAAATCTCCAGAAAGCAGGAGGCTGCGTGCTGAGCTAGGCAGCGCTGGGTGAAGTCACATGACGCATGCTTGGGAAAGCAGATTTCAGGACCTTGGACAGGGACGTTTCCACAAGATGCCGCATAAGTTGAGTCTCCCCCTACACGCGTGCACACACACGCGCGCACGCCTCGAGCCCACCGCCAGGACGTGAGGGGAGATTTCAGAGCTCCATCACATCCTAACCGGCTCCGCTTCCTTTCAAACACTTCATTTGTCAATTCCCCCCAACTGGAAACCACATTTGTGTCTGTCATGTTCGAGGGGTCTGGACTGGGTTACGTAAGATGAAATAAAGTGGCACCAGATGTCATTTGGGGGTAGATTTTCATGAATTCTTCAGCCTACATCTCAAAACCACAATCAGGAAGATGAGTCAATGCGAATTAACCGCTTACATTTAATTTTGTAATGGGGGAAAAGGAGAGAAAAATCTATTCTAAAGAGATCATAATTATCAAGGGGGTTTAAATCATGTCCTCCCAAAGTTGTGTCACGTTGATTTTGTTCATTTCTTCAGTGTTTCCAGGTGAAATAGCAGATTACAACCGGCTCGGTCTTTTGTTTTTGATCCGTTTTCCTCGACACTTCATCATCGTTGGTTAAAAATAGTAATTCCACTACAAAGAGTGGAGCTGCAGCGTGAGCATTGTCGAGCCACGCCGTGATGTCATCAGGGTGCTGACAGACTCCCGTCAGTGCTCCAGACGTTTGCTGCAATAGACTTTAAACACCTCATTTGTCTAAAAGGGATGGGATCTAATCTGCGTCTGTCAGTCCTCTGGCTCCTTCTCCAAGAGCAGATTTATCTTTTTTCTTAACCGTCTTACTCTGATCTATTCCGCCATAAGTTCTTGCTGACACCAGTTTGTCCCCCGTTCCACCTTTCATTTAGTCAGCTGTTGTAAAACATTGGGCACATATTTATAGAAGAGGATGCAGGCAATCTATTTGAATGCATAAAAATAGATTTAGTCTTGAACTGGCCCTGCTAAGCTACTTTACTGACCATTTAAAAAAAAACCCTTTAAAGTATATTTAGGCCACTTTCCGGCTTTCGATGATGGACGTTCATTTAATGAGGGAAATTTAATTGAGTTTTCATATGATTTGGGGGATGGGGGATGGGGGGGGGGGGGGGGGGTTCCTAGTCGCATGGAAGAAGAAATGTGGGAAGACAAACAAATGGAATGAAAATGGGCCGAACATGAGAAACTGGCTGCGTTTCCTCAGCCGGCGCGAGTCTTGTCATTCGTGACACTCGCAACAAGACAAACTACAACAGCCATGCATCACTGTCAGCCCTCTCCCATGTTCCCCCGTGCGCGCCTCCGCGTGCGCGCCCGTGCGCGTCACTGTTTTCCGCTGGCTGTGGCTGCCGCAGCCTCGTCTTCCTTCGCTGACCTGCCGATGGGAAGGCGGCCGTCCTAATTACATGATCCACCAGGCTCCTAATTCGCCATACTCTTCTCAGCTGACATTTATTAATTAACTCGCTCCTTTTTTTAGAAGCAGCTTTCTGGATTTCATCCTGGCTCTGCTGTGCTCATTGTCACGCAGGAACAAATTGCGGCGGTCACTTTCCATCTTGTAAGAAAACATGCCCACGTGCCCCTTTCAGACAGAGAGGCTGTGGAACAATGTGGGCTATCCACAGAGAGAGATGAAATAAATATGAGTGGAGGGGACACCTGCAATGCAGTAGCGTCGGGACAGCACGCGCCATCTCTTCAAAGAGGGCAGCCACCGCCAGTGCTCAAAAATGTTACTGGGACATTAAATACCAGGAATCTGCAGACACGGGTGCTTCTGAGAGATCCATCTGAGCGATAGAACATGAAGTGCTTCCCAAAGCATGCTGGGAAATCCTCTGCACTGTGGTGTGCTCACATACTGGAAGTGGCAGGAGGGGATATTTGCATGCAGGGGTCTGGTAGGTAACCTTGTAACAGGCGCCACCTATCAAGGATAAAACGAGTTCATAAAGGGCACATGAAGCATAAAGGAATGGTTTGTGCATCACTTTAATTTAACCAGAAGTAGAAGATTTTTAAAATGTCAAACTAAATGCTTAAACAGATGAACACCAGCACTCATTGACTGATGAGGTGTAAGGTCTTGAGTGGCCCATTGAAGGAATTCTGCCCAAATCTTTGTTTTTGGTGAGCCGTCCTGGAGGAGGAAGCCTGCACCATGTTCCTCCTGCAGACACATATTCATTTTTCCCAGGACCAGGCTGGGTTCCTGCACAGCCTAGCATGGTTTTTGGACTTTAGCATGAATTTAGGTTGACGTGTCTCCGATACGGCAGGCAGGCGTTGCTCCCACGGCTGCTCCCTCTCAACCCAGACTGATTCTCCCATGTCGAGCCCTGTTAGCCAGCCTGCCACTCACAGCTCATGAGCTGGGGGAGTGGGAGAATCTGGGCCCGCGAAACGCTGGCCGCATTACGCTGGGAACCATGTTGTGATACCGGACTCACCTTCACCTCACGGTTTTGTGGAGGATTTGTGTGGTCGCTGGTGAAGGCCACGCCTGCTTCTCTCTCTCAGCTGTTGTGTAACAGAACAGAGGTGCTGGGGGGGGGGGGGGGGGGCACTGAATCTTGGTCACATGCAGGAAGTCTGGCCTTGTCCACATGCAGATTTCCTCCACCCCTTTTATTTACAGTTGCATCAACTAATCACGCCTTGGCTTGCTGTCCAGTGTGAGGACGCCAACCACCACCAGGTTTAATTAACCTGCACCGCATATGCAGAGTCATCTCTAATGTACTCAGATAATCCTCCTTTATCTGCAAGCATGCAGCCTTTTACTCCACGCTTCTATTTTTGCAGCGAAACAGCGTGTGCTGTTGGAGCGCTCTATTTTAGGAGCAGGACATGAATTATAGACAGAAGTGTCCAACAATGTGCGTCGGATTCCTCTTTCCGACTGACCTGAGTGCGGCGAGAGAGACAGGGGGACGAGCGGGGAGCGGAGTGATGACGAGTGACCGCGAGCCGCCGTGGCGGGCCGCGTGGTGGCACATGCCCGGGTCCTGGCAGCGCCCAGGCCGTTGTGATCTCTGTTTGCTCGTTGCCTGCAGAGTCGCCTCCTGGCTGCTGCTGCCTCCCAATCTCCCTGGGTTACACAGAGTGCATCCGCAGCAGGTCCGTAATTGAATTTCACACATGTCTCCGTCAGCTGAACTGTGTTTTCCGCAAGGTGCGTGTGCATCGTGGAGAGGGGGGGTGAGAAGAAAGAAAAACGATCTTGATCTGCTCAGGAGCTGCAGACATGAGAGCGGATATTCTCCTGCACAGTTCAGCTACTGATGCTGAAATAATAGGTGTTATATGAAATATTAAAAGCTTTAATGTTTTCAGAGGCACGTCCTTGACTTGACCAGTCTGTGCTAATACCTAAATCAAGTATTAACGCTCCAAACCCCACTACGCTCCTCATGTAGCTGAAATATCCCAACGCGACATGAGCTGCGGTGTGAGGTACATCGTGTGTATCATCAGGTCCTGTTAAAGAAGGCAGGAGGCGGCGAGAAGGTCAGCCAAGGAGCCCAAAGGTCACGTTTTCCTGGCGCTCCAGCAGCTCCGTGCTGTCACATCGCCTCTCACCATCACTTCCATTTTAGTTCACACTGAACTGTTTGCTTTTTATTTTCAACCATCAATCACAATGCCATATTTTAGGATCATTCTGAGAGGAATTTGCATTTTTATGGAGGAGTGGGAGGAGCGGGGCTTCTCCTTTACCAGCGTTCACCAGCTACAGGTGAATTTAACCACTTGCCATGAAAAATCGATATCTAGATTTAAAAAAAAACAAAAAAACATGTACGTTCTTGCGCCCGTTCCATCTGTAGACAGCAGTTAACCTGTTGTTAGCTGTCTGCTGAGGTCCACCACAGGTTTACGACGTGTTTGCTGTGCACGTTCGCTGAGTGGCTTCCATCTCTTTTCCTACTGTACCACTGTGCAGAGGAGACAAACACTCATCTCTAAGTAGGCCAATTACCAGTCTCCATGAATGTAGACGCTAACGCGGTGTGGCAGAGCCTACGAGGAGCCGCAGAGGCAGGGTGTCTTCCTTCAGCTAACATGAACTCAGAGGGAGCACGTAAACAAGTCCCCACATTACGTAATCGGCATCTCCTCTTTCCAGGCCCCTTCCTGGCGATGGCACAAACGCCACATCCCCACTGGCCTCTGGGCAAATGTTACAGTCCCACAGTCCGCTTTGATACTAACGAGAAATGAATCGTATGTCAGCCTATAGAATAATTCACTTGCCCAAGTGGCACGCTTCAATATTTCAGGATTTTCTGCTATTTTAGTCGGCAACAGGAAAAAAATAACTGAACTTTTAGTAGGAAAATAGGAAATATTACGTTTCCGCAGAGCTATAAAGCACTTTCATTCTAAAAGTGCTGCTTATTAAAGCCAGAAATGTCTCAAGAATTGAACTGTAAATTAAACTTGGTGTAATTTAACCCTCCTTCATGTAATCACAACATTGATCCTTGTATCTGTCAGTCAGGGCACGAGGAGCCGTCCTAGGTTGACGTAGTGGTGCGTTTACTCCAACACTTTAGTCCAGTCGCTCATCTCAGGCTAACGACAGCATCAGATGCAAAGACAGCAACACACAAACAATTAAAAGAAGCTTCGACTATAAAACCTTCACGGGTTCAGAGCTTGTTCTTAGTTAAGAATGTGTGGTTGTTTTCAGCCAATTTGAAGCCGGTGAGAATGTCTTTGGATCAACATAGAGCTTCATTTGGTGGTTTGGGCCTCCATACTTGGACTTAAATCCCCGTTTCTAACATCAGTAAAGTTTAGTATTTTGGGTTTGACAGATCTTGGTCTTGGTTTCAGCCCAACCTCTAGTCTGTCACATTGATTTTCACCACTTTATTACCCAAAACAGTGAAATGTCCTCATCCTAATCTCTGACGAACGTATTTTAGGACCAAAGAGGGACATCCCCACTTTGTTGCTAGTTGCTCTACAATGTTAAAGAGATACAGCAAAAACATTGTATGAACTCTATATTTTAATACATCGTCAGACAGAAAACATAAACATCTTCTGTCTTAAGTCAAGCAACAGATAACACAGTTAAAGCTGTTTCTATGTTCTTCAACCCAGAGACGAATATGACAAACACAAGTTGCCACACGGAGCAAATTCCTCCTGAAAGAACAAGGCCGGCGAGACATGCGATACGGTGTCCGCGTCACTTACTCGCTGTTGAATTGAATGTGAGGATGACAGATGCTGCCAATCAGCAGCAGGTTAGGAAGGTCAAATTAAGATCCATAGGCTGACCTTTTCCATGGCTGCTTCTGTTTAGGCTGCCGATCATCAGGATCATCAATAATGAGCCTTAACGGGTTTATTTCCCATGATATCTAGGCTTTGTGAGTGCAAATTATTGTTATTATTGTTGTTGTTGTTGTTAATGACCCCGTCTTCCCAGTGTTTCCACACCCGAGTCCACCTTGAATCATCTTCACTGCTCTGGTCCGTTAACCTCTTTTATGACGTGATCCAGCAGACGTTGAGTTACTGTTACTTTTCAGCCATTTGTGCCGGTTGCTAAATGTCCATTTTTGTATATTTTGGTGACTCGTTATGCTTTTTTCCTTTTCCACGCCCGTGACGGTGACCTTCTCACACCCAGATCCAGTTAAACTCTACCTGCCATGTTCTCCAGCCTGCCAAACATGATTTATACTTGTTTTCCCAACTGTTGCCCTTTTCAATAATGAGAGACAGATCTCCCAGCCACCAATCTCTCACTCATTGTTAGCGCGCGCGTGTGTGTGTGTGTGTGTGTGTGTGTGTGTGCATGGGCAAATCATTGGTTTTTAATGATGAAAACAATGTAACGCAATAATTACTCTTGCACCACTTCCGCCCCCATCGTCGCCTTGGTAATCGTGGAACTACAAACGCCGCTGTGCTTCTTGGGGACAGGCGGTTATCTTTAGCTCTTCTTTAGCACTTCAAAATGCACTCAAGAGCAAATTTGGACACTCGGGTGAGTTTTTATGCAGCGTAATACAAACGCGCACGCTCGCCAAGTCTTGAGCAGAGCGACTGAGCCGTGAACTGTGAAAATGTCAGGCCCTATTAATAACAACGCCGCATCGAGTCTCGGATCGTAACGTCTGCACTTGTATATTTAGATGATCAGCATGAAAAGTCTATTTGTGTCACACGGTTGGTGAATTCTGTTGGCTTGGTTCTTGCTTTTCTTTTTTTCCCTCCCTTCACGGCCGGGGCCTGAGCGCGGAGCCTCAGCCACGGGTTTAATAACCCCCCTCTCACTCTGCATCAGATTCAAAGCCACAAAACCACAAGGAAGCAGTGCAGCCGCCGCCCGCAGTGCACAACAACAGCTCCAAATCTGATGGCATCGGACAAGTCGGTGTGAGGGTGTAAGTCTTCCAGAAAAGAGGGAAAAAAGCCGCATCTGCAGGATTTAAAGTGGCGGTAGTAGTTCCAATATGATCAAATGTGAGAATTTCTGTTTTGGTTTTTGAGCAGCTTTTTAATGTATTGATTGTGATTCTCCTCTTGTCAAAAACACCCAAAATGACTGGTCAGTGTTCAGATAATATAATATAAAGTCATAGCCTCTACATAATTGGAAGTTAACTGTAAAAAAGTGACTGAACCTCTTTATTATTCTATGGATTTTGCTCTATACTATGCACTGATAAACCAACTCTGTTACCAAGATGCACATTTAGATCCATCGCATCTTCCCAGATATCAGACGTGTTCGTCCGACTGGATTTCCGCCGACATTTCGCTTGGCTGGAGCTCCCCCAGTATGCTAACGCGTGTTTATGGCTCAGCCTGAAGGGCGACCACATTTAGTCCGGAGGTCCTCCATCCTCGCCTTGCATAACACCTCCCCAGAACGGAGCCGGGCTCCTTCCGTGAGATGGCATCTCACTGGTGTGACTTGGTAGAAAGTTCATTTACAGCCCCCCCCACCCCCACCCCCACCCCCCCCAGCACAGGGTTGGTCCTGTTCGTGCGCGTGTCCGCACGCATGTGCTGGAGGGTGTGAGGAGGGGCCACGGAGGATAAACAGCAGCAGGAAAAGACAGGGAGAGGGAAGCACAGTTGACTTCCTCTGTCGTTACTCACACCTGCAGTAGGATGCAATCTCCATAGCAACAGGACTTGGAAACACTGTGCAGAATTGATATTTGAGGTGGTGATCTTTAATAACCCCCCCTTCTCTCCGTTTTTTTTTTTTTAACTGCAGCATTTTATGGAAATTAATTTCTCAGCGGTGATCTCTCTTAACAAATAATTTGTGACATCAGAAATTGACTCTGTTAAAATAAACGACTATTAAAATGAAGTAATGCTTAAGCGCAGTGAGGAAGCCGACTCAGTATTTCCTGTCGTTGGACGGTGCAATATTGCTTGCTAAATATATATGTATGGGAACTACAAAAATAGCCTAATAGACAGCATTTAGTCAATATTGGGATTGAAACAGGGCTGTTTCCTGTTTACAGTGTAAAAATGATGATTATATGACCCTGCTGTAAGCTTGATTTGCTAATGTGTCAGATGATTGGTCGCTGTCATTTGTGTCGGGGGAGGGGGGGGAATAGAAAACCAAATAATCCCTGCAGGTGACTTAACAGCGAGGTTTACCCACGTGCTCGTATGCCCTCGGATGCTCGCATGTACAGCCCCTCTGACTGAATGTGTAATCAACAGGAAGGAGAGCTCGGACAGTCAGGAGAGAGGAGGTCATTCTCCACATTTCTGGACATCTGTGACATTTCTGGACATTTTAAGACTAGGTGACTTTTTTAAACTCATGACATATAACACGTGCCCACTCTACAGTTTACAGCGATCCGGCCATGGATTGGAGAGGCTGCACCGGGAGCCTCAGGGGTTTGGTGGGGGGTCTTCTTGCAGCAGTCTGCATCTTCTTTTCTCGAGAATTGCAGCCTCATCAGCGCTAATAATGAGCCCGGTGACCACACAGCCTAATCAGGCACGGTCGACTTGATACCGCCACCTGGTGGCTGTGCAGGAGGAGCAATTTCTGCAGGGCATTTGTGACTAATCACTTCTATCTATCTATCTATCTATCTATCTATCTATCTATCTATCTATCTATCTATCTATCTATCTATCTATCTGTCTGTCTGTCTGTCTGTCTGTCTGTCTGTCTGTCTGTCTGTCTGTCTGTGTCTGTCTGTCTGTCTGTCTGTCTGTCTGTCTGTCTGTCGAGGGACAGTTTAGAGGAGAGAAGGAAGGGGTGAGGTGGGAGGAGTGATAATGGGATACCCCTGATGACAGCCTGTTTTCTTATTAACTTGTTTGTAATAGCAGTGGGTAATCAACTAAAAGAGGGAGAAAGAACAGGGGATGACGTCCTTCCTGCCTCTGTGTTTGGTGGAATAACTCCCAACCCTCTGTTGTTTTTATTTGGATACAGTAGCTGCCCACATGTCCACAAATAAATAAATAGATAGATAGATAGATAGATAGATAGATAGATAGATAGATAGATAGATAGATAGATAGATAGATAGATAGATAGATAGATAGATAGATAGATAGGTGGATGGGTGGGTGCGTGGATGGATGGATGGATGGATGGATGGCAACCTCTCCCTTCTTTCCTGGGTCTTAAAATGCACATTTCCTGTAACAGCCATTGTGTTGTCATGGACACAGAAAAAAAAAGAGAGGGGTTGAAAAAGAAAAGGAAAACATCATCTGTGTCCATAGCAACTGAGACAAGTTTAGTGCTGCCAAAAATGGTTTAAGCAAAAGTCTTCTGCGAGACGTGAGGTGTGTGTGCAGTAGATGCCAGCATCGTGCACAGCCACGACATAAACACAGCTTACATAACCGCTACTGCGTCACTGGTGTTGAATCTCGGCTTTTTCGAGGCTTGGAGCTTATTTAGAACCACTGCGTTGCACCTATTGATAACTACCCCACCCTCGGTCACCGGAGGAAATGATGCTTTGTGATATCTTTTAGCTGTTACAAAAATAGGCCCCCTTTCCCCCCTGAAAACAGAGCAAAGCTTCCCCAGGAAGTCTTTAATCCCCTTTGGAAATCTTGTCAACTACTATAAATAGAAGGCGTCAGTGGAGCCCCCTGCTGGAGGTGAATCAGAGCGTCGCACTGCGCCGTAGCCGCCAGCGATGCTGCAGAACTGGTCAGACTGGTGCCACGCGGGCTCTGATATGCTGCTGTTGCCCGGAAAGGCTGGAACAATAAGGTTTGTTAGCAGGGTCTGCTCCATGTTGCAAGGAGAGGTTACCCACGTGCATACCGACATCACCCAGCATTGCTCTACCACCCCCCCCATTCTTCTTCCCCTCTCTCAGGGTGTCATTAGTGGGAATTACCTGGTCTCCCATGAAAATGCCTAATCAAGCCTTCATTAAACCAAGTGCCTCTCGGACAAAACGGTCCGCAGAACCCGAGTCGTGGTTTCGGGTTAATCTGTGGTTATTTAACAACAGGAAATCACGGCCCAGGAGGATGCGGCGCTCCGAGGTCGCTCCAGGTGCCCTCCGTGGGGACGCGACCTCCACAGCCCGGCAGGTAGACGGACAGGGAAGATGGATAGTGATAGATGGAAGAAGGTGGATGTGGAAGAAGGGGAGAGGAGCCAATTTAGTCCACTCAGGAAATGGGAGCCTCCTTGTTTATCAAGTGTTAAATGTGCCCTATAAGGAGCCACAAATTCCCCATTTAGGCAGGAAAACCAAATAGATTATGACACCCTTGAACTCAACAGCATTGTGACAGTCTAAAAAAAGAATTGGGCGCATCGTGGCACCGCTGCTGCCTCGCAGTGATAAGTGATGATGCGTGCGTTGACCTCTTGTTCATACAAGCTGATCCATTGTCCCCAGGGCAGGTGAGAGGAGGGAAGAGCCTCTTTGTCCTGTCAGCGTAGCGTAACACAGGAAGATCAGCACCAAGCTGCACGCTGGGAGCCCGCTACATGCTAACAAGGTTGAGTTCTGTGGTGGTTAAAACCAAACCGGTCTGGGTCTTTGCATGATAGGAAAGGGTAAAAAAGGGGGAATTTAGTTGTGGAGAGACGACCCAACCCATGTGTGTGTGTGTGTGTGTGTGTGTTTAGAGGCCGAAGCACTGCTGATGGTGGGAATGCAGCGCAGCTAATCCCAGAGGAGAGCAGAGCACTGCAGAGGAGATGCTCGGCAGATCTCCCCTCATCCGTGTGACTGCTGTTGGCGGCTGGTGTGGAAAAGAAATCCGGAACCGGATCAGAGAGCGAGCCAGCCGTGTTTAATTTGCACGGCACTTTTCAAACCGAGAGGGGAGGAACCGGGCAGACAAAAGCGGCAGCAAAGCACACAGAGACGTCTGCTGTCCTTCCCCTGCTAGCTCCGTGCTCGGCACCGGCTATAGACAACAGACATTAAGGGTCAAAGCTTAACACAACATGAACGCGGAGCCATCCAGTGTTGCTTCTCGTCTGGTGGCCGTCCCAGTTTAACCAGTTGATTCACAAATGGGATACTTTAGGTGCTCTAGGTGGCAACTTTTCATTTTTTTTTTTGCTGTCTGAATAATGGAAGAGCGTGAGCAAAAAGGCCAGATTAACAATAGCTCGTTGCTAATTAGCAACAACTGAAGTGAATGTACTTTTTAAAAAGGAGGGGTGGTGGGGGGGGGGGGGGATGCTGGTTTGGTCATTTTCAACTTTCTTTTATCGCCTGCCGAACCATCCACACTCCGTCCGCAGCCACTATCACACTTTATTTATTTAATTTGGCTTTTCTTTTGTGAGTGTAATAAGCACGTTAGCATCCTGTCCCACCGACTGACCAAACACACACCAGGCATGTGAATAGATAATCTGGGGACTCACGTTTGACCATTCAGAGGCAGGACAGAGCCGGCGATGAGGTGGGGCCAGGGGGACATAAAACTGCTCATGGGACGTGACCTCAAAGTTACTGGTACTGTTGGAGGCAGACGAATGTCGCAGTCCTGCCGAGCGCTGGGGTTTTTTTTTGGTTCCAGCGGTGAAGCCGAGTGCGACTTTGGAGAAGAAGAAAATGTTTTGGACCATCCCTTGTTTTATGTTTCTTTTCTTTCTTTTTTAATGACCTCTGCAAAGGTCAGTTCTGATTGCTGTCGCTTTAGTAGAAACTGCTGTTCAGGTTGTAATGTTGTCAAGCTCATCTCCTTATCACTTTTCCAGCCCAGCTAACTATTGTAAATTTGTTGGACGGAGAACTGATAAGGGTATGTGTCTGACACTTTCCATCACTGATAACTGGACACAATATGCTGCTGAAACGTCTTGTTTGGTGATTGAGCCGTTAAGAGAACCAGATTTTGACCCCGTTTGGGCTTTCATTTTGATCCTAAAAACAGACATTTGGATGTTGTATGAAATTAATGGTCACTTCAAAAACTCCTAATTACTGTGGAATTACATCATGAAGCAAAATCAATTTCTTTAGCCTAAAAGAATGTTGCTTTTTTTTTTTTTTTTTAAGAAATCTTTTTTTTTCTTGCTTTCGGAGATTAACCTGATCACATGGTGGCATATTGTCAAACCACCCAGTTTATCAGGCTCATCGTGACTGTTTAGATTCTCTGTGCTGCAGAATTCATGTACAGTTAAAGATGAATCATCCCTTTTCCATCAGCTAATTTGGTAAATGTGTTAATCTGTTCATTTCTGCTGTTTCTGGCTGTACACGAGTCGCCTAGAAGATGAATGTGAAGTCTGTTGAAAAAATGTTTAAAAAAAAACAATTTTAAATATTCTTTAATGTAAAAACGTTTTCTGGAAGGCCAATAGCATGGAGTCATTAAAACATGGTCTTTTATGTTCTCACACAATATAAAATTGAAGGTACTTTTTGACTTCGTTGTGAAACCAGTGAAAACCGAGAGTGGAGGTGCAACAATTGACGCTAGAGGGCGCTGTTGCGCCACTTTTGAAGAGAGGCAGGTTACCAGCTTCAGTTGGAGTGGACGTGGAACGCACATTATGGTGCAACAAAGCTTAAATTACAAACCAAAATCACGGTGAGGGGCAAATGCAATCATTTTAGATTAGCAAAACAAGTGCCCATCAATCACATATGCAAGGACAACCAATGTGACCCATAGACAAGTGCAAGATTCAGCTCTGTTCACCTGTGCTTCAACAACGCTCACCTGCCATTTAAAGGACCCTCCAGCTTTCTCCTGCCTGATTTGGTTTGGCCATTCTTTGATACCCCTTGTTGGGGAAGGCATAGTTCTTCAATTTCCCTAAAAATAGATCCTATTTAATCCTATTTAAAATAGTTAAAGCTGGTGTGACACTGTGTGCAGGAAAACCCACCTTATCAATGTGCATTTAAATGATGCCATATATGTATTTATATATATATTTGGGTGGGTCACAAGATGGGGTTTATACAGTTGACAAGGTTCTTGAACGTCGACATCATCAACACCCCAAGTTATATAAAGTCTCTTTAAACAAGAAAACATGGTGGAAACACTGTAACGGGGCAGCTCACTCTCGTAACTTCTTATTTTTTCCCCGGTAACTATGGAAACTATGTGCTTTAATTAAGAACTAAATGCTACCTGCTTTGCTCAGTGATGACTTTATTATTTCCCCCCCTTTCTGTAGCGTTTTAAATATAAAACCAGCTTGACGACAGACTTGGTTTGTCATTCATTTGTTGGATTCCCGACATCAGTGAAGTTCCGAACAGCAGCGCATCAGGCGTCTCTGCCTCCACGGCCGCGTCCACGTGTGCTCTGCACGCTTATCGACGCATGTGCGTGTTTCTAATTAAAGCCTGGCTGACTGATGACGAAACAAGGTGCAGGGAAGAGGTATTCTGCGATGCGAGATAGCCAATATGGATCTAAAGCTCTCTCTTTAATTAGACTCAAAGACGAAAACCCATCACCATGACGACACAGTAAAGAGACAGGGGAGAGAGAAGATAGGCTGGTGTGCGTCTCTGGAAGCAGAAAGGGCACCGCGTACCACCGCACATTTGACTCTAATTTTGTGATATGATCCCGGTGTGCTATTAATATCTGCCGCTAATTAATATTGATGCGCTCAGCCACATGGTGACACATTATGGAGGGCTCGAGATTAGCATTTTTATTTTTTTATTTTAAAGGAGAACCAGAGAGGAGGAATGAAGCACATCTCAAAGTGAGTGGGTAACACATCCCCATCATCTCCAGCTAACAGCATACCACCCACTAAATGCTTGGAACTCCCTTGGACCATCTGTTGCCATGTGCTCGGTGTTTACCCAGGCATCCGCCACCTTCCAAAACGTGCCAAAACCCAACTTCTCCCAGCTCTTTGCCACCGAGCGGCACACTGGACTTGCAGAGCCGGTTGGAACAAACACCGGGTGGGTTCAGGAAGCTCCACCGAAGAGCTCGGCAATTAATTTTTGGAAAGCACCACCTTGCCTCGCGGGACCGCTTTCTTTCCACGTTGGGTCCGGAGCTCAGCAGTTACTATGGCTGAGCTAGAGAGAGAACGGGCATTAATTGGCGCTCCCACGTCACAGCCTTGCTCATAGGAGGCGTCTGTGAGGGGGCTGCATTTACACGCCAGGGACACGGCAAGGAGACGAGGTCCAGATGAAACAAACCAACACACAACTGGAAACTCAATTCCATATTGCTTCAATTGTCATTGAATTCAGTTTCCACGATCCTCTTTCTGACCCTCAATTTACATTTGTTTTCTCCATGAGAGAACCCCCCCCCATTCCTTGGCGTCCAGGGAAGACGGCTGATAAGCGTCCGCCATTGACATCACATGCCCCTACCCTTCAGCTCTGACAGGCGGTGTGACAAAGCGCCGATACAACGCGCCGCCATTGTCAAGCCTTCTTTCCTTTTCCCACCATGAATCCGCTAAACTGCTCTTTCTTTCTACCTCCATCCAGGAATATAAATTCTCTCACTCCATTTCTTTTTATTGCTACTTAGCGTGAGCGAGGAAAAAGTGATCCCTCCGCAAACAAAAATCCTTCAAATGCAGAGAGGAAAAAGGGACGGCGTGCTTCAAATCCCCCGAACAAAGACGCCACCGGCCCGGAAATGTGACAAATGTCATTCATGTCTGCTGCCACACGTGTCTCGGGCCAATTCCATGGTAAATGTTGCACGGCTGCCGCTGAGACAATTATGGGACAGACACAGTTATGCAAGATGACGGCAGCAAAAAGGAGAGTCAACATCATCAACGGCCATAATCCATATGATGGACCACATCTTTGCTAGCAACAACCTCATGTCCACCCGCGTCTGTATCTCTGTAGAGATAACAGGATCCAACAAACCCTAAAACCCTCCACGTCACATGACCATGAGCCATAGAGCCTATAAGCAGCAAACCTTAAAGCTAAACCATAACTCTGTAACATGACTATTACACGTGCTGGGTTTTGTCTCCTCCTCACCTTTGGAGTGCGACTCAAAGCATTACAAGGGGAAAATAAATAAGACCGAACACCTGTTTCAATCCCGGAGGTTTCCAGCTGTCAAAAGAACAAATAAAATGCCGATGCTTTGTGCCGTTTTTATTGCAACTAACTGCACCTTTAGTTGAGTTTGACCCAGCGAACATGGAAGTCATGGAATTAAGACATTTTTGGCATTTTTCCTAATGTAAAGCTCAATAATCCCATTGACAATCAGGTGAAAGAGGGAAGAATATCCACTCAATGGGGAGTGATTCCCAGCGGTGCACAGGTGGAATGAGCGCTACAGCAAGCTAACGCTTTATTAACCAACAAAAGACACTTGATCAAAATGATTATATTTTCCTCTCTTTGGTCGCCATGACAATCGTGAATGACACCGCAAGTATATGCGCGATCAAAAAGGTATCGAGGAGGAGACGCCTGCACGCGGCTGCTTGGTGGTCTTGCCTGGATGTGGTGGTCATCTCCCCTCGGAGACATGATCAGAGCGCCGCCTCCCTCTAATGATGCTATTCTGGGCTGACTTCCCTCCCAGCTGACAAGACAGTGCTTTATTAGTTTCTTCAGGATAAACGTCTGCCTTTCCAGCACTTCCAAAGCCACATCTCAAGGGTCAGTGACAACACGCTCCTTTATTTGGTTTATTTATAAACCCTGTCCCTGTGCCTCGCTGGGCTTCTGCACACACCTGGCTGTGCACGGCCGGCCGCATTGATCGAGCCGACGCTCTGCTAACGATGTGTGCAAAACAACAGCAGCCGCACTGGCCCAACGCCTTCCGCTGTCTCAGGCTGGGTCCTTTTCGCACGTTTGCGCGCACGTGATGCGAGAAGCACAACATTGACCTAAAGATTCAGGGTCACGAACTCACTGTGACATTCATTTTACCTTATGAATACGTTATTTTTCCCCTACAGTGGCAGAATAATCCGTTACACGTGCATGTTCAAACATTCCTGATTCAGTATTTCAGTTTTTCCTGGTTTTTCTGCCATCATCACCTGTTTCCGGATGAAATCGGAATAATCTGCAAAGTAAGATGCGATTCCTTTTCCCGGGGCGTTCCAGCGTCAAAAGAGCTGAAGCTGAATGATTAAAATCCCACCTCGGTTGGTCGGGGGAAAGCAGATTGCAGGATTTGGGACGTACCTGCCACAGCCTCCTCTGGTACTTGGAAAGGTGACAGTTCCGATTGTATTGCGGGGGAAAGCGAGGCCGCGCTGCGATTACGCAAACACCGTTGTCTTTTCAGGCTGCGCATCATCAGTATGCAGATCCACACCACCTGCATTTGTTGAAATTTAATTAGTTTATCTGGCTGCACAATAAATAATTAGAGAACAAGCTCTGCATGTGCACACATTCTCTTTTGACCCCATTCGTTTCTATCCACACCTCCCTCGTGGTTTGGCCTTTCAAGCCGGCTGACCTGGATTGGGAATTGCATTCATCATCCCTAAAATAACAAAACTCCCTTTTTTTTAACAAAAAAAAAAGCAGCCTGAGGACACTAGTTGCTACTAGCTAGTGTTTGTTGCATTAACCTGCTGGGGAATCTGAACAGCTGACACCTCCTCTGAAAAAAAACCTCCAGTTCAGGCATTTTGGGCTCGAAAAGAGCAATTAAATGAATATAATCAGGAGGACCAGGAAGTCAGCACGGCTGCTGGCTGCTAGCATATTTATTTAGGGCCCATCCCCTCCATCTGTGTCACTATCAACAGTGACAGAGTCAAAAAGCAAAACAGAAAGAGAAGCATCTGCTCTTGACTGCAATGACACTCCACAGAAGCCATTCCAAGCTGCCTCTTATAGGAAGCCGTCTCGGTGAGTCAGGGAGATTTGCATTAGCATTTCAGGGCGCGCGCGTCGCTCAAGTTTGACAAATCGCAAGACCGGGGGCTTGTTGACGCTGGCGCGCCTGCAGGGGGCCGCGGACGCTCTGACGACCCTGAAGACTTCAGCACCTGGAGGAAAATGCCCAAACCGCGTCCTCGATTTGCTGCCGCATCATTTCCTTGGGAAAAAAAAAAGGTCATCGTCCGATTTATGTAGATCAAATGTGTCGCTGCGAAATCAAAGCCGCCACTGATTATGCGTCGTGGCCATTTTGGTGGCACATTTGGACAATGAAACGCATTAGAAACCCTTTGATCGAGGCGGACTGAATACGGCTCCAGCTCCATTCAGGATTGTCCCCACACATAGAGAGCGGAGAGGTTGAGTCCCAGCAGATAGCTATTGTTGCTAGAGGAGACAAGCTAATCAATAGGAAAGGTGAAAAGAAACAGCAGTCAATAAAGCAGCTAAATTAAACTCAAACAAAATTGCATGTTTAAAGCCGCGCCGTCCCATTTTCCAGGAGGAGAGAAAAGACGCTGAGCGTGAGTCACAATCATGCCGTGGAAAAGTTCCCAGCAGCACTCTGGGCGCCTCCAAGGTGCACGCCATTAAAGACGTGGGAGTCAAGAAGAGGAACTTCACGCGGGTTTTGTGGTCCATTTAAAGGTGAGGGTGATTCAGCACCTTCACTGTCTGATGTTATAGAATGAAACCACACTCTGGTTTAACTGAGTAGCTACTACATCATCAGACCTGCAGCTGAACCAGGTTTTTATTTTAATCTATTTCAAAGACGGAGCTGAAAAGCTTCTTCTCCTTTCGTACATCACCAATAAAGGATCCATACGATTAGCAAATAATTAATCTTTAATGTCTAATATACCACCTTGCCCACCTCTGACAGGTCATAACGCTGTTTGTTTTGGAGTCATTACACCGACTTTTGATTAGAGTTTTTCTATTTACAGCAATAAAATGTCACATATCACACATCTTTATCCTGAGAAAAAACTCAATTAATGTGGTTTTAATGGTGAGATAAAGGCTTCAGGGGGTAGATGAATCTACCCGACTGTTGTCCTCTGTCTTCTTCTCGTGTTTATTGCACTTCCACTTCTCCTAAAACTTTAAAAACACATATAAATCACGTGATCGGTCAGCTGATTCTCATCGTCTCCTGGCTGGACCGGCCGAGAGTTCAGCGACCGACGCCCTCTTCTGTGATTACTGGCAGTTCATTTGTGTTTTCTCGCTCTCCTGCTTTCACGGTGGTTGTAGACGGAGGAGTGAATGATTCTGCTTTGATTGAATCCAAGGCTGTTGCATTGGGAGCGGAGCGTCTCCCTCCGGGATGTGGAGCGCTGCGAGGCAAAGATAACTGCTTCGTATCTAAATCTGCTCAGTCAGGTGTGAGAGCTCCGAGAGCAGGAGAGCACAGGCAGACATCTCAGGGCAGTTGCCCCCCCCCCCCCCCCCCTTTAACTGGGTGCCACGTATTTTTAATTCTGCCCATTACCTTCTTCCCACCACATATTCCAGCCAGCTGGCCGGCAGCCGGGCCGTGTGATCGCCATGCTTGTTTTCAGTTGGAACCAGGGATTATAAAGGCGGACGAGATGAGGTTCAAGCTCTGCCTCCTGTTGGAAAGCCTGATCCCAAACTGGTCTGGTCCGTGTGCACGAGCAGCAGGACACAAACAGGGACGGCGCGGAGGACGGCGCCCGCCAAGGCTCCCTGATTTAGAGAGGATGTATGACAGGCACACCGATGACACCATCCTCCAGCATGTTGATTTGCTGGCCTTTCTATATATATATATATATATATACCTGCTCACTAAAAATAAACTAACCTTTTTGATCCAGATCAATGGCTGACGGAGCGATGATGTCATGGTAGGAATTTCAACTGTCTGCTCCAAAAACGCCCCGTAAATACGAGAGGAGAGGCTTTCAATAACAGACCTCCAGTCTCGGACTGGATGCCGGAAGAGGAAGGGTGGGAGCTCTTAGTGTGCGAGCAGCTGGAATGTATTTAGTGTGATGGCTTTCATTGTGTCCCAGCTCCATTCTTATAGAACCCGGCAATAATTACTGACTTGTGTTTATCCTCTGGTACCTGCCAGCTCGTTCCACCTCCTAATGCGGCTGATTAGAGCACAGCTGCAGTAGACTTGCTCTTGCATTGAAAATCACAAGAACAATCAGCTCTCAGAACATTATCTATTATCTTAGAGCGAGATTATATCAGGATACTGCTCTCGGTTCAATTTATTACGGGAGATACAGGCTACGAGGAGGTGTTAAGTGCGGTACAATTGATTCAGTTGCTAAATTATTACCTGCAGATGTACTTTAGCACGGTTCGGTTTGAAGCGAAGCGGCGGCGATGAAGCTGTTATTGTTAGATGCACCTTTTTGAGGGGAGTCTGCCCTGACAGCCCTGAACGTCCTCGAGGATGGGCGGCGACGATTCGACGTCACCGACTGTCAGGGAAAAAAGCTCTTTCCTCACCTTGCTCTGCAGAGGAGGTGTATTTTGGTCAAGGCGCGTCGTGGTGTCAAAGACGTCACAGTCTCTGGGGTGCGAACTGGAGTTTTTGAACTGACTGTCAGAACATGGATCATCCGTGCTGGTGTACCCACATGCTCAGACACACTCAGCTCCGAAGCTGTGATAAAGTCTCAGCACAGACATTGACATTCCAAAAATCTATTTACAAACGTGAATAAGCCCAGCCTGCTTCTGTAAATCGCCAACACACTCCGCAAGATCAGATGTAGGCACCTCCAGATTGCATTGATCTCTGTGGTGTGTTAATAGACAACTTATTTGCTAGCGGGGGGGGGGGGGTTCAGCCCTCTGCTCAATGGGGGGGCAGACGCACTGATAAGCTTATTTGTCGGTGTGAACATGGGTGTGACAGATCCCACCAAAACATCAATTCCATCATCAATTACTCTTGGACTGAGTTGGTTTCAGCTTCTCAGCTGGAAAATCTCCCTGTTAAACAGCTCGAACGCAACCGGTCGATTGACACGTGCGAAACATCATAGTTCATGAATATCGGCGGTAGGACGTTAGCAACGGTGTCATGCTTGGATATGTCTCGGCCATTTAATTACTGGCAGGCCATTAAAGTGTCTCTGCTTCCGATATCCAATTAAAGGCTCCACAACAACTCCTTAATAAGTGGGTGTAGAGTTGATAAGCAACCGGTTTTGGAGCTTCGAGCCCTCTGCTTCATTAAGATTCTGAAGTAAAACAGAGATCTCAACACGGAGGACATCAAAGTGTCCACTCGGCAAAATGAGGGACAAACTCCTTGTTAGATATGCACCAATCTCCTAGGATACTGCCAGTGTACACAATGATCACCCAGCAAAATTGTCGCCTGTTGAATAATGCTCCGCTCAATTACCGCTCGCCTCCGGGGCAGGTGTTGCTTTGCTTTGTGAGACGTGAAAGAACAGAAGACGCGGCGGAGGGGAAGGATGCGGCGGAGTTCGGCCATTTTGAGATCTCAAGCGTGGCGAAAGTAGCACTTCTCCATACGAGGGGGGGATCAAAGCGAGCTGCTAATGTGTTATACTTCACGGGACATCACCACCAGCGGATGGGCGGGTGCGGGAGAGACCCGCTGGGGGCATATATGTGGGGCGTCGGATTCCTAAGCTGCACTTGGAAGCATTTTCCTGAATCTAAATGGTGGTGGGAAAGGAGGACGGAGCAATCCGTGTAAAGCTCCAGCGGGGTTCCTGCCAGTCGAGCGCTGTCGCAGCCCACGCAGTCGCTTGATAAGATCGCATCGACACCAAATGCCATGAGAATGTCAAACTCACTCTTTAAAGAGACAGCGGGCGCAGAGGAGGACGCGCAAACAGTCGCCCGACAACAGGACACGGCGAGCCGCTTCAGGGCTGAGATGCAAATGACGGCAGGGTGGAGAAGAACGGGACGTTGTCCCTCATATGTGTTCGAACAGAGGGTGCTGGGGTCGAGTCTCCAGGATGGAGTTTAGGTCCCCAGTCAAGGAGTGAATGACAGAGTGGAAAACACCTGTTTTGAGAATTCATTCTTAAAGACGCGATGAACAAGTGCCTGATTCTGAGTTAAGGAACAACATGGAAACACTGGTTGAATTATCCCTTCTTTTTTTTCCATTCCGTGAGTCAGCCGCATTTCACAGATGAGTAGTTGAGATGTGACCCGTACCCGACATCGCTGACTAAAGGGTTATTAGTTACAGGAGGCGTACGAGTGCATCTTCGTCCTGCAAGTGCATAATTAGGTCCATTTGAATGGAAATGCTTCACCTCCATATTTCCATCCTCCCTGGGTTTATTTGTGAGTTTGCTGACATCAATATTGAGCTTCACGCTGATGACAGACATTCAAATCCACAGATTTCAAAAATAGACGCAATGTTCCGCTGTGTGGTCCACACCAGAATAATTAAAGACGTTCAGCTATTCCCTTTATTCCCTTTATTTTCGGTCCTGTGACGCTGACGCAGACCGAGGGTGAGACCAATCACCTGCTCGTCCCCCCACCATCAAGCGGGGACTCTTGATTTGATAACATCTGATGAATCTCCCACATTTTTCAGGCATCTATAAAAAGCCTCAGAAATAATTTAGCCTGAATAAAATCTGTGATTGCGAACAGGAGAAATGGTTATATTTAGAAAGGAGGGGAGGATGAGCAGCAGCTGTGCTGTAAGATATCTGAAAATGGAAACTGCTCCCAGGGGCGACGAAGCTTGCGCTTCCTACTTTAATTATTTATTTCCCCCTTGATGTACCGGCGATGACAGCATTGTTGGAGCATACATTATCATGCACGTGGAGTGCAGATGTTCCTATTGCACCCCATTTCAATAAATGGGGTACCAAATAATTAACGTCTGGTTGATTCTGGCTGTGAACGCATCACGTGTCTGGGCAGGTGATGGTGCAGATTTCCAAAGAATTGTTACAGGAAAATGATTCACTTCCATGTGTGGACCACACCGTACCCATGTTTGGACAGGATTTCCTGTTGCTTAGATAGGAGGGACGGATCCTTCCTCGTGGTATTTTACAAAATAAAACCTTTAAAAAAAATCTGCCTGGTAAACAACACGTCCCCGAGGATTGAGAAAGCAATCACAGGTGAGAAATCATTGCCTGTATTGACGACTGGAGTCCTGAGTGTTTGGATAGGTCATAAAGTGATTAGTCCCAGTTACACGGGAAAAGATCAAGGGTCAGACGACACGATTCGAGGGGGCTGACGGTGGCGGGTAGAAGAAAAATAAAAGACAATATAAGGAATGTGTTTTTGTAAAGGCTGTAAGAGGTCCTTTGTGGAGCATGTCTGATTTACCTGTTTCTTGCAGGGCTGCGACCATCACTGTTCTCATTAGAAACTGCTTCAGTGCTGTCTCATAGCAACCTAAAAATAGAATATGTCCCTATCAGGCTGTATAGCTCTGACGGCTGCTACAAGTTTTGGCCCCTTTAATCGTGCATCAAATAAAGGTGTGAAATGTCTCTGCTCGGCTTCCTTGCGCGTCGACGAGGGAAACATCAGCGTTGTCGGGATGGAATTTTCCCCTCCTTAAAATAAGGCACGGTGTCATTATTTTAAAGAGTGTCACTTGACCCTAATAAGCCCCAGCTGCACATTTTGAAAAAAAAATCAAAATAAAATAACCCCCGAAAACGCGTCTTATTTTGGCGGATTATTTCAAAATCACGCCTTGAAACCAATTCATCATCTATGTAGACCACACATGATGAAAAACACTTCGACTGGAGTAAACATCCGCTTTAGCTGCGTCCTATGAGACGAGGACAGAGGTTTTTCATCAGGCGGGATTTATTTTGGTCCCTTCTGACGTCAAGAAGAATACACGTTTCATTCAGTATGCAAGAAAGAAAGTTATTTATAACCCCCAGCTTCTCCAGGTTGTGATCCTTGAGTGCGCAGTGGAAGGAATACTCCCCATTGGACTGATGTAGTGCGCCTCCGTAACAAAAGACGCGCAGCCAGTGTGCGATGGTGCCACAGAGGTTCGCCACCGCGGAGCCTGAGCCCGAGGCGCGTCCATGGGAACCGGCGGAAAAATAGGAACATCGCGAAGAACCGCAAACACTTTCTGATTAAGGCTACTTAAATAAAAGAATCACAGATTTTCCCCCCTCCCCCCCTTCAAAGTGAACCGGAGGCTCTCAGAATGGAAAACCTCTCCTCTGACCAGGTAAGACGATTAGAAGACGCTAAAATGGAGCAAGAAAACTAGTGGCGAAAAGAATCCAGCCTTTCTCCTGCGTAATGTTTATCCCAGAAAAAGCTGTAAATACAGTTATATGGCCTGTCTAATATGTATATCTGGACCGAGTTGTCCCTCATCAACCTAGAATGCATCTAAACATTATAAATAAGGGATTAAATGACCGAATGTACTGCCAAGTTATCAAGAATAAGTAAACGCGCGGCGACTCTTTCACCTATAGGAACATTTATTTAGTGACGAATGTAAAATTTAATGTGTGCACTATGTCATTGGCTGAGATCTTTGAGGGTTTAATATTTATCATGTACATAATCTTTCTCCTCACTGGTGACGGAGGCTGGTGTTTAGCGCACAATTGCTTTTGTTGCGACTTTTTGTGCGCTTCTTTATGTCTATGTGTCTGCTATACAAAGGCCACATTGGGAGCCTTTTGCTTGAGATTCTAACAGGTGATCTCGCCTGCTGCCGGAAAGATGGCCTTTGGGCGTCAAGCAAATCAAAATCTTGGTCCTTCTTGTCAATTTGGAGTTATTGCATAAAGCACATACTGAATTTTCAACATACAGATTCGATTCTTCAAATATTTAAGTTGTGAGAGCCTGCCACCTGCTGGCCATAGCGACTGTGCGTGATTCAATTAGCACTTTAATGAGACGACTATTAATATTATTAACTAAATAATTGAACTGGTCTTTTCAAAGGGCTGCCAGCTCTAAGCTCATCACCGGGAAGATCTGCAATTGGCTGCGACATGGCTGATATACTGGAGCTGCGGACAGATGGGAACTCCCTCCTGAAGGCAGTGTGGCTGAGACGTCTGAGGCTCACCAGGCTCCTGCTGGAAGGAGGCGCCTACATTAACGAGAGCAACGAGCGCGGGGAGACCCCCCTCATGGTCACCTGCATGTCCACGCACAACGACCAGCAGAGTGTCAGCAAGGCCAAGATTGTCAAATATCTGCTGGACAACCAGGCCGACCCGAACATTCAGGACAAAGCGGGTCGGACGGCGCTCATGCACGCCTGCATCCACAAGGCTGGGCACGAAGCGGTGGACCACCTGCTGTCCAATGGGGCCGATCCCAGCCTGGAGGACAGAAGCGGCGCCTCCGCCTTGGTTTACGCCATCAACGCAGATGACAAGCAGACGTTGAAGCTGCTGTTGGACGCGTGCAAAGCTAAGGGCAAGGAGGTCATCATAATCACCACAGACAAATCGCCATGTGGTGCTAAAACCACCAAACAGTACCTAAATGTCCCCCCTTCCCCGGGGCTGGACGAGCGGTCCTCCACTACGTGCACGTCTCCATCTGACATCGAAGTAACCGCGTCTCCCACTCGCGAGCAAGAGCAACAGAACACAGTTTTCAGCTTCCAGGCTAAGCTTAAATCGTCAGGTTCCGCTAAAATTGCTAACGGACCCACGTCTCCGACGCGCAGAGCCGGGAATCCCAAACGTGCACGCCTGCCTCAGCTGAAGAGGCTGCAGTCGGAGCCTTGGGGGTTGATTGCACCCTCGGTTCTGGCCGCCGCCGCCGCCGCCGCCGCCGCGCACGAGGACAGCAGGAAGGCCAGTTCGGACGACGACGTTATCGCAGGTGTAAACGGACTTTCTCTGAGCAAGAGGTCAGCTTTATCTCGGCAGAACAGCGTGGACGGAAAGGACAGCTTGTTTCCGCTGGTGGGGGATCAGCCGTGCAAAATGACCACCTCGCTCTCGGTCCCCCTGACGTCCAAGGCGTCCTACGAGAGATCGCTAGGCCAGCACCAGCCGCTGGCGCGGCGCAGCACGGTCCCCGCGGAGCAGGAGAGCGGCGGCTGCCTCAGCAGCGGACCCCCGAGTCTGAGAGACACCGTGCACAGGAGACGTCTGGGGAACGATCACTATGACTCAGATTCGCAGCTCTACTCCGACTCGGGAATGTCAGATTCTCCTAAGATCCCAGCAGAGCGGTGGAAATTAAACACCTCTCCACTGGCGATGCTGACCGGCTCCAGAGAATCTCTCGACAGCAACGTCAGCACGTCCTCTCCCAGCACGGTGCACAGACGCATCCCGGGCCTGCTGGAGAGGAGAGGCTCGGGCACGTTGCTTCTGGACCACATCTCTCACACCAGGCCCGGCCACCTGCCCCCTCTCAACATCAACCCAAACCCTCCCATTCCTGACATCGGGGCGAGCAGTAAGCCCTCCTCACCTCTGGCCACAGGGATTCGATCTATAGCCCCTATAGCGCCAAACACACCAAAGAGAGGCGGCCTTAAGCCCAAAAAGAAGCTTTTGAGGAGGCACTCTATGCAAGTGGAGCAGATGAAGCAGCTCTATGACTCCGAAGAGCTGTCTCATTAATTAGTGATGAAGTTGACACAGTGAATATTGTGGGTGTAGAAATGGTAACAAATGTTAACCTAGCCAGCTAGGTGTTGAATAATGTATCATTTAAAAAAGAAAAAAAGACAAAAAAGTGCAATATAGCAATATAGATATACTTCTTCCCTGTGTTACACCCATCCTTAAGGATTATTACCATCTTTTCTCCTCACCTGTTATATGTGTAGAACAGTTTTGAATGTAAAAGCCAAAACATGGTACTTTTCTCTGAACTAGCTCTCTAATGTGATAATGTAATGCGTAGGAAACATACAGGGTCCATTTGTAGCCAGCAGGCCACTTGGGTGCACTCTGTGCATGTGTAATTAGCACCGTTAATCGATCTCCATTGGAAACCAAGATGTGATGCACTTGTCCGAGATGTAGCTTTGAGTAAGATTAAATTTTGACCATTTGTAGCAAATTTGTACAAAGTGCCTTCAAGTTAAAGAAACCTGGGGAGGAAAAGAAAAAAAAAAAAAAAAAAGAACCGCAAATATATTTCATGGTAGGAGCATTTAATTGACGATGAGATGTGTTAAATGTTATTTCTTTTTCTGGTTTCTCACACTGATGTGGTGAACATGTGTGATGTGAGTGAAGGAAAATGCCTTAAGAAACAGGTAAAACAGGGGCTGTATTATAGCACTTTATTGCCCTGCTTGTAGGAGGAGGTGGGGGGGGGGGGGGGGGGGGTGATGCTAATAACAGTGTTAGAACGAAACTTTTAAAGCACATATTTAATTCTTGATGACTTTCAGTGATGCCATTTCAGAATGAAAGAGAATTGGTGTAACTTGTGGCAATCAGAAAAACTGATGATCATACAGCTTCCATGTGACTCACCTGTGGAGCTCCTGAGAAAGACCGAATTTTAACTGAACCCATAGTATTTTTGCAGGTAGTTTGATGTATATTCTAAATAAATGTCTATCACTTGTGAACTTCTCTCCTCTGATTGCCGATCAAACTGATGGTGACCGAGTGATTGCTTCCCTCGGGTCACTTGGCAGCGCGGTAATGACAACCACACTGATCACACTCATCACCGGTGACCGCCCGACGACACACACACACACACACACACACACACACACACACACCACGGTGCAGCAGCACCCTGAGGAGCGGCTGTTGTAGTGTTGCTGTAATCAGAACCGAGTTTAGTGTTAGGCTAAGACTATGGCGGCTACGGTGGTGAATGAATTGGGGGTCAAAGGGGGGCGGCCAACACTCCCTGACTGCCACAGTTCAGTTTCTCTAACACAGGAAACACTCTCTCTTTATTTGCGCTGGTTTTTCCAGCCGTGTTTGCGCAGATTCACAAACCGGGAAATCAAATTCTCGCACAGCAAGAACAAACATGTACCGGCGCTCATGTCCCCCACACCAAAGCAGGCCAGAGCTCACGTGTTTGTACTGTACTTATGAAGGAAAATACTTCTTCCATGTAGGCTTCCCGATTTCTTTTATCCCAGAAATTCCAGGTTCATTACAAATATTTAATCAATATTTAATCAATTGTGAATTTGAACAATTTAGTTACAACACAGAATTCATTGGCTGTATGGTGATGTAAGTTGTATTGCTTTTAACTCACCTCAAGAAGAGATTTGCCTTTTAATTTAGTGTTTTATGCTAATAAACGCTCATCATGGGTTACATGTTAGATAGAACATGTTTGTAAAGCTCTGGAACTGTTAAACGTGCTTGAAGTTTTTTAATATCAACTCCTTCCGTCATTGTACCACCACTTTGGAGAAGTTACTTCCTGGCTCAGTCACATGACTGTCACCTGATCACCACCAGTTTAGGCGTATGAGTTAAGGTCAAATGTAAAGCCAAATAAGGTCAGGTTTAGGACACGAAACATTTAAGACAACAGCCCTATAATTATTCCTGCCAGGGAGGGTCTGCCTGTCTGTCTGTCTGCCTGCCTGTCTGTCTATCTGCCTGCCTGCCTGTCTGCCTGTCTGTCTGTCTGTCTGTCTGTGTGCTGAGCAGATTTTAATGAGATTCAGAAAATGTTGACAATGGGCCAAGCAAGAGCTGATTATATTTTCATAATGTTCCAGATTAGTTATCATTTTTAATAGCCTTACGTATATTTTTAGATTAGTAAATAATTAAGGTTTATTGGCTTATAAAGAGAAGAGAAGGGAAAGGTCAGAGGTCAGGGTGAGGGCTGAGTGTAGATAAATTACAATTCAGTCACCAAAGCCTGCTGAGGATGTTATTTTCATAAATCACATTTCTTTCAATTCTGATAAAAGGGCCAAAAAAGAGAGCTGACGCACATGAAAAACACATATTCATTAAATACATATTTATGGACTCTCTCTTCCGCTTTCTCTTCTGAGCATTAGCGAGCTCTTTGCCCTAAAAAAGAAAAAAGAAGTTTGTTAGTAGAGACGTGTTCTGGGCCTGGTTCTTCAGTTCCTGCTGGACCTCCATAGTCGTCCTTATGGGACCATCCTGGATTCTGCTGTCTGTGTGGAAGTCTCTGCTGCTCAGCTTCTTAAGTATTTATCCTTCTTTTTTGGACATCGATACAAATGCTACTTTAAGCAAAAGTCTTAAATCAAATAACAGGAGAAGCTTCTCTGCGTCACTCCCAGTAAAAGTCATTCAAAGCTCATTTCATCCAAAAACAGGCAAAAATCTGCAACTAAAACACAAATACATGCAGAGAAAATGTCCAAAGCAAACTTGCTCTGACTTTATGACCTGATACCGGGGGCGGGGAAGGTTGGAGCAGCCACAGATTGAAGGATTGAAGTCCTTTCTTATCACTTCAGGGCCACTACTTTAGAAGCCTTTATAATATAATATAACATAGATAATATATCATTTATTTCTGACAGCTCATATTTGAGTGATCTGATCAGTGTTGTAGCGCTCTCCTTGTCTGGGGACACCTTGCAAACATTCAGACAAGGCACCAGGTGCCGTATTTAGCACCTGGTAAGTCTCCAAAACTCAATCCTCTGGGAGGACATCTCTGTTTAGGGTCTATACATGCCCGCACCTTATCTTGTTTCTCTAATATTTATAGGGAATGGACCCATTCTGTGGACCTTTTCTATGAGATCTAGTTCTTCAAGCTGCTGAAGTTCAGTCTGAATGAAGTTTCTTCTCAAGCTAGTGGTAGAAGAGGAGGAAGAAGTGTGGATTTTTGTTAAGTTTCTGCACCGGTCCCAATAGAATGGTTGCGTTTAAACCTGGGAGAGATGCTTTCTTGTCTTAAATTGTAGTTCATGGATAGTTTAACCATCTTTCCCCATCATGTGATGATATGCCGTCTCACTTTAGACAGTCGGAGGTTTTACCTGCAGAATTGGCCATTTGGGCTTTGAGGTTTACCTGGGCTGAGGTCCTCTGTGTCCTCATCATCCGAACCTCTGACCGTCTTCACCTTCCTCTCCCCAGTGTCTGCACACACGGGCGATGTGCTCCAGAGGCGACATTGACGTTGTCAAGGGTGGCGTCCTCTTCCACAGTGGCTGCATCCCCTCTCAGCCCAGTTGGTGTGGCCACTCATCACTGTTAACTTTGTGCTGCCATCCTTTGAGTGCAGGCACTGTTGCCTGACGTCTCTGGCCTGGATTATCGGAATGATGCCCCCCCCCCACACACACAGTAATTTGTCTCTGAGTAACTTCTGTCTCTGATTAGAGTCTGCCAGCTCTTCAAAGTTGCATGACTGACACTTTAACCCCATGGCCACAAATCTTTTAAACAGGCACCAGCACCTGATTGAAATGACCTTGTAATGTCTTAAACCTGCAAAACTAGGGTTAAGAAATGTTCTTTTAGATTTTCAAAGACACTCCAGGTCATGTGTAAACTCATTACTTTGGGATAAATAAATGTCAGCCATGCGTGGGCTCTCGTGCACGAGTGAATAAGCGCACTCTTTGGCCCTGGTGATGTCACCTTGAGATCCTGCGGGGCTACAACTCGGCTTAACTTTCAGAGTCGCAATATCTCTGTATTCCTGTCTGGTGCACGCGCTCTGATCCGCCTTTGAAACAAAAAACAGCCACATGTAACAAATCTAAAATATATCAGATTCAGAGAAGGCACCTAGACCAGAGCAAAGATCATTCATAGCGCTGCTGTGGTAGCTCTGGGAGTTAATAGTGATCACTTCAGCCTGGGAGCTGGTGAAAGTTATGAGATATCCAGCTTTGATTTCAGCCAGATAGGTGCAATCTAATGTCGATGGCGCTGTAATAAAGAGCATATTATCAGGACACCATTTGCAGACTTAATTACTATTGCGATGCGTTTGAGGTATAACGAGAATTAAATTAATCAAACATTCCCATATTCTTAAATGTCAGATGTGTTTGTAATAAACTGCCTTGCAGGCGCTGTTATGTGGGGACATTTTTAGCTGGATAACAGCAGCTATGCTCAGGATGAATCTGCAATAAAAAGCATGTAAATAGTCAGATTTATAGTAAAGTAAATAAAAGAAAAAATGGAATGTAAAACAAATTAAACTGTTATCATACCAATGGTGGCTGAGGTTGTGAAGGCAGACGTTTTACTTAAACAGCAATGTGGTTATACCCAAGCTATTTTTATTACTAATACATTTTTAATGTACTTATTTATTTCCAGGTAGTTTATTTGAAATCATCGATATACTGTTTGTCCAGCAGATGTCACTGTGAGCTTAAAACATATTCAACAATACTGAGACTATCCAGCAGAGGGCGTACATGCATTTTTATAAATATGGTAAACCTGATTTCTGACGTGTATAGACTAAAAAGAGCAGTGAGAGACTAATAAACAAGAGTTTATAGAGAATGAAAGTCTATCATATGCTTCGCCGTGATCATTAAGATGATTTGTGTGTTACGTGCAGACAAAAGGAGCAGTGCAAAAGCAACAGCTAAATTCTAGTCTGATCAAAACTGCAGCTGATTCGTCAGATTTAAATAAAACGTTTAGCTTTTTAAATTATGAAGTGAAGTTTTAATGTGTGCCTTTAATTCCTTTGACTTTAGAGCACAATGAATACCATGAGCCAGGGAGAGGATTATTACTGTAATAACATTACAGCTTTGACCTTGTGGTTTGTGTTAGTATCAGTTATGTGAGATGACAGAAAGGTGTAACCCTAAAAATGATTATTAAGAAACACATGCTTTGTGGGCCGATGTGCATATAGTTGAAGAAACTGTGTCCATACGTTTAATCTTTTTTATGACGTCCGACATTTGTCATTGCAGCCACCTTATTCCTCAGAGGTGACCCTGCTGTCTCCATGGAAGACTGGCTGTCATGTGACTGCTCTGCACACCTCCCAGTCTCTCCCAGTATGGTCACCATCCTCGGCTAAAATTAGAGTCTGCCGGGACATTTTAGAACGTGACTGTCCTGCACTCACCCCGCATGTCGAATAAAGTTCATCTTAATCTTAATCTTAATGTCAGCTGGGCTCTCTTTTAATCTTCAATCATTGCGTTGGTTTACGGTTCCTCCTCTGGAACCTCTGCAGGGCTGAAACGTGTATTTCTGAATCTGTAAACGTTGCCAATAGTTGTCCGAACTGTGAATCCCTACTTCAGTGCAGGAGTAATGATTATCTCATCAGATGACCTTATCATTAGGAGCTCAGTGCTGACTGAAGCTTGGTTGTTATTATTGGTTACAGAAGCACTTCCTTATTGTTACTTCCTGTTTCTTGAGCATTAAAAATAACTACATCGGTGTTGTGCAGACAGTAAACCCTTCACCCGTGCATAAACAGTTGCTAGGAGACTCTTCAAATGCTCCCCCTCAAATTACAGTGTTCACTCTGCCTACTTTTCTGAGGACTGCCACGTTGTTCGATGGCGGTTCTAAAATCATCTTGCGGGTTTCCTGCAAACAGCACAGTTGCTGCACCACTCGTTTTGTGGCCGAGCTGTCAAAAGCGTCCCAGTAATTATTCATAAAAGGTGCAAAAGGGGGTGAAAGGTCACGACAGACGCCCTCCGCTCCTCTGAATCGTCGTCACCTCTGACGTAGCACCCGCGTCTCCCGCCGGGGCGGGAAAGGGGGGCGGTGCTGCCGCTCGGTATATTGCAGAAAGCCCTGGTGCGCTTGGCCCCTTCTTTGCTCCGAGTTTCGTCGTGCGTCGACCCGCTTTCTGCCGAAAACATGGCTGGATATTTGAAAGTCCTGAGCTCCCTTTCGAGGTCCGCCGCCACCTTCTCCAGAAACCCCGCGGTGCTGGCGCCGGCAGCCGCCAACTGCCAGACGCAAAGAAACTGTGAGTGGAGGCTGATTACCGGCGGCATCCTCAGCATCTTTAGGTTGACGTTAACTGCGGTTTCGTTTAGAGAGAGATGCGTTTTAGTTTCTCTTACCATTTGGCCGGGAAGCGACCCAACGCGCCGGCCCCTGGGAGCGCGCAGAGCGGCGCCAAGAAGCTATGCTAGCATCTGCCGCTAGCTACCGGAGATGCTCTTTACTCTTTAAACGTTAACACTGGGTGAATAAACGATGCTCGAGGAGTTTCATTGTTTTGTCTAGTGCATGTGTTGGTTTTCAAAAGGTAAATGTGGACAGAAATTAGAATAAAGGGAACCAACCGGACAGCCGGTGATTCCTTTCTTTGTCCTAACAGGTCAAAGTTGGGGGAAAACCACTTGGAGACAGCGCTTTAATCCACAGCCCCGTCACAAATTCACGTTTATCTTGTGACTGAATTTGAGAAAATACGCATGTTTGCCGCCCAGCTTTTGTCGAAAGAGAAACTAAATGTGGATAAAATGACAGTAATAGAATCAATGACATTTTTTCCAGCTGTCGAAGCGGAAACGTCATCAAGAGCGAGCGCGCGGACGGAAGCCCGAACCGTGGCAAACCTTCAATAGGTTTATATGCTGAAATAAAACAGATTTTATTGCTGGTTCGGCTGGCTGGGCGAACTTTTGTCGAGGTCAACCATAGTGTACGAGACTGCGCTATAGGGCGCAATGGCTGCCGCAGCCGGGGTCCCTCCGTCCTCTGTTCCATCTGGGTTACAGCGAAGACCTTCAAATTTCTCCCACCGGGGATGTCGGCTAATGCTAACAGCCGCGCATCTGCACGGTTTAACGTCCACGCAGGCTTGGGGCGACCGTAAAAAGCCGTTTTTATTGCCCCTCGGTGTCGGATAATGCACCAACGTAAGCATCCGCTAGCGTTTCTTGTCCCTTGTGCAGATGGGTCACGTGGTCTCTGTAGATATTCCCAGTTTCATCCAGCAGAAACCTGAGAGGATAAACCTGCAGGCCCGAACGGCACCACTACGGTGTTGATCAAGCAGGAGGTCAGTCGAAGGGCACTTTGACTCTAAAATGACCCAGCTTTCCACTGACTTTGAGTTTGTACAGCAAATAGAGTAGTGAAACCTTTGCCGCCCTTTACAGGTCTCTACTGACACTTTCCATTTGGTTTCTTTGGAGTTTAGTTTAATATCTATGAGGGGCGTGCGGTGTTGAAGTGGGGCTAACTTTCTTTCTGCATGTCACAAGTTACTGCCCCTTTTATAAGCTCACATTGCTTGTAAAAGTGGCTTGTAAGTTGTTTATTTGCTGTTGGATTTACACAGTTGTAATGACTTTTTTTATAAAACAGTGGCTCGATGCTCTTCGGTCGACCTCGCAGGCTTGTCTGCGGTTTAGATTAACTCGTTACAGCTATCCAGTGATTTTCCTTTCTTGGTGAGGGATTACAATGGAAGAGGTTTACGACAGGTGTCTGAAACGTCAAAGCGGGGGCAGGTAGACGAGGGTTAAGGCTGAGAGACACATGACTGCCTCTGTCTTTGAGTATCTGCTTGGAGGAGTATTGACCTGAACCCATAATCTCATCAGGAGTCTGATTGGGGACTTTGCTTTCATGTTTTAAACCAGCTTTCTGATCATTTCGTCTTTATCTTCCACCTCCAGCTGCATTGTTTCGACCAAAGAACTGTTGTAACTTTTAAACCCAAGACCCCCGTCAGTCAGAATCGTTTAGAGCGACGAACCAATTACTGTTGTGACTGAATGCTGCCCAATTAAACAGTAATAATACACATCCTCCCACTTTGTGTGCTGGTCGTGGTTGTATTATTGCGACCTTCTCCTCGGAGCACGCCGGAATGATGTGGCATGCAGGCTCACATGACTTTGTATGAGCTCCCCCCTCAGCGTCCCGGCTGTTGATGCTTCCAGAAGTTACATAACCTCCCCGCCCGGCAGCGCCCGCCTATCCCTCCTCCTCCTCTTCCTCTGCACTGCGATGGCGGAGCCCTATTTATGCACGTTTGGGATGGATGAGGCGGAAAGAATGCCCGAGCTCTTTCCGTGGTGGGGTAAACTGTACAGTTTTCCGTGATTCCCACCAAACGGAAGAGCCAACGCGTGCGTTGTTTCCAGTGCTTTTGTGGCGCACGCACATCTGCAGTCATGCTGAGAGCACGGGCTGTTTGGACAGGTGTCGCTAAGGCTTTAGGATCCAGGGAGGTCAGCTGTCCTGCACAGTTGTTTGCCATTTGAGTCGGAGCGACGTTGTTAGCGTTATTACCGAGTGTGTTGTGGTCCCGTCAGACTTTGATGCAATTCTCAGGGAAAGCAGAGGGGTTGTTCGCTGGGCTCGGGTCATTTGATCCCCCGCACCTCCCCGTGTACTCATCTGGTTACCGGGACGGTCCTGCTGGCGGCATTCTCCCCCCGGGCCGAATGACAACAGATTTAGTTCCAGTTAGTTAATCTCAACAGTTCATTCCTGACGGACGCACAGGTGTTCGTTTCCAAATGAACTCCTCATGTTGGGACTGCAGCTGTGGAATATGCTCATTAGCGTGCCTGTACTTGTTACTGTAGTTGTGATGTTTCAGATCCTTGCTAGTCAATGATTGTCTTCAGTCTGGAGTCCGTTCGTAAAAGATCAATGCTGAAATCTTCCGAACTGCAGCCGCCTGTGGGGTTTGTCTCTTCTAAGTTGAAAGTGCCTCTGTTGGGCTGAGGTCAGATGACGGGCGCGTGTTGCTGTCATAACATGTTTTTTGCTCGTTTCCATTGACGCTGTTTTGTCAGGTCTTTTCTGGCCTTTGAATCTGAGTATAAATCTACACGTCCTGCTGGTCACATGATCAATAAATAGCCGCGCTCCAGTACCGTCACCACATTCGTGTCATTACCTGCCCTGTGGGTTTCCCAAAGGAGCGCAGTCCTATTTAACACACAAGCTCTTCCTTTTGCTCTCCCTTTCTCTTTATTCTGATAAAGTTTCTATTTGTTTTATCTGGTCAAATTTGCTGAGGATTTAAGAGTCCTTAAGTTCTATTTCAGTGGCTCTCAAAATGTTACAAATGTTGGTTTTATTTGTTCAATTCGTCACCATTTTAGATGTTAGTTTTTGGATCATTTCTTCTGCTGACATTTTCTTTAACCTGCAAACCAAAATACTAAAGCAGGAACATCTCAGGTATCTTATTATGCCTTCATTCATTAGTTATAAGGGCACCAGGTCTTTATTCTCGTTGTTCTTAAGCAACTATAGATAACTAGAGCGAGGTGTGTTTGTTGTCTTGTGATCAACAGATATGAACAGACGCATCAAGGTGGCCCAGCCCGTGGTGGAGATGGACGGAGACGAGATGACCAGGATCATCTGGGAGTTCATCAAAGAGAAGGTGAAACAGGCAGACGCTGCCCTCAGACGGGGACGTGCGCACGCTGTCTCACTGGCCTATTTTTAAACGTAGCACGTGGACGTGAGCGGTGGGATGTGTGGAAGATTATGCACCATCCTCTCATTGGCTGGTTGCCCCCCCAGAGAGCAGATGGCTCGCTGGGAGAAAACGTGGACGAGCATGAGATTACAAACCTTTGTTGACAACCGACAACTTACCGTGTGATCACATAAAAATGCTTTAAAGGCAGATTTTTCTATCCTACCTGTCAGGTGAACGGTCTCTTTAACAGGGCTGCGATAAAGAAAACCATGTTCCCAGATGTGTCACCACTAGATTGGACTCTGTGTTTTGTTTTCCGTAGCTCATCCTGAGCAATGTTGATGTTGAGCTGAAATATTTCGACCTGGGCCTGCCATACCGCGATCAAACCGACGACCAGGTCACCATCGATTCCGCCCTGGCTACAAAGAAATACAGCGTAGCGGTCAAATGTGCCACCATCACCCCGGACGAGGCCCGGGTGGAAGGTATCAGACGAGCTTTTGACGTCGGCAGATCGTCGCCGCCGGTGATTTGGGGCAGCTTTCTTTAATCTAAACTCTTTACGTTCAGAGTTTAATCTGAAGAAGATGTGGAAGAGCCCCAACGGCACCATCAGGAACATCCTGGGAGGCACAGTCTTCCGTGAGCCAATCATCTGCAAGAACATTCCCCGGCTCGTTCCAGGCTGGACGCAGCCCATCACCATCGGGAGACACGCCTTCGGTGACCAGGTGAGACGCGCCGGGCGCTTAATCGCCTTTAATTAAACGGCCGCAGTGGCTTCTCGATGTTAATGGAAGTTGCTGTGTTTTAATACAGTACAGAGCCACCGACTTTGTTGTGGACCAGCCTGGGAAATTCAAGATCATTTTCACTCCCGCGGATGGAAGTACCGGCAAGGAATGGGAGGTGTACGATTTCCCCGCCGGTGGCTGTGGAATGGGCATGTACAACACCGATGAGGTGAGTGCATGGCGCTTATCAGGCTGCAATTATGACGCGAGCTGAATTCACCCTGGCAAACTCCAGATTCAGAGGTTAAGTTCCATTGTTGTGAGCAATGTTACGTAGGAATGTGATGTAGCCGACTCCACCCGCGCGCTTTACCTGAGGGCTTTTATTCTTTTTCTGGGTTGTGGTGGTTTAATAACGTCTTTTCCACTGTTGTGTTTAAACTAGCTGCACAGGTCTGTTTGATTTCACATCAAAAGTCATCGTAGGTGACTTCCTACTCATCTGCGGGAAGGTTGATCACGGCTTTACCACTGATAAAATAGGACAACAGCCGTGAACTCTTTCAATTTCTGCCCCAGTCCATCACAGGCTTTGCACACAGCTGCTTCCAGTATGCGATTGGCAAGAAGTGGCCCCTGTACATGAGCACGAAGAACACCATTCTCAAAGCCTATGACGGCAGATTTAAAGACATCTTCCAGGACATCTTTGAAAAGTGAGTACAGCTCAAAATGATGAAAGAGGAAGAAGCTTTGTTGTTGAACCTCAACATGTGTTTGAGTACATTCTGTGCTTTTAAAGACACTACAAGCCCCAGTTCGATAAGCTGAAGATCTGGTACGAGCACAGGCTAATTGATGACATGGTCGCCCAAGTGCTGAAATCTTCTGGAGCTTTCGTGTGGGCGTGCAAGAACTACGACGGAGATGTTCAGTCGGACATTCTTGCGCAGGGTAAGATTAATAGGAGAGAGCTGCGGGTTATGAAAAGGTTGTTTCATTATCTTGGCTGTTCTTTAAGAAACGTCCTCGTCCCTCTGTGGTGTCAGGTTTCGGATCGCTGGGATTGATGACGTCTGTCCTCGTCTGCCCTGATGGCAAAACCATCGAGGCTGAGGCTGCCCACGGCACCGTGACCAGGCACTATCGTGAGCACCAGAAGGTTAGTGCCCATCTCTATCTTTCTCTGGAGTGGAGAACATTTCCTTAAACATGTGAAAAGGTCACGTAATCTCGTAGGAAACCTGTTGTGTAAGCCATGGTGTTATACTGCCACCATGTGGTGGAAGTTGAGAACGCGCGCCTGCTCATGCCTTTATAAGTTTTGACTCAATTATGGCTGGAATGACTCTTCAGTGATCCTGGTTTCTCCTTTCAGGGAAGGCCAACCAGCACCAACCCCATCGCCAGCATCTTTGCATGGACCAGAGGCCTGGAACACCGTGGCAAACTCGACGGCAACGATGACCTTATAAAGTGGGCCACATTTTAGAACATCTTCAGACCGTTATCCCAAAATGCATCGACTAATAACGTCTTTGTTCATTTTTAGATTCTCCCAAACCCTGGAGAGGGTGTGCGTTGAGACCGTAGAAAGTGGTACAATGACCAAGGACCTCGCAGGATGCATTCATGGACTTTCCAAGTAGGTTCTTTTTTGTATTGATGTAAATTTTACAACTCGGTGTGTGATCATGCGCGTAATAGTTCTCCCCTTCCAGATTAGATGACTGTTGCAAGTAGTGGACATATCCGATCTTTGACCTGTTTAATTCCACCTCCAGGTTAATCGTAGAAAGAGCTTTAGATAATGTTATCTGATCTTTGACCTGAATGTCTGAGTTAAAGGCTTCTGAAGAGGGACATTAGGACGCACAGGTTAATGTAACAACCACCAGTTGACAGCAAAAAAAAATTAATTCCTCTCATGATGCCCAAGTTATGTTTTCAATAAAGTATTAGTCTGATACGGTGAGATGTGAGATATTCCCCCCCACCCATGGAACATTTTGAAAGTTTAAAACTTCTTATTAAAAAAGATTGGACCGCTTTTGCGGGTGGATTTTGGATTTGAAACTGGATTTGAAACCTTTTCTCCGCAGTGTCAAGCTGAACGAGCACTACGTCAATACTACGGACTTCCTGGACGCCATCAAGACAAATCTGGACAAAGCTCTGGGCAAGTGAAGGACTTAAAAAGAATGAAATTGGAAGATGTCAAAGTCACTCAAAGTCGCTGTTTTTGTACCTCATTTTTAACTTAAAAGGTCAACCTAACATGAAGTATGTATTGTATGTAGAAGGATGTATTGTTCTATTAGGTTATTAAATGGCTGACAGCTGTCCTTCAAATCGACGCCTCCCTCTCTTTCATGGCTCTCCAGGTTTAATTTTGTAACGTTAAAGTTCTGTATTCCATCCCATCGACGCCTCAGGCTGAACGTGGCCCGTGTCCAATACATCTGCCAATAAATCACTTGTTTGACCCAGTATTTATTTTCTTATTTTTTTCCGAACGCAGAGCGGCCATTTTCTAAGGTAAATAGATTTATTCATTTACAGTATTGTCTGAAACACAACATTTTACATACATTTCTATCGACATTATCGCCACAAATGTCTAATACGGAAATCTGTCAGATGATCTCCCCCCTTGTCTGCACCTGAACGACAGTGATGACGCGAAGAAGGTAGAAAACTCACAAAATAGAGCGTTGGCCCTTAAACGCGGGACGTCGGCTTTGCAAATTGATGCAAATCGATCCTGTTTTTGGCAGCTTGCATGTTTTTAAAAAGCAAAGCGGTGGGGGCGCTGAATATATCGAGCATTTCCCAAATCATTTTGCACAAGGTCCGCGCCCCTGTCACATGTCGGGAGGCTGTCGTTCATCACTCGAGGGCAGTGAACGGCGTGATGGATGACATCCGCTTGTAGACGCTCTCTGGCACTTAATATTTCTGTCTTGAATTTTTTTTTTTAGGGGGAGGGGGGCGTCTATTGTTGAGAATCATCTATTTCAAAATAAAATAAATGCAGGGTTGCTTCTGGAAAATGCTGCAGTCTCGTGAAGGCATGGGGGGGGTTGGAGAGAGGATCTGCGCTTATCTTTTAAAGAGATCTATAGGTGGGTGGAAGGGGGACCTGAATGTAATTTCAAGAGGTCTGCGATTGGACCCCGAGAAAGCCAATGTCCCAGCTGGGTGTGATCCAATTCTTTGGTACAGGGTCCCTCCTGTTAAAGACATTTTGATTTTTCTTCTCTCGTGTGCATCTTGAAACATTCCACAGTGACAATTACATTCATAGACTAGAGATCGATACAAGGTGACGCTTGTTAATACAGGAACCTAAAAAAACTGGACCCAGAGGTCCCCAGTGGGCCAACAGGGAGCGGGCCAATACGTTCTGTACAGAAATATACAACAGAGCGCAGGTGGCAGATCCAGTGGACTCCTTCTGCAGGCCTCACTTTTCATTTGTCACAGTATTGAAGTAAATTATGCCAGTTGGTTCCTTCTTTAAACCTTCGCTTTCAGCTGCCCCGGCGGACCGACGGAGGTCCCGGGATTGTCTGAGTGCAGCGTAGCGGCAGGTTTTTACCTTTGCTGCTGAAAAGAAAGAAATGTGCTTTTCAAACTAGGCTCAGATGATGACGTTAAGCATATTTATACTGTCATTTTTTCCCCCGCTGGAATATATATTTTCTGTCAGTAGATGTGCTGTTTCACAAGAGATGAAAAATGTTTTATGAGAAGAAAAAAAAAGGGCTGCATTAAAGCATGTTGAGAATGTGACATGTTTCCAGTGCATATGAATGTGCAGTTTGCTGGGTTTCCAACCCAGGTCTACCCCCTGGCCCCCCCTTTACTTATATGAATCTACTTTTCTATTCAATTTGGGGTCTTTTTAATAATTCATGTGCGGCTGAAACGCCCCGTGCCCTTCCCGTAGGTGCCGTAATACTCCATCGGAGACAGTTTGGCCACGTCTGGTGTGTTGTTGTTCGCTCGGTTTTCGCGTTCGCTGAATTCAAAACTCTCCTCTTCATAGTCCTCCTGGCCTTCTGCATCCTGGGGGGGTTCTAAAGAAAGGGACAAAGACCAAAAAAGAAAGAAAAAGTGATGCCACTCCTCCATAACAATAGCACGCACATGTGTGGAGCTCTTTCTAAAGAGGAGAGGCAGCAAATTGCCCCCCCCTCCTGCCTCAGTATCAGCCTCTACTGATAGAGACAGGCATGTCTAATCCAGACGCTGCTATATTTACTAAACACGCAGGGAGGGAGCGGCACAGACACAGCAAAACACTTGGCTGCTAGATTAGAGTACATGCTGAGTCAAAGTGCATTAGAGACCGAGCGAGTGACAATAAGGCAACGCTGAGCCGCCCCTCCGGAACATATGCAACCCGTAATGAAGAGCAACTGCTGGGGATATCCACCTGGTCCGTCCACTGAAGTGTCCATAATGCCGTGCTTGACCTTCATGTGTCGGCTGAGGTTTCCCTTCAGGTTGAACTTGCTGGTGCAGTAAGGGCACTTGAACGGCTTGCTGCCGGCGTGGAGGTGCATGTGTCCGAGGAGGTTGTACATTCTGTTGAAGGACTTGCCGCACACCTAGAGAGACAAAGTCGGGACGTCAGCGCCTGCGCGGGGTTGACCGGTCCTCCTCTCGACCAGTCCTCCTCTCGACTCACCTTGCATTTGAAAGGCTTGACCGGCAGGTGCACGATCATGTGCGTTTTCAGGGTCTGCTTCTGGACGAAGGTCTTGAAGCAGACGTGGCACTGGAAGGGCCTCACGCTGGCGTGGATCAGCATGTGCCTCTTCAGGTTGGCGGAGAGGGTGAACTCCCTGGAGCAGACGTCGCATTTGAATTCTTTCATACCCTAATGGGGGGGAACAGAGCAAGTCTTTTAATTAAATTGGCTAAAAAGATGTTTACCAGAAAATAAATAATGAGTCATGGAAGACAGACAAAGCTGCTTCTGGAAGATGAACACGGCATCGCCGTCCCAAGTGTTGAAAGACAGTGGAAAAACACGTAACATGTGGACCGGATACACCCCCCCCCCCCTTTGTTTTAACACTTATCAATATTTAATATTTAGTGGACACTAACAGAGCTGTTATAGATTGAAAAAGACTTCATATAAGGGAAAAAACGGACTGGGTCACAACCCTTTGTACTCGGAAAAAGACACACACACTGCAGGGATTAATGGGTGGGGTCGAGCCACACACGTGAAAAACTGGGCCTTTGATGTCTATATTTACAGAGCAACTGGTTTTAGAGAAAAGACTGCGTTTCAAGTGTGCGATACACTTTTTCTACGAAGGTTCTCCTGACTGAATGAGGCTTCCTCGCTTAAGGCTCCTGCTGTGTGTTTTGCTTAGAACACACACGCTTGACGGCGCTTCACCGGTACCTTGTGAGTTAGAGCGTGTTGCCTGAGGTGATGGATCTGGACAAACTCCATGCCGCACTCGGGACAAACGTAGGGTCGCACGTTCTGGTGCTTCATCAGGTGGTTCTGCAGCTGGCTGCGGTAGGCGAAGGACTTGTGGCACTCGGTGCACTGGTAGGTTGTCGGGCCCTGGTGGCTGCTCAGGTGACGCTTCAGGTGAGTGTAGGTCGGGAACTCCAGGCCGCACTGGGTGCACACGTGGCACTGGCCGTTCTCGTGCTTGTTCTCGTGGGTCCTCAGCTCGCTCGGGTAGGCGAAGCCGCGGCCGCAGAAGCGGCAGCTGTAGGGCTTGACGTCCGAGTGCTGCAGCATGTGCCTCTTCAGGTGGCTGGTCTGCGTGAAGGCCTTCTCACAAACGGTGCACTTGTGAGGTCTGGTCCCTTGGTGTGTGAGCAGGTGCGTCTGGAGGTGACTCGGCTGCTTGAAGAGTTTCCCGCAGTGTAGGCATTCGTGGGGTTTGATTCCGTTGTGACCCAGGATGTGAGTGACCAGGTTATATTTGGAGGTGTAGGACTTCTCGCACATGCGGCACTTCCACCGCTTCAGACCCTCTCCCACATCCACGCAGTAAGACTCGTCGATCTGGACGTTTATGTCCAGGCGGTCGATCTGCATCCGCCTGGCAAGACCCTCTGGGTCCGACCAGAGCATGGCCTGGTTGTTGTCCTCATACTCTGCTTGCAGTGGCACGTCAGCAGATTCATACGCCACCTCGTTGGACTCATAATAGCGGTTCTCCAGAGGACTGCTGTTTGCTCCAGTGGTCTTGAGGTTTAGCGCCTGCTCCTCCTCTTCCTCTACTACTAAATCTTCGTCTTTCTTATCTCTGGCTCTAGCGGTATCTTCTTCTCGGTCCTGTTCCGGCTGTCCATCTGTCTGTCGCCTTGGCGTATCTCTCGCAGACGAGGGACAGCTTCTGCAGGCCTGTTCTTTTTTCAGAGGGCCATCGCGGAGGACGGGATCTTCTGGCTTGCCGGGACTGTGCCTGTTGTCCGCGTGCGCGCAGGGTGGAGGGGTAGGAGAGTCAAGCTGTTCACCTTTAACCCGAGGCTGTGGGCTGGATTCCTTGCGCGGGTGACCTTCTAAGTCTTCGTCGCTCCTGGGCCTTTTTGTCCTTCCTCTCGGCCCGGGCCGTCTCCTTTCACTGCACTGGGGCTGGGGGTCTGGGTCGCCCGCTGGCTTTGCCAGGTAGTCCCCATTTGCCCCTATGAGCTGATCGGCATATTCATACTCCATTGCCTCATTCGGTGGAGGAGGACACTCCCGCGGCTCCCCTGTGTAGAAGCCATTAGGAGCAATAGTGGCCCCAAAAATTTCATTTTGGGAGATGAGGCCAAGAACCGCTGCCTGGGCGAGTGACAGCACCACCACAGGTTCAGTCTGAGTCCCTACGTCCACGTGGCCCTCAGTCATCTTGGGGTAGGTCCGCACCAGTTGACTACTCTCTGCCTCCTGCAGACGATACAACACACACAGCACGTTAGAGGAAAGCACCAGTGGGAACGAAGCATGTTATTCCGGGAATCTCTTCCATTGTGAAGAGACGTTGTCTCTTGTAAACCTCATGGTCGTCTCATGGTGTTAATAACCCACTCTGACGACAGCTTTGTCATAACAGTGAAATTATTTTTATGATGTCCAACATGTCCAAGCCTTAAAGAATCCAACCCTCCTGAAAAGGAACCCGAGAAGATGTGCCTACAGTCTGACTACACCTCCTCTGCCATGACTCTACAGGAGCGTTGGATTGAAGAGACAGATCTGTTTTAGTGTCCCGCTTCCTTCCTTTAGAGATTTTTACAATAATAAAGACCCCAACAAGGGATGCAGGTCCAGTCAGGAAACTGACTTCCGAAGACTGTCCTCAGTACTTCCCGTGTTGGCCCAGGATGGCCTGGCCGACTCAAGTCAGCCCGTCATCATGAAGCTGTTGGGCCCATTCATAAGGAGAGTGGTCTTGTGGGTCACCATAAGCAAATTGATAACCCACATCCCATTACGTCCTACATTCCCAACACGATGATAATATGCTGCCGTGTGCTGTCAGAACATTCTCTGTGATGTTGGGACAGATATGCTGAAACGATCATGTGTTTGGGCTGATGTTTACCTGGACGCATGACAATGGACATGCAAATGTTTTCCAAGTGTGTGTGTGTGTGTGTGTGTGTGTGTTTAAAATACGAAGAACAAAAAAAATGACACTTTTTTTGCTCGCCTTCACTCAGTGCCAGTTACCCCAGCAAAGGCTGCTTCCTTCCTTGACACAAGACTGAGGGGAAAATAAGAGCAGAGCAAGAAAAGGTAGAAAAGAAAAGACACTCACTAAAGGTGTGTGGGTGTGTGTGTGTGTGTGTGTTGGTAGAGGGGAGTAGACCTGGATGCCCTGATAACCACGTCATTTATAATTACTGCTTTTAAAGTAGTCAGACAGAGACAGACTGTGTGTTTGTGAGAAAGAAAAGAAAATGAGACTCTGTGTGTGTGTGTGTGTGTGCGTGCGTGTGTGTGCGTGAGTGTGAATGAGAGGAAGGGAGGTATAGAGAGAAGGAGAAAGAGCTGTGGGTGGGGGAGGAGTAGAGGGAGGGAGACAGACAGAAATGAGATGGAGGGGCTGAAAGATAAAGAAAGAGGGGAGGAGAGGAAGGGGAGGGAAGGGGAATGAGAGATTGAGTGAGCATGTGAGAGGAGGGAAGAGAGAAAAGGAAAAACAGAGGGAGGGGATGTGGGGGAGCTGGAGAGACAGAAAGACAGTGAGTGAGTGAGTGAGTGAGTGAGTGAGTGAGTGAGTGAGTGAGTGAGTGAGTGAGTGAGTGAGTGAGTGAAAGAAAGAAGGGAGTGAGGCAGAGTCTCAGGGAGAAGCGAAAGCACAGCAAAATGAAAGGCTGACAAAATGAAAGAGGAAAAGACAAATGAGAAGGAGGAGGAGGTGGGGGGGGGGGGGGGGGGGGGGGGGGGGGGAGGGCTGTAATTGCCCAAGTCTCTACTTTCACATTTAAAGTTGCGTCTGTTAGACACCTAAAGACAAACAGCCAGAGCAGTGTGCAGAAAACATGCAGCACACTCAGCAACACAACTCTCTGTTTCAGAGGGATGGTCCCGCTGCAGCCATCACATGCATGTACGTTAAAAAGTAGCTCACACACGCGCGCGCGCGCGCGCACACACACACACACGTCCCCGCAGGAGTGTAACTATCTCCCTAACAACCTGCAGGAGTAACCCCACCTCGCTCTCGCGCACACATGCGAACGCATCCGCAGTAGCAACACGTCCTCCTGCACGTCGGGGGTTCCGAACTCACCACATTGTTCCTGGAGTGATGTTTGAGGTGTGTCAGAGATCTCATCCTTCAGGAGAAATGAGTAGAGTAAAAAAATTCGACCTCCTATTTATATCTGTGGGAGAGTGGGGCGGTCCCACGGCTCATCCTCCTCCTACTGTTGCTGTTATCAGAACTGACTGTGCCTGCCCACCCCTCCCCTCCCCTCCCCTCCCCACCGCGCGCGCGCACACACGTACACACGCGCGCGCCCGTGCGCACACACAGCATCACCCCATTTTCTTTCTCTTCCTCCCACCCTCTCCCTCTCATCTCACTTCTCTTTCTCTCTTCTTTTTTTCTTTTCCTCTCTCTCACACACACACATGCACATATCTTATCTTTCTCACTACATACAATTCAGCCTGACCTCTCTCACACACACATGCACACACACCCGTGCACACTCCAGCTCGTCTTGATCACAATTTACAGTATACTTTGCATTTCCTTTTTATGAGCACGCAGTCAGATGCAAACGGCATAAAATCAGTAGTTTCCCTCAGCGCGCCAGACAGGTATATATGGAAATCTACGCTAGTACAAACCTGTTCATATATATATATATGTATATATTCAGCTGCGCATAGAGGCATGTTCCCACTTTGACAACACGCACAAACAGCGTATGGTTGGAGGTGCGTCCGGCAGTGGCACAACAGTCTGTGATGTCTGGGAAAAGGGCTAAAATTGTAACTTTCCACATCTAGTTTGCTGCTATTATGCCAAAGATTCAAAGTAATTAAGTGCTGAGACAGTCTGAAGTGTACTGTCTGAGAAATTCAGAGGGAAAAAATGAGTGACAAAGAAAAGAGGCAGAAAGAAAGGAGAGAAAGGCGGTTAGGAGAGAAGGAAGGAGGGAGGGAGGGAGACAGAATAAGGAAGAAAGAAGCATGGGGGGTGAAACTGAGTGGAGGAGGGTGTGTGTGGGGGGGGGTGAGAGACAGAAAGAAAAAGGGAAAGAGGAAAGAGAGTTGGGTGGGGGAGGGAAGAAGAGAATGCTGCAAAAAGGAGGAAGAAGGAAAGTGTGTGTGTGGGGGGGTGAGGCATAAGAAAGGATGTTGCAAAAGAGACAGAAAGAATAAAAGAGAGAAAAGAAAGAGGCAGGGTGAAGCGGTGGGGAGGGGGTGGGGATGAGAAGAGTGATAGAGGGAGGTTTGAAAGAAAAGGCAGTGAAAGAAGAGTGAATGTGCATGTGTGTTTGGGGGGGGTGGAGGAAAGAAAAGAGGGGAGGAGGGAAAAAAGGGGGGATGGTGGAGTCTGAAAATAAAAAGAAGAGTCCATCAGCAAGAGAAAGGGGAGAAAGAGGGAGAGACGCAGAATGAAGGAGAAGAGGTGGTGGAGGAGGGAGGTGGTGGTGGTGGTGGTGTGTGTGTGTGTGGGGGGGGGGTGAGAGCAGAGAGAACGGAGAGAGGAAAGGAGATAGAGAGAGACAGCGAGAGTGAAGAAAAGGGAAAAACAGCAAAGGAAGACATTAACTATTGAACTTCCAGATTTCTTGAGAAACAGTGCGGCAGAGTACCTGGGCGCAGGTCGTGCCGAGGAGACGCCACTGAGCATGAGCCCGATAATTAGACCGCCGCTCTGTCATATCAGAGCTCACCTCACTTTTGAACTGGGAGAGGAGGAGGTGGGGGGGTGGGTGTGTGTGTTGGGGGGGCAGAAATCAAATTAAAAACACTGTAAGGAGTGTGTGCATAGGTGCAGGCAAGGGCGGTAAACAGCGAGTGGACACATGCCAGTTGTGACTGGGGGGGGGGGGGGGGGGGCTGAAGAGCGTGCATAAACATTTCCTACTAAATAACAGGAAAGGGCAAACCTTGAAAACCTTGATCAATCATCAGCGGCTGGGAGTGCTGTGAGAATGAGAAGGAAAGATAGAGAGAAAGGGGAGGGGGGGAGATAGGGAATGAGAGTGAGAGCGAGGGGGGGAGCGAGGGAGGGAGGGAGGGGGGCAGAGAAAGAGAAAGAGATTGAGTGAGGGTGTGAGTGAGGGGGAGAGATAGCAGGAAGTCGAGGGAGAGAATGGGAGAGAAAATAGAAGGAGAGCGAGGGAAGAAACAAAGAGATAAGAGGCTGAAAGACAAAGAAACCACATGGAAGAAACAACAAGGGACGCGTACATAAAACAACACAGAACTAGCCTATGGGGAAAACCGAAAAGACACAGACAACAAAAGTTTGGGGAAGAAACACACTGGCTCCTTTCCAGGCCCGAATCTTCATAAGAGCAAGGAGAAAAGGGAAAAGCCTTCCCGCTCGGTCATTTACGCTGAGCTCCTCGTGTGCGAGGAGAAGAGCCAACAGAGGGAAACGGCTACGGCGGCTAATCAGCGTAGCATTTCATTCACTTCCCAGATTATGCAGGTTCTCATATGACGCCGTCGTCCCGCTCGCCCTCATCTGGGAGTTCAGATGAGTGTTTGCGTGTGTGATGGCACACACACACACACACACACACACATTGGCAGCGGTGACATCACACTTCTGACTCGGTTGTCTGCTTGGAGCACGTGGGGCCAAACATTTAGAGCGGAGTCACATCGTCCCCGCGATCCGGGTCAACGTGGTAACTTTACTTTCAGTGAGGGAGGGAGGTGTGGTGGGACGGGGCTGATAGAGATGTCAGCTGTCTGTTTCAGCCCCCGAGACGAGCCCAGCCAGCCGTTAAAAAAAAGAAAAAGCATGAGGATTCATTGGTAAATGTATCCGATTTATCCGCGTTTGGGTTTCTGCTGTACATTAGCAGTAACTCGGGCCCTTTGGATACGGGGCATGTCCCACTCACCCTCCCGTAGGTCCTTGGAAGAGCTGCGAGGTCCTCACAGACATGCAAAGATCTTGTCATGTGAAACACAGAGGTGCAAAATAAGGGGGGGTAGTTTGCCCTTCGCTCTGAACTTTGAGTCTTTGGACCGACGTCCCAGCCAGGCCCGCGTCCGAGCCCACACACCTTCTGTTATTTTCCAGAGCTGGCTCAGTCTCACCTCTGCACAGTGTGTTGGTCTAAAGCACGACTGGCTGCTGTGATTAAGCATTCACGAAATTAAAAAAAAGGGGGGAAAAAGTGGGGGAAATGGAAAAGAAAAAGGCACAGCAGGATTTTTCATAAGAGACAATCAAACAGCTTGAATCTGAGCCGTGCAGATGGAATATAACCTAGCTACCACACCCTGGTTGCATGCCTCCAGCTTCTCCCATTAAGGTCAGTGGGAACAGACTGGACGCAGACGGGGGGGGGACAAAATACAAATGCACAAAATAAGATGAGCAAGTTTTTTAACGGGCATCAGGCAAGGTGGCGAAGCCTCAAGTCTGATTTTTAAAAAAAAAATCCATCTACAGTTTTTAGCCGATGCTGTCGGCATTTGCTCGCCGTTGCTGTTATATATATTTCAACAAATCGAGGTTTGAATTCGCTCAACCAATCATTCTCATGCAAGCCGCAAGACAGCATGCAGAGATCGCCAAACCCCAATAAAAGATTACGCTTCGCTTTTGTAGGGGGGGGGGGGTACTAAATGGAAAGACAGAATATTAGCAATGAAATAGCTCTGCTTGGAGACAACATTGGAGAAAGGAGTGTGGGGAGCCTGAAAAAAAAAACAGAACTGAATATAAAGGAGAAAAGACAGAGTTGAGGGAGGAGAGGAGAAGAGCATTCAGCAAGGAGGATATAAAAGGAACAGAGAGGGGGGCGAGCAAGTGAGACAGAGAGCTATGGAAGGAAAGAGAGGAGGAGAGAGAGCATATAAGAGCGAGGAAAAGAGGGGGGCATGGGAGAGCAAGAGAGAGGAGGAGAGAGAGATCAAGAGAAAGAGGAGAGGGGGAGGGAGGGAGGGAGGGGTAGCGAGTGAGAGAAACAGAGACAGAGGACGAAAGAGAAAGACAGAGAGGAGAGGAAAAACAGAGAGGGGGAAGGGAGAAAGAGAGATAGCCACAGGAGACTCAAAAACCACAGTATAAAACACCCTGTGTCTGTCTGTAACTCTATAGATATACAAACACCGGGCGTAATATATGGACGCCTTGCATTTATTCAAGTCTAGTCAACAGTGCGGGTTCCAACGTGCACCTCAAGTTCATTCAGCAAGTCAGCAAACACAATGTGGGACTGCGCCGAACTCATATCTCCTCATCAGGAATGCAGCTTTTTTCTCATTGCAGTAAGGTGGGAGAGGTACTTTATCCTATTTTAGTCACTCTGAGGTCTCTCCCTCCTTATGTGATTCATGGAAAAGTGTTCTTATGGAAAATAAATAAATAAATAAATAAATAAAAATAATAAAAACCCGCCTCGCAGTCTGCGGCGAGCTCTTGGCGTAAAGGACAGATGTGTCTGAGGAGAGGAGGCGTCGTGATGGAGCGAGTGTCCTACATAGTGAAATGGCCCCAGTTTTCACTCAAGGTGAGGCCCACAATGAACCGCAGAAGCCTATTAACACTAGAGGTCTCTGGAGTGCCCCTGCGCCGGTCGGCGGCGACCACGGCGACACGGGCTGCAGCGGACGCCGTCCCTCTATGGCCGCCGCCGCCGCCGCCGCTTTGTATTAGCCCTCCGCCTCCTGGTAAGAATTTTCAGTCGGAATTACTTTTCTTTCGGCCAAGTTTCATTCTTTTAAATCAAACCCTTTGTCTATTTCTTCTTTTGTACCTTCCTGCTGTTTCCATGGTTACCTCTCTCTCTGCTCTGTACACTATCTATCTCTTCCTCCGTTTCCCTCTCTGTCTCTCTCACTCTGTTCTTATCTTTCTCATTTTGCTTTCATCTCTGCCTCCCTTCCTCCTGCTTTATCCCACACCCTCCTCACTCCAGCTTTTATCTCTCTTCACTTTCATCTGTCTTTCACCTTTCTCTCCCCTTCAAGCCTGCCATTCCATCATGCTGCTTTTTTCCCGTTCTTACTTATAGTGAGAAAGTTTTATCGGTCTCCCTGTCAATTCTGCATTTTTAATCATTTCCAATTTATCCAGCCTGCTCTCAATGCCATTGAGTCTCGCCTTAAATTGAGTGTGTGCGTGTGTGTGTGTGTGCGTGTCTGTGTGTGTGTGGAAGAGAAGCATAGGTGCAGGAGCCTCTTTTTTTTACCAGCATAAAGAAAGAAGGATGATTTCTGTCATGATATCGGGAGATTAACCGGCTGCTGTGGTTTTGTCTTCCAGGAGTGCAGTAATGGATCCCCCCTCCCTGCCCCACACTTTATTTTCCCTTTTTCAAAGCGGACGGCTACTTCATGTCTGCAATTTTGCCAACTGTCGCCCGCGTTTTGATTATTTCTTATTCACTTGTTGTCTGCTCTTATCCGAGCGGGGGCCCCTCTGAGGCGGCAGCGGCTGGAGAGCCCGGCTCCTCGGCGTGGGGCTGCCTCCTGTAAGGTAGCCTGTCATCCCTCTGCAGTGATGAAGATGTCCTCGGGAGGCACAAATGCCTCCCTCTACGCACCTCTCCTGGGAGATAATCACGTTCGCGCGCAGCGGCGGTTGGTTTAACAAACCACAACATCTCCCGTCGCCACATGACGCCCGCGTCCTCAACCAACACAGCTCGGCCGCTGGCGTGAGCCTCCGGGGGCGACCGCCGCGTCTGCCCGGCCTTAAACCCGTCCGGCAGGGTCGTCATCGTGCTGGTGCACATGGGAGGGAGGCTGCGTCTTCAAGTCGCTGACAAACTCGTTCCAGGAGACACTGCATGTGGTGTGGGAGGAAGTTTTGTTCTACGGCGCCGACTGAAACTAACCTCCCTCCCCTCTCCCTTCCCCTTAAAGTACCACAACTATTCAGGAAAGAGAATAAAGAAAACCTGAATAGAGGAAGAGGGAAAAAAAATGTGGTCCCTAGGCGAGGAAGAAAAGAAAAACAATGAAAGAAAACAGAATGAAAAGCAGCCACGGGGAAAAAAAAAGGGAGCGAAAGAGAAGGACGGAGAGATAGGGGAGGGGAGAAGATGCAAAAGGGGCATAAAGCAGAGGGAGAGAGGGAGAAAAATAATGAAAGCTCTGAAAGACAGGAGCGTTTCAGCCCAAATATATTCCAAGAAAATGAGGGGAGCAACATCGTGCTAAGGAAAAGGGTTGTTTGGAAGCCAGAATGGGTTTGAAAATGTCATAATTACAGGAGAGACTGTGCACGCACTAAGAAGCCATCTTAGCCAAACAGTCACGCTGAACTAGGCTGCAGCAATATCTGCAATGGTAATCTGGAGCGGGAGTTTAGATCCGACCATCACGACAGTTCGCGTTAGAGGACTGAAGGATGTGACCTCACAGCCCTTGTGGTAGCCGGAACATCGTTACTGTCATTAAGGCGGACGCAGGGGCGCAGGCGCGGCGCGTGCTGCTGATGGATAACCAGTCAGAATCGTTTCATATTGCTGCAGCGCCACGGTGCTACGCAGCACATTCGAGACCGATGGGGTCGAAATGATGGAGTCGAATCGATCGCCGGGCAGATTTATTCATTTCCCTGATGCGATGTGATGTGATGCAGCAGGAAAAGTTTTGCGGCGGGCAGATTTGGGCCTCCAGGAGGTTAACTGTGCGTCCACCGGCTCCAGTGATATCAAGAATCTGATACCAGCTATCAGCCCAAGCATCTGTAATTGAAAACGCTGACCTTCCAGCTCTACTCAGGCAAAGAGGCGCCAATAATAAAAACAATAATGGCCAATATGAGAGCGCGCACAATGAGTGGCTGCAAATCACCGCTAGAGTAGTCAGAGGACGGGAGTTTAACTGTCTGCGTAATTCTTGTGTGGTGTCCACCTGAATCCTCCTCACATCGGTTTCTAAATGGATTTCACCATGTTTATCGCACCACATCCAGCCTGGCATCCGAAAACAAAAGGAAAGTTCAAGTATTTAATGTCTTACATCCTGTGCGTGATCCTCGTCTAATCCCAGGGCGCCCCTGTCTTTTACCTACCCAGGGTTCGTCTCTTTGTCTTCCCCTTCGTTTTGTTTGGCAAAGCTCCAATATGAGAATTAGTGTCTGCTGTAGCTGTTGTGATGTTCAGACAGAACTGAGTCCTTACATTTACACTCCATACATTTAGACTCTAGAGTCCATACATTTAGACTCTAGAGTCCAGGCATTTAGACTCTAGAGTCCAGGCATTTAGACTCTAGAGTCCATACGTTTAGACTCCAGAGTCCAGGCATTTAGACACTAGAGTCCATACATTTAGACTCTAGAGTCCAGGCATTTAGACACTAGAGTCCATACATTTAGACTCTAGAGTCCAGGCATTTAGACACTAGAGTCCATACATTTAGACTCTAGAGTCCATACATTTAGACTCTAGAGTCCAGGCATTTAGTATTTAGCATCCATCCATCCATCCATCCATCCTCCATCCATCCATCCATCCATCCATCCATCCATCCATCCATCCATCCACCCATCCATCATCCATCCATCCACCCACCCACCCATCATCCATCCATCCATCCATCCATCCTCTGTGGGGTCACCCAGGAACCACTGAGCATTGATCATCTAATCCTGCCACTTTTGACATAAAGGTCAAACCCGTGAAAGCAGGTTTCCTCTGAACAAGCTGGCTGGGTGACATTTTGGATATTTTGTGATATATTGTTGACGCACGATCTAGTTTTGGAAGTTTTAATTTTGTCCCCGAAACCTCCGAAAAAGGAACTCACGCTGGGCGAAACAGGAACCAGAAAAGGGAACGTTTTGGGCTTCGCATTCTGTGTCATTCGAAGTAGATGATGGGACATAAACAGGCAGAGATGTTGCAGGACTCAGAAAATGATCAGGTCATTAAGAGGTAATTGGGACAAAATTACAACCCGCCCCCTCGAATCTTCTGCAGCTAACGCCCATATAGACAGAACCTGGAGTTTGCTCACCATCCTACAGCAAACACACAAAGAAACGGAGGCTGAGCACCTACAATCCCAACAATTCTTCCTCACAACTCTGCAGACACCCTGAGCTGGTCAGTGTCCCTGAGAACGGCTGAGCTCGTGCTCAGCAGGGTGCCGTTACCTCCTTCAGGTTTAGCCCATTATCAGGTGTGTAGTGCTACTGTGCTGTATACAGCTAATACCATAATGGGACTATACCGTACTAACTTTTCACTTCATTAGCTTTTAAAACAGCCAAGGAAGTCTCCAGCCTCACAGAACGACCTCCCATCTGTCCCCAGATGTTTCCATTCTCAAACTTTTCAGTCCAAACTTGCAAAAGAATTCTCTAGCTTCCTCTGGAGCACCAGAAATTTGAGCCAAACTTTTTGGCTCGGGATCTGTGAGCCGCATCCCCGAGGCCTGGAAACCGTCTTTGATGAGCCCCCAAGAGTTCACGACCAGCCGAGGATGTGGCGCTACGACTTATTTCCTCTTCCCATTCAAGCGTTGGAAATAACGCCGTATATGTGTACAGGAAGTGATCGGAGGGTGGTTCAGCGAGGTTCCATTAGGTTCCCAAACAGAACCCCCTCTCGATCCACTGCACTCTCTGTGGGGTTCTCTCCAGGAGCAGAGGGCAAATAAATGAAACTTCAAATATATTTCTATTGCTGTATCATATTTTCATGTGATGACGTCCTGTGATACATAATGAAGAGATAACGCACAGAGACAGGAGGCTAAACGAGGGGGCTCTCTATTATTTGTGCGAATAATAGAGAAATTGCTCTCAAATACAGGAAGAGCTGTTTTGGGGACGGCGCCCGCTTCCTGGCACAGGGTGGAATTCCACTGCAACTATCTTGTTCACGTTTCCTCTCCGGTTTCTGCATGTGTCCTCTCCCTACTGAACAGAGAGAACCGAGGACACGCCCTCTGGAAAGCCCTTCACTTTAAAGCCAAAGTGAGCGTGAAGGATTTCTGGTGTTTATTCTATGAAAGTGGTTGTTTTTTTTTAAAGAATGACCTGTCCCAGGTCAGGGATCGTGCACCCTGAGCTGAAACTTGCTTTCAGATTCTAGTGCAGAGTTATTAAATTACAAAGGACTTAATTGCGTACGCAGCATCGTTGCATGTATGGCTTATTTTATGGGATTTGTAATTGAGTTCTATTCCTTGGTCTTTTTAAAAACGTATTCATCATGTTCGGATGATTTTCAGTCTTTATTAAATTGTTATTGAAAATGCACTGAGCTAATCCAAGGTCGTCCGTCCTCACCTCTGATACTGCAGGAATGAATTCGCTTGATTAAATAAGACTTTTTATTTGAATTCACTGTAAAATGACACATTATGGTTTCAGAGAAAGTTTGTTTGCGGTCGATTCAGATATGCCTGTAAAAATCAATTTAAGGCTTGATGACGCTGACGTGGGCTGTTTTAATAAGCAATGAGGAAAGAAACTGTAGGTCTGGAGCCTGGCTGAAGGAGGTTTCTGCCAAAGCTCCACTGGATGGTGAGGACCTCAATACGTGAGGTTTGTCTGCCAGTAAAAAGACACAACATGGAGGTGACGTGATAAGATGTTGTTATTTTAATAGTCAAATTTTCTGTTGTATTTTATGCTCTCTCTCCCTCCTTCTCTCTCTCTCTCACATTCACTCTTACATTGTGAGGTCTTCATTCTGACCTTCCATCATTTTCCATTTAATTGTAAAACTTGAAACAGTTGTTTTGATAAAGGGTTGAAGTTGTTTTTTTCCCAATAAAAAGATTTATTGCTAATGATGGCAGAAATAAAACCCTGGTTCAAAGCCATGCTGTTATAAAGGGTGAGTCTAAATATAGCGGGGCCATTCTTTCTCATATACAGGGAGCCAGAAGAAATGTACAGACGTGTATTCAGAAATAAATCCCCTAAATGTGTTTGAAAAATTAACCAGAAGTAACGTTACATGTGGACTTTTTTGTTCTTTGAAGACAATAATATTTAAAAGCAAAGTGTCAAAGACAAAGTTTGATGTACAACTTGTGATAGGATGACATTTCTCTGCTCTGATATTGTCACACGTGGTGGGTGTTCTTATTCCCTGGAGTAAATTATCATTGAAGGAAGGTGCGAGTTTACTTCTTTGAAGGAGCGCAGACATTTCCTCAAGATAAAATATCAAGCTCTTAATATGAGCACGAGTTGCCTGGATCTGAAACAATACTGAGGAAGAAAATCTAAAAGTAATTAGGCTAAGTGCTATAAATAGTGTTTCTTTTAAATTTATATGGAGACAAGCAAATATATCAATTTAATGTATATACGATGGAAAATCGGGGCTCTTTCAACTTTTGAAAGATTCTTTTAACCGCGTTCAGTTATAAATACATAAATGTTTGCATATTTCTATGTTCCTTTCTTGAAAGGTAAATTCATAAATAAAAGGGGTACCCTTCAGCCATGCCTGCCGATTGCTGAAGTAAATAAATAATAATAATAATAATAATAAAGCCAGGCTTTATCAATGAGCTGCGCAATTCCATCCCGACCAGTAGATGGCGCCGTATTTCAAGGAACCACTGTTTATTCCGCCTCACATTTGGCAGCATAATAATGTGATCAAATTAATTTCAGACCTGAATAAAACATAAAATAACAAAACAAAAACAAAGCATTAGAACATATCTAGTAATCAAAGTTAGCTTATGATGGCGTTTGTGGTTAATCCTAATTAATTTCATTTCGTTTTCACAGCTTTGCTCGATTGAAGTGCACATTTGCGATTGTAGATTATAGAGAACCATTGGTCTCATAATTCGGGGGGGCATTTTGCGTTTAATCCAACATCTGAAAGTATCATTTTTTACTATTCAATTCAAATGTAAAAACTGAAAGGCTGTTTTCCCCACACGGAAGGCTTTTTCCTTATCTCCCTTGTTACCTTGAACCCTTTTGTGTCACGTGTGTCGCTCTTCTATTGGTGTTTTATTAGGAACTCATACATAAGCTTTTATATCGGAACAGTTACTGTTCTCCAGGACTGCTGTAAGGCTGTTGTCTTGGCCTGCCTAACATGGCTGGAGCACTTTGTCATGTTTTTATTTGACAGGCGTGTGTTCAGGATGCCACTACGGGAACCCGATCCGTCATCTCCAGCCATAATTCACTGCAGTCCTTGAGGGGCGGGTGCAATCAACCTGTGCACAGTAGAAAATAAGAGTTGCAACAGAGAGCCCAATATTCTCTCATTGTTCCAGCTCTATCTCTGATAAATCTGTCTACAGCTGCTGGTTTTACTCTGTAAATACCTTGAAAGTCACTCTGTGGAGATGATGGGATTTGATTATAATCTCCCCTAGTTTGGCCGATTCTACATAGTGTAGCACAATTCTCAGCCTTGACACAGCATTTTATCCTGAAATTAAGGGTGAAGAATTACGCTTTATTTACAAATCCAGAGAGCTGCAGATAACCTCTGCAAGCCTTTTATGCGCAGTGGTGTTAAGGAAGGCTTTGCTGGACATGAGAGACGCCACGGAAACTGACAGGAAACAGACGAGGCTGCATATTTGTGACATCTCAGCTGGTCTGGCTGCTCTCAAGATGCTCCTCTGCATGATACTGTTGCGTTAACCTTGGGAGAAATGCGCAGAGCGTGAGAAGAGAGCAAACGCTGCACTGCTGCTGGAAGGGAGGAAATTACAACTCTAAGGCTGACTTTACTCTTCGGACCGCTGGTGCTCACAAGCGTCTGGAGATCACGTTGCTCTGCATGATGTCATTGTGCTCGGCGCTCCGCTGCAGGTGCAGACTTGTCCTACTTGTGACTTTGTTGTTGATTTGGTCTTTTTTATTCTTGGGTAAAGCTTATGCAGTATTTATGATGAGAACTGACTTTCTCCTGCACTCACAAGTGTGGCCGACAAAACTGACCCGCAGTTTTTTCACCAGAAACGGAACTATTTCAGTCAGTTGTGTTCATGGAAAGTCGGTGGAACTTTTTATGATCTTTTAAACAATAAATAAAAATAAACCTGACGCCCAAGTTCTTCCCACAATGTCCCATCAGTCGAGCACTCGTGTCTTAAATGTGAGAAGTGTGGCTAAGAGTATGTACAGTATGACTCTATACCATGAAAAACATACATTTTGGCCTCAAATCTGAGACTATAGCTAATTTGTGCCATTTATTTTAACTTCATGGTTGCTGTTGGTTTACTGTTGTGGTTGTGATGACCACAGTTAATGGATATAAGGAGTAAAGGCAGTGCAGGAATCCTATTAGACTTCTTCCAGACTTGCTGTCTTTAGAAGTCAAGATTAGATTTGTCTAATTTAGCTTTTCTTGGCATTTGAATGTGACTTTTAAATTCTGCCTTTAAACAAGGGACTGGATTTGATCACTTCAGGCTTTGACTTGATTTCTGTGGGGACAAGCCAAGTAACAGACACAGAGCTGTTGTTTCCATGCTCTGGATTTAATCTAGCACCTGTTTGCTATGCAAAGCCTCAAGAAGAGCTCTTTGATATGGTGTGTGTGTCCCTGTGTGTGTGTGTGTGTGTGTGTGAGAGAGAGATAGCGAGAGAGAGACAAAGAGGGAGATGTGCTATCATTTACACACGTTCCCTAATCAGTTCCCCAAAGGTAGCCACAAGTATTTATACTGGCTAAATCCTGCTTTTATTTAAGTTCATGGATGTTTTAAAATATTTTCAGACTTCCGCAGAGTTTAAATCAATAGATTGTCTAAAATAACTGCACCAGTTCCTTGTGAAATCTTCAGATGGCTTCAAACGGTTGTTGTCATTTTTGTGTTGATCAGCTGTTAAAACAAAGTGCCCTGATTTTATCATTTTCAGATGCTAAAATTGTTTTGTATAATACAAATAATCAGGCATTCAAGCTCTCATTGTGGCACACCCTCATTTTCATATAGAACCGTTGATAAATATGGACGAAAACGGCGAGAAATCCTTTAGATTTAAGAGAATATCGTCTGAGACATAGATAATATGTAACATTTATAGACCAGGGTCATTTATTGCTATAAAATTCACATCCAATCACAGCATCGGGTAAAATCTGCTAATTAGACAGAACCTGTGAGTAGAATTTTGACTGTGTTTACAGCAGAATGCCTTTTGGAGCTATGAAACCTGCAGTTACTCATCGAGCGTATACTTTTGCCTGTTCAGGTCAGCGTACTGTGGTATTATCCAGCGTGTCCTGTGGCATTAAGGATGCTAACCAGCACCCTGAGGGCATCGGACACATGATTCAAGGTCTTTACCCTCAAACTTAGACATCTAATTGACTCTTCACGTCTCACCGTGTTGGAGATCTGATGAAACAAAGTGGTTTCGTTTGATCTAAAGAGATCCCTGGTCGGTGACGTGAGCTTATCACCGCTCAAGAATCTCCCCGTGTCTTATAGCCCTCTTCTGATGCATGTAGGAGATCCTCGCTGAAGTCTACCAGCAGCCCTCCTGAGGCGGGCGACATTCAATCGCCCTGTGTGTCATGTTGTGCTGCAGGTCTCCGCTTTGATGACATATTCAGTTACGGCAGAAGGGATCGTTTTCAGCTCTTGTCACATGTGGGTCCTTTGTAAAGCCTCTTTTATCTCAGAGTAGTAGCTCGCTGCTTTTCATCCACAGAGGAGGAGCATAGATGTGGGCATATGTCTTGTTTAAAATCAGTAACATATAGAGTTAAAGGTTGGGGGGTGGGGGGCTAAAACTCCTCTATCACTTTGTTGTACTTAGATGTCTGAGAGCTCTCTTTGCTGATGATTCAGTTATGAAAATACCTTTTGTCAACTGTTTGGGTTCCATGAAGTTCCAGACACTTCTACTCTTCAGGAGCCATTAGCCCATTTGGAGCTTCGGTCACCTGGTTGTTGCTTGCTCCGCCCCTCATTATGCGGGTCGTTGGAACTTGGCACATTAGGGTTCGTTAGTGGCCACCTGTGAATGGCCTCTTCTCTTCCTGGGGATGTTTTTCAAGAGTGTATTGTAAACAGGTGCGAGGTGACGTCTCAGACCCCCACCTCTGTTTAATGACGGTCTTTCCAGTTTGACATGGATGGCTTCTTTCACTCCTCTCTCGAACCCCAAGCTGAGTTTCAACGACCTGCATAATGAGAGTGGAGCAGTAAAGGTCTCCGGAACTCCCCAACAGTCAGCTAGAACCGATGAAGATACTTGGATGAGAGGTGAAACGTCTTCTTGGAACCCAAACAGTCCAGAGACGGTGAACAGACCATAAACCAGGCTGCTGCAGAGGGCTTCTCAACTGGGTAAGAGGTTGCTTTTTCTCCTGACACACACCACTGTGACCATTGTTGGCAGCTGACCGTATGGACTCAACACGTGTGCATTCATTTCTATTCTAATTGCTGCGTTTATGAGCCGACGATCCGCGTCTGGCTCCCAAATGTGGCCACTTCAGTTCATGCACAAACAGACAAACACCACTAAAAAAAAAAAGTCTAGAGTATCTTTAACTGTTTCTAGCTACAACACTGAGACACATGTTAAAGTCCAAAGGGCGGCAGATCATTTATGTTAATTATAGCATATCGAGATCATGTGACTGTCTGGAACTCATAAGCACAGACTCCAGATTCCAGCAGCTAAAGCCTGATATTAAACACACAGATGACCCGATTGTGTCCGGTAGCTTCCTCAGCTTCTTGTACTGATGGAGACAACAACGGCTCGATGGCGCCGCACTCCGCAGGAGAGGAAAGGAGTCAGTTTGGGAATCCAGTTAGATCTGTTGAGTATGAAGTCAGCCATCGCTCCATAAAGCTCCAGCCCATGTTTCGCCCAGAACATCGCCACCATGTTGTAGCTGTGCTGCAGCTGCTCTATCTGGCAGCCGGTGGCTAATCTAAAATAAAAGCAGGCAGCCCCCTGCTATGCCCCGCAGAATAGTGCATGAATAAACTCTCCTTTTGCTGGTCGATGTGTTCAGATGAGTGCAGTCAGATTTGCTCAAATATACAAACAAAACAACCTTTTTTTTCATTCCTGTGGAAGCAACAGAGAAACCACCAGTCAAGAATCATGGAAAAATCCTAAAATAAACATATTGTGACCAAGTCAACAAAAACCTGGGTGATAATGTTCTTTTTTAACCTTAGAGCCATAGTTTAACTCTTTGTTTAGTGTCACACACACATGAATGCGTAACATTTGTGTGGCATGAATTGCATTTAACCTCATCTTCAGTAATTGACTCAAACGACCTAAAACCCGTCGTTGGTGCCAGTAAATAGTCTTATTCTAGGACACGTCTCAGCTCCATAGTACAGGACAGTACTGTACTTTTCTAGTACACACTGCAACAGAGCTGCAGAAAGCATCACGTAACTCAAGGGTGGCTCAAGGATGACCTTTCAGTGCTCACTTCTGTAAAATAGATGCACTTACTCCCAAAAAAGTGTTACAAATGGGATCATTCAAAGTACAGGGACAGGTCACGCAGAGGCCACGCAGTCTTGAAGGCAGGCAGATGGCTAAAATCACCCTGTAATCCCATATTTTTCTTTTTTTTTTAAACCACGCACAGGTACTATTGAATCCACTTTCAAGTGAACCAGTCCTCTCCTTTGTAAATGGAATGTGTGATGTGTGTATCCACTACTAGAGCAACCTGTGGTCAAAAGCACAAACAGAAAAATCACAGAAGTTTAGATCATTTCCAAAACAATGAAGTAGGGGGAAAAGTTTTTAAGCCATTTATTTAAGCGTTTTACTGGACGTCCCAATTGTCTTCTGTGGCTTTTATGTGTTGTTATTCGTCCCTCTGGTGTCACCTCCAGAGGTCTTTGCTGTTGTCGCCGGCGATGCCTGAGAGTGTTGAAATTTGTCGCACATGTTCGGGCCCATCAGCATGCACACTTCCTCTGATCTGCTCTGTTTCTGGGCTGAGCTAAGTTTAGAGGCCCCGCAGAGAGGAGTGACCTGCGAGGATTTTTGGGCGAGGCACAGAAGCGGAGGCCTGATCTGCTGCTGCATCAGTGGCATTATTTTGTTTTATCACCCTTGTTTCGACTTTACGCTCTGAAAATGAAACGTTATAGCCATTTTCTGCAGGTGGATTGGAAATGAATGGGCTTTTGGGAGGGCGTGTTGATCTGCAAAGAGCAGCTATTTCCATTCCCGCACTTCTGGTCATATGAGAATACTTTAAATTAGCCACACTGAATAATCTGAGTTATTTGACATAATTCACACAAAATACAAATTAACCTTGAAAGTTTTACCTTTGTCCATTATTAATTAATAATCTCGGGGGTATTGCTAGTGAGTTCCTTTGCTACATAACTGAGATCCATTGTGTTTCGGAGTGATTGTTTATGGTTTTATCCGTTAGTCTTGTAGATTTGTGAGGCTAAAGTCCCTGGATAGTCAACAACCTTGGAACCAAATTTTAATTATTACCTTTGTCCTCCTGCGGTTGACCTGGTTAATAGTTACCGGCTGGGGAAGTGTGGGTGAACTTATCAGGTATCATAGGAATCACTCAACCTATTGGAACACAGTTTAGTCTCTATTGTGCAAACACAAATGAAGCAACACCAAATTCATTTCAAGTCGAGAGGGCTTTAATTGTGAATTATTGACCCGACAGCAATGACGAATGTTAGCAAAGTTAATAATTTCTCCTTTTTCCCCTCCAGCACTTCCTACCTGAGCTACCTAACGGGGCAGACGTATGTTCTCGCCCGGCTCAACGTTATCAACACTAAATAAATAATGAAATGGCTCATGCTAGGTCCATGAGGAAGCTGGAGCTCTCTAATTCTCATCAAAACCTCCTACTCTCTTTATTATAGCGGACTGTAAATGTTCGCCTCAGTCCATTTTATTATCGTCGGCTTATTTATATCTAGGCCAGATAGTTACTGACAGAGGCAGCATGTTTAAACATAAAATGGAAAATATACTGGTGCACAAACGTTTTCCTGTACCCTCTTGTATAACCTGGTTCAAAATGTCCGCTCTAAACTGTTCTAGCTGTTCATTTTCCTCTTATGCATCAACCAAGAAGCACAGCTACGCCTTTGCTGAGTTCAACAGCAGACGGGAGGACGTAAACAGAACCATCTACTCAGGTGTTCATCACACATGTGCCACCCCTCATATCCAGCTTCAAATTAAGATGTTTTTTTTTTTTATTGGAATGACACTCTGTTATTAGTGCAGCTTGAAAAAAAGAAAAGCAGGTTTCTGCATATTTAGGGTTGACTGTGTTCCTGACTTACCTGCCATTTAGGTGCAGGCCTCAAATTATGATTGCTCACTGCAGACAAAGACTAAAAAGCAGAATAATACGCAGCTTGTGGAGAAGGCACCACTGGCAATTGCAGGTTGGTTTGGGTGCTCGGCGACCACTTTAATCCTCCGGAATACCGAGCCTAACTTCGCAACGGGCACATTCCCCTCAGAGAAAATTAAATAAGGCAAATATATGCACCTAGTTCTGAAAGACGAGGGTGTGAGGACCTGTTTGATGTGGCCTCTCACACCTCGCTAAAGGGTAGCGAGTTTCTTTCTTTTATACTAACAATGGTTGTTTTTTTTTGTCTTGTTCCTGTTTTGCCAGCTCAGTGTGTTGAACTGCAAAGTGTTTCTGGGGGGGGTGAGAGTGGGATGTGAATGGTGAGGTGAATATAATCACTGCGTTGCCAGGGTAACGTCGAACTCGATACTGCAGTACCAAAACTTGCTAACCGGTTTGACAGTTCTGTAACAAAAGAGCCCAGGTTGTTTCCCTAAATGTTGTTATTTCTAATCATTCGTCCTGGTGTAAGTTGACGGGCGAAGTGCTAAACCTGTTAAACCAAAAAAAAGGAAACCATATTAGGAAATGGAGCAGCGGTGACATCCATGATTAAGTCCAGGTCTTTGGATAAGAGGAAGAAAAAAAAAAAAAGATGTTTATAGATTGATTTCTTTAGCCCGCCATGTTTAAACACGCGGTCAGATGCCAAAGTGGTATAATGGAATTTTATGATTTTGCCCCATTCATCATAACCGCTGTAGCCCGGTCCTCTGAGGCCCCCGGAGCAGGGCGGGGCTCCGCTATCGCTCAGCTTTATGGCCTGTGTGCCGGGGATTAGGATCACCATTTCAAAACAGAGCAGCGCTTTCATCCGTATCCTGATGGAAGCATCTAGACCGTTGGAATGGTTAGTATTCTTTGACAGTGACCAAAGACGAATTTGTCCAACCTGAAGCCGACAGACGGGGTCGATGATTCAGGCTACTGGAAAAAGCCCTTTTTGAGTATAAATATTTAAACTGTCTGCTAATGGTCAGCGCTCCGTTTACGACTTTCTTTGAGAAAAGACAGACATTTGTCACCAAAACACACACGTACATTACAGTAGCTGCAGGACGGATAAAAAACTGACAGAGACTAGAAGCTGAGGGATCTATATGATCTATATGGGAGCATCAGTCAAAACTTGCCTTTCCCCCCTCTGTGATCCCGACAATTGAATTATCCAGATTGCTTTTTGTTAGAATTCATCCGCTCCAGTGTTTACGCGACGGCCTTTTTTTGTCGTCCTGAAGAGCTCGGCGCCGCCGTCTCATCTTTCACCGCCGCCGTTCTGTCGACAACAGTGGCGGAGCGGCTTGTTGGCAAAGAGGCTTTTCGTTTGGACAGCAGAGTGATGGCCTGTGTGCAGCGGCCCTCGCTGGCTCCCCGAGCCGCTCGTCCCCTGCGGTCAGGAGGGGTTCGGCCAATTTGCGATAGCAAAGGTCAGGCCCATCTGGGGCGCCGTTTACGTTCGGGGGGGTACCCTTCTTCCCAGAGGCTCCTCTGCTCAATACGTTCCCAAACACTGGGAATCACAGCCTTCTTCCCACTTCTATCTGCGTTCCAGCCAACCGGCAACACGGCGAGGAATGCGCCCTCCATTTGAAACCGAGGGAGACGGACAAAGGAGCAGTTGGATTGATTTTTCTGCCGGCGCTGTCGCACTTATTAACGTCTCCGCTGCGCATACAGTGCCTCTTTACGTGTCTGTTTTCCCTTTGGGGTGGGACGTGACTGAGACGGCGGTGTCGCGGTGAAGGTCAGATTTGCAAGTTGTAAGGTTAGGGCTGCATTTTCTGGTAAATAATTACAACGCGTTGACGCTTATCCAAGCTTTTCTTACAAAATAGGCAATTTTAAACCCACAGATATGAGGTTTATTTTTGTTTTTGAAGATTTCTTCTGTGCCTGGAGCTGGACATACATACATTGTAGTCACAGATGGCAGATATGACTTGAATGAGGCCGTTATCAAGCTTTAGCATTATCACACTGAACATGAGGCCATAAAGTAACGGCTACTTTGTGCTTTAAGACTGCCGTCCTGTAACCTCGTCCTGAACCCATCAGGTTATATAATAAAGATTGAGTAATGAACAATATGGATGAATCATTGTTTTAAATTCCTTATTTTAAAGCTTTCAACATAATCAAAAGAAGTATAAAGTATACAGCATAATATGGAGCATATTCTCATTAGCAACGAGCTAATCACAGGAAAGGGGGCAAATTCCAGAAGGAAACGCTTCTCCAATATTTCTAATGAAAAATTATGGTTAATTAAACTATTGCAACCTGTGTCTTTATTACACATGAAGGTTTCTCCTTAGCTGGTCACCTGGTCTGAAGTTAAGAGTCCTGATACACACCAGCTTTACAGATTCTCTGCACCAAACCAGAGTCATTACTGTCTAGTTGTTGCCAACATCTACAAATACAGTAGCTGCAACCGTTTGGTCATAAATCCCTCTTTGCCAGTGATAGCAGGTATATGATGAACTAATCCACAACGGCAAACTGAAGAAAGAATATAGAGAAAATAGGGTTTCTGGGTCACTGATATTTGATCAGGTGTTAAATAATCTGGTTTCATTGAGTCGATTGGTGCTAAAGGTGCCAGAAAATGATAGCGTTATCAAAGAATGTGGGTAAAACAAAAAGATGTTTGCAAGAAATGTAGATTTAAGAACAATAATGTCTTGAATCTCTAAAAGCAGAGTGGGAAAGTCCAAAGCAGATGGGATCTGCTGAGCAACTAGTAGAACCTGACAGAGAAGCATCGTCATCGTCTGCAGATTTGAACTTGTTTAGCCTGGCGTTAGCGTTGTGTTTCTTTTCAACAGCATTTTCGTACTTCAGAGTGTGTATTTGTATCTTTTTTTTGTGACCCTCTGGTGCTGAGCTTTGTTGTCCGTGATGGTGGTCTGTGGCGCGCCGTAGCGTAGGTGGAGAACAAGCTGACCAGTGGAAAAAGCCGCTCATTACATCTGCCTCCCCACGCTGAGACGCCGCCCCCCAGATGTGTCCAGAGCATCAGCAGATTCCCGCAGAGGTATTTCACAAATCTGTTGCGACAGCACAGTTTATGCAGAGCCCAGATGTGAAGCCCAAATGATCGTACCTGCTGGTACCAGCTGCCCGCGGAAATCCAGGATGACCTTTTTTAGAGGTTGAATATTAGCATGCTTTTTGAGCACTGCGAAGGAGTCACGGGTCACGCAATTGAATTACCGCACTGAATACACATTAGGTAGGCTCCCGTGATCAAGGCGCGGACGCACAGTCCTTCACCCCAAGGGGATTAGGTAGAATACGTCATTTCAGATGCATTCTGACTACAGATCAGAGCGATGGCTCCCGATTAAAAGCAGCTGATCTAATTATTTCATTTTCTGGCTGCAACCGTCGAGGCTTATTACACGGTCCCTGCATCATAAATATTATATTTAGACTTGAGACAGAGTGACAGACAGAGCGCTGCTACAAGGAGCACCTCCCTTCCTCCGTCCACCCTCCCACCCACCCTCCCACAGAGGCAGCCTATGATGTAATGTTTCTGCTGCTGGTAGAGCAACCCCCCTCTTCTCTCTCTCTCTTTTTTTTCACTTCCAATATTCCATCCCCTCCCCTCTCTGCCGTGCTGCTCTCGCTAGTGGTGATAGTGGTGGATGCATGTGTGCGGTGCCGGTTCAGCTGCATCTCCTGGCATCTCTCGGGAACCCTGCAGAGCATCCTTTTTCCTCTGTCACCACTCGATCAAGAGCCGCTCCTACGGAGGACCGCAAGACCCTGTCCTCCGCTGATTGAAGGTAACTCTTCTGGCTCATGATTTTAAAAAAGGAAGAAAGAAAGAATGTGTACAGTAAAGGAGCAAAAATGAGTAGAGGTAGAGTAAAGTCTGATGGACAGAATGGGTTTGCTGTTTCGCTGTTGGCTGAGCTGGTCCGAGCGCTTGAGGCTTACAGTCGCCACACTGCTGGATGCTACAGTAATTGCTCCCCCAGTGTGTGTGTGCATGTTGTATGGTATGGTGTTGGTTTCCATGGTAAAGCTGAGACTTGTCCCTGCGCCGGTTCAGAGGTAATTCAGCATGTGCAGGGGGAAAGCTACAATTAACCTCTGGTGAGGAGTGATCCCCCCCCCCTCCTGTGTGCAGGCTCTGTCAGAAACCCCATGATGGTCATTTGTATTCCACCTTCTTGATTCTTTTTGATTGATTTTTTTTTTTTTTGCTATGCAACAGATAATTATTTGTCACACTTCCACGGAACACGTGCGTCACTCTGATGAGTCTGAAATAGGCTGGGTGTAACAGCGAGGGTCCGGGTGACTGATGCGGTGGGCGTTATCTGCATGCAGATTTCCCACTCCAGAAATTTACAACGCGTTTAGTTGCTCAGCCAATCACTTTTTTTCCCCCCATCAACATCTTTGGACCTGCTGCGTACTTCTGGTTCGGGGTTCTATCTGCGGAAGGTGATATTCAGGAGTTCACCTGGACTCTAAATCAGATGCTGACTTAATATTTTATGTCTCGTCTGCCCCACATGTGGAAGGTTCATAACTAATTCATCCTCGGGGTTTTCCCTGTTTGAATCATCACTAATTTTCCGTCTACTATGGATTTACCCCCGTTGAATTTAAGTTAGCCCCCGTGCTTGATGAATAAGCGCATCAACACAGCCCTTTGGGATCAGGGATGTATTGTGAATTCAATGAAGAGAAAGTGTAATGCTCTCAGGGTCATTCACTGATATCCCCACGGGAAACTGGTCATGTTTGCTGGGAAGTAATTGGTCTTTGAGACGACGCAAACACACAACATATTCTCATTGGGGCCATTATTTTTTGTCATTGACCCAGCATGTGTGGATTTAATGGAGAGAAAATATGTCATTATCACAGTTTACTCTTATAGATTCCTAGAAATGTTCACTAAGGACACACTAATGGTGTTTGATTGCTAGTTAATAGTAACAGATGATCATTTTATTGAGCTCCCCTTTCAAACGATGTTACATTTGGATGAACCTGTTAATATTTTCTGGTTTCTTTTTGAGTCAAGGTGACAACAGAAAAAAGCACAAGCTATTATATATCCCTGCGCCTTTTAAGAAGGTCAAGGCGGTATATTTTAAAACTTTAATCATTCGCGATTAAGTTGCTGATTGAGTTGTTTTGGCTTGAGAAAATGATTCTGCTTCTTGGCATTAATACATTAAAGGAATCCATTGGTCCATTGGTGAATTGAACATAAACTGGGAAAAAAACCAACAGTTTTCTGGGTTTTTTTTATTACCCGTTTATAAAACATCCATTATTTTATGACATTTGTGCCCTGCGAGATATAAATTTCATGATTATATTCCCTGTGCTCAGCTTCAGGAGGAGGACACAGTTATTAGTGTGTGGACGCCCGGATATATGAGGGGAAATGGGGGATCTGAGGCAGAGAAGAAAAGGACTTTAAGCTGCTACCGACATGAAGGGCCACCTGAGGAGCAACCGAGCTGTTCCCCTTCAAACTGGTCTTGTTGCTTTGGAGTTGCGCCAGTGGCTCCTGTTTGACAAATTGCTAATCCAAAAATTGATCTGGCCGCCAGCGCTGGCAAAAACATACTTTTCTGTCCGAAGCTTGGGGGAGGAATTAGAAAAACAGAGGCATTTTCCACAGAAACGGCTTAAACTGGGCGTGATGCGAGTCAAATTCCCAGTAGGATGATGCAGTGGGCATGTGATGGGTGATGCTGGGAAGTCTCGCAGCAGTTTCAGACCGGTGAGTAACAGATAAGATGGTGACATAGAGAAAATAAGCGTGTAGGCAAGAGTCTAATGACAGGATCAGAGGTGAGTCACGGACATGGCTGGAAACACACACGTGGTCACGATTCACTACAGTAGACACACACACACACACACAATCTAAAGGAGTCATTCACGCCCTGACACCTCTGCAAGTGCTTTCACAGTCGTATACCTTTGTTTAAAACATGAAAAGTTGAAAGTGCTCCATTAGAAAAGTCAAAGTCACAAAAGAAATCAGTTTTTATTATTGAACGTCATCTATCCGAGAGAGTATTTAATACACATTTGGCCTGTGGGGGTGCAGCTTGGCTCTGTTCCACCCACCAGTAGTTTTTACGAAAACCTCGCGTGCACAGAAATAACAAACACGGCAGGCGTACAGTAGTTGGATGCGTAAGGTTGGAATTTGAAGGACACGAGAAAGAGGATGTTAAAGCACGGAATACAAATCGGCTGCAAAGTGAGAAAAAAGGCGCTAAACATTTTAATTAAATGCTATTAAATGTATCACTATGGATATTGTGTGGTTCTGATCAGCAGTCTAAACAGGTTGATTTGGGTTTATGAATGCTAATTAAGCCGGAACCTCAAAGCCGTCAAGGTCAACCATTCAAACCGTGTTTACAATAGAGAAACAAGGACATGTGAGGACACATTGATCCCATGTCTGAACATTTTAGGTGTAGAACTTAAGCTTTAAAAGCTGGAAACATACAATCCCCAATCAGTTGTTTCCTACATAAATTAACAAACTTGGTGGGGGCAAAAAAAAAAATCACACATTTGAAAAACTAACAGGATATTGACGATTTAGAAGATATGTAAACAACACATAGCTGTAAATGGAACCAAAAATAGGTGTCAGAGACGGTATAAGTGAGAAAAATCAGTAATTGAGTAACAAAGCTGGGTTTCCACGACGATATTTTTCATCAACATATATGAGCATTTTCATCGTAACTGTTGTTTCTAATTGCAAAACCAGAAAAAGTGACTTTAAGATGGTTACACCAGTCGTAGTGCGACTGTGTGTAGAGATCTGCTGGAATGGTCCTCCAAACACTATGGATTCTTTACATAGGTTTGTCTGCCCAGCGCTGGCAGGTGGTCCAGCTCAGGAAGGGGGGGGCGGGTGTCATCAGTGAGGACCCGTGAGTATCCCAGTGGTATGTCTTAGGTAGCTGAGGAATCTGGCCTTGACCACTAACACAGAGCTGACGTTCAGGATCCCAGCACCTCCAGCTCACAAGTCTCCCCTCTTAGCGGTGGCCTGAAGAGCATAATTAGCATCTGCTAACCCCCATTTCAACACTTCATTCCATTTAACCCGGAAATATCCTGGGAAAATACACGACGTCATATTGTAGCGCTTCACCTTTCTCATGAAGAACCGTCGGTTGGTGGGACTTGAGTCTGAAAGACAATATTTAGAGTTTTGATCTTGCAGTCCTGCTTGGAAATGGTTAAATCCCCATTTCACAGTGCTAATCAGATTGTTGCCAGTGATTGTGGGCAGTATATTGGTCCCACCCCCACAAAGCGGCTTAAAAGGCAACATCACAGATTTGAACAATTCCACTTGAAAAATAGTAACACTTGTTTCTGCTGTGGAAATAAAGTGCTGACATTTTTCTGCCATGATGCAGTCAGATCAAGGGAACGCTGGCATTATTGACCTGGCGTTTTGGGATTTGAACAGTGTTACGATAATGTTTTATAGTGTTTCTTATGTTGCACGCAGCCAAGGAAGAAGTGCTTCTGGTGAAAAGTACGTGCAGTTCTTTGGCTCTGAAATAGTCCCTGCGATTGAAGTCTCTGAAGGCTCCGTCGAAGCCTAGATGTTAACATTTCTGAATTGCGTGGAACTTTCCATTAGTTCTGTGGATAAAGTCGTGTAATGAAAGACATGTGGAGGTTTAATCTTTATTGCTTCAAGCTTTCTTCACTAGCTTTCTGGCTGCACTGCTACATTAAAAAAAAAAAAGCTTCACTCCTTCAAAAGAATTTAGTAGTACTTAAAGACATTTGGTTTTTTTGGTTTTTTTTTGGGTTTTTTTACATCAAATTCGTCACGATATCCCTTCACGTCCCTCCTCCCTGCTCCTTAAGCCCCCCCTCCCTGTGACGGTGCATGTAGGGAGGAGCTGCAGAGGGTTGAGTGTCTGCAGTCTGTAGTAAGACACAGCGAGGGAGACTGTGGAGCTGTCATGTCCTGGAGCTACTGAACTCTTTATGTGTATTTTCTTTTGGTGTTTTGTGGAGGAATCCGGTTTTTGGTCTCTGAAAAGGAACATTTGTGGACCTGGAGTGTAAGCAACACTGTTCTGGATACTTCCCACGCCTTCTTTAGCTTTTTGCTGCTGTGGCTTCATGAATTATTGAAGTGGTCATGTTGCAGTTCTTGTTACCTGTTGAAGCCGTGAGCAGGCGTTCTGCCATTTTGCTGTGAAAGGAACTTTTCAGCTGGTTGGTTTCTTTCCTGATGGGGATATGTAGGTGTGAGCAGATGTGCGACCGCCCCGTACCTGCAACGGTCGGTCTTTATCGCAGTGTGATAGCAGCCCAGGAGGAGTCATTAGAGGACCCAGTTTAAGGACAGCTTGTGTTTATATTTGCAAGGGCTGTGGACGTGTAGGAGCTACCCTTTTATTAGAATTTGGGGAGAACGCTCCACCTGGACTCCTCCACTGGTGTGTGATGGTGTTGGTGAATGTGCCAGGCAGTGCACACACATCAGCTCCCAGCCTGGAACTTTGGTTGAACCCAGAGGAGAGTGGAAAAGCTAATGGCCAAGAGCGAGGACATGAAAGTCCTAATTGTCCCGTGGCTGGTGTAGCCGAGAGGCTGCACAGTCAAACTGTTAAGAGGATTTGTGTTGCGACCCTGGTCAGGGAGGTCCTCGCTGAGATGTTGGCAGCTGTATGACGGAAACATCAGGTGCTGCTGGGAGATATTCAAATCTCTCTTTATTACAGCTGCCGTGAGGGTGGTCACCAGATTAAGGGTGTCGAGGTCAAAAACGACCTTAATTGCCCAAAGTTTCGGAAGAGATCAACCACATTTGGATTTTTTAAAGCTCCAGGTTTGACTGTATGGACTTTGACTGTAAGAAAAGTCAAGCCAAGCAGCAGCAGTTCATTATTTACTCAGTTTACATTTACATCACACTTTTGACCTGTGTATTATACTTTTTATATTCTGTAATATGTGGCTTAAAAGCATCCATTTAGCTATATTTTAAGTGTGATAAAGGGACATTGATACACTTGGTGTTGTACAATAATGCTAATTTTTGGAACATTTGATAGTAATTTTAAATTTTTACTATATAGAGCAGACACAATGTTTAACGTAACGATGATACGGACCATGTCTTGCTCACAGAGGTTGACTAAAGGGAAGTTATTTGCGGCAGCCTATTTTTCTGTGGTGCGTGTATGGAGATTCTTCTGTCTGCTGCAGAAGAAAAGCTTATGCATGCTGACCTCGGCCCGCTGTTTTCTTTTGATTTGATCCACAATGAAAACAGCTGGCTCTTGCATTCTGGATACTGACGGCCTTGACAATGAACTGTCTGTATGACGCTGTCAGAAAAGCTTTGGCTCACTGATAAACCACTCTGGGTCGAATATTATTACCCCAGAAGCAAACCTGTCCACAAAAACGCTGTTCATGACATAATGAGGATCTCCTGTGATGACGTGTGTTCTGGATTTTAATGGGTTAAAGTTTCAATCTGTCCGTAGAAAGTGTTTTGTCCTTATGGGAAAATAATATCAGCGAGGAACCTGTTGCACACGGACAAATCTGTTCACTTCAGTAGAGGAGAAAGGAAATCAAAAGTGATAAGTTGAAGCCAAAATAAAGCTAACAGAATCTCACTGTTTTATCACAGCCTAATCCTCTGTGCTGGGCCCATATGCACATGTTTCCGTTTTGTCAGCAGATCCCAAGGGCATATTCCCAGCATTAGGCTGCTCTGATCCATCTCCTTCATCTGTTTGTATAGCACTGTTGCCCTTGTGTGTGTGTGTGTGTGTGTGTGTGTGTGTGTGTGTGTGTGTGTGTGTGTGTCTGCATGCTACGCAGTCAGAATCCACATTTCCCTAGAAAGTGAAGACATTTTCACTCTTCCTGACAACTTCAAAGGGTTGTTTGAGGGTTAAAACTTGCCGTTAAGGTTGCTGAATAATTGGGTTCAGGTTAAGAGGCTGGGAGATGCACGGTGTGACTGTTGGGTCGGGCGTGTGTCTGCTGGATGACACCTTTCAGTTTATTTGGAGTATTAATAGAACATATTTAAACAAAGTGTGAATTGCTGGTGGATTGCAGTTTACATGTGCTATTGTTAGTATTCTTATTGCTTTTTTTTCTTTCCTAAAGACAAAATGTTGCTTATTTGTTGCGAGAATGAGAATTATTTTTTACTGAAGGAGAACAACCCTCTCCGTTGTCACCATTAGAACTTTATGATGCAGTAAAAGATTGATAGAAGAGGGATTTTAATTGGTTCTTTTTAGGTGATTTATATTTCAGGGTTTTGCTGTTGGTGCGCAACGTTAAATCAAAGATGTTTTCCAGAGTCAATCGTGTTGTGGCGACTAGGTTGGGCAACTAAAGAGTTAATAGCTGAGGCAGAGGAGGGCTGGACACTGGAGTGGCCAGCCACTTGTAACCTAAAGGTTAAATACGGGTCTTCAGGGAGTCCTATTACTGTGTACTCACTGATGGGAACTCTGCAAGCATGCATTCTGGGAGCACAGCGGGCTTCTCTGTGTAATCCCAGTCCAGGACGGTGCCACAATGTGGGAAACGACGACGTGGAGCGAGGCCAAATCACCACGTCTGCACCGGTGTGACACGTACAGTTGCTTCTCTGATTTACCCGCACAAACCATCGTGTTGATCACATGTGTTCTCTGTTGTGCACCTTTTTGTTTTGACTGTACACAACGCACATAAACCTGCACTGTAATGAAACGGCTTTGGGAACACGCAATATGATTTTTCCCAGCTAGCAAAATGTGTAAATAGCATGATTGTCCAGACGGAGTGTGTTTCCACTTCCCAGTCGACTATTTTGAACCACCAAATGTGCACATCTACAATCTTGTCCTGTGCATGTGGCGTTTATAGGTTTACGCTCAGGTTCCTCCTGCGTGATATAGTGGGCCTTCTTAATGAAATCAACCTTGAGCCGAGCCTGGTTTAGCGGCCTGCCCCTCCCCCACTGCTGGGATTTCATATTTCTGGGCGATTTGGGTTGTGCCCTATACTCTGCTAATGGTGCTAATAAGCCTCTCAGGCATCCCTGTTTAATGTCTAATTACCTCACTGAAAACAGGATGAGCTTTATTTTGATATCGGTACGTGAGAGATCTTTATTTATATGACGGAAGCAGGGAGGTGTCCGTGTGAGCTGCACATTTAGTCCTTGCAGTCTCCCATGCAGTTGTCCTCCCGTCATCAGCACAAGTTGTGCTTTTATTTTTGTTTAATGGCCTGAGGAATGTAAAGCAGCTTGCTCTGCTCTGTTTTCTCCTTACTGTGCTTCTGTGTTGATGTAACCCAGCGTAGGAATGTTATACATCATCAACTCAAGGTGATCCCCCCCCCCCAGATCAGACTTTTATGGAAATACAGTGTAATTGGAGTTATCAAAATATTTCTTATTCCTGTAAGATTTTAAAAAAACTCATCAGTTTCTGTATATCTTTATGATAGTATATTTTTTTCTGGGGCTATTTACATTCCTACCATTTCAGCCTTGGCAGCCCAGAGACTTGCCTATGGAAAATATGTTGTTTTCTCCTGAAACGTCTTGTGAAAGATGGATTTTTGACATGGAGCAATATGCTGATTCTCTCCCTGCTTTATACATTAGGCTCAAGATGGAAATATAGATAGAGGAACTTGGTTAAATGGAACAGTCATAGGACACGCACCACCTAAAAGCTTCCTGTGGCAGGACAGAGTGTTAGACAGGCCCAGCAGAGCGGCCAGCAGGGCAGATGTTTTAAGTGAGAGGCAGAGTAGATAGCACCATCTGAATTATTCATCAGCCTGGACTGAAGATGTGATATATTAAGACACAGCACACAAACCACCTTAAGGCCTCTTTCAGCAAGTTTTGAGCAGCACGAGTGGCTGCGGGGCTGTGATCCCCCTGCATCTCCTCCTTCTTTCTGGAACTTATCCACCTCCATGTGGGCACTTGAGGAGACGGGGACTAGTGAGGCCTCCAGACATCTGGAGGGGATGAAGCTGTTCGGAATGCAGGTGCAGTCAGAAGTTCAAAGGAAACCAACACCGTTGATGTTGCTGGACTCTCCTCCAACAGGACCTGGGCCGTGGTCAACGGGTCACCCTGGTTTGGGTAACAAAGGGGTGATGCTTTATTCCCCCAGCAACTTTAAATATATATTTCCTGTTATTATATTTGCAGGACAGTTTTAAACCCGTAACATCGTGATGGGTTTGAGATTCTTCTCTATCTTGTTGATTTTATGGGCCTCCCTTGACCTCCCTAGGTTGCGAAAGTAGGCGAAGACGTTCGAGAACCTGACCCGCATGCTGGCGTCGTGGCAGGGAGGCTCAGCTTTCAACCTGACAGATCACTTCACCTCAATCTCTCCGTGACATCAGCGCCACGCCAGCGTGAATCCAGTCGTGGGGCCGTGCACTTTGATTGCATGTCAGGTCTGCACTTTGGCTTTGAGAAATCTGTTGATTAGTGGCCTCAGTTGTTATATTCAGCCCTTTGACTCAAATAACTTATATTTACCGTCCCATTAACAGATCGTATATGGCTTTATACCCGCAACCTTGTGCACTGAAGTCTGTCATCTGATAGTCTGCTAATCCCCTTATTATGCTTGTCTGGTTAAATAGTCACAGTCAGTCAACCATTAAATCATATAGCTTATAGGGATCAATGTGGGCCCCACAATTTTTCATCCTGCCAGGCTGTCTACAGTGGAATTGAAAGGGGAAAATAGGGTGGGCACATCACAAAAATGTGAAGTATAAATTCAATTGGATCTGTAGTGAGCTGTCCCACCCTGACAAATTTGCCTCTGAGTGACTGCATTAGCTGGGGCAATAGGGCCGATGCTCTTGAGTGACGAGAGTTCCTCTCCCTCGTATGGTTTACCAAACACACCCCCCTCAAAGGTCAGCTCTCGTCGTCTAGGTGGCTGGGCGTCAATGATTGGAATTTACCCTAAATATCGAGGCGTTAAAGGGGCCAGTTGATTGCTTAGATGACTGGGATACCAAGACCTAAATGACTTCTTGACTTGGAAGGAGGAATGTGCATCTCCCTAATGACCTTTGAGATGTCAGGTCACCCCACATGGGGGGGGGCAGTTGCCCAGACTCACACTCTCAATAATGGGAAACTCCCCCACCATGATGTTTAAAAAATGTTTTTATTAAAATATCATCTCCTTGTTGCCCGGTTCTGACAGGTGGTTGAAGTTAAACTTGTGCTGTAGGAACTGATTTGGCATAAGAAAGTATGTTTGCGTCCGTTTGATCAACGCGCGCCGTCATGGATTCACGCAGCAAACTTTAATTTTCAGTAAATGCGTTAAAAGATACAAGAGATTCTGCTGTTGTATAATGCTTGTGTTTATTTACCACTGCTTTTTTCTCTGGTTCATGTCCACAGTTTGTGCACCCAGTTCATCCCATCGTCCTAATAATGATCATAGGCTTAAATGAATGCTTGGTTAATTCTGCAGCGACTCATTTCCGACGTCTCGACTCGAAATTTACGTCCCGGAGAAGTGACGTGATGCTGAAACTAGGTCAGCAACCAGTTGAGGGCTCTCAGAACATTTGAATGGTATTTAAGATGTGTTGGTTCTTCCTCTTTGACGCGCATGTGGAAAAACGGAACCTTTTTTTCTGAGCCTTTTCTCTTTTTCCTGAAACTTTTATTGGGTCTGCATGACGGATGTCTGCAGTCGCCTACAGTTTGAACTTCTAAGCTGCTGGAATGCATGTAGCTTCTTGCTGTGCACATCAAGAGCGTCCAGCCATGCCACCTTGTTTGCAGCCCTTCACGGATAATCAATCTAGACGGGGGGGAAATAGTTCTGTTCCTTATCGGACAGAACATTTAGGAAAAATATTTACATTAGTTCCCATCTTTAAAAATCAACTTAAATTTTTTTTTCATCCTTTATAAAACAATTGCTGCTGAATTTGTTGCTGTTACTGACATGGTCAGCACATATTTCCAAACTGTTAATTAATACTCACAGTAGAATGACGCAGATTATGTGTAGAATATAGTGAGTAATATAGTTATTGTAAAGACACAATTCATTAATGAACATTAAAAGGACATCGTTTAATGGAGACATTTCTGTCTTTTATTTTGATGCACAACGTCGTATATTAGATATAAGATGCAGATTCTAATCATCAAATTATAAATATAGGTTTAAGCACACACCAAAGAGATTGTTTTATTTTATTTTTATAACAGATGGTTTTAACATTGATAAAAAAATGATTGGAAATTGTGATTAAGATACGTAGAAATGTGATCTTTGTGCAGACACTTCATAGAAATACCGCTGGGATGTGGAGTATCTTTTTCCTTGGACTGGTATTGCATTACTCAGTACAGGAACACAAAGAGATGCAGCAGATACGTTTGGGGAGTGGAGCAAGAAAATTAGCTTGCTAACAATCATAGGTCACTATATTGCACTTTTTTTTGGGGGGGGGGGGGGGGGATTGGCTGAGATTTCTATCTGCAGCTGTGGTTGATCGGCAATCAGCACAATTCCACACTTCATCCAGCTCATTTTTGTCAGTGTTTTGATTGAGAGTCTCCTCGCGGTGGAAAATTACATACCGAGGATGTTCGCTGACGATCACATAGAACCAGTCTGCAGAGGTCACGGAGGAGGTTTTGGGATGTAATCTGCATAAATATTGTGAAATATGCGTAAACGCACATTCTTCAGCTCTAAAGGTTCTCTAGGCACATAAATTTAGACGTTTCCCTGTCTCAAATGGCGTCTGAGCTCATTTTTCCCTTTAGAAATTCATAATATCTGCATATATTAATATGCACTTTTAGGTGAGAATTTCAGTATTTCGCTTTACATCATGGCTCTGATTAAATAATTAAGCGAAATCATTTAACGAGCCGTTGTTGGTTCTAATTGCAGTTTCAGTTGGTTGTAACACAGAGTATTCAGGTGTTTATTACATTAACAGGAAAAGCAGGTCAGCAGGTTGAGGAGGACAGACTGCTGTCTGGAAGTGGAGCAGCTCACACAAAAACTAAACTATGCAGTAGAAAAAACACTTGAATTCCTTTTTTCGCTACTTTATATTTTACATCATTTTGCCAAGTGTTCCTAGGGAAAGTAAAAGGAATCTGAATCCTGTTTTTTTTCCCCATATCTGGAATATTGTGGAATATTTGGACTAAAAGGGCTCAAAGCCAGACTGAGTAAGTAACACACACGGTAGTGAGCAGTAGCTCTTCTGGAGTGAGATTCCACACACAGGTGATTTTTTTTACTGGCATTTTCTCCTGGAAATGCATTTAAATCCGACAACAGATGGAAAGAAATGTTTAATATAAAGTCCAGGAAGGAAGGCGTTCTTGGTTTCTGTCTGTGGCAGAGTTTCTGCTGTTCTTTTTTCAGTAACTTTGGCGTCCTCCTACTTTACGTTTCATCAGCAGGCCGCCTCTACCGGCTCCACATCTGTTATGGAAATTTGGGCAGAGGGAAATGGAATGAAATGGAAGACGAGCTCAAATATTTTCACTTTTGAAACTGGGTTGATTTGGCCATTTGTTATACTTTCAGAGACAGAGCTGTTGAAATATGCCCATCCACTTTTATGGCCATACATTACTGTAATTTATCACCACATTTTTAGCATCGGACAGGGATGTTTGAAGCAGTCGGAGCTTGTGATAAAATTCTAAACCTCTGACCATGTGTCACAAACCCCAGAGGAAATGTAGGCTTGATGAATTTAACTCCACTGAACTTTAAGTTCAAGATGTCCCCTATCTCCCTACAATAGTTTAATAAGATTTTAATTAGGCAATTAAAAGTCTTTGGAATAGCATATGGTCATAATTACTCCTGTATGGTTCACTCAAGGATGAATGAGCCTTTAATTGCTGTTAGTCGGATCTGGGAATTGGCCTTAAAATGGATCAGACAGAGAAAAGAAGACATTTCTTCAACTTTAACTATCATGTTGCCAGAAATATAGATTCCGAATGTCTTGAACGCTTTGGATCACCCGGTTCTACGTTCAGTTCTTACTGCTTTAATTCTGTACATCCTCTGAAGTTTTCACTGACAACAGGAGATTTTTTTTTTTTTTTTAAATTTCACCCAAACACATTAATTGTTGAAAAGGCTTATATCAAAGAATAAAAACCTAGGAATAAAAATGACAGTGCTGTAAGGTTGTGGGATGATTTCAGCATTGTTTTAACAGTTATAGGCTGTTTCACTCGTTCCCTACTCACTACATGGGGGACATGGATTGAGTGAACTACGTAGCGCACCCAATCCAAAGTTAGCTTTCAGACACTGCGGCGCACGTAAAATGACGTAATGTTGTCGCATAATAATAACGAACCGGTTGCCGGGAAAAGTGGCCAGGTCCATTTAATAATTTTAACGCATCTGAAACATACCCAAACACATTCAGCGGTGTTTCTTTGAAAATGCAATATTTTACCCTATTATTATCTTTATATAATAATAATAGATTAAAATACTAAATATAAATAATAAAGGCAAAAACATATTTAAAATGGAGGCAGCAATGTTCCGCTAAAGTGAAAGAATTTTACGCTCTAGTAAGATATGTGAAACAAATAGCATATAATAATAACATAATAATACATACATTTGTACGTCATCTCTCCTCGTTTACCCGCCATTGACAGATCATCACGCGATACCGTAAAGGCTGATGGGATATATTACCGAGTTCGGGGGCATCGGTTGTATGCTACTTTTCGCAGTGCATTGTGGGATACATTGAGTGCACTACATAGGGTCCAGCCATGCTCACTAAGAATTCGGACACTATTTCAAAATGGCGTCCACACTATTGAGGGCACTATGTAGGGTATAGGGGGTGGTTTCGGACACAGCCGTAGTGTTTTTGATGAAGCCCGCCCTTTTCTTTAAATGGTAACTCATTTATATTTGTAGCGGCACCATTTTCCAGAACCCTCCTACACAGTGAAGGCGGCTGATGGATAAAAGTCAAAGCAATCAGGGGAAATTGAATTCCACAACATCTGCCTGACTGTGATGGCTCCTGCCGCCAGTGTGACCCGATTCCTGCACTCTCTCAGGGACTTGGTAGCGTCTGAATCATCGACTGCTCGCGACATATTCCACAAGTCAGCAGGACGAGGTCCTCCACATCTCACATCTGCTCCTTCGCACGTTAAAACGGGGGGGGCGCGCAGGGTGAAGGCCAGATCTGGACTTGTGTGATCCACTTTATCTGGGGATTGGGACGTAGAGCGGATACTTTATGTGCCCGTGACTTCCTAAGATGACAGAGAAGCCAGGAGGTCTTATTTTCCAGTCGGTACTGTTCCAGTTGTCAAGCTCTTTCTGGACTCAGCAGAGCCATGACCCCTTATATTCAACTCAGATGGCAAATGCTAATAGTGGTGCCACCTGTTTCAGAGATGTATGCAGTACTGCTATTTATAATACAAGCAGTGCTATTATTGGATGTCTCAGTGAAATGGTGGTCGTTTTACTGCCCTTCAGGAGCTTAAATACTGGACACGACTGGTCATGTGTGTCGGGAATTTTGTTCTGTGGTTAATATAAATCTCATTTTCACTTTTTTAATGCCATAAGCTTTGTTATAGATGAGAGCTACATGCCCAAAGTTATAGCCCCAGAAAGTGGCTCAACCCTTGGGTTGATTGTTGCTGTTGTTACCTGCAGGTTCACAGGATATTGTCACATTCGGTCCAATTGCACATATGAGCGAATCAGTTTGTTTTGTGCTTTAACAAGCCCACATTTAACCCAGCACCTCATTGCTTTATCATATCCTCTCCATTTCAGTGTTGATTATTGTCACACAATGATAAAATAATAACTGTCTCTGCTGTTATCACCTATCTAAGAATGATGGCACTTGAGAAAATACCAATCTGCTATTACTTTGTGCCGCCCAGAGGCCCGAGATACACACTTTATTATTATTAACGTATCACACCCGTTTACCATATGGGCTGCCTCGGCATTGATTCTAATAAAGTGAAATTGAACATCAATCAACGCTAACGCAGTCCTCTGAACACACCCTCCTGCGAAAACAATTGATTTCATGAATGCGTTTCTTTGTTGTTTATGATTTAAAATCCAAGTAAATGTTCACTCTGCCTGAAATAATGAATCACTTCATGTGGGTTTTAGAATCTTTGGTGAAGTTACAAAGCGTTCGCTTCTATCGGACTGATAAATCAGCTGAGATGCTGGAGGGGCTATAGCGAGAGATTTAAGGGCAGATCATACAGAGAGCTGGAGAGGGTGTCATCCCATAGCCAAAGCACACTATCACGTCTGTTAGGGAGTGAAAGGGATGATTCATTTTATGCATCATGCAGGAGAGAGTGCTGAAGTGCAGAGCTGCATATAGATTTGTGCGCTGTCAGAGGGGCCCTTGTTCTCTCTCTCCCCCCGTGTGTGTGTGTGTGTGTGTGTGTGTTGGGTTCAGGTTGCTGCATGACTTTTGCCTTTTTTTCTCCCTGTCAAATACCAGTAATTAATGTCAGCTTGACGGCATTTCAGTCGAGTGGCGTCTCACTTTGAGTTGAAAGAGGCTAATGATGCTCACCTTATGCTACGTGTTGCATTCTCCTCCAATCACATAGGTGGCCGACGGGGGCCATTTTCAAAAAGAAAATTAAGTAAATCAGACAAAAGCACAAATCAGAAAGTGCCAAAGCTTCTGCTTCATGATGGCGAGGTCACACATCACTAATTTCAGACGTTTATTTACAGTTTATCATCGAAAAACTATTAATTCTACTCAATTTGATTTGTCTTTCTGCTAACTGCCTGATTTTGTGTGATTTTTTTTTTTTTCTTTTTTAAATGGAATTAAAAAGAGCATAAGGTTTAATTCACCTTCAGAGCAAATTAAAATGACTAATTTTCTTGCCATCAAACAAATCTATTGCTTTTTGCTTTAATTAGGGGCCTCCCTGCTCTTCTGGAAGCCATGATTGTTGTTTGTCTTTGCAATTGTGAGACTAATTGACTGAGAGGGAAGACAGAAACCATGTTTTCCTCACCACCTTTTGTTTTTGACGGCCATACCTCACAAGAAACTGAACCGGCTCCTCCTGGTTGTATTTAATGAGGAGCTCCCTGCTGTAACTGTAATGGAGAGGTTGCCATTCCAACAAACTGACTGTAATGAATTTCTCCCTTTGCCTCGCTATGCTAAAGTTAATTAGCGCCATCCTACTGTTGTCGCAGTTGTTCCTCTGACTTTGCCGTCGTGCCTTTTCTTAAACTGTTAAAGGTGTTAATGACAAAAAGTCTTCATTGCATTAAAAGTTATTTAAACTAGGTCAACTGTAACATTACATTAGAATATCCTTAAGATAAAGTTCAAGATAAAGCTGGTTGTAATCCCCGTCAAAATGAGCTGCGTTATATTGGTTTATTGTCTGTAACAAAGTTTTTTTGCTGTGTTGTGTTTGTGTGGAAGGCGAGCCTTTTAGGTGTAGACGTGGTGGTGTTATTGTCTCGGTGGTTGTTTCTGAGTAACTGAAACTATGATCTTAACCTGACCTGGGTATTGTGCTGAAACATCCTGAGGCTAATCTCATTCATAGTCTCATCATTTCAGTGATATCAGTTGCTCTTTTCTCTGAATGGGAACTGAAAGTGAAACCATTAGAATGAAAAGCTGCATTCAGGGGTAATGAGGCCAATGACAGCCTCGTGGACTTTGATTTGGTTTCCGGACTCTTTTGAAAGAGGCAAGAGTAGGACGCGCTAACCTGTAAATGATGCATGCTACTATGAAGCATTAGAGGAACGTGCCCCATGGAAGGAGCCACAGCTGTGGGGCACAGATGGAGTCATGCTCAGGAAATAACGAGCACTTCTGTGCTTTATTTCAGCTTGTTTTTAAAACCGCAACGACAATCTCAAGTTTGGGTGTTAAGAGATTATTTCACCAACAGCACCTCCCGAATAATGAATCCACGTTTGACGTGTTTGCTTAAGAAAATTCGATTTGCGATTCATTTTCCGTCCGTCGGTTATCCAGCGTCTCCAATTATCCCTCAAAATCAATGAAGAAGCCCTCAAGCCTGCCTGTAAAAATCCCTCCTAATGTTGCTTTCTCCTCACAGAGCTGAGAGGCAGCGGTCTGTGCGCATGGAGGCCGACCAGCAGAGGCTCCCTGTCCTGTTGTGAGGTCACAGCTCCTCGTTCCAAGCCAGCATCATCTCCAACAGGCCCAGAGGAGTGCCCGGACCCCACAACTGTGCAGTTCCCACACCCTGGAGCTGCAGAGGGAGAGCGAGACAATATAAAGAGAGCTTAATAGGAGACTCCATGTATTCTGCAACAGTCTGAACAGTCCTGCAGAGGAATGTGGACGATGAACATGGCCGTGCTGCACCTTCCAGTCTACACCGTCCTCCTTGTCGGTTACGTTCAGGCTGGTGTCGCAGACGGCGATGTCACCCCCCGTCTGACCTTCTCCTACAGTAAGTGCTGATTAACTCCTGGCTAATATAATCGCTGTTCAAAAGCTGTCGAGAAATACAAAGGAAGGGTGAACGGTTCCTTTTGGCTGCAGGTAGGAAACATAAGCGTCGCAGCGGGTGAAAAGAGCCAGCAGCTGCTTTCTGTTGAGTTTGTTTAATGTTTATTCGTGTTAAACCATAAAAATATGAGCCCTCCTGCATCCTGCCTTCCTGAACAATTCTACATTTCCCAGTGGAAATGCGTCCTTTAAAGAGCTGAAGCGATGTGGATCGGTGAAGGGGTTTATTTATCTTTGCTACAGTGATTTTTCAATCAACGGAATTCGGGAATACTTATGAAACGGGATATTGCTGAGGTCACTGAGGCCACACTGATATAGTTTATAGAGTCGTTACTACTACCTACTACTGCTCATTTGGATTTGAGCATATTTCATCGCAAAAATCAGTAAAAAAGTGTTTTTCCGTCGCAGAGTTCCTGTAGAAACGCCCGTGGCCTGCTGGGATTTGCTCATTTATATGTAATTATTTAAGTCAGCGTACTTGAGATGACTCTTTGGATTTGATTATGTCTTGATATGTCAATGAAACATTCAAAATGAGGCTTATGGGCTATGAATGAAGCATTGATAGAAGGATTTTGTTGATAAATCTTCCAGTAATCTATTATAGACACGGGTAGAGTTTCCAGTACCGGACTCATTTCGTGTCAGGCAAGCTTTCAAATAGGTCACGCATGCTGCCTGTCTGAGCCTGCAGCCTCCCTCACGTAGGATCTCTATACCAACAAATAATCTCTCTTTCCTGCCAGCCCCGACAAAGCCCACAGCTCGGCCCCGTGGAGCGTTTCACAACAAGACGCATCATCAATCATTCACTGAAAAGATGCATCACATTCACACTTGATCCTGTTTTGATGGAAAGATTTGCTTTTAGGGCGTGCGTTCGCTGGTAAACCGCCACTATAAAGCATCCAAAATCCACGGGTCACAGGAGCTACGCTAATCTGAATGTGTGTTCAGGAAAGCCACAGTAAATTACCGTCCATGCTGCTGTGGAGCTGGATGGACTGATCAGTCTTTGACCTTCTCTAGAAGGATCAGGGAGGAATTTCTGCAGCTTTATGGGGAGGGATGATGTATTTATTTATTTATCTTAAAACCGCCGTCTCCCCACAACATGCCCTTTGAGCCCTACAACTGTAATTAGTTTTTAATAGTGTTCTAATAGTCTCAAAGAGAACACATCGAACAGTTGAAGCTGCTAATAGAATCCCTATTGCCGAGGTAATCGTGCTTCTACTGCCACGATGCTCTCCAGCCTGCCACAGAAGGCCTTTGTCACATCGTGTTTAAGGTATCGGAGCAGAACGCAGAGCTTTGGGCCTCGGGGACCTGAACTCTCTCCAGCAGCAGCTGCCTGTTCTGGTCATGGTTCCTGCCCTCCTCCGTCTTATCTGCAGTAGATGCCATTTAGCCTGACAGTTAACATTCTTTAACCCTGGAAGTGCGAGCTTGCTCTAAGTGCTCGGCTGCTCTTCATCCAGCAACGTATCCGGCTCCCCTGCCTTTTCTTGTCCTCCCTGTCCCCTGGTCCCCGCCTCTGCCTTAATAAAGAGTCATCTGCCTTGAATAATGAATGGGGATTTGTATGTGTTATGGTGTGAACGCTTGTCTGGTTCTCATTACGCGCCTATCAAGGAGCCTCATCAGTCCAGGCAGTGGACTCTGCATCTGTTTCCTCTCTGCTTTTGTTCCAGCCTTTAATATAAACCGTCCTCAACGTCCCGCGCTTGCAGCAGTATCTAAAAGCACGCCTAGCAACCCCTCAGCTCTTTGTTAAACATCATGTCATCAGAATGGCCGTGGTTTCGTTTTGGCAATGAGCACGAGGACGCACCGGGACCGAAGCCTTTTCAATTATTTAAAAGCTGCCATGTCGGTACAAGACGATTTAACCACTTTTTAGAAATTCTGAATGACAGCAATGTCAAGTGAGATAACCAGTACCAAGCTGCTATCATGTTGCTAAGGAGAAGTTCTCAAGGGCGTGAATGTCTTAATACATCCACTAGTTAATATCTTTGGCATTACACAGATGGGAAATTTATAGTAATTCTTCTCAGGATTATACTCTGGTCACCTGAGGTGTAACCTGGTGGTGCATCTGTCTGGGTCACCATATAGTATTAAGTTAAACACCCATCAAGAAATAGTGTTGCTAAAAGTTGTTGCTTTTATGACACTTGTATCTTCTCGTTAATGCTCAAATTGCGTAATACATGATGACAGGTCATCTCACGGGGAGCAGATACAGACTCCATCACCACCCGGTGAAGTGTGTGTGGACAGCCTTGAATGTAAATACACAACGTAGAGGCAGGCTGGCCAGCTGGAGCGGTGCCAGGACCCTATGTGGAGCTCCTGATGTTCTAGACCTGTAGTGAGGAGCGGGTCATGGTGTGTTCCTGATGAATTAGCAGCCGGTTTACATTGCTGCGGTTAGCCTGGGGTCAACCTTTGTTGGCTCCCGGACCCAAACATTTCCCACTCCTTCCCCTCCATATGAGATTTAAATGAATCTGTTATCATGCAGCTGTCATTACCTTTCAGTTATTGGAGAAGTCTAAACCATCGCTCCTTTATATAACTTGTAATTAGCTGTTTTTTTAATATCTAATTGACAACACACAGACTATAAGTTACACATCAGTGTTCTTATTAATGTCAATCTGGAGTTTGTTGTTCTTTTATCTCTACACAAAAGTAAAAGGCTTCAGTGTCTCTTGCTGTCTGCAGCCTCCTTTGAAAACCAACTGTACCCAACTAATTACAGTTAAAAAAAAAAGCCCAGCTCCATTTCCAACCCTTCATTAGTAGCATGTAACTTTGTGTGCATCGCTTTAACAGCCAATTATGTTGAATAGATACTTTTAGCGGGGAAAACGTTGCACCGTATTTAAAAAAGAAAAAAGGTGATTGAAGATGAGTAGAGCTAAGGTGAATGCAGATGGTACCATGCTGCGGAAAAGAGCATTAAAGTAAAATCACAGGCTTTGCGTCATTTTGAAACAGTCATTTTGAATTAGGTAAAGTGCCCAGATGATGCTAATCCCATGCAAATAAGGCTTTAGTTTCACTCCACCAAAGTTGCCCCGGCTCATCTCCCCACTTTTGTCTCAATAGTCAGTTTACCCTATTTCCAGCCGTTTCCAGCCTCTCTGCCACCAATCTGAGGATCAGATGGTGCTTCGCAGACATTATCCTGCTAACAAGATGCAGCCCCACAAGTTAGCAAATATAAAGAGCAGCTTTTCTAATGAATCTCCTGGTGAATTGACCCTCTTAGCGTGTTGTCCCTAGTGCATTCCAGATGCTTCAGTCTTCTGCTATCTGCTCTTCCTCACTATCACCACGTTAGCAGTAGCTCCTTGCTGGAAACATGAACACCATTTTTAGGATCCTTGTGTAATGAAGGGGCAGCCTCTGGGATAACAATGCACGTCTTTTAATGGTGAACCATTATGCTACCTGTAGCTGTTCCATCCATCCAGGGTCATTTATAGGTGAACAAGTCATAATGAGAAGTGGACTTATATATTATCATGACTTTTTTTGTTTGATTTTTCATTATTATTTAGAAATAAACAGGGATCTGATTGTTTTTTTTGTAAATTGCCAGTTTATTGATTGCAGCAGGTTTTTTTTAGTTCATTGCGCCAAAAAAAGTACTAATGCTCAAATGATTCCCCCCCCTCATCGTCTGATCTCCTGAACATACAGCTGTTAAATGCTGATAAAGGCTGCTCTCTCATTAGGAGGGGCACTGATTGAATCAGCCTGTTATAGTTGCCCTACAAAGGAAGGCAGTTAGATCTTTGTCACCAAAGGACAAATGGCTGCACTGTTTCCCTCTAGAGAGGATGTTCCACACTTTTAATTATCCTTCTACTCTTTTTGGACCCAGACCCACCAGGAAATCATCTGGAAATAAAGGACTCCTTTCAGCCCAGCATAATTAATTTCCCTCCTTAAAAAGATTAGCAAACCAGTCTAGGCGTGCCATTTCAACCCATTTAGCAGTGTCGCGTGTAGAAATGACTTTTAATTACATAATAATGTCAATGAGTTGCTTACAGCTGCCAGAGTTTGAGCCGTGAAGTTCACAGGTCGTGCACGTCAATATAATGTCTAACCGCTTCCCTTTACGACGCACAAGAGGTGTTAGTTTATACTGAGGTCATATGAAGGATGGCCATAAATTTCCATCAGAATAATTAGCAGGAAGTAAACCTGAATTTCTGGCACCTTCTGCAGCAGAAACAACCTTCTATTCCACTCTGATTCTAAATATTTTCTTTTATCTGGCCAAGGGAGCTCAGGTTGAACCTATTAACCCATAAGGACTCTCCCTAAACTTACATAAGCTTATGACAACTCATGGAAACCAGAAATGAACTCTATAATTTAACATTCAACTGTCTGATACAAGTTCCAACACATCAGGAAGATGTCATTTTCTGTCGAATATTTGGGAAAATGTCTTCTAATCGACCCCGCATAGATGTTATTTTGCTTCAGGTGTTGCACTTGTTATGCAAATGCTGTTAAATTTATCCAAATGTCAACAGGGAGCGAAAAAAATTGCCAAACTGTGGCAGCACACATCAGCACTTCATTTATCCTGTAATGACAGTGAAAAAGGAAAGAGCGGGCCCAAAGGGTCCATGTACGGGTTGTGAAGCCGAGCCTCTCGTGGTTTTACAGACAGATTTAACTACAATATGGCTCCCCGTTGCTGCGGTGACGAGCTGCTATTAACATGTTGTTTTCCCGGGGGAGAGGAAGCGCTGCAGTCCTCCTGTACCTCCCTGCTGATGTGAGGTTATGCTAGGTCACACATTTATATGGGATACATAGCTCACACTGTGCTTTTTATCCATCCACTTTAATAACACCTGAACCGGTCCACCAGATTTACAGGGCAGGAAGTAGCCTGACCACCAACATCTATAAGCTCTATCCTGTACATCTGCCAGGAAAGTGAAGACACACACTTTCAATCCGCTAAATAGAAAGAAGAGGTTAAGAAAACCACTTATTGGACGGAGGATTTCCTGCAAAGCTGCTGGGCCTTGGTGACATATGCACTCCACTGAGACCCATTCTGTCGGGCCATAAACAGCAGAGATGACAGCGATTAAATTAGATCTTAACTTCAGTGCGTTCTTGGCCTTTTATGGTTCATTAGTTGGACCGATTCCTCGTTTGGTCGTTGCCATACTGAAGGATGTTGTGTTACTTTCCCTCCTCATCTGACACGTTCAGCGTTGAGCTTCTGTATCGGAGCATCGGCCACATTAAGATTTCACTGGCTCGCCGCTTCTGTTTATTCTGGCATGCAGTTAAGGCAAACGTTCCAGCTGGGCCGACACTGAAAACCTCCAGGCTGCTGCATAACGCAGATACACACGGGCATTTAAAGCAGTGATTAAAGTAGTTGATGATTTAACCCCGCGCTTCACGCTCGGGAGGCGTTAATGTGGCGGTTCACTGGTGGAACACTATGGTATATCCTGCTTCATCTCTATCTCACATGCAGTTTCTTACAGCAGGAGGGGAAAAAACTTCTTTTTATTATTATTAAATGGAACATAATTCACTGCTTTTGCTTGTTTTCTGCAGATGCAAAGGAGAGAACGGCCAAGAGGTTTTCAGCCAGTGGGGTGGTCAACTTTACCACCCTCCACCTCAGTAATGAAGACAAGACGCTGTACGTCGGCGCCCGGGAGATTCTGTTTGCTCTCAACCTCACTGATATCAGCGAAGTCACGCTTCACAGAAACGTAGGAGCCAAGCATCTATAGGAATCTGCCTGCCGTGCTAATTAGATCCCAGATGTGGAATGCCGAATAATGTGGTTGAAAATATAATGTGAGATTCACTCAAACGGCGCAGCAGGATGAGTCTTACATACTGCTTACTCTTACTGTTGCAGTTCACATGGGAAACTCCAGACAGGAAGAGGGAAGAGTGCAGTTTCAAAGGCAAAGACCTGCAGGCAAGCGAGCCGCCGATGTAAAAGCTCAAGAAGCCAAACTCAGATGTAGCTAAAATCTTTCCAGGCACTCTGGATGCAGACTGAGGAAAAGCTCGGAAATTTCTTGTCACGCTGCAACTTTCCATTTTAACAATGTCTCTTTCCTATTAAGTGCAGTTTCCCCTCCATTAAACCCTTTTGTAAACTTACCCTATAGCTACTTTTTATATAAACACACGCGCACACACACACACACAACCTTTGATTTTTTTACTTATTTGCTGAGGGGAAACACCGATGAATCAGTGTTGGTTTTTAAATACTATTTCCCCTGTAAATAATTTACAGTTTGATCAAATCATTACCCTGAAGTACAAATGAAGTGTTCAAGAATTATGTTTTGAAATAAATATATAGGTCTACACCCAGCGGTTTTAGCTAACACTTAGCCACGCCTGTTTTCAATTAGGTGAATGTATTCAGCTTCTCCTACAATTACATCATAAAGATTTATTAGATTATATTAATAAAGTTTACAATAACTCTCTAACTGCATCTAAATTTTAGTATAAATGTCAGTACTAAACTGAAGTCCTCTTTTTATTACAGAAGGATTGCTTCAACTATATAAAGATATTCCTACGTGTGAACAGCACTCATCTGTATGTATGTGGAACATACGCCTTCAGCCCCACTTGTGCTTATATAGTAAGTGTTGTTACTGAAAAGCATTTGTTGGACTGTCTGATTACCTCGATGGAGGAATTTATAGGTACCACCACTTTTATTAGATTTTGAAAGGGCATTAAAAAACCTGAGGCATGCTACTTCCTGCCTCTTGGCCTCACTTAGCAGTCTGTCTCCAGGCTACAGACACTATGCTATATGTGCTTTATTTTATTATCCATCCCACCAAAGGAAAATGGATGAAAATATATAATACAGGTAATCGGATTATGAAAGAATCGAGCCATTTCTTTTCGACAAATCCTTCCAAACCTCTTAAACCGATCCATAACACGCAAACCCGACCAGTGTCTCAGATGTAAACACCAAATAAGGGCTGAGCGTAGGTCAACACTGTTTCTTCTCTAAGCAGATGTATATTTGATGTGTGTGTCCCTCAGAAAACTGACAACTTCTCCCTCGTCAAGAGCGACAGCGGCGAGGTGGTGACGGAAGACGGACGCAGCCGCTGCCCCTTTAACCCAGAATACAAGTCCACCGCCATTATTGCTGGTAGGCCTCAGGATGACCATCAGCTGTAGGTTAGGGCCGGGCCGTGCGTCATAAATGTGCCAGTCATTAAACCGACGAGTGGAGACTGGCAATGACGGGAAGAGAAATTGCAACATCACGTCTGAATGTCATTAGATGACGCAACAGCCCGGTCGCTGGTGTTTACTCTGCTCGTCATCGTTGTGTTGCAGATGGGGAGCTGTATGCCGGTACAGTCAGTAATTTCCAGGGAAATGAGCCCATTATTTACAAGAGTCTCAGCCAGGGAACTTCTCTGAAGACGGAGAACTCGCTCAACTGGCTTCAAGGTACAAGACAAGCAACAGTTTACTCTGTATCATAAAAGCTCTGTGCTGGGCGCGTGAACAAGCCTCTTCTTCTTCTTCTTCAGACCCAGCCTTTGTGGGCTCTGCCTACATACAAGAGAGCCTGCCCAAGGGCAACGAGGTGGGAGACGACGATAAGATTTACTTCTTCTTCAGTGAAGTGGGGAAGGAGTTTGATTTCTTCGACAACACCCTGGTGTCGCGCATAGCTCGCGTGTGTAAGGTGAGCGGCGCTTTAAGGCAGTTGGTCCAGCAGAAGGGACTTTTCTCTGCTCACGCCCTCCACGTCACTGCAGCCAGCAGGCCGTTTTCGACCCGCGCATGTTTACGTCCGCTCCAGAAATAAAGCTGTGTTCCTCCAGTGAGCAGAGCGGCCCCTCTCTCTCAGCAGTGACGCAGGTTCTCAGAAAAACATTCCCCTCGCGTGTTCCCCAGTGTTTGATACTTTTTCTCCAGATCCTCTCCTCCCCTCGATTGCTTATCGTGTTTCTCCAAATATTTGTGTTCACACAGAACTCAGCAGCCGGCCCGGGAATTGCTTCGGATTAGAACGAGATCCGTGCACAGAAACGGAGTATCACCTGCCGCAATCTTGAATCCCGGGGTTGTTTTTTAAAGTAAAAGTTGGGATTACGCGGCATCTGTCCATTTGTTTAAAAGTTCTCCAAACAGCGTAACTACGGCAACTCAGTCTCAGCTCGCAGCAAGAGCAACCTTTGTCAAGGTCCAAGTACAAAGAAATTTGAGAATCAGACTAAATTTACTAGTTCTGATCGGTACAATATGGCTTTTGAAGTGTTTCCATTATTTACACAAACACTATTTGTCATCCATGTGAATATTTTGTAGGCTTAAAAGTAAAGACTCCATTCTGAGGAGATGTAAATTCCTTGAAAAGATTCTGTTATTTAACCATTCCACCCGTATGCTGTTGACTCAGGTGTACCGTGTTCGGATGTGAATGCATTAACCAGAATGATAAAGAGCGGTTTGCTGAAAACAGGCAAAAACGCGAGCGTGCTCTCATTTGCGGGGATGCTCAGTTTTCAAGAGGGAAGCCATTAATGGCTGCATGTTCATGTTCTTTTCATTTTTATTTATTTTTTTAACAGCCCTTTGAACAAGGAATGCTTTTACAGAGGCTTAATGAACAGGATGCATTTGGTTTATGCATTATTCAGAAGTCAGTTTAAGCACAGTGCGGCATTAAATTATAGAACTGGGCCCAGGCAGCAGGAGGAGACTTTCTGTACTGTACAGTGTGTTCGTCATTAACCGGCCGCGTTGCTTCCATAAGTAGTGTGGTTGCTGTAAAAGCTCCGTGTTTGTCACATGTCATTCCCCCTCCCACACAACACTGCAGATTAATGAGCTATTTAAAAGGAGTCTGTTATTCATGCCAATAGTTTATAGTATATTTTGTCCTGTACTCTTTATACTTAGACAAAACAGTTTGTTCTAAATGTTATTTTCTTTTTTCTTCTTTATTCCGAGAGAGTTGGTTTTATTACTGCCAACAAGTGACTGAAAGATGGTGCTGTACTGGGCTGTAGATCATCTTTTTGGCCTATAAAATACTGTTAGTCATGCTGAGATTTGATGTAGTTGTAGAACTTCTTATCGTGCACAGGTCGCATGTTGATCTGATTCATTAGTGTTGGATCACCTTCAACAACACAAGAGCCCTAATAATGAGCTTTATAAGACATAAAACCAGACATTTTCATCCGCTCATGTCCATGCGCCCCCTACTGGTCATCATATAAACTGGCGTATGTTTTTTTTTTGCAGGGTGACCTGGGGGGTGAGCGAGTCCTGCAGAAGAAATGGACGACCTTCTTGAAGGCTCAGCTCCTGTGCTCCCTGCCTGATGATGGCTTCCCCTTCAACATCATCCAAGACATGTTTGTGCTGACCCCCAGTCCTGAAGACTGGAAGAACACAGTGTTTTATGGAGTCTTTACATCTCAATGGTGATAATCTGAATTCATTTGACTACAAATTATTTTATTTTTTTGGTATGATCCTTTTGGTGTGATCCTATAACACCTTGAAGTTGTACATATTTTGTCGTATAGTTTATCATATCAGTAGATGAACCAGATCACCGTTTCTGTCAAAGGTACAAAGGTGCATCTGGAAGCTCTGCAGTGTGCTCCTTCACTATGGACCAGGTGGTAGAGGCATTTAATGGCCGATACCGAGAAGTCAACCGAGAGACTCAGCAGTGGTACACGTATAACCACCCAGTGCCAGAGCCCCGGCCTGGAATGGTGAGTACCTGCCCGCTGCCCCCTGCTGGGGAAAAAACTGACTGTTTCCTCAGTAACAAGTCAGCTGCACAGCCTCGACTGATATTTGCATCTATATTACAACACGCCCCATCCCTCATGCTTAAAATGATTTTCATTCATTTACTCTCAGTCTCATTTTCATTATCTGGTCATCTTGTCACGGCAGAATCAGCAAAAAGTTAATAAATCACTGTCACGCTGCACTGGATTTATCGATATGTGTCGGTGATTAAAATGTTTACCTCCCCAGTGTATCACGAACGAAGCCAGGAAGCAAGATATACCCTCCTCGCTCCGCATGCCTGACAAGGTGCTGAATTTCGTCAAAGACCACTTCCTGATGGACAGCGTCATCCGCAGCTCGCCCCTCCTGCTGAAGCGAAACGCTCACTACACGCAGATTGCCGTCCATCGAGTCCAGACAGGAAGTAAGGTGTATCATGTGCTCTTCGTCGGCACAGGTGAACCCCTCGATCCCCATAATCACGCACAACCAAATACTCTGATGAAGCGTCTGTCAGTAACAATCGGTGTCATCTCATTTGAAACTAGATGACGGGAGACTTCACAAGGCCATTAATATCAACGGGAAGATGCACATCATAGAAGAGATGGTGCTCTTCCGGAACTCCCAACCAGTGCTAAACATTGAGCTCGATACTGAAAAGGTACATAAAAGTTCCACCTTAAGAAGAAAAATAACGAGCCGGCTTGCTTAACCGAGCTTATGAAGCGAGTTAATAACCAGTTCTGTAAACCCATTAATCAGCTTCATGGAGGACTCCATGAGCCATGAAGAGTCACTTCATGTTCAATAAGCTAATTACATACAACCGTCTCTGAGGGGATCTACAAACAGCTGGGATTCAAACTGCCAGTGTGATTCATCATGAATTCTTGCTCAAAAACTCTAATCTATCTGATTATAATATTAATATGATTTCTTTTTAGATTGTGTATGAACAGGAAAGTAGCAGTTTTACTATGTGGTAACTAAAATCTCAACCTGGCACTGAAAAAATTGAAAACTCATTGACTTAAATCTTATTTGTTGTCTCTCTTTTACAGGGTCGGCTTTATATTTCCTCTTTCTCTGAACTGGTGGAGGTCCCAATAGCTAACTGCACCAATTACCAGAGCTGTGGGGAGTGTGTCCTCTCCAGGGATCCTTACTGTGCCTGGGATGGAAGTCAGTGTGTGGATATCCGACAGACTCCACCAAACAAGTACGCATCTGGGCAGCAGTCCACACGTAGTGTTAATGAGTGCATTATCTCAAATATTAATACCGGTAATTCACCAATTACTATGACGAGCACTCCCTTTTCTACTGCATTGCATTCCACTGCTTTAAAACCGTCGTTAGTGATTTGGTTTTCACATTCCATCCAACAATCTAGCAGATAAATATACGCTTTGGATGCTGCTACTTTTGTCTAATGTGTTATTTCTCCTGTTGAGCAGTGGGCACCCTGCAGTTTAGTCTCCCACATATGTGTGTGTCTGAATCGCTTAAGTGATAAAAATTTACCAGAAATGTGCCGCATAAATACAGTTATTACGCAGATAGGTCTGACACTTAAATTTGTATAAGTGAAAGCCATTATTGCAAATGTTATCTTCAGGATTATGTCTTGTCTTGAACTGTTGTTTGAGATATGAGGTCGTTGAATTTGACCTATTGTCAAATACATTCTACCGATTGGACCCGAATAACAATATCGGCATTTCAGGGCCTGGCAGCAGAGTATAGTTGAAGCGGACACGGCCACTATTTGTAACAAAGTGCTAAACCCACGCTTTGCAAAATCCCCATCTATACGTAAGTGAACTTCTTCGAGCTCTTTGAGACTTACCAACCTTTTTATATTGTTTATTTTGCAGATTTCTGCACAATAAAGCAGTTTTATCCATAAAAGACGCTTATTTCGACCAATATGTGACTTGAGCTGTCTCTTCTGCAGGGACGTCAGCGTGCCAGCCAATCACCATCCCAGCCAACACGTTCAGAGTACTGCCTTGTAAGCTGCGCTCTAATTTGGCTGTAAGGAAGTGGGAATTCAGGAAAACTCCCGGTCACTTCCATTACCCCAGCCCAGAGGGGGGTCTCGTGGTGGTAGGTCAAGCTGACAGGCAGGAGAACTATGAGTGTTGGTCTGTGGAGGAAGGCTTCAGACAGCTGCTTGCAAACTACTGCGTGAGAGGCGAAGCCAGACAGGAGAGCACGACCTTCACAGGCCGTTCACACATACCCCCGATTTCCCAGGAGGAGTTTATCATTCTGCCGGGAGAAGCCCGCTCACCGCATATGAACACCAAGACCTACTGGAACGAGTTGTTAGTCGTGTGTGCCCTCCTGGCCTTCTCCCTTGTGGTCTTCTCCCTGTTTGTGGTGTACAGGAACCGCAGCCACATGAAGTCGATGCTCAAAGAGGGAGAGTGCCCCGCCATCCAGCAGAAAAAGCCCAGAACTGTGGGGAAGCCGGTGGAGAACTTGCCACTAAATGGCAACGCGGTGACTGCCTCGGTGTCAGATCACAAGGGCTACCAGGCCCTCAATGACAACTACATCTGTAGCACTCCGCCGTGCTCATCGCCCGACAACAGCAAGAGCTTTTCAGAGTCAGAGAAGAGGCCTCTGAACCTGAAGGAGAGCCACGTGGAGATTTCTCCCACGTGCCCACGGCCACGAGTCAGACTGGGCTCCATGATTAAAGACTCCATAGTGTGAGATCTCTTCGTGCTGAGGGATGGAGGAGAGCGTGCACGTGTTGAAACAAAACTCAATAAGCTGAAAAGCAAAATGGACATCAAACTCTTTGTGGAGAGACAGTTCGTGACACACATTTTGCACTTTGTCGTTTACTTTCCAGTTCTTTCGCACATGCTTGGTCCTCCTGCTTTTTAAATCATGACCCCCCCACCCCCCCAAAAAGAAATGTATTCAAGTGCATTCAAAGCACAGTGAAGAGGTTCTGGGTTGCCTTCAGACTTTGTTTTCACGTACGCCTCACGGGAACGTAACCAGCAGAGAGGCGGTGTCAACTGTGATTCATCGCTTCCGTTTCACCATGTCCGTCCATGTAAAATATACAAGCAATTCTTAAAAATGCAAAGTGCTGCTCCACATACTCTCACCAATGGCTGACATGACGTTGAAATATTCTCTCTGTATTTTGGTTCAGAGCCCTCCAGTCACCGAGGTATGCATCACACACACAAAACAGTCACACCAGAATATAGACTAATAATCCAGTGGTATTTATAGATAGTCGGGGTGCACTCACAGTAATACACTCATTGCGTAGACCTAAACACACAGCAACGGAGAAAGGATTCATTGGCTCGACACATCCGAGAACCTTGTGCCAACTCGAGCTCTACACACCAAAAAAACACGTAACCATAAATCAAGATGTGTCGTGGTACTCATGAAGCATTTGTATTATTACTCTAGACAAATATTCCTCTGAGGAAGCCTGACGGGATCTTCTGTCACCAAATGTGATAAAGGGAAAGACATCATTCCAGGTATTTTCATGCTGTAGGCAGTCTATGCAAAGCAAATAATGTGAAGTGGGGAAAACACCGTGAAACCCTCACCTCCAGACTAAGTAAGCACAATAGAGTCGGCGCTGTTAATTACTTTAGGATCTGTGGCACTGCTAACGCGCACCCTCGCACACTTCTCACTCGCGTCACATTAAGTATGCAAGAGATTTTAGCCATTTGGGTGTCAGTGAAAGAATGTTTCTTTTAAAGAGAGACATTCGTTGCTGTTCTTGAACAAATATCTATCATCACTCTGAGGGGAAGCAGTATTAAATCTATATTATCTACTCCTGTTCATTGGATTTAAATAACACACATCTGTACAGCCTCAACTGTAATAATGTTTATAAGTGACAGGTAATGAGTGGAAGATAGTTGCTTCAATGTTTTAACCACCTGTTTAGTCGAACAATAACCAAGTGATCCAGCACATCTGTGTAACGTGAATGCATCTTTTTCTGTCACAGGCGGTCAATTTAAGTCTTGCTGAAGTGTCGTCAGGAAAAGCGAAAAATTGAAACTTCACAAACGTGCAGAAGGGCATACTACTTTACTCAGACTGCGTCGGATTTTGCACAAAAAGTCAAAAGGCCTTAGCTTAATGCAGGTAATTTTGGATCTGTTAACAAATCTGCCTTGCGGGGAAATAGATGATGCCTTCTAAAACTAAAAAAATCAAGAGAGTGCCTCTGGGGATAATGAACTAAGCAGGTAGTTGTGCTGTGAGTTTAAACGTGTTGGTGTGATGGTACTGGCCACGCTCGGACACAAGAGTCATCAAATACTTGTAATTTAAACTTGTTAAAAGTGTACAGGTTTTTTTTTTTAATTTAATGTTTGTTGATTCAACCTCAGTCAGGGACTTAATTATATTAAAAATGTAGCACATAAATAACCACTGGCTGAAATAAATATTGGTGTAGAGATACACTTTAGTATTATGTTGATATTCTTGTAAATGGCACTGCAAAATGTGTGACTGCTCATCCAGAACCGACCATGCAGGACAAAAGATTCACGCTTTGACTGTTATTAAAAGTGGCAGCTTTTTGTGGAGTGGCTGTCATTACAATTATATTAAACCCATTAACTGCAGAACACCTTCTGTATAAAATAATTAAATCAAACATGTGCAGATACTGAACATGCGTTTATCTTAAATCAAATAACTACTAACGCCACAGTGAAAGTCTGGTCCAATGCTCTCAATAAGCCACTGTATTCTGGCCTTCTGGTTGTGGTAGTTCAGGCTCTTGTCGATATGTATTGAACATAAATAAAGTTTTAAAAAAAATGTTTCTATGTAAAATTGTTTTGTAAATTCAGCTGCCAATGTAAAAGAAATATATTGTGGATTGTATTTTTTTGTATCATACATCACTACTGTTCGGTTTATTGTTTTTGTTTTGTATTGTATATAAAAAGCACTTTATTTTAATGTTTTCCAATAAAGCTCAAATTGATACTTTTTCATTTGAATGGATCAAATATGAAGGTTTAATGACGTTGTTCTGAACCACCAGAGTATCTGAGCTTAGTATTAAAATAATAGCTCACTTTTAGCCGTAGGACCAATAACAGTTATAGGGTGGAGACAGAAACAGCTCGACCGAGAGGAAACTCTGATAAAACTTTGACCACACGCCTTAAAGACAAACACAAACGCGCTCTGGCGTGTGTTTATTCAAATTACAGCTCCGTCGGTCGCACCAATGACCGTGAAATGATCACAAACTCCCGCAGCAGCCGGAGCTGACGGACCGGCACCGGAAGTGCTAATTTGGGCCCTAAATTCATCTGACCCCGCCCACAATGAGACCCAGACCAATGAGCGTCTCTGTAGCGCCTCGCGGACACCTGTGGTCGGACCCGGAGCGGGATTCATGGGGCCCGGGTTTAATGTAACATCCTGCGTGGTTCCGATGCGATGGACGGAACCGGACCCGATCTCCGGACGCTGTTTTCCGCCTGCGACGTGAACAAGTCCGGCAGGATCGAGTACGAGGATTTCACGGCGGTGTGCCGCGAGCTCAGCGTCCCCGACGCTCACGTCAGAAGTTTGTTCGACAAGTTCGACGCGGGTGATGACGGATACATCGACTACGGCAACTTCTCCTCCAGGTTTCAGGAGGTGTCGGAGACTCTGGACCTGGCGTCTCTCGGCACCGGGTCGTTCCAGAACCAGAGCTATCCGTGGGACGTGTTGGTGGATGGGAGAGGGATGGAGGCTCTTGTCTCTGAAAGGTGCGCACCCCAAATTCTGATTACCCACTAGGTTGAATGACGTCACGGCTGGCGGTAACCAAGTACATTTACTCACCTACTTGTAAGCTTAACTTTAGTACTTATATTTCCAGTTATACGAACCTCATTGGAAGCATAAATCTATCTAAATTCATAAATAATAAATCCAGGAAGACACTGCCAGCTATTTGTGGTTTTGTCTTTAACGCATTTTAAATGATGCATTTTTGGATGTGTAGGTGATATTGCACTGACGATAACGTTTTTTACACATTTTACCAGTGCAATAATTATGTTCCCCACCTCAGTTATTTTCGATACTGATTTTATTTATTTAGCTAGAGCAGAAAATGAAATCGGTTTCATGTTAAGCTGCTGATCATTTCTCACTAAAAAGCTTTACATTCATTGGGATGCAGGGATTGTTTGCTGTTTAATATTGTCACCTAATCCTCTTAGTACATTTGCTCATGTTAAGTATGCTAAATAGTTCATTCACTTCAGCTGAGTTGAGTAACTTTTTAAAAAAAAATATTTAGTAGCGATCATAGTCATATCTCTCAATTATTCTTCAGCACTGGTACGGTTTTAGAGGTTATATTCTCAAAGAATATGTCTGCCCTCAATTAAGTTCCATAGCTTATGCAAATTTAGTTGAAAGCAGCGTACAGCAGAAAGAAATAGGACGTGTTCCTTTGTTTTTATAAATCACTGACCTGATTAAAAAGGTTTCAGCTTTACATCCAATACCAACCGTGAACATGCAGGAGAAAAGGAAACCGCCGGAATTCCCCGTTCAGTTGAGGGAGATGAGTCAGACGAGTTATAGGTTAAGTTTGACGATAGTTATGTAAAGTTTGTTTGATACTGGTGGAGTCGGACATCGGTAAGTCAACACACTCCTGTTTTCCTCTGGTGATCACTATTTGTTTTCTGAAACCAGCCTGAGGGAGCAGCTGGCGGATCTGCACCAGGCCATCCGCTCATCTGCAGACGAGACTCTGCTGCAGCAGTACGAGGAGATCATCCAGTCCCTGCTCGCTCACATCCAGGACAACAGGCTCCAGTGCCAGCAGCTGGAAACCAGTTTAAAGCGGTACATGCGTGTCCGGGTTTGAGCGTTCTAAAACAAGATGAAATCATTTCACTGAAATCCGCAGCCCATTATTTAGTCCAAACACTGTTTATCTCCTCTGAATCACAGACCTGATGGTGCACAGCATCAAGAAAGTCTGGGTCCTTCAGACCTTGATGAGTAAATGTAACAGCATAGATTTTATTTTTATAATCTAGGATTCATCTTGACGGTCTCGGTGGTCTGTTAGCACACATATTTTCCTTATTTTATCATAGAGCGAGTCTAAAAGTAGGCAACGTCACCTTTCAAAACATTAAATGTACTGACATTTTTTTCATAAAATACACAAAAAATCCACTAAAGCACAGATTGTACATTTTCCATGTACAAGATTGTACATTTTTCATGTACAATGTATATAAATGTTTTTCAAGAAAATACAAAATAAATGTAAAAAAGTACAGAGATATTGTACATTCTCCAGAAAATGCACAAAACAGTTCACAAAGTACAAATATGTACATTTTCCAGAAGTTTTACTAATATTTTTCCAGAAGATATGCAAAAACTATATAAAAAAAAAATACAGACATATTGTACTTTTCCAGAAAACTCACAAAAAAATCATAAAACTGCAGGCAGATTGCACATCAATCCAGAATATGTACAGATTTTTCCCCTAGACAATACAGGAAAAAAAATCAGAAAAGTACTGTCCATTTTTGTCCATTTTCCAGAAAATGTGTGTGTGTGTGGGGGGGGGGGGGGATCTGTTCATAATCTTTGTGGACAGAATTTCTGCAGTTATGCAGGCGGTGTACTGGACCATCATGGTGAAGAGAGAACTTAGGCGCAAGGTGAAGCTCTCCATTTACAGGTTAATCTATGCTCCAGCTCTCACCCATGGTCATGAACTTTAGGTAATGGCAGAAAGGACAAGAGAGTGGATACAAGTGGCTGAAATGAGTTTCCTTAGCAGGGGAGCTGGGTGCTTCCTTAGAGATGGGGTGAGAAGCTCAGACCCTCGGGAAGAGCTTGGAGCAGGCTGTTCCTTCCTGTCGGGAGGAGTCAGCTGAGGTGGCTCGGTCAGCGGTTTTGGATGCCTCCATAGGGAGATGTTCCAGGCATGTCCCACCGGGAAGAGGCCCCGAGGCTGATCCAACACAGGCTTCCAAAAAAATATAGACATATTGTACATTTTCTAGAAAATGCACACAAATCAAAAAAAGAATATGTATGAAAAATCCAGGAAAGTACTGTCACAATGTTTCTTCTTCATGCTCTAAATGTGAAGCGTCTCACCTGATAACCTGTTCAAATCAGACACGACAGACCTGCAGTTGGTGTCTTGCACTTGATGAACCTGTTACTCCCTGGCTCAAGTGTTAAATTTTGGTTAGACTAATGAGAAGAAGCTGAACGTAATCGCATTCTGTGCTTCAGTAACTCCAGAGAATGAGAAAATTCCTCCTACACGGAAGCAGGAAGAAGCTGTAGTTTAAGGGGGGGAATCTAAATTTGCTGCTCTGCTTTCTTTGTTGAATCTTTCCTGGATATCCTTGAGCTTTTTAAACGTTCCCGGCATCCTTGTAAATAAAAAAAACCTTATTAAAACAACTGAAAGAGCCATTTTGGAAAGGTCACTGGCAGAGATTGTTGCAGTCTGTTTTTAGACGCTTGCCCCTCCCTCACCTGTGGTTGGTCCTGACAGGTCTGACGAGAGCTGTCAGACCTGCAGCGCCGCTGAGCCTGCTGTCTAAAAGTGGACACGTGGAGAGGAAGCGAATGGATCACAGTCTCGGTCCTGCTGGACGACCCTTCCTGTCTCGTCAGAGGAGAGGTTTGATTTTTCTGTCCACGCAGATCCGAGGAAATGAACAACAGTCAGCTGTCGGAGCTGGAGGACGACATCCAGCAGCAGCTCGCCGCCACAGAGCAGAGGGTCAGAGATGAGGCAAGTATGGAGAAAGGCAAACTTCTGGATGCATTCACTGACGACACATAGCCACCCTTTAACCTAAAATGCCACATTTCAACTCTATCCCTAAATAATTGACTTGTGTATGTATTTTATTTTGTAAAAAGAAGTCAATAAGTTTCTGTTCTTCATGTCAGCAGTATATATATTAGCTCTTCAGGTTACATTCTCCTCACAAAGAGCCTCTGTAAAGTCCAGTGAAAGCCCCTCTCAGAGGTTCCAGCCCACCCTCACCTCTCACGGCTTCGGTTTCATGTTTGTAGCAGCGAAAGAAAATGGAGGAAATTCTGGCGGGTGTGCAGAGGAAGTATGAGAACAAGGTGGCAGACCTGCAGACAAGCGTGGACAAACTGCTGAAGGTAGGTTTCCCACGCAGCCCTCTTTGAAGAGGTCCTCTGCCTGTACGTCCAAGAAGACATTGTGTTTTCTCACGTCACCAGTGTGTGTTGAAATGCTTTGCCAGACAGCATTGTTCATTTAAGTCGTCCTGTCACTCAAACTGTCACCTACCAAAAATACAGTCGAGAAAACCGGTCCAATTTGCATAAAACCTTTTCTTCTTGAATAGTATTTAACAGTGTTACTTAGCCGTAATCCTTCCTGTCATATAAATATTCAGAAAATAACTCGGTGTTGTCATTATTGTTACCATGGAAATTGATTCTTTTTTTTTTTGGCCTTTGCAATCCAACAAAACAAATAGCTGTTGCAGTTTATTATATCTCCGAATGCAGTTTATGTTTGATTAAATAGGTATTCAGTTTCTAACAGGAACATAACAAAAATTACATTACATTAAAAAGCACCCATCTAGTGCATTTTTTTTTAAAACATAATTTTTCATGGTATTTCCTTTTTTTTAATGATTTTTTTGTACAGAATCCACAAGAAGCACAGAACAGAGTTACTGTATTTGTCAAAGAAACATATTTCACATAAAAATGAAGCTGTTTTTAATCAGCTCTATTTTTAAATATTGCTGCAACGTATACATGCTGGATGTATGGATAGGCCAGGTGTCATGTATGGAAAGGCCAGATGGAGCAAACACTCCTTCACAGTGATCAATCTGCTCACCATGTGGCCTCTGTACCCATTCCAGGTAGCAGTAACAGCACAAACCTGCAGGCGGCGCCATTTTCTTATATAACAAAATATATATATTTTATATATGTATGACTGATTTTGGGAATCTTTATGTAAACATTCCCATTTGGCTTCTTTTTTTAAAATCAATGAAACATTAATATTTTTGATGAGTGTTCAGATAAAACAGCTTTGTTTTACAATATGTTGAGCAGGTTTGGAGTTATTCCCATTTTTTGGGTTTCTCTCCAGAGCCAAGAAGACTCCGATTTCAAACGCACACAGGAGGAGGTGGTCCAGTTCAACAGACAAATGAGCAAACTCTCGCAGGCAGGTCATTTGCGATCCCCCCTTTCCCGTTTGCGCGGCGTTGGTCAAACTTTGTGCGCCCCCACGCAGGAGAACGAGCTGCTGCGCACGTCCCTGCTGAAAGCCCAGACCGACGTCGCCATCCTCCGCTCGGAGCTGGACAAACTGAAGAACATGTACGCCGATCAAAGAGCACAACACAATAGGTGATGCACCGCTCGCTCACACGCGCAGGCAACAGTGATCCATGTGATACAGGGTGGTGGGTTTCTCTACAGAGAGAGGGCTGATTTGAAGAGGATGGTGGAGGAATACCAGGCATATTCCAGTCATATCCAGCTTCTTCAGTAGGTTACTAGACCGTGTCTCTTTGCTTGTTGTATTGCATATCTAGTTTAATAATTGCACTATTTGTCACACTTTTATAAGCTGCCTATTCTCTACTGAATTGTCCTTGAATGCATCATCAGGGAAACAAACAAGAATCTGTATGACAGCAACGATGGACTTCGCTCAGCGTTGGCCACCGCGGCTAAACGGAGGGTAAGTCGGCTTCTTCTACCTGTTTCCTCATTTTCATTCATACCGGTTTCCTCCATTTTTAATCCACTTGAAAGCTGTCTCCCCAAAATGAAGTCCCGGCCCGCCGGATGAAGCCTCTGCGACAGAGCACGCTGAACCACGGCAGGTACGTGCTGGCCCACCTCTCTGCGTGGATCCGTAGGGTTCTTATCGTCCAACTGTGCGTTGCTTCTTGCTGCAGCTCAGAGCTGAATTCCAGCAAAACGGCCTACTCTCATGTGGCCAGCTGGGCTGATAAGTACCTGGACAGTGGCGTTTCTCTCACCATGGACACGGCGGAGAGCGCGGGCAGCGACTACGACAGCGACGACAGCAGGAGCTCCCGGGAAACGGTGCATCGCAGTTACTCGTACGTCCCGTCTGACGGGGAGGTCAGGGCACACGCTGGGTTCAGACAGAATCGGCCCGTGCGGCCAGTGAAGCCGTCCTGACTCGTAGTTTCTCAGGTATTGGAGGTCAAACCCGAAGCGGCGCGGTCTGCCACGCCCAGCAGAGCGAGCTCCATAGCGTCGTCTCTTCGGAGACGTTTGTCTGCCTTCTCTGCAAAGGTACCATCTAGATATTGTTTTATTGATTACTCAGAACTGTAGTTTAACAGGGACAAAATTGTAACAATCTAATCTTTCTATCACTTTAATGACAGGCATATATTTATTTATATTAGCTGGATGGACAGAAGACGATAATGTTATCTGTGGATTATGGGGTGTGCTCGTTATCTTCTTCCTCTTTTCTGCAGCCTCTGGAAACAGAAGTAGAAGGCACAGAGGAACCCGCTCCAATGTTCCGTCTGGTTTTAGCTGGAGATGCGGGAGCGGGGAAGTCCAGCTTCCTGCTGAGGCTGACGCTGAACGAGTTCAGAGGAGACATCCCGACAACGCTGGGTGGGCGGCCCCGTCAAGGCAGGCGCTACCGATGCTACTTCCTGTCAGACCTGAGACTTTTATTTCCTTGTCCAGGTGTTGATTTCCAAATGAAGAGCATGCTTGTGGATGGGGAGAAGACCAGCCTGCAGATATGGGACACGGCGGGACAGGAGAGGTGACAGAGAGGCGGTGAGGCAGATTACGCCACCTTTCACCATTTGAACGATTGTTCTTTTTCCAGGTTTCGTAGCATCGCCAGGTCCTATTTCCGGAAAGCTCACGGAGTCCTGCTCCTCTACGACGTCACTTCAGAGAGCAGCTTTCTCAGCGTCAGAGCGTGGGTGGATCAGGTCCAGGTAACTGGTCACACGTGTGCCCCCCTGCCCCTGACCGGCGAGGCTGGACCTGTTTCAGCTTTCTCTGTTCCTCTACAGGACTCCACAGAGGACAAAATCCCGATGTGTGTCGTTGGAAACAAGGTGGACCTCCGAGAGCAGCGTCCAGAGGGCAGCTGCGTCAGCGCCCTGCAGGGGGAGAAGTTGGCCAAGGTGTGTTGAGCTTCTCACCCCGAGGGTTTGAGAGAGACGGTCAAGGATTCTGATCCGACAGTTCTCTGCCCCCGCAGGCGTACGGGGCTCTGTTCTGTGAAACCAGCGCCAAAGATGGGACAAACATCGTGGAGGCCGTGCTTCACCTCGCCAGGTAGGAAGCCGGAGGGCGTTTGAGTGTATTTCCTCGCATAGCGTGACGACAGTTAGGTTTTTTTTTTTTTCTTTCCGTAGAGAAGTAAAGAAGAGTGTCAAAGGGAGGCGTCAGTCAGATTCTCAGGTCAGGCTGAGTCCAGCCAGACCAAAGACCACCTTTGACAGCTGCTGTCGGCTCTGAATTATTGGCCTCAACACAAAGGACAGAGCAGAAGGAAGGACTTTTTAAAATTCTACGATCAACATTTTCATTTTTTTTTTTACCCTTAGAGTATTTAACCTTAAAGATTTAATGGGTCTTTTAAATATGAAATCAGATTTTTTAAAATAATCATAATTACTAGTAATACTGTGTCTTTCAAATAATTGTCAGAATTTGTCTTTTTTTAATGTGCTTCCTAAATAAATTTGGATGATAAAGGACGGTTGAAAAAACATTTTTATTATAAACTTTGTTACTGACTGTTACAATTTTTTTTTTTTGCTACAGTTTTTCTTAAAAGTCTACGTAATTCCAAATCTGGACTACCGGGATATTAAAAAAAAAAAAATTCTATTCTATTCCTATTCTGAAGTCTCTGAGAAATCCCGTTCCATTGAGACACGGTGGTGCGCCGGCTTCAGGGCGCCTGCTGAAGCCACCTCTCAGTTCCTTGCAGTCAGAATCACTGATGTCACTAAGCTGCCCAAGGCCACAAGCAGAGCTCCCAGTATAAACTTCCAGGAAATTCCCTAAAACAACAGCCGCAGTTTAATTTCTGTAAATCGCATTCACACATTTTCGTCACTTACAGCCGGTTTCTTCTTTTTTGGAACTAGAAACGGCGCAATGTTGTCTCCGAGCACCTCTGCCTGTTTGGAGCTCCACTCCTGGACGTCTTTTCCCCCTAACTGTCTCCTGACAAGTTTTGAGAGCTCGGCATGAATCGCCTAAAAGGGAAAAAATAGATTAAAAGATATTAAATTGCTGACGGGAAGTTGTAGTTCGAGTAGTGTCCAGTAGGTGGGAGCAGAGGTCTAAAACAAAGGACTTAAACTATAGTCCCACTGAGCAAAGTTGTTTTTTTTGTTGTTTTTAACGCATAACTTGAATTAGGGTATTAGTATATATACATTATTATTAAGCTGTCAGTGACCTTTTTTAGTATTTTAGTAATAGAGGTTGTCCTGAGACAACACAGCACTTTGTCCATCCGAGAACGCAGCACGATAACTTTCCCAAAGGGCAGCTAAATATTTCTCCCAACTTTTACAATCCAGAGACAAGGGTGTAATTACTGAGGCAGCGTGTATTTTGGTTTTGTCTAGACACGACCAGACGTATTTGCACCAATGTGGCCTTCAGGTCGGGTCACTGTAACACTGGCGACAGTGTTCTAAAAGTGGCTGATGGAAATGTTCCTCTAATGTTTCCCCAACTGGCTGAGAATCAAACAGCCCGAGCGAGTCTTTAAACTGAGATCACAATCATCACATATTGTGGCGACGGGGGTGACTTTTCTCACCTTCGCAGCGACAGTATTTAGATACAAATGCGCGTGATATTTTTAAGTTTGCCGGACGAGCCGCTGAATGCCGTGGCCACATCTGCACATCTGCCGGCTGCCAGATGTGCGGACGTGCCAACACCTCCTTCTGTGGAGGATTTGGCCGATCTGACAGTTGTCCCAGTGAGATACAGCAAAAGGAGTCAGTCACAGTTGCAGTTGTGTCCTTTTTTATGGCAAAAGCCACATAATCCATAAGGTAGGAAGATGCTAAAGTGCATGTTGGACATCAGTCGGCTGCTTGTTAATGTTTATTTGGAAAGGTTTATGTTGGAGATCTGAGCCTGAGGTCAAATATTCCATTAAATGTGATCATTTTCCCAGGTTTTAGCGGTTCCGCTCCTCTTTACTGTGTTTTATCAGGTGTGAGGCCATAGACTGACCTTTAGTCTGTGTTTGTTTGGGAGAACGATGGGTAGTTTTGGAATAAATGTAGTGAGGGTGGTGCCTCCGACACGCCGCACAATCTCACCTTGGTGGTAGGCTCCAGTTTCAAGGCCTTTTTCAGAACCTCCATGGCCTCTTTGTATTCTCCCTTGTCTGAAAGGAGCTGAAAAATCAGATCGACTGTGAGCGGCAGAGCAGAAAAGATCCATTTTAAACAAAATCCAGGATGTGGCTCCGTGGTCCCGATCCCTCCTCACCTTTCCCGTCCTGAACAAGGCCTTGACGTTGTTCTGCTCCAGGGTCAGAACATCCCGGCTGGTGCCCAGCGCCTCTTCATATTGCTCCAGCTTGAGCTGAGCGGCGGCCAGGTTGTTCAGACACTTGACCCGGTACTCCCGCACCTCCTCTTCCTCGTCTACCTTCACACCGTCGTCGCCGCCATCTGCACACATGAATCACACAGCCGGGAAGGACCGTCCTCTTCAGCTTTATCTCAAGCTGCAGAATACACGCGATAACTGAGCCGTGGGTGAAAAACTCCCATCGGGGGGTCATTATGAGTTCACGCCGTGCTTTGGAATTCACGCAACCGCATGAAAGACGTATCGATTCATCAAAAACAAACAAGTTACAGCTTAATCAACAGCCCACCCTCAAGTCATGTGGAAAAATTGGGTCTTTTCTCATTTTTTTTGGCCAATTGAGCTGTAATTTCCATATTTGTGTTGAGCCAAAGAGAGGTTGGAACCTCTTCTCTCCGCTCATCTCCTCGTCCATTAATCACACGATCGCGATGCCCCGATGAGCTTCTCTCCTCACTCGCTGCTCATTGGAACATTACGAGGCCATTCATGCTTTTCTCTCCGCGGCCGCGGTCCCTCGCTGGCCCTCCTGCCTGGACGGTGATTGGGCTGATTAAGGAGGTGGACATAATACCAGCTGATGAGCTTTGATTATGCAGAAAGGAACCTGGCAAAAACAGTCGCGGGGCGCGGAATGCCGTGGCTCTGCATGGCGATGGCGTGATTAGCGTGGTGGCGGAGTGGAGGGGAGAACAAAACTGTGTGTGTGTGGAAGTGTTTCTCAGGGAAGATGTGCTTTTCAAGCGTGCACCTTTGCCTGTTTCAGCTCAGATCCCCCATGACAACTTTTCCAGGCGACAGAACGTAAATATAAACTCGGGTTCTACCGCTGGTGGTACCTCCGCTGCGTGTTGTCAGCACGCTCAGAGCCATGGAGTAGGCCCGAGCCGCCAGGCTGTACTCCTCCCTCTGGAAATGGAAGTTCCCCCGCTCCCGTTTCTGGTTGCCGATGCGGATGCGGTCCGCGACGGGCAGAGTCAACGGGTCCGGTTTGTCTCTGAAGTCCAGCAGCTGGAGCTGGTACAGCAAAGGAGCCCAGGCTGGAACATCTGGCTCCCTGAGTGGGAACAAAGACAAGCACATCATCAGCCCTGTTACTGGAAAAGAAGAGCCCCCATTTCCTGGAATGCCTCACTTTGCAGGTGAGGCCTGAGGTTCAGTCACGTGTGTGTGTGTGTGTGTGTGTGTTGAATTTGTTTTTTTTATAAGCTGGGGTGCAGCGCTATCGATTCGGAAGGAATTTCTCGGGGTCGGACCAAAACAACCCCGTTTCCGAGTGGAAAAGCACATGTTCCGGTTTACTGGAAAGTGTGGAAATCCACGAGGAGGCAACCTTGACGTGGTGAAGCGAGAAAGGCTGAGGAAATTTCAGGTCTTCGCCCTGTGAGCTGAGGTTTGGAGCCATGTGAGGCTTTTTTCCTCTTCCCCATCTCACTCCCGGTTCCTCGAGTGGGCGGCGATGGAAACGTAGGTACGTCTTTGGCCTAAACCTTCACAGCTTTATTGGAGGTCAAAGGTCAGGAGCCATGATCTCCTGGGACTGGATTCTTTTTCATGTGTGTGCAAACACCAACAAGGCCTCAACGATAATCCAGCTCTGGTTTTGGAAGTCATAGGTCAAAGGTCGCGCCACCGCCGTCCCGCGTTGTAAACGGGGGTCCCGACCGGCTCGATTCTGGCCAGGTGGGGTTTGTGTGTTCTCAGCTTCCTCCTCCAGTCCAAACACGTGTGTGTGTGAATGAAGAGTGTGTGACGGACTGGTGACTGGTCCAGGGTGACCTCCCGCCTCAGCTGGGATAAAAACCCCAAGCACTTTAGGACGCCGCCCATTATTGTGAGCTAAAACGGACACGTACTCGGTCCGTCACGCTCTCTCGCGACTGAGCGTCCGTCCGACCGAGCGGGCGGGAATTTGAAACCGGGTTTGAGCCGGAGTCGGCTTACTCAAGAGTCACTCGGGAGGAAAGTTAATTAGGATTTCAGTTGTCAGGCTCTTGTGAGTGTGTGGTGCACAATGGTCCATTATCAGACCCTCTGTGGGGACTCCGAAAGTGTGTTTGAGCAGGAGCGCACGAGCCAATCTTCCACACGCTGACTTCCTCAGTCCTAATAGGGAAAAAAAGAGACTTTGCTTTTGTCTATCCCACATCGCCGTGACCTGGAGGCAGACCACACCCACTGCCTCATGATTTATTCAGCGCAGCCGTGTCGGTGACATGATTTATATCTAAGAGCGGTTCTCCCGCACGCGGTCGCCAGGAGGTTGCGTCAGCAGCTGGGATCGCTTTACCCTTTCACCTTTCCCCCTCCCCGCGTCACCAGACACTTGAGGTGCCAAACCAGCGGCTGATCGGGTGCCTCGGAAACCGGAGCTGCATCCCTGCTCTCCAGACAGGAGGAGGAATCAGTAGCCGTAGCATTTAGTCAATTCAGCTTCTTATTTTTCTTTTTTTGTGGCTTTCATACCTTTGCATGTTGACGTAGATTAGTGACAAGTTGTGTAACAGGTCAGGCAGGAACACAGCAGGGCTCTCTGGGTAATACCTGACATGGGCCTCATTCGGTGCGTTTGATCAACGAGGCTTTCAAATACAGAAGGGATGTCACATCACCGTACGATTTCCTTAACGCACGCACGCTGGAGCCCCGTGTTTGCCGTGTACATGGTGATCCGTGCTTATCTGAGAGGATTGCGCAACATTCAGCAGGCAGCTGGAGCGCAGAAGAACAATAACACACAGCGTCCTGACAACGGTGCCCTCAGGTTCCTAAGCCCAGATTATTCTTGCCTCTATGAACTGGTGTCCAGTTGTTGGTCTGAACTGATCAGCAGGTGTCCAAGGTCTCCTGGTAAACAGGTTTCATCGCTGACTGGTGTCCCAACATCCTCTGAGTTGGCTGGTTTGGCTGCCTGACTCTGTTTTCAGTCTGAAAAAGAATTTCCTTGAACAGCCGAGACTCTTCAGATAAAACGCATGATGACAGTCTCCCTAATTGTTTTATGCATTCTCTTATATAACATTATCTAATCATCAGCTACCAGTCCATTAATCCATGATGGAATCGATGTTACGTGGACGGATGTTCTGAGACCTCGGCGGTGCTGCCCCCCCCCCCCCCGCCTCTCGCTACCATCGCATTCACCGTCTTTGGAGGACAGACATCCGCTCCGCTGCTGCTCATGACTCACGATGTGCCAACACATCCGATGTGAAGTGATGAGTCATTTTCTTGCAGATCATCGGAGCTCCAGCTGCTCTGTTACTTGAATGTGCCACATGGACGCTGAATGAATCCCACTTCATTTCTCCGCGCACGCGTTTTATAAGGCGGTCGGGGAGCCTCTGAGCGTGCAGCAGCTTCTGCCGACGAGCAGTGAACAGCATTCATCTGCAGCGTCCTGCGTGACCGGCAGTCTGTAATCTGAGAGCGTATCTGTGGGCTGCGGCATCATGGGTCAGGGGTGATTAGCGCCACAATGGTGGGCTGCTTCTCTCAGCTCAGCCAATGAGCCCCCGGGGCCTTATGAGTGTAAACAGGAAGCGGAGGCTGATCAACTGCGAGGGAGCTCACCGCAGGATTGCGGCGTAACCTGAACCTGCGACTTTTTTAAGCTCCTAAGAATGAGACTCGGACCGGCTGTAGGTGTGGTGTTTAGGTCTTGACTTGACTGTCAAAGGACAAACATGGTCCTGGATGCCAATGATTTGCCCTCCCAGAGAATTAGAAGAGCTTTGTGAGCATCCTTTAGCCACTCTTGTTTGTATTGGTGCTAAACGTTCACTTGAACAGAGTTTTTTCTGACAACATACCACTCTGTCACAGGGAGTGTAGGAATCCGGCTCAGCAGTCACCAGGCAGGATTACACCCCAGTCAGGTCACCAGTCCGTCACAGGACACACACACTATTCACTCGCACACCCGCACCAAGGGGAGAACATGACGACAGATAAATACCCCCAGCTACCTTGTTGCTACCTGATAACAGTTCAAATTCCTATTTGTCGATCTTGGTAGATCCCAATCACGGCAGCAACATGATGTGTGGACCATTTTTGGATAGTAAAGTAGTTCAAAACACCTTTCAGACAAGCAAAATGGTCGTAGCCCACTGTGAGAAAGCCACACAGCTCCAGCATGACGATGCACGGGCGGTGGTGAACTGTTGATGTTTAGCCTTAGATTATCCATCAGCTAACTTGCAGACAGCTGAGTGAAGCCAGAGGAAACATCGGAAGGTTTTTCTGGGCGTTGTGCAGTCAGGCAGAGCCCGAGGGCTGACGAGTATAAGATATGAGGCATTTGCTGAGTCAGCAGCGCAGACACAGACAGGTTCAGGTTACTGGACCTAAACAGATTATCAGCTACAATTGTTTCAGCAGAGCAGCGTGCAGACAGAATCATATCCCAGCGGGTAAAAAGCAAATGTAAGATGTATTGAATAATAGTATGAATATGCCAGTTGGGTTATTATTCATTATTAATCAAAAGGAAAAACAAACAGCAGATATAAACATACAAAGACAAGGAGTCACAGGCGCTATTTAGCTATTTAGGTTTCCCTGAAGTCTGAATGCTTGCTTTGAATCGTCCAATTAAACCGTTCTGGGTCAGATTCCCAGTTTCTGCTGTGAGAACTAGTCATCCAGGAGCACCGTCAGTCTGCTGAGATGACTGGAAAATATGAGAGGTTAAAAAAAATAAAAGAAAAGAAGCTAGACATAAACACACTATTGCATCACGATGAATGTTTTGTAGCTTTGTCCTTCACTGCTGTCTACACGGCCTGTGTGCAGATTTCCCTGTGACCTTCAGCCGCTTCAACACGGCGTCTGCACTTATCTATGACACCAGCAGGGCGGCGCACTTCTGATCCGATCCGTCTGGCGTCGGACAAATTTCAACGAAAGAGGAACGTCCCCACCGGTTCAAACAACGAGATAAAGGCATCGAGCCTTTCCTTTACATGTTCCTTTACGTGTCATCCATCCTGGTGTTTTGTGGCTTCGCAAACTTCCTCATTAAGGTGCGCAGCAGCGCTGCTGACTCACCCTGTTATCACTGACGCAGGCGAGGCCCCTCACCGCTCCACGCTCTCCCTCGGAGAGAAAACACTGGTCACTTTGACGTCATGCGCCGTGTTTAAAGGGATGGAAAGGCCAGTGATCTGCCTCGCGCTGGTTACTATGGTTACAACCTCAGACAGTGCATTAATGCACTGTAAAATATGTGCTGCTCAGCTTTGATAACGCAGAATCCAAAAGGGATTTACGAGGCTGCTGGTAAAGGCAAGTCTGCTTTCGCTGCTGCTCAGTGTGTGTTCTGGCTCGTGGACGGACACACGCACGCACGCACGCACACACACGCGGCTGTCATCGAAAGGAGCTTATTTCTAATCCAGCCGTCGGTGAGACATGGCGGCTGTTTTTCCTCGCCTGCTGCCGCATCCGTTAATTTGCAACAGTGACCTCTTACAGCGAGGAAACGGCGAATGGAGGGAGCGGCTGACCTCGGCGCCGCCACGCTCTGGTATCACCGCGTGGCTGTGCCGCACCATGCTGGTATTATTTGGTCCTCCAGCAATGACACGCTGGGGCTGTACCCAGGGGGAGCGGGGGCATTTACTGCCTACATCCCGGTTGCTGAGCTCCTCAAAAGTCCTCCTGTAATCCACAGCCCATTTTTATTTTATAGTTAATCCAATCGCGGCTCTCGACCGCACCGGTCCACAAACGTGACTGAGATCTGTAACATTAACATTTTATTCATCCAACACCTTCATGCGGAGAGAGTGAAGGAGTAAAATACACACTTGGTGCGAAGGTGACCGAGTGGCACCATCATTAAAGCTGAGATGTAGCTGTTATAATCAGGATTTATGGAGAATTTCCTCTAGGTTTATTGACTTGGTGTCATTCTTCCTCCTCTGAGGGCATGTTGGAGAACCTACGGTGGCTGCTGAGGGACAAACCGGATTTTTCCTGGCCAGATGTTCATTGTTGTTGGAGTCAGAAAGTAAAGTCGGATCAGTGGGATTTCCTGTTGGTTTAAAAATGTGAAGGTGATGAAGTCATGTCTTTTGTCAGTGTCAGGCTCCTGTAGAAACCAACGCTGTGGACCCAGTCGCAGCCTTTACTACTTGTATCTTTAGATTCGTCCTTGCATGAGATTTTCACAGCTGGATGTAACTTGAGTTCCACCCAAACTTGGTCTGTTTGTAGCGATCAGCTCGAGGACAATGTTTCAGGCCGAGTGGAAACATCTAAAGTTCATTCCTCCCAAAACAAAGGGCTGAATTCAGAGATTAGATAATGAGGTATATGCAAATGAGTCCCAAACACACGTGCTGAACATCGTTTGATTTTAAAAAAGAAAGAACAAAAAGCCTGAACTTTAGGTCTTTGTTTTAACACCCACTCTTAGGTGATGAGACGCCGGTTCAGACTTACGCAATAGTGTGAAACCTTCCAAAAGCCTGATGTGCAGGAGGATCGAGAAGAACGAATAGCCTCTTTTACACTGCCACGCGTCGTCGGGCATCATTCCGACGTTACAGATCGACTGTAAATATCTATAAAGGCCTTTGTATTGCAGCAGGGGAGCGAGGACGACTTCTCAGCGAGCCGAACGAGGTTGCGGTTATCAGCAGTGACAGCCTGCTTCTCTCTTTGCACAGATGTTATAGCTACTACAGTATTTATTCAAAAAGGGGAAAAATCTCTCTCCGGAGAGGTCTCTCTCAGATTTCACATCTGATCTTCAAAGCGCGCCGAGTTGGAGCAAATTCAGAGCAAGCGGCCAAAACAAACCCCTTCCCTCTAAAAGATTAAAACCCTCGTGTTACTTTACCATCGCACATCTGAGAGGCATCGGAAAATCACTGGAAAGTATATGTTTTTGGGTTATTTCTAATTTAATGAGAAAATTAATCTGCCTTCAGAGCAGATTTGTGTATGTTTGATTTGCTCTGTCATCGTTTAATACTGTCTGCATCCCACTGGAGGCGGACATTAAAGTTTGGGACCACAAGCTGCTTAGTGCTTTATGTCTGACATTACGCTGGGGGAATAAATGTCATAAAGAGATACCGATCACAAATTAATTTGCCTCTCAGTTCTGAGCTGTCACGCATGCATGTGTTGAGACCAGATAAGTTGTCCTGGGAAAATGTCACCTTGTTTTCTTGAGTAAACCGAGCTCCCGCCGACACCGGCTGATGTAGCGATGCGGCTTTCAAAAGGAGCAGTCGTGACGCGTGGCGTGTTCCTGCCTGACCTTTCACTCCGTACACACCTGATGAGTAATTTACAAGCAGGGCACATGCGCTGCATCTGCATGTCCACTTTCCTCAATCTGTCCTGTGCGCAGATAAACACACCGTATCTCCATCGGCGAGAATTATGACCGTTATCTACTTCCTGCCTCTGTCTCCCTGCGCCGTCTGATACAATAGGGGAGCGCTGAACTCTCGAACTTTACCGTGGAGTTGTCACAAAGGAGCAGCCTGAATCTGCGGGGTAATTCAAACAGGCCTGAGCCATTAGAGCGCTCCTCTGGTCTCCCTTTGAGCGCATGTGTAGCTACACGATAGCCCGGGTCGTGGGAGGAGAGAGGCAAACCAATCAGGACGTTAAATCTTGAATCCACTCGACTTGAGGCTGAGGCAGCAGCACGAGCCATTCAGAGGGCACAGACGGTAAATGCTGACTGACAGGAACTTTAGAGCTGCTTTCCTCCTCTCATTAAGAACGAGGTCCAGCTAATTCAATCAGCGCTGCAAAACAAGCGATACCTTTGCACTGATAACGAGATCGGTGCCTAATCTCCAAATTATAATCGCCGCGCATCCAATTTATATTTTGCAGTGTGGAATGCCCCCCCCCACACACACACACACACCCACACACACTCACACCCAGCCACAACCCCACATTCAACTTGAAATGAATAGCTAAAAAATCGATTGGGCACGTACGAATGTGCAGACAGCAGATGACGAAGCGCTGACGTCTCAGGGAGATGAGTCACACTCCACATCCCTATTGACCCCCCCCAATACACACACAAACACACACACACACACACACACACACCAGAGCCACTTGTCACTTTGCTCCAGACCTCTGAGCTCACAGCCGCAGTGCTGCTTAGCTAATAAGTCTCATTTGCTGGGCTCTCTATACGCGTCCTGTGACAGCAGATGATATATTCAGTGCGTTAGCTTGTTGATCCAGACCCATTGCATGTTTTCTGTAAATGATGGTGGGTGCGTGTGTGTGTGCGTGTCTGTGTGTGTCACCATCTGAACATACAGTGACTCCTTGTACCTCGCCGTCCCATCTGCTTCCGTTCTACTGGACCTATAAATGAGCAACATCTGAAGTGGGTTCATGAGTTGCCTGGCAACTCCGCATCTGTTTCCACAAAAGCATCCGAGCTTCGGGTTACGGGAGAGCGGTCACCATGGCCAGGTTCAGATGAACACGTGAAATTCTGAAATCATAACAAGCGAAAGCTGCGAGGGCTCGGGCGGCTGCGGAAGTCTCAGGCTCCCCGAGACGAATCCTGTGTTTGAGTCATGATGGAAAGCAGCTATGAACACAGAGCCATGAGCAGCTAATACAGGAGAGTCGAGGGTGGGCTCAGCCTAAAAGAGGGAGGGGGGGGGAGTGTGAACAATGCGATAATGGCACATTTTATCCAACTCTTATAATCATCCGCTAACGTGCAAAACGGTGCATGCCTGTGGAGAACGTTCTGTTACAGTGCTGGTTCTGGCAGTGCCATCCCAGTCTGTTTTGGTACATCATGTTCATACAATGTGGTGCAACTAGTGGCTGAGAGGTGAAGCATGACTGCACAGTCTGTCTTCCAGTGCTTTAGTTCTGATCACTGAGAGCCGCGCAGACACATGATGCCCCTGCTGTGTTTACATCATTATTTCAGGAATGGTATCAATATCTTAACTATTTGATAATTGTCCTATGATAAAGAAGTGACGTAACACATGGTCCATGTTTTACAACTAAACAATGCCAACTTGAATAGCTTGAAACTGGATCTGCACAAACTCTCATCTAATCAAAGTGGAGCCACTCTTTTTAAAACTTAAGGTATGTCTCCTTTTATCAAATTTCACTCCCTCATTGAGAAGCGCCTAACCTCTGAGAGAAGATAAAACCCGAGGCTGTATTACAGCTGAGCATGTGTCGATGGAAGAGATAAGCCTGCTAGCACCAGAGGGGAAAAGGTAAACATCCAGAGAGATTAGCCGAGGAACACGCACAGTCCAAACACTAGACTGCTGCTCAGGCACCACACCGAGTCGATTTCTTTAGGGGGGAAAAAAAACGTGGTTGCGTCTTAAAAGGTGTTTGAATTACAGGTGATTTCCAGCAGCTCTGAGTGGCCGAGGCGGTGAGAGCAGAGGCCACGCCCACTGACAGGACGCCTGATCTTATCAGGAGCGTGCTCCAGCTGTCGCCACTCAGCCGGCTCCTGTTCACAGAAGTCTTGGGTGTGGTTTGGAGTCAGCCCGTCGCGCCCGGCACGCAGGTGACCCGAGAACTCCTTAAGGTCACATCAGAAACACAAACAAAAGTTGCGCTGCCGTTGGAACCTTTGAGTGCAGCAAAACAGAGAGAGGAACCGAACCACCAGCTCCACTCAAGCGCCTCATTTGCACCGAGAGGAAACACTGGCGTGGACGAAAGTGGCATTTAACATCTCAAAGGTCACATTTTGTTTTTGTCCGAGGCGGTTCTGCGCGGTGAGTCACAGCACGGCTCCGCCTCACCGGTCCTCCGGGAAGAACGGCGTGCTGCCGTATCTAAAGATGGTGGGGGGGGGGGGGCGGAAAGACGACAGAATCCGTTCTGGACGTGAGCCACTCTACCACTGAAATCCAAAGGATCCCAGCATTTCCTCACGTAACAGAACAATGAATGAGAATAGAAAAGGAGCTTTTTGTCTGCATCACAGTTCCTTCTCAGCTCTAGAAACTGTCACGACTCACCAACGTCACTCGTGGGTGTCTCCTATAACTACCCTCACTCTCCTGGACTTAAACCAGCAGCCTGATTCTGTCCCGTCACCACTCTGATGTGATGTGGTGCTTCTTTTTTTGGCCGCCGCCACAGAAAGCTGCCCTTTCTCTCAGTGTGCCAAACCTCCCCGACTTTCTCAGTGGTAACGCCACCATCTTGATATAGGGAAGGAATGTAATCACTCAACTCAAACATTTAACAGATAAACCAACAGATACACAGCTCTCTACCTTGGGGGGGTGTGATGCTACCTTTGGTTAATATTTGATTTCACCCCTGGTGCTGCTATTAAGTCCATTTATTATTTATCCAGCTTGATGATCAGCTGTGTGCGGAGATGATGTGTTCTCAGCGTCAGCCACTTTGACAGCTGTTTGAAGTTGAACTAGTGAAATTCGAGGACTTCGTTTGTGTAACGGGTTTAGAACACAGGGGGGAAATAGTCAGAAATGAATCAAAATGAGCTGTGATGGGCTTGACGGGGTGACGGGTGGGGCGGGGATGAGCCCCGAGCTCTGATGTTTGCACCGAGTTAAACTGTGTGTAAAGAGCTTTGTTGGCCTTCCCGGGATGTTTTGCTCACAGAATTGTGCTGCGTTCAATGCCGCAGATATTTAAATTACAGATCGATCCCTTGCCCTCTTTCGTTGATGATTTTTTTAACCCGGTCACGGCATTTCCAAAGCCAGTTTCATTCATCTTGCTTTTTTTTCCACATGTTTATTCATGATGGTTAAAGCTGAATGCCCAGATGTTCTTCTGACTTCCTGGCATGACTGTACAGGGACCGATCCTTCCTGACACACATATTTAGACGACGGATATCCAGGACGCAGGTGCTGAGGTGATCTACATGTATATTCAACTGTGAGATAAACAACCACAGCAGAGAAATTAGAAATAGTCTCCAGCTCTCGAGGACGGACGCTCGGACGCGTCAAAATTGTCCGTTTGTTTCCAGTCTTGAAAACATCATGTTTGCATGCAGATGCTGTTTGCCGGTGTGATATTTTGCATATCTCACAATATGATTTACCACAAAACAGAGCAAAACAATAGAAATGCTTCATTCTGAGGAATGAAAGCAAAGCAAAATGGCACATTATAATTTTCAAAGATTAAAATGTTTGTTTGTGGTGTGCACTAAAATGTTAAAAGCCTCAAAATTCTGCCATTCTCCTTTATTTATTTTGTAAATTTTGCACTTTCAGATGGGAGCGGAGGCGTGTTGAGGGCATAGATGTGTCCCAAGATTCATTTTCAGGATTCATCTTGCAAATTTTAGTTCAAAATGACCCAGATCCACTGCGTTAATCACCGTCAGTGGCACGAAAATCCGCCCATGAATCATTAATGTGGTGACAGAATGATGAAGTGCAGTCGTTAAAGCTGTCCATCTGGACTCTGATTTAACCATTAATATATCTACCGCTTATGCCAATGGGTTAATCATTACCATTTAGGCATGTTCCAGTCTGGCTGTTAGAGGGGATGTTTTGCTCTCACCCTTGTTTTTTCAAGTCTGACAGCCAAGACAACTTTGTGCAGTTCAACATGTTAAACTATCATTTGCTCCGTTGGCTTTCCCCAATGCTCCATAAATGAACGCAGGGTGACTTTCAACCACACCTTCTTGTTAGAGAGGAAAATCTTGGAAAAAAAATAACAGTAGTAATAAAATAACTGATTGTCCTGACACGCAGGGGCCCTATTTTAAACTCATCTGAGAAGAAACCGCGCACGTCACAAATTTTGGTTTTATATTTAAGGAGTGTTCAAGTCAAACTACCCTGGGAGCAGCTCCCTGTGCTCCCTGTTCTCTGCAGGATACATGTTAATCTTTCATGGGCGCAATGATGAAGTCTGTTTGAGTTATCCTTCAGCACAAATTAGCCTGCAAAGCCACGGCAAACCTTCCATGTGTACAACCTTGTGCAAACTGACTATTTTGGCATTATACCTTATTGCACCAAGCACTATAATTGAGTATCTGTGCATGGGATGTAAGGTCCAAACAGGTTTTACACTGGTGTGAGGCACTGTGGTTCCACACAGCTGCAGGTCACCAGATGCTAGCGTTCAATGCTAGAAGTTCCTGAAGGAGCCTTTGTCTGATGATAGCATGTTTATATCTGCTTTCCTCTTCCATTCAACCAATCAATCAATCAAACTTCAGGCTCTCCTGGAGCTTCATTATCCTCCTCTCCAGCTTCCTCAGGCGTTGCAGTTGCAGCACCACACCATGGTGAGCCACAGGCCGCTCCGCTCTGGTAAACCGGGCCGTCTGAGCGACTCTGCTCTGACAATCGCTACTCTTCAGGTGCTCTCAGCAACACTGCTTGTGACAGGCAGCTGACAGGGTCCAATCAGGGCATGTACGAGGAAGCAGAGAGAGGCTAACGAGATTTTCCTTGCTGTCTTACTGTTGCTTTCACAGCACAGACACGCTGAGCCCATCAGATCCGAAACGCCTCCTTTTTTGTTGATAGTTTGCGTCCTTGCTTTTGTCAGCACATTTGTTCGGTTGTATTGCGTCTCTTTAATACTGTGACCCACTTTTAGGAGTTTGGTTTCGCAACGTTTGGCTGTCGTACTGAATCAGATTAAGTTGATAAACGTCTTGTTGATTTAAGCAAAGTCTAAATGTAAGGAAAAAATGGTACCTTCAGCAGGTGTGGCACCGGCTAGAACACTTTCCATGTTTTGCCCCCAATGGGGCTTGAACCGACAACCCTCGGCTTCTCAGCCCAGTCCATTTCTTGGTGATTCTTCTGGACTCCTCTGTCACGTGCTGATTTATTACATATGTTCTTGTTCCCAAATAAGCATTTGGTTACGTAACAAATGTACCAAACATCAGTCTCTTGGTGATGGGATGCGTTTTAGAGGGAGCATAAAGCTCCGAGTGTCTCACCGCCTCGTGGTTTTCGGTAAATTTGACTCCATGGTGCACAGCCCTAATCAGCTGCATCAAAACAATCATTAGCTATCCCCCCGCTGCCTCCCCACTTCGGAGCCTCCACCCCCACCTCGGGGACTCCGCGCCGTCTCTTCCACACGGTCCACCATCACCTTTACCAAAACACAAATAAGGCCTCACGCATAGAAACAAAAAGGCGACGTCTCATCATTATGCTGTCAACAAGGTTCACATGAGCTGTTGTTATTCTTTAGTCTGCAGAACTGGATTACCATGAGAGATTTAGTTCCGTGCCTCTCCCCGTCTGGCTTGGAGATCAAATACTATCTGTGGGTGTGTTTACTTTATTATTAATGCGCGTTTCTTTGTGGTTTGGTGCACTTTTATGAACAATGCCACTGATGCATGGTTGGTTTTACAATTGCAAAGTTATTTATTTAATTCACGGACGAGTTTGCCAGACACATCTGCTTCGAACACCGGCAGCGGTGAGGAATACAGAGAGGAATTTTCCACACAATCAACCGGGAGAGACTTCCAATCCCATTAAATGCATCTGCAGTTTTTCCCCTCCTCTCCCTCCCGCAAAATCAAAACACATTTTCACAGACACGCTGTTGTTGCTTATTTTTTACCCTGTTCCCAGATGTTCCCTCACACATGTTCCCCGCAAGTAACCTGTCATCAACAGGTACCGTGCACTGGCCCTTTAACAAGTGAAGGTTATAAACAGGTGGCTGTAATAGGAGTGGTGTCCTCCCATAGGTCGGGGGGTTACAAACACATCAGCGATAAGCTGTGTTTGAATGGTGGAAGGAAGCAGCCATCTGCTCCTGTTCAGGCTTCATTAACCTTATTACCCCGGAATACCCAGGCTGCACTGCTGCAACAGGTACAAGAGCCTGAGCTCATATTTGGGAATTAAAAACACATTTGTACGCTAAAATTAACACTGTGCCATTAAAGAACAAGTTCCGGAAATGACTTACCTTCCCAAAAGCCCGTAAGCGTACTGAGAATCCGCCAGCAGGAGTGATACTTCCCCCATCTGCATGGACATGACACACTCCTCCAGGGCCTACAAACGTCAAACAACATGTCATTACTGCCATTAACTGCTCATCCAGATATACTAGAAAAGTAAAAACTTTGAATTTGCTCGTGTGGTTGAGAAAAACATTACATGTTCAAAAAAAAAGTCCCGTTGTAACAGTTTTGTGGACGTTCTTAAACCTTAAATTTGGCATAATAACCATAATCAGATGGCAAACTGACACAAACTGCTGTCCTGATTAAAGGTGTCGGAACTTGAAACCAAGGCCACATTTGACCGTTACCTTAGATTCAACCATTATTTTGGTCTTTCCCGTGTTCTGCCACACACCCGTATAGGGAGCTGTCTTCCCTATCTCATGGTAGAGTTGTAGCCATAAACTAGGTCACGACACTAACACGAGTTTCAAGCTGGCTTGGATGGGTCGACGGTAACAACCTTCACAAGTTGTCAGAAACAGACTTTTCATTGCAGCATCCTTATTGTTTCTACATTTGTGACCTTTAACTTGCACCCAGCATCTTTGAACCTGTGCTATGAGCTAATGTTCTTCTTAAAGTGAAGAAATTTTCAGGAACTTGAAGGTTACCAGTTTGAATTATCCAGAGTTTGGGAGGAGACGTCACTGATCCTGAGAACCTGCCAGATTTAAATGTCTATTAAATCGGATGAGTTTCCCGCAGCGCACAGGCTAACCTGCGATATTCCCCAGCAGACAGGGAGGGAAATCCTCCATCAATGTCCAGACGCTGACACTAGTGTTCAATCAAGAAACCGATTTTATCAGAACTAAATCTAAATGTTAACGTTAGGAACAGGTTAAGCAGGAAAGAAACAAATAGTGGACACTTCACTTGCTCATCATGATCCCACCACATGGTTATAAAAGGAATCTTTAGCATTTAGCATTAGCAACTTTAGTGGAGGTACCCACCAATTCTGAGAAAATCAACAGTTTCGCAGCATTTACCTGGTTTACGTCTCCCTCTCCAATCACAAAGACCAGCTTAGAGTCCTTCTCCACCACTGTGCGATCCTCCAGGACACACTGCATCTTCACCGTCACCTCTTGACCCCAGGAGGGGCTCGGACCACTGGGGTCGCTGGATTCCAACACTTTTTTCCTCAAAAGACGGTTTTCTGCACAAGAAGGTATAAAAAGGCACGGAGGAGCAGTCGAGGTTAATCCGCCAGCTGGTTAGTTTGAATCAACAGATATGACAAAGTGTCATATCTGCTGATTCAAAGTTAATCATGCCCATCGTGACTCCCTAATGTCTCCTCACCTGTGATGTCCTGCCATTCTTCTGCTGCAAACAGCTCCTCAAAGGTTGAGGACGTCCACTCCTTGGGTGCCTGATCTGGAAAGAGGCTCTCTGCAGAGCTGTCTCTCTCCACAACGTCATGCTCCTCTGAAGGGTCTTGAAATCGAACCATCTTCCAGCTGTTTGTTTTCCTCAGCTTCCTCGCCTCCTTCCATCCCGAGCCTCCACCCTCTGTCTCGGGATCACAGGGGCATTTTGTCCCAGCGGGGTTGCCCTCTGCTGCACAGCTCTCCGGCTCTCTCTCACTCGGCTCTCTGGCTTCTTCCGTGGACCCGCAGGGCGCCTCGGAGCGATCTCCTCTCTCCCGGGTCGTCTGTCTTCTGTCGGGCTCGGAGGTTTCCACTGGTGGCTCTTTGTGCTCTTCACTCCTTGACTCTGTCTCCATTTCACCACCGCGAGCGACGGCCGCCCCCTGCTTTAACCTCTGCCTCTACAATGGAGGTCTTTGACTTGGGCACAGGTCAGCAGATCCCTTGTGAATCACCTCCCCTGTGTCAAACTCCAAAAAATAGTTCCATGACGTAACACTTAGAAATGTTTCATTAAATCCAGCACATCCCTAAATCCTGCATTTCTGCTGGTACTTTGACCTCTTCCCCCTCTCCCGTCGTGGTCCCGCAACAGGGCAGCGCCGCCGCCAACAACAACAACAGCAGCACCAACAAAAAGATCAGTGCGAAGAAACTACGCGGCGCATCGAAACGCTCCCAGCCTGCGGGCTTGTGCAGCGCTAATCTGCAGGATTAGAAGAGAAAAACCTAATCTGTCACAACGTCTCTAAGCTTCTTAATGACTCCACCGCCGTGCTTCACACAGCTTCCACAAGATCTCTAGAGGTGGCCGCTGTAATTTAATTTGCTTCGAGTTGAAATGGGAGTCGAATTCTTTTTCCCTCTTTCAGAAGAGCTGTGAAAACATAAATATATGAAGTAACAGTGCGCAGCTCTGATGGCGAAAGACTGTCAGAGGATGTTTATATTCAATTAAAAGTGTAATATATGTAGTTTTTAACAGACCAATCAGAGATTTTCTGTGGAGCCTGATGATGAAGCTCTTCAAGGCTGTTGCCGTGGCCACATATGTTATATTAATCACAATAATAAAGAGCAGAGTCATATATTAGTCCAGACTGGTAAATCTTTAAGCACCTCACTTTCATAATGAAGGGATTATCGTTGTTACCCTAATTTCACTGATGCACTGCTGCAACGTTGCACATCAACACTGCGTTTACCAAAAGTGATTTCATTAATGGAGAGTTCTGAACAGCGCACGTGTGAGCAGCGCCGGGAGCCTTCGGGCCAGAGGAGGAGGTCTGATGGAGCATCTTCAGCAGGCACCGATTCCCACCCGGGAGCCGCAGCTTAATCCGAGCCACAGCGCACGCTTCCCAGCAGGGATCAGATTAAAGCATATTCCATATTTGTTTTTAATTTCAGAGACACGCACACAAAGGACGTGCGCGTGTGTTGGGTTGGTTGTTTGTTCACACATGTTGTGTCTTTGTTTTTACCAATTTTCAAATCGTTCGCCTCCATCTGTCATATTAACTTTGTTATAAATCAGCTTAGCTGGTTGCAGAAAATAGCACGTTTATGCAGGAAATTAACTGAAGATTGTTTTGCATCATATTTCAAGACATTTTAGAAACATTTCGTGGAAATCATTTAATTGTTCTCTCATGTAATTATGTGTTGTTTTTTAACCACCGCCAAGATTACTTCACGGCCATCTGTTTGTCCGCCTGTCTGTTAGCAAAATAACTCAAATGCTATGAATAGATTTCAATGAAGATTTTAGGAAATGATGATGGGCGAAGGAAGTGCTGTTTAAACATTAATGTTATGGATCCCGGAGGGAAATTGACCTTTGATCTTCAAAAGCTCAATCTTCTGTGTTATACTTGATGTTTGTTCCTGTATATTCCTCATAGTTTATGCTACTATTTCACAACCTTTTGTTTAAATGCTCCAATATTTCTGCTGAAGTGGGAGTAATCTTAGCTTTTCCAGGCCAGTTTCTCCATTCTGCGCAGCCAATAAATCTCTGCGTTTATGCGACGCAACACTGCGCTCAAAAGACCAACGCGCAGATCAGCTGAACATGGAGCAAAAGAGGGATCTACTTCGGGCAGGGGGCAAACACGCTCCGGCTACGTGTGTTTGTCCACGGTCCATGTGCGTGCCTGCGTGCGTGTGTTTGTGTGTTGGCCCCGCCCACACGCCTTCTCCACCGTGACGTAGGAGGCAGAATGTCGCCAATTAGTGTTCAGTTGTAAAAATGGCAGCGCTGAGACAGGAGCATCGGTATGGGCTCTCCTGCAGCAAAATCCACAAAAACAGCCCAAATCAAACTCGATTTCACGTCAAACTGACTGACACCGCCATCCGGACCCTGGAAACCTTCCAGAACCTGAAGGTAAGCGAAACCATCGCCTTTAACTTTGGCGCTTCTGCGCGTTTTGCAGCCTAGTGTATATATATATATTTAAATGTCTTTCAAAGGCGTCCCAAGTGTGGGCATCTGTGAAATTCCACAGAAACGCGGCTCGTTCTTCCTAAATGACCTCAGAAAGTGAAGTTGAAGTGCTTTTTCAGCGTGTTTTCCGTACAAACGCGTTGTTGGCGAATGCGCCTCGGCTGCTTGTGTTTGGGACGGAGAGAAGCCCGAAGCTTGAATTTATTGTGATCAAAACAGGCTATATCGGATGAATGGAGCGATGTTTTCACGAGTGTAACCCCCCCCCCCCCCCCCCCTCCCGTGACCCGTCAGGGAAGTGTGTTTTGAGCAGAAAAGGAGAGGCTGGGGCTATTTCCAACTGCGCTTGTTTACCAGCGCGTAATCTCCCGAAAAACCAAACGGAATTAAAGTTCCCTCTGCGCGATCACGGTCTCTGAAAATCTGCAGTTTGCTTTACATGTAATATTCCATCTGAAATGTAGATCAGCAGCGGACAATTATCGGAATTATTTCCTTTCTTGCTCTCTCTGTTCGCTGGTTTTAACGTTCGTTTCGCTCTCGGGGAGAAATTAATGAACAAGCCATCAAGCAAATTATTCCAGTCCTCTGTAACCAGAGACTGTTTTGTTGTTTTTATGATCCAATAGGTCATTTAAAATATTCAAAATGGTCTTTCCCACAGCGGTGCAGGATGAGACATTAGCCCCGCCGCTCGGAGTGGGAATGTGGGGACGTGCGCTGGGGACTCGGCTGAGTTGCGTTATTAGTATTATTGTGTGTTTTTTCTGCCTGATACGCGCCTGGAAGACCGCCCAGCTCCACGGCTCTTTTGGTTTGTGGTGCAGAGTAAACTCGCAACAGCCTGACAGCTCCGTGCAGGCCGAAGCAGAGACCGAGGCAGGAGAGGCTGCAGCAAAAGTTTTTCCGAGTCAAAGAGCAGCTCAGAAAAGGTTGTTTTTAGAGGCGCAGAGACTTTGCCCTCAGCAGCCTCAACCTGAACCAGTTTGTTTTTGCACCTGATATATTCACGGCTTTTATTACCCTCTGATTTTTATGCATCTCAATCAAAACGAGGCTTTAACTTTGAATGTAGCTGCTTTTGTCCACTGTTAGGCATGGAATGCATGATAAGCCACATAATATGACAAAAATGCAGATAAACAAGAGCCATGAGTCTGAATTATGTAAGGACAAATGATTCAGTCAATGCAAATCTACTCGGGCTTTGAAACTACCTACCACAGTTAACTATTTATGTCCTACAGTTAGGTTAGCTTTTAAAAACCTGGATATTGATGATGTATCTTCATGTGCTGACACGATTTAAGTGATTCAGTGCACAACGGTGCCAAAATGGAAATATTTTCCTGTTTATTTTGGACTGTCTGAGAAACGTTCAGGCAGATTCGGCCTCTCAGTTAGTTTTAGCCCCGCGGCTACGTGTGTAATAAGCCGGTGGAACAAACACTGCCATTAATTTTTCATATTCATCATTAAATTCCATATTAAAAGCTCAACTGGGAAAGTCACAACAGAGCTCCTCGACGGGGAGGACATTTCCCAACACTGTTAATAATAAATAAAGAGCGCTGTCAATCACGGACACAGCTGTATTTCACAGATAATAGCCCCCATCCATTAAGCACGCTCGCGTGGCCTCGCGATTTTTCTGATGATTTATATTTCCTTATCAGTTTGAAGGGAGAAGGAAGTGAGCGGCCGCAAATCATATCGAGGAGCTTTTAAAAAGTACCTTTTAAAGAAATAGAATTGCTTCTGCGGTGAGTTGTTGTCTTGTCTCTGCATTTCTGTATTCAGAGGCGAGAGGAATACAGATTTCTCTTTACCTCGACATGAACTAGGTTCCCTGTAAACAGTAGATTTCATTAATTCCATTAATTATATATATATATAGATCCCCCCCAAGTTATTGAAATATGACAAAATTCCTGAGGGGCGTGATATCTGATGGGAAATGACAATTATGGCAATTAATGTGGTGGATTCTCATTAAGAAAAGCCCATCGAGGATTGTCACATTGAACTGTTTATGTGGGAGAATAATCCTCCTCCTCTCCTCTGGTAACGAACGAAGCTGTCGGTTCGATTCAACCCGAATGTGACTCCTGACCACACTCCTCTCCTCTCTCTCTGTCCTCAGGCATCACTATCAAATCAGCCGGCGATTTGCTTCAAGGGGAGCCAGGGGGTAAGTTGTTTTGCATACTCTTCCCGACGCCTCAGAAATTGAACGCTCTAATTTCTTCTGATTCGCCGTAGACCGCTTCCTCATTCGAATCGTATGCGCCGCGTAGTGCAATTACGTTTGATTTTTGCCTTCGCTCGATGGGTTTTTGTCGACTGTTCATCACAACTTTCCCGTCTGCCAATCAGAGGCGACGCATTGTGCGGCTGAAGGAGGGATGAGCCGGGCCGTCGCTAGCTGCTGCTGGGCTGCTGCATATTTACCAGCCAATCGGCCCGGTTCTAAAAGGAGCCGGTCTAATCCCCGCAAGAGCCGATTGCGTCGGCAAAAGTGACTTTGCTCCGCACACAAACGCCGTCCCTGTGCACTCGCGCAGCCCTGAGACTGGGTGCGATGTACCCCCAGGCTGCTAGGCAGGTTACTGGGTCAGGATCGCAACTGGGGAGGCTTTGTTCGGGGAGGGGGAGGAGGCGCGGGGAGTTGACGCACCCCGGGGAGCCCCCCTGGTTTCTTGCCTGTTGTTTCTGTAAAGACATGAAAAGATTTAAAATGCAAGATATGGTGGAATTTCTGTCCGTTCAGAACAAATATAGGGCAGGGGAAAACGCGTCCTAAACCCAAAGAGTGTGTTTGTGTGTGTGTGTGTGTGTGTGTGTGTGTGTGACATCATGAGACCTCTGCGGAGAAAGCGTCAGATTAACCAGCTCATAACATCCCTGTGAAGAAATGTTAAGTGAGTGTAATTTAAGTGTTCTTTAATCTATGAATGGGATTTGGTGATTATATCGCGGCTGGCACATTACATATTCAAATTGCTTCGCGGGATTGGAGCTCGCTCTCCTCCCTCCCCCTCCAACAATGGTCCCCACGCTGGACGGTAGGGCATTAATGAGGTAGCTGCTACCACTGGCAGTGGGGGGAAGGCTAGATTAAGCCGTTAGTTGGGGGAGGATGATGGTGAACGTGGCAGTCTGGCACAAAACGGACCAAAAGGATGAACTGCGCCCTATCTGCCGGGTGAGATTTACAGTCGCAGATGTGGGGAGGCCGTCGGTTCTTCTTCTTCTTCTTCTTCTTTTTATTTGCTGGATGTGTTTGCTTGAGCGCATCCTTTCCTCAGAAGCAGCGTGAGGTCCGCGAGGTCATGTGCTGCAGGGTGACGAGGTTTGCTCCGACTGTTTCTTTCTGATCTTCCTCCACTCGGGCTCATGTCACATTTCCTGTAAAGAGGAGCTTCTAAAGCCACAAAAACCGGCGGAATTCTTCACATTGCTGTCCTGGCACCACTCCAGAGCTCAGCGGCATCACAGGCCAAAGCATGCTGGGCCTTTATTTTTTTTTCTTTTCCGACGCCTTTCTCTGTAAACCTGCATTATTACCCAACCCTTCTGTAAACCGCCTGCCAAGATTGATTGACCAAACTAATTCAAATTCATCAGAAGTCTAAAATGGTGACTGTGACGAATCAATTTAGTAAAAATAAATACATTTTTAAACTTCCTAAATGCCAAGTCGACTCAAATCTCAGGGATTAAGGAATATATCCAGAGCTGGTGTGAGTGCACATCGCCTGGAATTTCACACCCTTGTGCTTATTTTCCTTCCAGCCCCGTTACGCTCCCGCTTGCTGACCGGACCCCCGTCCATTTCGGGAAAAAAAGAAAAGAAAGAGGTTTAAATTTGTGCGATGCAGCAGGGTGCATATATATCTGAAATTTACCAGCAGCAGAGGCTTATGTTGCCGTACGGTAAACACGGATGGAGCCTAACGCTTCGCTGTGCCGGGTGACATCGGCTCCATTTTTCCTCTCGGTTCATAAATGTTAAATCGCAATAGCAGGAGTAATTGTTTAGGTTTATGGCCCAGTTTGAATTTATGTGCACAGCTGTCACATAAAGGCAGCGGCTACGAGGGGGAATGTGGAAGCTCTCTTGGAGATATTCTCATGATGGCTACGTGGGAAGGCCGAGCCTCCCCTGGGCTCCCTCCTGTCTACCCTCTTGATTATTTTGCCATTTTACCCCATGCCTTGGCTGAATCCTTGAGAGACGCTGGGGCCTCTATCTCACACACCGCTTCTCCGGCTCTACCCCCCACCGTGCCCTGCAAATAAGCTTTTCCAGCATGCGAGCGTGCATGCTCGCATTATTTTGGTCCTCCTTCTTTTTCCTGGAAGCTAATTAGAATAACAATAAGAGGAATGTGGTTTGAGAGCCGTCCTGTCCCAGTGGCATAGCAGCAAGAGGGAGAGCTGTCCCACGTGTTTCTGAAAGGGCACACGCCGCTCCATTCATCCAGATGTGTTAAGCCTCTATGTTTTCTGTTCTGGAGGCCCACCGTGTTTATGCCGAGGCAGCGAGACGCTGCAGATCATAGGGTAGATTTTAGGGAAAAGCCTGAGCAGGTTTTAGATTTTAAAGGCACTTTTCTTCAATAACCTGCGGTCTGAGACTGTGTTTTATTTAAAAGTCAAACAAATGTGTTCTGCCTGCGTTTGCTGGAGAACGCTCCCCCGGGACGCTGTGGAGCAACGTGATGTCGGAAGCTTTTCCAAGTGATGCAACCAGTTATCAATCAAAGTGCCTGCGGAGAGGAAACGACCCGCAGCACGTTTGATTGGGACTCGCAGGCGGCGGCGATGCTCGGATGGAGGCTTTGGGTGCTTTTGTTTTGGAAAGCCGCCCTTGAAAATGTTTTTGCTGATAAAGAATCGGCACAGTGACGCGAGCGACACGCGCGGATGTCACACGTGCGTAAACGCCAAGACGCGGAAACGGAGACGCAGTTGTGCAATTATTTTGTTTATTTAGCGAATCTGGGAAGAGAAATTCAACTGTTGCCCTGGAAAGTTGGAAAAAGCTCAGTGGAAAAATCCACACGAACACAGTGCTGTTCAGGGCTGTGGAGAAAATTACACAGGTGTGGATTTCAGAGTAAAGTAGAGGATCCTATAAGAGCAACGGAATCTGCAGGACATGGTGATATAATGCTAATTATGCTTTACATCATGTTTTTACATTAATTCTAATCATGGCATTGCACTTAATGTAAATGCAGAAGAGTTCTTGACTGTTTTTCAGATTTATTCTCTTTTATTGGCTCGCCTATCAGACAAAGAGAAGAATGTGCAGCGCAAAACAAACACGTGGTTAATTATCCAATATCTTTTTGGCACCATCAGTAATATGAAAAACAAGACGCTAACGAAATCCATGACACCCGTGCTGTCGACACCTCGTCTCAGAGGAGTTGCTTGTTCAGTCCCCTCGTTCTCTTTCTTTTTTTTTTTCTGCTCGGACTTAAAAATGCAGAACAACAGGATATGAGCAACAATAACACTGCGGTGTGTTTGTGTACAGTAAGAAACAGGGTTAACGATGACCCTAAACACTGAGGGCTTCTCACAGCTGATGCCTTCAGTCTAGGAAAAAAAACAAAACCCTGATGGCTTCATTGTGAATTCCTGTGTATTATTCTGGTCCGTACGTACTTTCCAAGGCACAATCTGCAAATTGTTAAAGGATTAAAGGGCTTGCTTGCTAGCTTGGAGAGAGTTGAGTAATGGGAGTGCAGTGTGGCGCTCCGAGTGCTTTTGTGGAATAGCTCCAGTGAAACAGTTAGAAATCAACAGGGGAAATATATTAATGCTGTCGGTGCATCCAAGCGGGAATAAACCCAAGTATAGAAGGAATTACCAAAGAATAACAATAAAACCTGATTTACAGATGGAGGAGCCTGTTCTCTAACCCCTGTGTGTGCTTTACAAACCTCCACCCCTCAGTGTACAAAGAGGAAGGCACCTATAGTAGGTGGGGGTTGGGGTGTCAGGCCCGTTGAGATGGAGAGTGTTTGTTGAGGTTGACAGATTAGCTCAGGCTTCTTGGAAAAAGACTGATTCTGCTTGGCATAACAGGCAGTACCTTGGGGGATGCTCGACAGTTGCCCATCCCCATATCCCCACGTGAACTCCCGTCAGACCCCACCCCTCCTTCATTGGCTTTCCTGCACCCCTCCCTCCCGCCGACCCGCCACATCCATCCAGGCTCGCCGAGCGCGCATATTTGAGGTCAGAATAAACGATGCCCCCGTGTTTTTTTACGCTGCCAAACAGAGAAATTCCACCTCGCATGTCAAAGCTCAGGGACGCCGGTCAGAGGGATCGTTCTGTTTGTTTCCCTTCAGATAATTATCAGAGTCTCGGCGGCTGCAGGACGCCACGTGACAGGAAACGCCGAGTGATTTCAACTATCTGGGCAAGTCGTCAACTTGTGGAGTCCATCATGTGATACATCTCAAATTGCCTCCCAGAAATAAAAAGCAAATCTGGAATAGATACACTTGTTCCTGCTGCGATCCATCCCCCTCCTCGCCGCTTAGATATTTGCCACATTCCTGGAGGAAGATTGGTAGGCCCATCCCTTATTACACTGACTACTGGGAGCCACCGCCAAACCCCCTCCCCACACAGATCCCCCCCCACCCCCATCCTTCCCTTTACCCCGCAACAACCCACAGCCACACGTCCCCGCTGTTCATGAATAATCCAGGCGGGCCGACAGCCCATTGCACTCAGCTTTGTGGGGGAAGACGCCGCAACAAAAGGCAGGCAGCTCTGGCAGAGCAGCACAGATCAGAAGACAATGGTAACTAGTGTCGGTACGCGGAGGAGCAGGAGGTTGAAACTTCGGGCTGAATCGCACATCTGCAAGTCTGGTCCCATCTCGGTGACGCCAAATACCAGAAGGCGAAGGTTTCATTTTGGTCGTTGCCTTTCGCCGCAGATGTTTGGCCTGCAGAGCGCAAGAGAGGATCTCTTTAGTTAAGCTATATATATATATATGTCTGTATTTTACTTATCTTATTCTAGTGTTTATTGTCTTCTCTATCTTGAATGTTGCAGCATCACACCGAGACAAATTCCTAGCTTGTGTAATACTGTGTACTACATGAACAATGGCAATAAATAAATCTGAATCTGAATCTGAAGCTATTTCTGTCCTTCGATGCCAAACGGCAGGGTTAAGAACACCGTTTAACCCCATCAAAGTTGGATCTGAGGATGGCGTTTCTTTTTTTTTCTCTTAAACACGAGGACACCACCGAAGGTCGCCTTTGTCCTTGTTCAACTGCTGAGCCCCCTGCCAAGATTTTCTGTTCCAGTCCAGTTCACACCTTATAACAGCTTGAAAGTATTTGACATCTCTAAGCCCTCAGGCTCTGGAGCAGCAGATGTGGCTGGGCTGTGGCCAGAGAGGCAGTTATTGTATCAGCCAGCCGCTCCGTGGGGGGGCTGCTCTGATAAGGTGTTAAGGAGTGTTGTTCTGGTGCCATTTTGTTGCTGTAGCTGTCAGATGGTTCACAGTGACTCTGGGAGCCGAAATCTCCCAGCTTTTATGAAGATGTTCAATTTCATTAAGATTGCCCACGGTAGTGGGAGCATTTAATGATAATAAACTGCCGTTAAGCTTGTCTCTGCTAATTAATCCTCCGTTTTAAAGACCCACGCCATCATAATTACAATATGTTAGTAAATTTAATTGCTCCTGTGCTCTTCTGGTCTGGAATGGATATCAAACTGACACCAAAATTACTTCAATTTTCAGTTGAGTTTTATTTATTTTACATTAGTCACGAACAAAACAACAGTGACAATAAAAAGATCTAAGCCTAACCTTTTTTATAACAGGAGGAAACCTTGAGCAGAACCATCTCTGCTGGTGACCAGTGAGCTCGAGGTTGAGTGGAATATAAAAAGATACTGAAGTGCAAACTGGAGGCCCTAGGAGAAAAATAACTACCCCCAAAAAAGTCATTCCTATAATCGAAATTAAAATATAACTTAGTTCCTGTAGCCAAATGTGATGTGTTTATGGTCTGTTTATGAAAGCGCCTATTTCCACTGTGTGAAGTGGCCTTCTATGGGCTGTTAGATTATAAGGATAATTATAATTACGTAATGTAATTACATAATGACATCAACACATCATCTGTCAGTAGGATCTCTGAATGCACCTTGTCATATATGGCATCACTGGTTGTTCCCCTAGAACGTCACCCTGCAGGCTCTGTTATTGTTATTGGGGGCATTTACAATATAGTAGAGTACAATTACCCCAGGGTAACTGCTTACAGTTCAACCAATAAGAGCTCCTGCATATAGATGCGAATACAGAGCTCGTTGCTCTCTGACCTGAGCTTCATTTTTCCGAGCTGTTATCTCCCCTTATCTCCTGAACTCTGCGTTCCGATTTGATAAGTTGTAAAGAACACTACTGTCTGTTCTGCTCGTTGCCCGTGCCGTCGGCATTAAAGCCACAGACGCCGGTTTTAGCATCTGCTTGCCTTTGTATCCGCTGTCGAGGACAGTACGTGACACTTGTGTGACCCTGCGGAGTGGGAAAAGACCAAATGACGGCACACGCGGCCTCGGAGGATTAGAGCAAAGCTCTGTATGAAGTCTGTGACTCAGCACCTTTCTGTAAATCCACTGCTGCTTGACTGACAGAACCTCCAGGACCACAGACCTGCCAGCACAGGCCCGCGAGTGGTTTAGGTTCATCATGAAAGACCGCTTGGCATTAACCGAGTGTTCACTGGTATTAATACGCTCTTCTGAATCCCATCAGTGACCTCGGGGCATCACACTCGGAAGATCTAATCGAGTCCACGTGAACGCGCATTCAGCTGAAAAGCAATGTGGTTATTAAGCACGACTTCCTTAAACCAGGCCTGTGGAACAGTAAGCATGCTGGCCATGAGCTCTATTTCCAAGGCTTATAAAACTGTTATATTTCCTTACAGTAATCAGCTCAGTTTCAGAGGACTCTGTAGTTCCAGGAAGGCGGAAGAGTGTGTTTGCAACACTTATCCCAACAATAAACAAGCAGTTTACGAGGAGAATGGGATTTGATGGAGATACTGCCGAAGGTTTAAAACCAGAGCGATATATGTGGTGAAAGGGCTGTGTGGTTTCAGCCTTCTTTTTGTTTTATCTGTTCTGGCTCCTCTCCAGACTCTTCAGAAGCCGGTCAGTAGTTGCATCACTTGTCCATAAACAGAATGAATCACCTACCAATGAGAGTCTCCTGTTGTCAGAACTCACCCCACCGACAGGAGGACATTGGTACCCACAATACCCCAAACTTAAATGAACAAATTTCTGCAAGGGCCCGGGGCATTAGTGGAAAATGTCCTCGACATCTTGATGCAACGGAAGCTCTTTGTACGTGGAGACATGAGGGATTTCTGCAAGGTCAAAGGGCACGATTTCACAGAGGGGCTATAGGTCAAATGTTTTGAGCAACCTTTAATGAGGTGTGAAAGGCAGCGATTCCTCTTGCCTCTTCTTCAAACCTCACGTGCTCTTCTGCCTTTTAAGAATCAAACGGGATTCTTTCCAGATCATCACATGATTCCTATCCAAAAAGGATGTTTCCGTTGTGTAGCTCGCTCGCTAGCGTCCTTCAAAGCCTCCTGCAGCAGTTTCATTTGGACTGGCCCGTTTCCGCGTCCGATGCCTCGTCAATAATTTCTGTCCACCACTCCGAAGACAATGGCGGCGCGGCCAGTTACAGTTCCAGGATGTCTGTTTTTATTGAATGTGGGAGGAGGGGCGGCAGTGCACTCGTTAGCCTTTGCTTCCAAACCGTTACGCCACATTTATATGCACAATCTACTTGCTCTGGGACATGCGAGCGTTAAATACCTGGCAAGCAAATACGTGTGTGCTGCCTTTTTTTGTTGCACATACTTCTGACTCAGGCGTGCGTTTTATTGTTTACAACAAAGTGCCGCTGTCTTTGGTTGGTGAGCGTTCTTGTTTTCGTGCTTAAGTTGTGCTCCGAGCGCGTTAATACATTCACACTTCAAACTCTCAGTACAAACTTTGCATATACGCGCTAATTCTCTCTAAGACTCGATTAGGATTGTGTTTGTGTGGCCTGTGTTTTTCCAGTCTGGCTCATAAGCATTAGCACAGGATTTTCCTGTTGTGGGTATGAATTGATGGAGTGTTTAGTGGCAATTGCCAGCGAGTCTTTGATGACAAAGTTTGCTGCATGTGCGAACAGGCAGACGTAGAGAAACTTGGATTGAGGGCTTGTGTGAAAATGGCTCGACCGGCTCCTCTATTCTGGGATGTTAGTATTATTCAGACCGAATAGGATAGGATGGGGGAACTTTATACCCCAACTATACTAAACTATACTTTTATTATCATTAGAATAAGCTTTGTTTTTTGGATTATTATTTTATGGCATTTAAAAAAAGAAACTGATCACAATTCAATAACTCAAGTTCCCGACTGGCAGGTTACTGCTTGCCTCCAGGTTTTGTGTGTTTAATATTATTCTCTTAAATTAAATTTGTTATAACTGGCTGTTAAGTGCTTTTAAATAGTAATCTACATATCTCTGGTATGAGTGTGTATTATTTTACCAGCCTAAACTGTCCTTTTTAGGACTCAGAAACTAGGATCCAATGGGTTAAATGACATATGGTTATGAAGCTTGGGAAGGAAGCTGTGAATAAAATGGGGGGGGCGACCCCTTAACAGTCTGACCTGAGTGACATTGATTAGAATTAGAATGTGAAGTGTGCACAGTGGCATGGATGGGGGTGACAGGCAAATCTAATGCATGGCTGGAGGGGGCTGATTCCGCTGCTGATGGAAGGACGGGGCTTGGTGGCACTGCTGCGATGTAAAACATGCAGTTTAACATCGGTCGGCTCTTTGGAAAGATGCATTTTTACCTGTGGTTTTTCTGCACGTGTCATTTATGCCAATAACCCTGTTTTGGAGTCCGGTTTCTTCTAATTCGGACCCAGGCAGCTTCTCCTTAACTCTCCTAAAGCGGGAGGTATTCGGTGCACGTTGCTGCCTGTTGCTTCTGTGCTGATGCTTCCGAGTCTCCATCAGTTTACGTGGATCTGCCGCGCCGCGTCGAGCGAATGCCCCGACTTAAATAGGTCGGAATTAATGTGTCTCCAGTGTCGATGGCCCGGATGGCTGCTTTACTTTTTGCGTTGACATGGGTGGGCTTGTGTACATGAAGGAAAGCTGGAGGCTGATGGGGGGCAGGGTGAACGGCATGCTTTGGGGTTTAGAAGAGGAGGAGGGGCGTCGAGGAGAGGAGCTGTTTATTGGCTAAAAACTGCTATGGCTTTGCTGCATGACTGGGCATTTGTGACAGCTATAGTCCTGCCTGCCACATCTGCCAGGGACTCTGTGCTCCGAGCCAGGCAGCTTGCAATCAATCACTTGTGACCCATAGCTAAAGAGGCGGCATCAGGTCCGTCCTGACGGCCGATCTGCCCCTGAAATGTGCTTGCACGTACTGCGCTTCATCTGCGAGGGAGCGGAGCTGTAAATGATGGCCGGTAATGACAGCTCGCTTTGAATTTAGGACACCCAATCAACAAAAGTGCCAAAGCGTCCATTTTGTATGTGGACAAAAGATGTAGGCGGCGCAGGACACGGTGTGTGTGTTTTTAAGGTCGTATTACCTGTTGGTTAATGACTTTTTACATTAAAATGGGTTTTTGGGTCATTTTATGTAACATGTTTCTTCAGGAGACAGACCTCACCCTGCTGGTTTGTGTTGCATGTGGACAACGTGCAGCAGAAACAGGTCACCGCTCACGTGATCACTCTTCAGTGTTTCTTTTTAGCTTTTTATCTTTTGGTTAAAGTGTTTTCCAGCCCCAAAAAATCAGCCTAGTACATCTGGGAAGCGCTACAAAATACTCATTACGTAACTTACCGCTCAAATTAGCAGCGCTGGCAGACGCCCTGAAGCACGGCAGGGTGCACTGCAGGGCACTGTTAAAACTTTAAAGGTGTAAGATTTCCAAGACAGGAGGTGTTACACCAATAGTTAATAAACACTGTGTCTATTTCATGAATGCTTCATTCCTTCCCTTTTTTTCTCCCCCCCAAATAAACAGTACATAAAGATCCCAGCGCCGACTCACGAATCCCCTGATGCATTCAGGGTCTTCTCGTTTTACCTGTCCAGCGACAGCAAAGACAAGCCCCAGTCCAGCTTCGACTGCATTCACCAGTATGTCTCAGGGTAAGCCACCCGTTCCACAGTCGGCTCTGAATGGAAGTCGAAATAAAAACGATGTCTCGGCCAATAAAGGCCTGCAGCTGTCAGGCGGCCTTTAAAACGGGAGCGAGATTGAGGGTAAATGAAAAGCAAGAGTCGCTGCTCGATCGAAACTGCTGGATTTGTGCTCCGGTCTTCACGAATAAAGTTGTTTAACAGACACTAGAAATAAGAGACAAGTCAAAAAGTCTGCACACTTCCATCTGACAGACGGCCAGTTAAGTAGAGCCAGGGAATTTGTAAGCTTATACTCCTAAATCTCTCCTTTTTCTTCGCCTCTGGACAGGGAGGGCAGGGATCACCTGGAGGGCCAGGGCAGCATTCAGGACAAGATCACAGTTTGTGCCACGGACGACTCCTACCAGACGACCCGAGAGCGCATGTCCCAGGTGGAGAAGGACATCTGGAGCCGCACGGCAATTGAGATCAAACCAGGGCCAAGTAAGCTTCACGCCTGATCACTGCAGATTCCGCTGCGGCGTCCAGCAACGGTGGCGTCGGCCTCTAGGCGCTCCACGCCAGATAACCGGGCGGTTCATCTCCTCAGAGGGCTTCTAAACCGTTGGTCCTTCCCCATTTCAGCCTGCTAATGTGTGCCATACGGCGTGAAAGTTATCACATAATTGACCCAAGTGGTGTGTTGCAACTAGTCGCGTGAAAAACGTTGCAATTATTCTTTGGTTCCAGTCACCAGAAAATTAGTGCCAACACTTCCCTGCAGATAAAGCTTTGCTGAAATTGTATCTGCATTATAAAGAGGCGTCTCTTCCCTCCGAGCCATCCCAGTGAGCATTCTTTATCGGCTTGAGTCATGGTTTTTAGAGCCAGTGATGAAGCAATCGACCGTGGTTTAATCTTATAGATGACCTACATGTCTGGCCTCATACTATTTAGATGCCCGGTGTGATTCGAAATGTGTTATAAATATCTTGTTGACGTGTTTAAATGGAAAAATACTGTGCTCGCTGTGGTTAGAACATGATATTCCGGACATCGGCGCTACAAAACCAGCTGTTGATGCCGGTCCCAGCATATTACGCATCATTTTGCTGGAGAAAAAGCCTTTCACACACTCCCAAGAAGTACTGGAGGCCTCAGGTCTTGCCAGACGCATACCATTCCTGGATATTCCATTGAAGTTGTTTTTCTAGCGCTATAGCTGTCCTTCCGTCCTCATCAATGCCAAAAAGAGCAAAAAAAAGATGTTCTGGATCACAGGTTTGTGCCACATTCTGTGGCCAGAGCTCAGTTGTTTTGTGGTGCCCGAGTGTTTTTTATGGCACGGTAATGCTAGACTCGTGTGTATGGACCCAGTCACAATTACAGGTTGGCCTGTAGAAAAAATGTACACACGTTTCACTGCCGTATGATTTAAATCTCTGTTGCTTCAGGGTGAAAGAGTCACCAAAAGCCAAGCGAAATGTGTGCGCGAATTGGTTTTTTACGCTTTAAAGGTACTGTGAAACGGCCCAGTTACAAAGTGGTAGATTAAACCAGAGACCTCTCAAAGCCTCTTCGGTGCTTTACCGCTCAAAAGAACAAAAGATGTAGTTGTGTGTCACGTTGGAAATGTGGCGGTGCACTTTTTATTTTCTTTTTTTAAAACGCAGGAAGCGTATTTGCCTAAAATCATTTATGCTGATGTAAAAAGGATTTCCTGCCAGAGTCACTTTTGGAAGAGCAAATTGTTGGAGTGACATATTAGTACTGTTAAAATAGAGTAAATAGCCAAAACCTGTATGTAAATGTACGTTTAGGGAGGGGAACCAGTTTGAACCGTGCAGTGGAAGGTCTCCTGAGTACATTCGTTATGACACTTCGTCCATGCTGTCCCCATGGAAACGCAGTGAAGGTTTGACCTCGAGAAACCTCCCAAGTATGGGCTAATGTTGTAATGAGATTACAGTGTGACGATATCTATAAGGACTGCCTGCTGAGTCCAGTTGAATTAGTCCTGCAGCAGAAAGAAAGGGGCCCCTGTGCTGCTAGCCGTAGCCTCTGTGCGCTCTGTTTTATTTGCCAGTAGAACAAGGCTAGCGTTAGCCTTATTCTAGCGCACAGCAACACGTCCTGCAGATGTAAACACAGAGGGTTTCACATCAGAGCAGGGGTTCGTTGACTTGAAAAAGAAGTGACGCAGCATTTTTCTTGAATAACCTTTTAAGCTTTTCCTCCACAATAAGTCTCTCCTGTGCTATTTTCATCTTAGGTAAGTGCATTAAGGTCCAGAGGAAGCAGGCTCTGGTAACAGGCTCAGAGAGCAGCAATAAGCTTTCTCCGAGCAACAAGAGGAGCCTGGTTCCCAGCCCTGTGGCACACCGGCCCCTGAGGGACCGCATCATTCATCACCTGGCCTTAAAACCCTACAGGAAACCCGAGTTATTACTGTGGCTGGAGAGGGAGCGTGCCGGTCCAAAGGACAAGGCTGACCTGACCTCGGTACTGGAGGAGGTGAGACTTTGGACTAATGATCGGAGTAGATGCACAGATTAGCTTTGGGTCAGATTTTTTTTTTAAAAAAAAGCCACGTTTAACATTGGATATTAAAGAGTAGAAAGCTCATATGGGAATTCTGCTGCTCTCTCGCCCTGTTTAAGTGTCTCTGCCGTCAGTAGCGAGAGGGGCCGGCGCTACCGCTGCTAGCTGTAATTGGTGCTGTGCTTTAATCTTCTGCAGGGGAGAGTACTGTGTTTTGACATTAGAGGGTGGGGTGTCTCTATCTGGGACCTACTTTCAAAAGCCAAAGTGTTTAGTTTTGAATCAGCTGGATTATGGCGCATAAAGGCCGCAGCTCAAACTGTTCACCATGGAAACGATACAGACCCACAGAAGAAAGGCCGTGTTTTATGTAAACATACGGTGTGGTTTGTAGGTTTACGGCCTTCTCCGGCCCCTTTTACTGCTGTAATCTCTTCTCCTCTTTCTGTTTATTAACAGCGGGATCTGTCCTTTGTTTCAGGTCGGTAAATTGAATCCTAAAGACAACAGCTACGCGTTAAAGGATGAGTTCTACCGGCACGTCCAGAGAGACTGGCCCGGCTACCTAGAAGAGGAGAAGCAATTTGTCCACAGGCTGCTAATCAGGTGGGTGTTGCGCATTACATCTAGTTCATCTGAGGTACGCTCCAGACTCATCAGGGTTAATTTACTCACGAGCTCCTTCCTACCATGTGCCTAGAGCACCACCAGTGTTTTACATTTTTGGGTGAGAAATGCTGGGCGTGCTGCCCCCTGAGCTGAGCCAACTGTGTCCCTTTGTGCTCTGTCTTTGTGCTCCACTGGCAGACATTAGAGAGCAACTAGCACGTTTCCACAGTTGCTTTTTTGTTCTTCGGACCAAATTTGGGTATAAAATGCAGGAGAGAATGAGGGACGGATGCATTTTGACAGCGCTGGCAGTGCTACGGAAAGGCCCCTGGATTAGCGGAGATCTCCACCGTGCTCCTGCTGAAATGGGGAGCTTTTAAACGACTTCTTCTCTGGCGGACGGATCTTTTAATGGACACTTCAAAGCAGGGGGAAAAAATGTTCCTCCAGCGTGTTGCCAAATGATATTAGCATGGGAGCGCAAGGCCACGCTGCAGAGGGAGAATTGCTTCTCCTCGTATGTGTCGTCCCGCCAATAAAAATGCTCAACATTCACTTTACGGACAGTTTTGCGGGGGAAAAACCCACCAAAACAACCACGTATTATTGTGTCAGCCCCTCTGTTTACCACCCGCGCTCGGCCCTCGGGTTATCTCCTGTATTCCTCTCAATTAGGCTTTCCTGTTGCAATGCTTAATGCTTCTGAACTGCTCTCGCACCGACCGTATGACTGGGAAGCCACTGGCCGGTGGGGGATGGGTGACTTGTGACTGTTTAAGGAAGGAACTGTAGGAAGTAGATTACCAGAGAAGAGGGTTTGGTTCCTGCAGGAGGCCAAATCTGCTATTGTTCTGGTCCCTGGACCGTATTGGTCTTTGTGCTCCTCTTCTGGTTAAACTCATCATTGGATACACAAAACATGGATACAGGAATGCTTTTGTCACTGGTAACTATAAAAGAAGGATGCAGTTTTTACGGCGTCCTCAAAAATCCTTTATCGTCGTTCGATTGCTCGTAATGCTGCCGGTGTGTGTATTTTATGAGCCAGGCGGTCCAGGTCTTTCACCCCTCGTCTGTCCCACTGATGCCGTTCTTTTCCTAATGCTTCTTCAGGAAACTCCAGCAGCACCACAGTAGCCAGTTGAAGAGTCCCCAGTCCAGTCATTCATTCCACAAAGCCCCCGTGGACTCCCCCGCCTCACAACTCAGCCCTGCCAAGAATCTTTCGGTAATTGTTATATTTGAAATAACTCCCCCCCCCACACACACACACACACACTTCTTCTTTCTCAGAACAACATTTATGAAACTGTTCAGAAATCCCCACAAAATGCCAATTTTGGCTGTGTACTTCCGATGCTCCAGGAATTATGGTTCCTTGATTTTTAGTCCACATTATCAAAAATAAATAAAGCAGACATTTGATCACATACAAGATCTTGTTATCATCGAAGTTGTAGCTTCACCTGAAAATAGTTTAAATAGGAGGATTTATAACATTAATACGAAACTTCAAGGAAAAACTGTTACATTCATCAGATTGGTTAAAGTTGATTTAAAATAGCTGTATGTTAAAGCACTTTTAAGTGAATAACAAATCAACAGTATATAGTTTCTGCTCACCGTTCTTATTCTTATCTCCCCTCACAGAAACGCCCGCTACCCACCGACTCCTCCAACTGTCGGACCCCCAAAAAACTAAGACTGTCAGAGCATAGTTTGCCTCCACCGTCACCCTCTCATGGAGGCAGCGGCACCGGCGAGGCCCGGGGCTCCTCCAGCCACGGAAACACTGCCGCACAGGTCAAATTGGACTTTGACAAAGCCGGCAGCCACGTCCGGGAGAGCCCGAGCCGCCTGTGCCCGCCGCACAACGGCGGCGGGTCTTTGGCGCCGCCCAAGGCGGAGAGGACGGAGCCGGCCCTCGCCGCCCCGAGCCTGAAGATCCCGCACGGCGACGCGTCCGTCTGCGCCGAGCAGCAGTTCAACAACGGCCAACACAAAAAGAAGAGGTCCAAAAAGCACAAAGAGCGAGAGCGGCTCAAACCAGACTGGATCGAGACCAGCCCGGACCTGAAGCAGAACCAGGATAAACTCAGAGGTAAAAGGGCAGCTTTGTTTTTAGAAACACCTTTTTTATTTATATTTTACTCACTTATAGCGTGATTTGATTTAGCCAAAAAGAGCCGCCTGGCTGGGTTTTAGCCTGTGTTTTGATTTGCTGAAGCGGGGAGTGTGGTGAGGACCAGCGCCCCCCCTCCCGTCTGCACTCCGGTCTGTTGATTGACTGTGCAACAGCTGTTTGACCCGCGGTCGAGCGAGTCAGCGGGCTGCGTCGCCTGCTGCTGGGCTGCTGACATGACTGCCTGCCTTGGAACAGATCTCTTATCTGAGGCAGCTGAAAACGAGTCCATCAGCCTTGATGTGAACATTTGCGTTCAGGATCTGCTCTTTTTTTTCACTGCTTGGATGTGTGTTGTTTTTTTTTCCAGACCACGAGGGAGAGAAAACACCTGTCAATCAATTATCAGAAGAGGAACTTCCTGACTATTTAATGTAAGATAAATACACACAGCTACAGCTTGTTCAACAAGGCCAGATTTGTGCGAGAGTAATGATTAACCATAATTGTTCTCACATCGTCACCTGGTCACCAAAGATCATCGCTGCTGTCCCCATATTTTTGTTGGTCTTAAAGCCAAATTAAAGTTACATTTATAGTAGTACATAAAACAGAAGGGGATGTTTGAATGAAGTGGCACTAAAAAAAACCCAATTTTGTCACGTACACATCTGAGCAGAATTCAATAAATTTCATGACGTAACCAGGCTCACGCCGTCGCTCAACAGTGCCATCTCCTGGCAGGATTGAAGAAATGCAGTTGCTCTTTGAACGACGACTTTGGCCCAGATTATAATTTCTAGTTTATCATGTATTTATTGATTTAGAAAATACAGCACCATAACTTCACTGGAGCAGCGTCAGAAGTACAAGGAAGACTTCTGTGGAGAGTATGACGAGTACAGAGCTCTCCACGACCGGATCGGGGCCATCACGGAGATGTTTGTTCAGTTGGGCTCAAAGATCAACACGCTGTCCCCGGGAACACAAGAGTACAAGGTACTGACCCTGGCCAAGTACTTTCAACTGTCCTCTTTATAAAATAACAGCCATCACGACACCTGAACGGCATCATAATCTACTTCTGGAATCCTTGCAGATTATGGAGGACCAAATACTACAGAAGTACAGGAAATATAAGAAAGTAAGAATTGTTTTGCATTTGCTTGATGTAACTCTCTTTAGGTCTACAGTGGAGCCCACGCAGACTTTTATATTTAGGACTGTAGTGTGTGACAGCTTTCTTACACATAAATAGCTTTTTGGAAATCAAATGTTTTTGTAATTCCTCGCTCCTCCAGAAGGGGGCGATAGCGCCTCATTCGACTCTAGTATACATAAGCTCTAATATAAAGTAGAATGTTGTGTAACATTAACTTCAAAATTTGGTTGGAAGGTTAAGTAACATTTATGTTAGTAAAGCAGATTACTATTTAAAACACAACGCCTCCTGTTGCAGTTCAGTAACGGTGTGTAAACAGTGGGGAGAACAGTCACTTTTGGGGGGCCGAGTCGTTCATTTTTGGCAATCAGGGGCCTCCTTTGTTTCATTTCAGAAGTTCCCTGGGTATCGGGAAGAGAAGAAGCGGTGTGAATACCTCCACCAGAAACTGTCGCATATCAAAGGCCTGATCACAGATTATGACCAAGCACACCAGCTGTCGTCGTGACCGTCCTCGACCCCGAGCCAGGGCGACTGGACCAATAGACTCCTGACGCACCCATAGGCTGCCCCGCTGGGTCCTGGTGTTGCGGAGACACCAGCTGATGGTCGGCGGAGCTGAAGAGAGCGGCTGAGACCACCAACTCGTAATCAAACCCTTTAATGTGGTTTCTAAAGAGGCTGGATTTTGTTCTGCTGCGAAGGGGTCGGATCACTCACTAAAGGCCAAATCCATCTTTTATTCTAATGAAAATCGGATGCGATCCTTCCTGCCTAGTTACATTAGTATCCTTTATGTCGTCAGAACTAATGAAAGCTGATTTATGAAAGTATTAACTTGAAGGTACAATCAATCTGAAGAGAAAAACAGGTCTTTTAATGGGACTGATTGAAAGACAAAGTTTGTTACGGTGCAGCGCAGTGTAACCAAATCCAGTAGTCCAGATTCTTGGACCAGTTTCTTCGAGCCTAACTTTTCTGCCATTTTTCCATTTTTTTTCCACATTTCTAAGAAATGTTATAATGCCTCAGCACCATTTCTTCCAGTATGACCATGCTGGTTATAAACTAGTGCTACTGTTCGTTTGGTGTCAATGTCACTTACATGTAGCCTACCATGAGCTGCCTTCTCCTCATCCACTCGCATATCTCAAGTTACATGTCTCTTAAGGTTTATGATGCATATTTTCCTCTCGTATTACTTCTAACAATTACTGGAGCTTGGTGAGAGTTTAGAGGGGTTTTTGATGCGCTACTTTAGCTTGTCTGATGAAATACAATGTTTTGGTTTTAGTCTTAAAGTCTTAGCTAACTAACAGTAATTGCCACACGGTAGCATTTATTTTTCTCTTGTTTCTTTTTAACATTGTGTTTTATCACATATCTGAAGCAGTTTAAACCGGGTAAAGCGGCATGCTGCCCCCTAGTGGCCACACACGTCTTAGTTCGCTTGTCTGGTACTCAGTGGCTTCAGCTAGAAACAGATTTCAAGTATTGACTTCGCCTCAGTGTAGCTCAGAATTGTCTTAATAATGGTTTGAGGATGAAAGTGAGATTTGCCTTGTTTCAGCACAACGGTCCCCTGTTCTTCAGTTCTCTCTTCGGGGTTTAACCTGCACAGTTCTCGACATTCTAGGGAAATTTCTGTTTAGTCGTCCCATGCAATTATCCGTGTCCTTGTCTTGTGTATTTGACATCTTAAGTTATTTCAGTTTCAGCTGCTTTTAGTATTTTATAGGTTGTCAGATCATGACTCCATCATCGCGCACCACTATCAGAACATTTGCAGAAATCTATGGAAATTGTGCTGCACGTCTCCCGATTTCTCCATGGAAAAGGCTCAGTCGGCTTTACTGTGTCTTATTAACACTAGACGCATCTTAGATGAAATTATATGTACATATTATTACATCTGGTGTTCTGGGGTGTTTGAAGAGTTCAGACTTGCTTTGTTCTACGCACACGGGAACATTTCTGCGAAAGGAATATTTATTAGCAACAATTGATGTAAGAATTGTAACTGCAAATCCAAACTATGAAACCACATAAGTAATTAGGAGGCGGGGATTAGTTAAATCTCGACCTTCTTGCTTACAATAACGGCAGTCTGATCACATCATCATATAATAATGGCTGTTCTGAAGTGTGTGTGAGTCTGTGTGTGTGTGTGTGTTTCCTCAATCAAAACCAGACCCTGGATGAAGGGCTCCAAGTCCTCAACTGTGATTTGTTTCTTGTTAACTGGTGAGTTGAATCAGCAAACTGAAGGTGCCTTTTACATTCAGACCCTCTCTGGATGCAACTATCATCGGGCCAGACATATTTGTAGTTTCACACTGTTGCCACTTTTCAAAGTGCTTTGTTAATAAAAATTCTGGATTGAACTGACATTAGATGCCTTGTAAATGTATGAATTGAATTACATGTGTTGCACTACCGTGAACTGTTTAGGGGACACAACAGTTGATTATTTAATCTTGCAATTTCCTTTTCCATCTGAACTAATGACCCAAGAAAGAGGTTTTTATCGAATAAATGCCGGCTATTACTGAATATCTACTTAGAAAAAAAAGGCATCTTTGCAAATGTGAAAACAAAAATGCCAATCGCAAATGATTGATCTACTTTTAGAACAAAATGTCCTATTTATTACTTTGTATGTTGTTTCCCCTTTTTGGATTCATTGGTAGCTCAATTTTTAAAAGCAAAACTCTTAACAGTATGGTGAAAGGGAAATTGAATATATTTTTGCAATTTTAAAATGGTGAATGCTTTATCACAATGTCGTCTTCTTGAGAAAAGCTCTCAGAAAAGTGTATTTGTGTCGGTGTACAAAAAAATAAAAGTTTAATGTCCAAGTCATTGCAGCGTATTTCCTCTAGGGGGCAGTATCGCGCTACTTGCCAACTACAGCTGGTTAGAACTACACTAACCATGTGTGAATGGGTTTTTATTAAATTTATGACACATTATACACACAGACTCCTGACATCTAAAGCTTTAAGGCCTGCTATTCATATATTTAATTTGATAACTTTTCCCAAAAGAAAATATAAATACCAGTAGATGCAGCACCACTTCTACCCATTATATTAAGAGCTTAATTACAAAGCGCTCATTGCATCATAACATTCAAGTGTTTTAAGAGCATCTGATTGAAAAAACCCTTAAGAAAATTACTTATAGCAGTTTTACAGAAATAACAGGAAAGAAAGATGTGAAATATCCTCATTTCAGAAATTACTGTGGAAAAAACACATTTTTAACCCATAACAGTTACCTTTTAAACCAATGTGTTCCTTTGAAACAAGCCTTTTTTAAAACTTAACTGGTCCCATTTTAAGGTTTAGTTACAATTATTAATATCCACAAGCAAACAAAACACCTAAACCATGTCACACTGTGCTCACATTAGTAAAACTGACCATTTTCTTAAAAATAAAAGTGTGTTTTGTCTGGTGTAATTGTGTAAGGCTTTTGACCCCGGGTCATTGACTGGGCCAACATTACCAGAACTCTGCAGTAATAAGTGTTTATCTCTAAACAGCATTCAAGGTTCATCTCCAAATCATTATCAGGGTTTGATTCTTAACTGTGGCTGAACAAGAGTCAGGATCCCGATCAGTGAGGAGATAAGACCACAGAATCCCACCACCCCTGCATTCGTCTGGTAGATCCCCAGCCGATCTAGGGGAATGAAGAGATCACACAGGTTCTTGAGCGTGTCGGCGCCGACCTCAGGGTGCGATCTGAGACTATCCAGCAGCAGAAAGAGGAAAGCGTCCAGCTGAGGAACCACAACGTCGGCCACTTCTGGATTTTCCTGGAGATGCCGATCCAGTTTCTGCCTGAAGTGTTTGTCCCTCAGCCTCTGGACCATCAACTGCCCGATGGCGTAAACGTCTCTGGTCAAATTCAAAACTAGCGACAGGAAGTAGAAGCGTGAGGAATTCAGGCTCCATCGCTCTTTGTCGATTTCACGGATGAGGCCGACGTTTCGAGCCCAGAGCACATTGTCACAGATAAAGTAGAAGGCGCGGCTGAAGTTGGCTGCAGTCAGGCACAGGCGGAGCACACGGTCCGAGAGTCGCACGGTTCGCTGGGCAGCCTCAATGGAATTCACCGTGTTCCCCAGTCTGAACACTGAAAAAGGAGGGAGATGTACAGAGTAAGCGTGTGTGTGTGTGTGAGTGTGTGTGTGTATGAGAGCAGTCATCAATTTAACATGAAATGTCAGGTCATTTCCCAACCATTTTATTCAATAGACTCTAATCATCATCAAGCTTTAAACCAAACTGTGCTTTGCCTCTTTGTTAATTTACAGAATAAATTAATAACACTGGTGAAGTGGTGGCTGATGTGTGTGTAAAGGTCGCTCCTGTAACTGCAGCAGTTCAGACGCTGTTGTCCACACAATCATCTGCCTGAAACACGCACAAACACCACAGCCATAAAGAGGCCACAAAGACCACAGATCCCCACCGGTTCAGCTCTAAATTTGCCCGGATTTTGGGAATATTTTAGCCAAAACATCTGATACAGAGCCCGCCTGGGACGCCGGCCAACATGGAGCCAAACGTTTCAATTTAACATCAAAAACCGTCGCATTAGTCTCCGTGTGAATTGGTAAAAACCTGTTTTTCTGATTCAGGTCAGGCAGATCAGAGCTCTGATCTGGTGGAACTCCAGCGTGACGGCGTTGGGTACTTGAGAGGGAACTTCAGGAACAAAGTGTCTGATTACTCCATCAGGTTTAATACAAGATTCCAGATTTGTTCAGCACTCAGAGCTGTGGACTAGAACAATAATGGTGGGGCGAACGGAGGAATTTAACTTGGACGTGTCGACAGTCTATCGGAGAAAGAGGACGGCTAAAAACAGAAAAACAAGTTATGGCATCAGTTTCTAGACCAGACCTTTAAAGAAGGATCATATTATCCTCTTATTTTCCGTTTAACTGATTCTATTTCGATTTTAATAGTTTTGTGGCTCTTGCAAACTGTAATGAACATATCGGTGTGCATATATAAATAGGATCTGTGGTTTAATCCTCAATCCCACAGATGGCGAGAATAATAAGCAATCACAACACAAAAGGTGAAGCATACCTCTCTCAGCATTCAAATTGTCGATTTAGATTGAATAAAACAATCAATAAAACAAAATTGTGATGCAGAAATGGTTGGACTTACTCATACTCAAATAACAAATACAGACGTCCGTGGAACTGCTGTTTATTATTACCCACTTAGCTGTCTTTTACTTGAAAGAATGTAATTATAATTGGAAAATACTCACGTTTTCGTCCAGCGCTCATGCTGGCTTCGAGGCCTTTGAGTTTAGCCACGAGATCCTTTTTCTCCGGGTTATTTCGAAGTAAATAGATCGACAGTGCACAAGCATACTGGGTGGCTCTGAAATAATTAAAGTCGGCAGAGTGGAAGGGTCCAGTAAACACAGCATTTGTTCCGAACACACTGACATGACTACTTACCTGAATATACGGTCCCTCCCTTGACTTTGATTCGTGAATTTAACAACCGCGTCCATGCCGGAGTCGTGCAGAACAGGTTGTTCTAGTTGACTATAAATCCGATAAAAGAAGCTTAACTTAACGCCACTTTCCGGGTGACATAAAGTCGTTCACTAGTGTGACACACAGCGTTGGACCCTGTAATGCTGGTGAGAATTCAAGCAGGGAAATCTGAAGTTCGGAACTTGTGCCCCCTTCACAAGTCGTTTCTGCGGACGCATGATGCCGGGGGCGGTGTACAGCTCGGCTCTTTTGCTAAAAGCGTACATGTTTCACTCCGGAAGGATATTTGAACGGACACAACCCGAACGTATTTTTGCGACGGACTAGAGCGTAGGCGTGAAATAAAGGGTTTAATAATGGCCTTTTATATACCACTTTTAGTCCCGTTTATGCTATAGTCACTGGTAACAATGTAGTTTGTCTAGAGTAGATGGGGTGATCATTAATACAGCGATTAAATAGAATGTATGTCTAAAATATTTGTCGCAAATGTGGATTCACGTCAAATGCAGATTAGACAAATAATTGTCTAAACGTCACACTGAAGATGTAAAATACTATAAATTATGTATTATAAAATAGTCCCACCGTGATAAGAGCATTTTAATTTGAACAAACGATACTCCCCGGTCGTCAAAGGTTCAAAGGTCGTCATTGTTTGCTCTCACTATCTGCCTATGATTGCATACAAAGATTCACAAAGTACATTACATCCAGTCTGATATCCAAACATTTTGAGACTGTCAATTCATGCTATCAGCACTGAATTATAGATAAAAGATGTTTATGCAGATGCTGCTTTAGAAAAAACAAAAACAACTATATAAATATATATGACAATTTATATGTATTGCAGTCACTGGGTTAAACTCTTGCCTCATTTTCTCCATGAGTCATATAGATGGATAACACTTTTACACAATCCTGTATATCTACTGCTAATAATAATCATAACTAATGAACAATAAATGAAGAATTGGAAAATATATATTCATTTATTTGTTTTGGTGACTAAAGTTTCCATTTTTAACTACCCAGCTGGTCATCAACAGGAGGCTTCCCCATAGGAACCTGGTCCTGCTCAAGGTTTATTCCTGTAAAAAAGTTCTTCCTTGAATAAAGATGATTTGATTTAATTTTTATACAACAAAAGTTTAGAATGATTTTAAGAATCTATATAGTTGAATGTATTGACTTGCTGAAAGATTTGAAATTCAGGCCCTCATGTTGCCTTTTCAGCTGTCCTTTCCTCCTCTGTAGAGGTCGCTGTGCTTCAACCCTCATTACCATAAAAGAAAAATCCTGCTCACTCAAGTGAACCTGAACTTCATATGGCTCATTTCGTTGAATATTTCCTCATAAAACTTTCATGAGAAACAATAGAAGATGCCCTCATGACAAATATGTCAGTCTGTAAAAGACACTGAATAACTTTAGAACTTAAATACAAAATCTATCTCTAATCTTTTCCCCCTCTATTTCATTTGATCTCACAAATTAAGAAAAAGCCCTTTGCATTTTTGGACTTTTTGAATGAATATGAATAAATCCCCTGGTGGGGTGGGGTGGTCTTCATAGTGCTGAAAGCTGACATTTATTGCATATTTAATATCACAATTAGACAGATCAAATAATGAATTATCAAACACACCAGTCTTAATTTGATAACACGGATCACTGATTCCAGAACATTCTGCTCTCGATCTGCTTAATATGAGAAGTTCAAATTTCAAAAGTTCAAATGCGCGTGCGTGTGTGTTTGTGTGTGTGTGTGTGTGTGTGTGTGTGTGTGTGTGTGTGTGTCCAGCAGTTTCCCTGCGAATGCAGCAATATCCCTTCAGACTTCTGTAATCTGTGTGTGTGTGTGTGGTGTGTGTGTGTGTGTGTCTGTGTCTGTGTGTGTGTGTGTGCGCGCGTTCTTGTCATTGCTAGATATTGAGTGCTAAAACATTTATTCTACTAGCAAAGTTGAGTCATGAATAGGAAGTGAGGTTAAGGTTGAGGCTAGAATTGGATCTTTCTGTTTCCGTATTTTACTGTGTACATAGGACCCAATTTTAATTCATTTTATATTGATAGTTTTACTTTGCCCATCTGCACTGTAAATGAGGATTGCCTCAGTGTTTAAATCAAGCTAATGCATGAGATTATATTATACCTTACTTCATGAAAGTAAAAGCATGCATCTGTGTCAGATAACCTTTTAGGCCTGTTCCAGTTAAGGAAGTGGGAGCACCTCATCATCTGAACTCAACCCTTCTGAAAGCACATTAACAGAACATTGAACCTCTATATCATCCTTAATAAAATCATACTTACATGCCAGTTTTAGGGTGTTCTGTCGTTGAGTCTGCACCTCAGTCAAGCACCAAGTGCATTAGGCAGAATAAATGCTTATTTAAATGTCAAATAAGCTCCCATTACCCTGGATAAAATGAGTCATTTGGTCCCTACTACCTTACATTAATAGAAGTCAGTGGGATTCTTTAAAAACATTTTTTTAAAAATAATGAACCAAAATAAATGTGTTATCAAAAAGGCTGGTGCCGGAGATAATTTTCCAGGCTCTATTATCTCCTCCTGGTTTGAAACGTCTGTTGAAAACAGCCAAGATTCTTCAAACCAGCATGTGAAATTTTTAGCACCACCAGAGAGCCTTTACACACAACAAAGATGCTCGGAAAAAAGGTTTAAGTCTGTTTTTTAACAGCACTTTTGCCTATCTTTTGGAACCTAAAGCCCTCAGACGGTTGAATATTCCATAGCCCAAACCTCCTCAGAATGCTGATACTGACTTACATCACTGAACTCTCTTTCTCTCCAAATTTATTACGTATCTTCCTGATGGAAGCCTCCCTATTATTTAGTGTTTACATGGCTTCTTGTTACATCTCACTTCATTAATTCATGTCTGCCTCTTGTCGAGACTCAACCAACGGTCAATGCCAGCACTTTTCAGGGGCATTAGACTGTCACTGCCTGTTGCTCTGCTCACTTAGCTGTCTACTCTTCTATGTGGGTGATGTTTTCGCATCCAGATGCTGCTGAACCACTTGAAGATGCATTGATTTCAGACAGCAGCAGCTGACTGCTCCACCATTTCCGGCAAGCCGAAATGCTCACCTGTGGAGTGCATCTCTAACACTTTTACACCGTGTGCCATGTAAGCGGGTACTCTGACTTCAATATCTGACCACCATGAGAGAGAGGCGTGTGCCGCTGTGGTAGCCCAACTGCGGGCCTTATCTCAATGTTACCAAACAATGAGTCATTTACACCTCGAAAGAAAATATTTATTTACCCTAAACACAAAGAGGAGTTCATTATAGAAATGACTGTACTTCTGCCTGGTTCATTTTCTGGCCTAATTACACGGTTTTAGGGTTTCAGGGGATTCTGCGAGGATTTATTCAAGTTTTCCCTGTTAGATGCGGCTGACTGTGTGTGCTGATTGGAATTCTCATATAAGGTTTCATTATAATTATCTGCTCCTTTTCCCGAACAGCAGACTCCTCCATTAACATGTCCCCATAGAGATTTTAATTTAATTCCGTTGATTACATTTCAAACTGCACTTTGAGCTGTAGAAGCCATATCATAGCATTTTCATACGGTGATTATGAGGCATGGTTTTAGCGTTGTGATACCAGTTATCATGCAAGGATTAAAAAGATGCACCCAAAACAAACGATACGCAAAAAAAACCCCAGCAAAACAGAAAATTACAGGTCAAAAGCGGAAAATTACATCTATCTAAGAATTGATGCATTGCTGGGGTTTGGGGCCCAGGGAGAGCGTGGGAGTTTATAATGGAGCGCAGCCTGTGGACGTCATGCACACACAGGAAAATGACATTTTAAATCCATCTAAGCAGTGAAGGTAGTTTGCTGATGGTCTTTGTTTCTCCTGAACAGGCAGCAGAATAAAAGAAGTTTCCCCAGTTCCTTCTGTGAAGTTGAAGGGTGATACTATTTTGTCACCTCAGATGAATAAAAAAAACTTCAAAATATTCATGCTTTCCCCCCTCAATGCTGTCAACTCGTTTCCATTCAGTGGCAACTTGTTACTCTCTTCCAGCCAGTCACATATAAGCTGTCAACACTGTCTTCACCACCTCATCCAGGTAGGCCCGGATGTCTCACCTCAAACCATCAGAGCAGAAGTCAGAAGTTGTCACGCTCAGGGCATTGTTCAATGGGCTCACTCTGATTCACTGGTGACGGCTGATTATCCGCAGAGGTCAAAGGTTAACCTCCTGAGACCCTGCATCTGTAAGAGGACATCACATTCCTGCCTTTAATTTTCCATACCATAGGTCCTATTAATCCTCTCACTTGTCATAGTGTCAACTCTGGCAGTGTGGCAGCCATTTCCTGGACAACTCTCCCCCATGCTTTATTAAAGCCATATATTTGTTATTAAGTCACAGTCTGCTTCATTCCAATCAGGACAAACCAGTACAGTTGTTGCTCTCTCCTACGATTCCTCGTTTTCAGCCTCTCTTGCCCCAGGCCTTGTGTTCTTTCCCACCTTGTCCCTCCTGGTTTCTCTCAGCCTTGGGTCTATATTCCCTGTGGTTTTCCAAAGAAAGGTTTTTGGAAGAATAACAGATCCGTGGGAACTTAAACATGGACTATATTTTTTTGGGATCTATTTCCACATCTTGCTGCGAACTGAGCGTTGTACATTTACGTTTTGTGTCAAATACACCTCCACTGTGTCTTAAACACACGTGTCAAATTACATCCATTTCTTCTGAGCCACTTTTTCCCTTTCAGGGTCCCTGGGAGAACATATGGCCGTCACACATATGGGCGAAGGCAGGTTATGGGTCGCCAGTTCATCGCAGGACCGTATGGAAGCATTTGTGGGTTCAGTACCTTGCTCAAGGGCTCCTTAGCAGTGCATTAAAGGTGTTTCGGCACCTCCCATTACTACTCCTCCTTGTGTCTGCACCGGGGGCTTGAACCAGAAACCCTCTGCTCCTCAGCCCCGTCCCCCAACAGATTGAGCTACCAACACCAGGGACAGGATGATAAATTTGATACCTTTGAAAAAGGCAGACAGACTAACGATGAGCCGGAGACTTTAAAGCATAAAGCATTAAAGCCTAAAGTGATAGAAGATGAATGGACAGAAACATGGCAGATTAATGATTAATAGACGGCTGAGAAATGAATCTAAAAGCTCATTTATCAGCTTGAAATTTAAAAAGGAGAAAAAAAATACTGGACCAACAACTAGAACTCTTAGATTCGATTGGAATACTCAGTTTTTGTCTTCCTAAAGATTCTCCAGACCAGGTCCACAGTTAGCAGATGTGCTGTCTAAAGTCGCTCCATCCTGTGAGATGGATCCAATCAAAACTGTCAAAATCGGCAGGAAATACTCAAGCTGGGAATGCACCTTGAGAATTCAATATGCCTCTGCAAATATTTCATATCCGCAGGAAGCCTTTGAAGGACATTAAACATGTCTTCTGTGAGTCACATAGAGCAACAATCAGCTTTCTGCTTTATTGACTAAGACAAGTGTCTCTTGTGGTGGACTCATCTCACCGCTGTGCCTCTGTAAGCTCCTTTATCCATCATCACAATTAATATGGTACCTGAAGAAGAACCTGCAGCAGCCGGAGCTGTCCATCTCTATTCAATTACTATCATCAGCATCAACAATCGTGCACGCCAATGTGTTATGTGTCTCAAAGGAAAATCTAAGGCAGGAGTGATGGTAATGAGTTTGTTTTTCTTGACAGCGACTACTCAATAATTCTATTTTTCCCCCCTGAAGTTTCATTTTCAGGGAGCGTTTTATAAAGTGAATGTTGTTGTTTTTTTTTTACTACAGCTTCACAACAAATAGATCAATGAGGATGAATATAATGTGAGGGTGTTTGCTGATGTTTTATTACAACCAGCCAACTGTATTTTCATGATAATGGCAGAAATACAATGAACCAAACTTCTTTGTGCTGTCAGAGATGAAGGTTGCAGCCAGTTATCAATGTAACCCAGACAGGAAGTCCGAGGCTGGTTGTAAAGGGTTTAAATGTTCACAGTTACAATTTTTCATTTGCGATTTTGACTTTGACGGGACCCAGTTTTCTGTTCAGTCATTTCATTATTAAAATTATCATGAATTGGCAACACTTCCAAGACTGTTTTGGCTGCTCATGTTTTCTTGTTTTCATCATCTGTTGGTTCAGGTTTATTATATTAATATGATTTATGTTTTGTTTCTTCCAAAGCCAATATTATAAATTACATATACAGTATTTATAATGCATGAGATTTTCTTTATTTGCAATGGCAATAAGATTAAGATTAAGATTAAGATGTACTTTATTCATCCCCGTAGGGAAATTGAATTGTAGTAGCAACCTATACAAAGTATAGAAATAGAATAAATAAATACAAATAAGATTAGAACGTTATAAGCATATATACAGCATATATTATAAGCATATATATATAATATATACATAATATAATATATACATATTAGCATTATAAGCATATATACATACATATAGAATAAAATAGAAATAAAATTACAACATAAACATTAAAACAATTATTGTTATTGAATGGTTTGGATCTGAGCTGATGCATAAGTCCGGTCAAGAGAGCTCAGCTCTGACAGAGAGGGATGAATTATACAGTTTAATGGCGGACGGCAGGAATGACTTCCTGTCCCGTTCCTTAGAGCAGCGAGGCTGCAGGAGTCTGTTGCTGAAGCTGCTTCTCAGTTTATCCACTGTGTTATGGAGGGGGTGGGAGGGATTGTCCATGATTGTCCTCAGTTTCAACACCATCCTGTCCCTCACCACCTCGTCCAAGTTTGCAAGTCTACAGCCAACAACAGACCCTGCCTTTTTGATGAGTTTGTTGAGTCTGTTAGCATCTTTTGCTTTAATGCCTGCACCCCAGCACACTGCAGCAAAGAAGATGGTGCTAGCCATGACAGACTGGTAGAACATGTGGAGCATCCTGCTGCAAACACTGAAGGACCTGAGTCTCCTGAGGAAATAGAGTCTGCTCATGGCCTTCTTGTAGACAGCATCGGTGTTTGTGGACCACTCCAGTTTATTGTCCAGCTGAACACCCAGGAACCTGTAAGATGAGACTATTTCCACATCCTTCCCACTAATGCAGACTGGGGAGGGAGGGGACTTGCTTTTACTGAAATCCACCACCATCTCCTTCGTCTTGGACACATTGAGCTGCAGAAGGTTCTCCCTGCTCCACCTAACAAAACTCTCCACAAGGTCCCTGTATTCATCCTCTTGTCCATTCTCCACACACCCGACTATGACTGTGTCATCCGAGTACTTCTGGAGGTGACATGTCTCAGAGTGGTACTGGAAGTCAGCTGTGTAGGTGGTGAACAGAAAGGGGGAGAGCACAGTTAAAAATAGCAATAATACATTTTTGAGGCAACAAATATAAATGAAACAAATGAAAAACCTGTAAACATAACACGGAAGCATCTGATCTAAAAATAAAACCAGTTGTGGTTATTATAAGACACGGCCACTTCATGAATATTCAAATTCCCCTGCACGCCATGTGGTATCCTGGAGCCTGGGCTGAGGGCTTCTTCATTTCTCTTCATTTACATCCAGAAAAAACTAACTCAAACATCGTGAGCGCTGCGTTCTTTCACATCAATTATGACTTAACACCTGCGGCGTCTGTAGATATGGAACATAAGAGCTGTTGGCGATGCTACGAGAATTCTTTGGAGCTGTCTCGAGTCGATACGGACATATTTGTCCTTCCATACGCCTGAGCTGCTGCAGCAGCTGTCATCTACACGGACCCATCACAGTGACTGACGTCCCTGAGGCCTGAACCAGGTAGATGTTGGACCGAGCCTTAAACAAGGGTGGCATATGTTGACGGCCCCAACGGCTGGTTAAGAAAAACTTTATTTTTCTGCCTGTATAATTAACTGAATCATCTGGGGGGACTATTTATTATGATCATAAAATTATTGGACGGACTATAAATGTTAAAAACACGGAGATGTAACTATATTTAACAGGAAAGTCTGACTGACTGACTGAATGAATGAATGAATGAATCTGAAATACATGGAAATTCAAGTTTATGACTGTACAAAGACTGTGTGTATGTGTGTGTGTGTGTGTGTGTGTGTGTGTGTGTGTGTGTGTGTGTGTGTGTGTGTGTGTGTATGAGAGAGAGAGAGAGAGAGAGAGCAATCCATCACATCTGGAAATAAACTAAAAGGTTTTCAGCATCACTAACAAAGATCATTAAATTACATATTGAAAGTGTGCAGATTTCCGAGACTCTTGTCACTATTTCACACATTTGGACCAAGAGCACGTTGTGCAGCCATGTTTCAGCCGTCACTTGACTGCTTTTATAGTCCTTACTCGTGAATAATGCCAGCAGGTAATTAGGCAGAAAGAAATGATGGTTCCCGACTCACCCACGTAAATACATTTGATACAATTGAGTGCCTGGAAGAAAACTCTAAGTATGAATTCCCATAGTCTTATAAGTCAGTATGTTTCTTCTTTTATTACATCGGCCTTGCCCAACGTTCCTCTCTTACAGAGGAAGATGATAATGATAATAACAGTTCAGATGTTTGGCAGCATGTCCAGGCCCAGAATACTTGAGCTCATGCTGCAGTGGGGTGTAGCGCAGCCTCAATATCCAGTCAGCGGTGTGATATTAGGTGCGACACGCTGACAGTAATGATGTTGTCTGTGGGCTGATCCATCTAATCCTGACTTGACAGCATTCATTAGTGAGATACAAACCTATGTTGTCAGCCCAGGTCGGATGGTGCTTCTCATTTCTTCCACCTGTACTTCACAAATAACACGTTTACCTCAGCACAGGGGGCAAATCTGCTCGGCTCTTCGTTTATATTTGGATCCCAGTTCTTATGCAACGACTGGATCTTGCCTTTATCCGAAAAGGGTGAAGTTTGGTTTAGATGATATATTTATTTCCACGGGTGGTGATTTTTTTCTCACTGTTGCAATAAAACCCCGCCGAGCACTAAAGAAACACCGACGTGAATCACACACGGGGAGCTTATGAGACACTTCCGATCATCTCAGCACTTCATCTGCCAGTTTCTTGTTCTTACTGGTTTTCTTGGCCATTTTGAATATTTAATTTGCATTTAGTTAATAGGAAGATGGCTTCCATCAGGCCCGACATGACCTTCGATGCGTCCAGATGGGAAGTACAAGCTGTCAGTCTGCCACTTTGATTATAGTTGGTCTATCATTTTAATTATAGCCCGACACCAAAAACATCGCTAATAGAAAACACAGGGCGTTTGCTCTTATTCGGGTCCTGCAATACTTTGACATTTGTAATCGTTCAGATTCTACTTTGATGACCAACGATGAGTCGGGCTTTAAGCAACCTCATCATCATATCAAAAGGCAAAGAACAACTTCAGACGCCTCTTCTCATGCCCCCGTCTCCTTAGATGAACTCACGGAGATCTGCATCCTGACTGGACCATCAGACCACTTCCTGTGCTGGTGGTTGCTCAACCTCAAGCCCTTCCTGTCCCTGGCGTGGAGCTTGCTGGCTTCTGGGGTGTTTGGTTGATCAGAGAGGAGGCCGTTTACCTGTCGGGTCTGACTGGGCCTGAGTTGTGATACATTAAAGATAGAATGGAGCCAGTCCTGTAGTTGACAATATTGAGTTGGGCCATTGTGGTGAATGTGAGTTCTGTCTGGAGACAGTTCAACTCATACCTCAATCCATACCATGCCTAACAAAAAAGATGCATTAAAATGGCTAATGGATAAAAGTTAGAGGGGAAATGAGTTTTCTTAATGTACATTACACATTAAACAGCGACTGTGTCTGGATGGAATGGCAAAACTGACACATAAAACAGCCCATTATGAGAAAATCATTTATGCTAAAACACATAAGATTCAGTAAAAGTTAAACACAGGCTTCTGAGGAGAATTCCATAGGAATTCAGAGCAAACAGCCAACAAAACAAACCAGCGCATGCATCGTTTGTCACACCTGTAGGTGAAGTTGGCCCTTTTTTGTCCTGTCTCCATCTTGGTTTTGTGACTTCCTGTTTTATTTTGAAACCAACTCTCCTCTCGCCACTTGCTTTTCCTCATGTGTCACCTGTTCGATTGTCTTCCCTGATTCCTGATTGTTTCCAGCTGTTCCCCATTACCCCCCCATGTGCTTATAGTCTGTGTCTCCCTTTGTCCTGTGCCAAGTCTTTTGTCCTGATCACCAGCCTGTACTTCATAGTCACGAGGATCTAGTCCTTGAAAATCTACAGTGCGATTGTTTAGAGACTTTCATAGCATTAGTTTTTCTAGTTCCTCGTAAGAGAGTGTTTTTTGTTGGTTTTGCCCCTTTAGATTTCTTTTAATTTAGTCGGTTTTTTGTTTCATCCCTCCTTGGAGGCGTCTTGAGTTTCAATAAAGACTGTTACTTCCTGAAACTAACACAGTCTGTAATTAAACTCCATATATTCCTATGATTTATTATCTATTCTCCACTCTCAGTCTGACTAATCCTGTTGAATCTAATTTCAAAAACAGCTGGATCGTTTGCATAGTTTGACATTACAGGCAGGCAGGAGTGTGTAGATTATTGCAATTCTAAAAATATCATACGTACCACAGTCCTCAAATTAATTTATAACAAAAATCAGCATCAGTCTGTGTGTTAGCAGCGGCAGATACACACAGGACCGAGCAGATTTGACCAGAACGGACTTTACTGAAAACATGGCAGTTGAATAACAGAAAGAACCAAAGATGAAAACCTCTTCATCACAGCAGGCTGGGCAGCACAAGCAGACATCGGAATAAGTTGGCACAGCAGGCTGAGCAACAAATTGGCAGAGACGGAATTGGGAGCAGTCCATTTACCAGCAGGCAGGTGTGGATGATTACCTGGAGAGCTGTTCCAGGTGTGTAGATCTCACAATGGGAGTGAACCAGGAAGCAGCCCCGCCCAGCCTGGAAACAGACAAGGAACAGAAGGGGGGCACTAGGGGAGACTCCGAACACTGGAGTAGGAAATAACCGCAAATATAGATGTTGCTCACGTAGATAAAATAACGAAATAAAAATCTAAATGACAAACAGGAAGTCTCTGGGCACAATGCAAGCTTCCTTCTACCTGGTGAGAATGCTAATTACTGGATTAAATGATAGAAAAAGAGGGGCATGAGAAAATCTCATTAATCTTTCATGATCCTTGGAGATCCCTCAGTCTCCTTCCACCTTTATATCTGCTGTTGTTTTTCTTCATTATGATTTCACCAAGCATTGGAGGGATCACTCATCACCATCATTTGAGATTTTTTCCTAACCCCATTTCTTCCCCAAAGACGATGATTTCCCCGCCAGCCTTCCAGTTTTTAATTTTATGGGTTTTTTCCAGCTTCTTAGATGTTTTCTCTGCTTGATGCAGCCAATGATTTGACCCATCTCAAACAGACTGACATCTTTTCCACCATCACAGGATGTTTCTTTCCACATGGTTTGAATTTAAGCAGGGAGAAGCTACTCCCTGCATCATTCGGGGTTAAATAACCCGTTGCCAGCTAAAAGATAATCACCCGTGCAGTAATTATCCAATTGGGGGCTCCCACCTGTTTCCTAAGTTAAAACCAGATGGCTTTTTTTTTGACCAGGCAGTATAATTCTGCTATTGTCTCTCCGCAGAGGCAAATGTTGGATGATAAATCTTTTCTGTCCAATTTTGGTCCACTTAGGTGGCCTACAGTCACCAGCTCATGGGAGTCCCAACAGTAAATAATCAATATTTCAGCAAGTGCAATAATGATTGAATTTCTGCAGCAGCCTCGCGCAGAGAAAGATCCCCTATAGGGTGCTGTCACTCTATAATGCACCACCCTGGGGCAGGATTTGACATGATTAAAAGCCCATCGCACGCCGTATGTGACATGTACATTTTGGTGTCATCAAGGAGTATTTCAGGACGCAAACCTTAGCGTAGCACGTACAGAAGAGGCACCAGACAGCGGCCTTGACGCGTTGAGAGGAAATTAATTGAGTCCTTTTCTCCTGCATGAGTCATAACTGTCAGTCAAGCTGTGAAGTTCAAAACACTCATTCGTATGTTGGAAAGAGTGAAGAGATATTGGATGAGTGTCATGATGGGAGCCACGTAGGTGGACTCACATCATTACAGACTTCAGGAAGCTTCAGGAAATGAAGGATTTGGGGCGGAGTGAAGCACAAGCGATACGCATGTGGCATTTTAAAATATTTATTTCTATTATAAATGCTGCTTCATTAGCCGGACGCGAGCAGCAAACAGCAAACAACCGGTCACATAAGTAGAACTGCACAACAAAGCCCCGATCACGAGGAGCGATAATCTCATAATTATAGTCATTTTAGGTTCCGACTAAACCGCCACATAGTGAAAGTTGTTTGATATGCAGTCCAGAAACCCACATTAAAGATCAAACTTAAAAATAGATAATTAGCTGGTTTTCGAAAACTGCACCAGCACACATAATGGTAATTTGCATAGTATAATTGGAGTTGTTTTCAGTCCATTTAGTCTTTTCTTTGTTTTTTTGCAAACTGTCAGAATTGTTTGCATGGTTTGGAATTCTGTCGCCTGAAATTTTAGAGACACATTTAGCATTGAAAAGAACTCTCTCTCTCTCTCTATGTCTCTCTCTCTCACTCTCTCTCTCTCTATGTCTCTCTCTCTCTCTCAAATAATAAATGTCTTGCGGGACACAACAAGACATCTTAGCTGCTGTTTTCTTTGCTTATAATAAATAACCCACCACACACTCCATCAAAAGGCTGTACAGTCCATTCAAATCCATAAATTTATTTGTGTATATGCTTTTTATCTTAATGCCATTAAGATCTGTGTCCTTAATCACACTTGGTGAATATGACAGAATTCCCAGGGTCGGCCCCTTTTCTCTGCTGAACAGGCCTGAGCCATTATTCTGCTCTGTCACTTGATACTGAATAACTCCTGTAAAAATCGAAAAGAGTTTTAAGTTTCCTTGTTTCATGAAGGTGCATCATCTCCTTCACACTCACCCTCAGACCAGCCAACATTACAGCTAACATTAATTTGGGTTTGCTTTTGGCCCAGGTCTCCTCATATGGAGGATGCATGTTGCATTAACCTCAGGTTAATTAGAGCCACCAAATGACACCTAGTTTTGAGTGTGTGTGTGTGTGTGTGTGTGTGTGTGTGTGTGTGTGTGTGTGTGTGTGTGTGTGTGTGTGAGTCTGTGTGTGTGTGTGTGTGTGAGTCTGTGTCTGTCTCTGTGTGTCTGTGTCTGTGTGAACAGTTTTTCCTGGGATGAACTGTCGACCTATTGGAGGTCACATACCTCTCTTACTGCCTCTAAAGCCACTAAACCCTGTAATCTGCAGGCACACATCAGCTCGACTTGTTTGTGTGCTGATTGTGTCCCCCTGCTTTTACGCTAACACACATTGAGTCGCTGAGAGGCAGCTGATTTCTGCTGTCTGAGTATGCTCCCAAAAACACTCAAACACTGCTTGATCCTTCTGCTTATGGCAGATAAATAGAACCGAAATGCGTCAAAACACCCAGAATTTTGCATCACTGAGACATGTTGTGTGTTGAGCTGCTGAGTTCTTTGCTTTTAATAAATAACCCTCCTCTAAAAAGCTATCCCATTCATTAAAATCCTTCAATTTCTTCATGTATTCAGGATCTGTGTCCTTAATCACAATTGGTGGACATGACAGGAATCCCAGGGTCGCCCCCCTTTCTCTGCTGAACGGGCCTGAGCTATTAAACTGCTCTGTCACACGATACTAAATAAATCTTAGTAAAAAAGAGTTTTTATTTTCCTTCTCAGTATCTGTCATCTTAATTCTCCCCTCTTTCATTTTCAGACCAGCTTTTCTTTATTCTGTATCGTTTGCTTCTTCCCTACACCGATTTAGGTCTCATGTTTATTTATTTTTTGTCATGAGCATGTTTTTAAAGGTGCCCTGTAAAGAGAAGAATGTTCTGGGTTTGGTGTTGGTCCATTGTTGTTCTGCATGTTCTTCCTGTGGTCTGGATTCTCCCACAACACTTTGAAGGGGTAAAAATGTTAAAAGCAGGTCATGGTAAACACGACATCTTTATTGATTTAGAGATACACATTTACATTTGCGTGGGTTGCACACATCGCCGCATAAATTCATATCGAACTCAAAGCTGATTCCCGTCGCCTCCACAATATCAAGAAGGAGGGAGTGTTGTCCAAAACACAACAATAATAACGGCAATAAACACAGGCTCGGTCGAGGACCAATCAATAACACATCAGTGACATCGTGCACAAGTACATTCAATAGCAGGGAATTTCAAAATATTTATTCAAGAGGCATTCCTGGTCGGTTATTTTAAGCTTATTTAATAACACAAATCACCAACTTTTGAACTTTTGACACCACTGCACATGACAGGAAGTCACAATTATTACTCAATATGCCATAATCACAGAACACCACATTAAAATAAATATAATAAAAACAATAAATGACACTATACAGCAACTGCTGTAAGTGCTGATGTGGTTTTTTTCCTGAATAAATTTGCAAAGTATCTTCCTTTTTTCCCCAATGACACGCTCAATAAGACACGCCACTCACATTTACAACAATAACTCAGATTTAACGTTTGCATGGGGCAGTTTGCAGCACATGATTATCAACGTCAAAACGATATAAGACGGAACAAAGATTAGATTGGCATGAAGGCATTGAACACATGAGCGCAACAATGGGCGTATTCACATCAAAGAAGGCAATTTTCTTTTCCCATCCAAATGGATCGCTGCGATATTTGTCATGAAAGGCTTCATCTCACCAGCGATTAGGAGCTAGGTTCTCATTTATCGAAATCCTTTAAAACCATTACATCTTGCTCACTGGGATAATTGGCCTTGAGCGGCTGTCATCATTCACCTCCTCTTTGTCTGTCTGGTAGCCACCTGAGGCATTATGCAGATGAGACGATAAGCGCGTCATGTGTACGAAGCAAGTGTTGTTTTCCAGATCGGTCCTTGTGTTCGCAGTTCGACAGCACCTTTTAAGACCTTGGTGAAGATGGATGGTAAACAGACCGTAAGTGATGGGGTCTAAACACGCGTTAAAGAGGCCAAAGATGAAGAGCATGTGAGTGAGCGAATGGGAGACCGTCTCCTCCATTTTCTCAGGAAATAGCCAGTACCACAGGCCGAGCAGGTAGTAAGGAGTCCAGCAGACGATGAACGACGTCACGATCACGATGCTCATCTTCAGAGTCCTCATCCGGGCTTTAGGGATGTTGTTGTGGGAGCGACGTAGGTACACGTCTTTTGACACCACTGGGAAAACAAAACGTGTCGTCAATGACAGTTTGGGATTCGTAAAAACACCAAAATGGCCTGACTCACAGTTGTTCCTGGCCATGCGGCTCGAGATCTCCACCAGGATTCGCGTGTAGCAGAAGATCATGATGACCAAGGGCAGGAGGAAGAGGCACACGAAGGTGAACATGTTGTACAGGGTCTCCTGCCAGCGCTGGACGAAGCTCCCGTGGGTGGTGCACTGGGTGAAGTTCTCGGGGACCGTGATGGTTACGTTGTGAAAAATAAACATCTGGCCGGAAAAGAAAAGACAAGTTTGGTGAGTGATGCTGCCAAATCTGTCCCGGCAGATGGGATTTTAATGAAGCTTGATCTGTTAATTGCTACATAGAAATTATGCAAGTGGCTGTTTCATGTATACATGATGGAGAAGACAGGACGACAGAGGCTGCACGGTTGTTTTATTAATTAAATGACAACTCGGCCGGTCAACTATGAAAGGAGGGTCAATTCAGCACAAGAAAAATAAAGGTCCTGTTGCATCATCAGTTACCCTTCACGGTGCTGAGATGGCATCATGTTCTTCCTTCTGAAACATTTAATCATCTCATTGCTTTGAGGGCAATTACTGAGTGTGGCATCAGTATATACCATCCAGAAGGCAGAGGTATGGAAACGCTGCCCCAGGTTCTGATTGGTGGAGCAGAGGCGTGAGGTGAGGTGGGAGGGTGTGTGGCTATGGAGGGCTTTGATGGCGAGAAGAAGGACTTTGAAGTGGATACATTGGGGAAGCCGTGAAGGTTCTCGAGGATGGGACTGATGTGTTTGTGGTGGGGAGAGCGGGTGAGGAGGCAGGCAGTAGAGGTGTGGATATCCTGACGTCTGTGACGCTGGAACCTGAAGAGAATGGTTTTACAGTGGTCGATTCCGGATGGTGACGGTAAATCAAGGATTCACCAGCGGGAGGAGGAACATTACTTGTGGAGAACTTGTTAGTCACATTGAGTAAAATACAATTTAGTCATATTTTACCATTTGGCAGACAATTTTCTCCAAAGCAACTTACATTGAGTCACCGTCGTTTGATCTGTGTGAACCAAATACTAAACTACCTACAGAAGAGGGATGTAAACTTGAGAGAAGGACAGACGAGGTAAGAAGAGATTGAAGGAAAGTACCAATGTAGTTTGTTCCCACAGTCAGAATATTAAATTAAGCACTTTCTAGTGCTTGTGTGGGGAAATCTTGGGTTTGTAACGGCTGCTATCTTATTAGCATGCAAACGATGCAGCTGTTATCATCGCTACTACAGAGGAACATCTGCAGGTACCGGATGTAAAACGACCTTGTTTGTGACAGGTAAGGCTCAGAATATAGAAGATGTTGTGGGGGGGGGGCAAACAAGACCGGTTCATATTTCTGTGTTTTATAAGGTCCTGTTGGCTGAAATTGATGCTGGTTTCATTTAATTTTTTTAAACGTTTGATGTTTTGGTATTTTAAAGGAAGCACTTTGACTTTCTTTGTGATGAAATGAATTTGCCTTTCCTTGATCTCTGTGATCAAGAGCCTGGGAAGAGAGGGAACCCTTTACAATGGTAAAGAGCCTATTAAAAAAGCACTTAAAGTCAACACAGATAATTGCAATTCTGGAGGACGACTGGAACAGGTCTGAAAAGAGCACCGATCCTGGCCCAGACACTCCACCGCCACCATGTTAGAGCTGACATCAGTGTGGGAACTTTCCCTGCTCATCTCGGGAGTGTGGCTCCGAGTCCATCTTCCCTGAGGAGGAGCATTAATGCAACCCCACACACCTCTGACTACACAATCTGTTTTCTTTCAGGCGCACATGTTTCTTTCATGACATGACTGGTGAAGTCAGTCAGAGGAGACTAAATTAATCCTGCTCGTTAACAAGGGTTTTTTAACTCTACGGTGACGATGGATTTGATGCCACTTCTTCTACGATAATGCCGTCAGGTCTCGTGTGCAGTTCAGGACAAACTGCACAATGTTGAATGATCTGGTTGACTTAGTAGGTGCGTTTCCAAAGAGACGAAATGCCTGAATGGAAGGCTCTGAACTGATGTGATTCCAGAAAACCTGGAGCTAAAGCTTGAGTTTGGGAGTAAGCTGCAGAAAATCAATAAATTGTTTCATATTTATTGCTCTGGGCTCTTTCTCTTGTCTCATATCACGGCAAAGCCTCACTGAATACCGTTGCAAAATCAAAAACAATAGTTTCAAAGAGGGGCAATGGTGCAAAATCCTCGAGGATTTTTAACAACACAATTTACTGATGATGACAAAAAAAACCCTGCTTTTTAAAGCGGCTGTCTGCTTTTATCAAAAAAGTTATATTTCTTGTCAGTTATCTTACAATACTATTGTATCTGCACAAAGCTGTCCTGTATATTTCTATATTACAGCATGTTATTGTGTAGGCCATCACATTACAGTTGATGAGTAACAAATGCTTTATGAGAACGGTTTGAATTGATTTCAAGCAAAGTATTACATCATCTGCATAAACACAATTCAAAATGCGGAATGCATTTGAAATATGTCCATAACAAGTCTGCAGTTTGACGTATTTGAAAGTTTGTATTCCTAATTACACGCCTAGAAGGAGACTGAGGAGCCAGTTAGGCTGTTTGCCTCGTTTAACATTCACCTCCCGTCTTCTTTTAGCTCTGACAGTCCAACTGCAACTGGGAGAAACTTTAGGTTTCTAATGAGTCAATATTCAATTTCTATGTAGAAATTTGTAATCTCAGGGGGGCGGAAGGTCTTAACTCTCTAACCCCCCATTATTCAACAGATCGTCTTTGAAGAACTCCATGGAGATTCTTGCTAATACATCTTTTTTCCCTTCCAAACCTCCGCTCCCTTTAAAAGAATGCGCTATTTCGGCAAATTGCCAGTAAAAGTGTTTAAAATGTTCTGTTACTGAATGCAGCGAAAGCAGAAAAAGTAAAGAGCGAAAGCCTTTTCAGACGTGAGGACCTACAGCTGCCAAGTCATGGAAAGAGAATCAGGAAGAGGAGACAGAACGCAGAACTTTCCAAATTTCGGAACACAACCAAGAACCTTCTGGCTGTGAGACGAGAGCGCTAATGACTATCTTTTATGAGTTATTTCTGTTTCTCCTCAGTAAAGCAGCAGAGGGTTATAAAATACTCAATTCACATGGACATATTACAATAACAAATAGGATAAAACTTTATTCAAGGCTAAAATAAATATCAGGGTGACTCTCTTCTATATCTGTGCCGAAGTGGGAAAACTGCTGCGAAGGTCTAACAGGCTTATCAAACTTCAGGCAGGAGACATTTGTGCAGCACGCTAGGACGCTACCTTGACTCATACATTAGGAAAGGACTAAAGAAATAAATGAGATCACAAGTTCAAAAATACCTGGCTGTAATTGGAAAACAGGAACATTACAGATGAAACGGTAACATTAATTTGAGACATAGGCGACTAAACCCATCACACAGAGGCTACTCTATTTAAGATCCTGGCTAGTGCATTAGATTTAATCTCTTCATCTCTTTGGTATGTATTAATTTGCAGATATTTAAAATACAAAGAGATCTGCATTGATAGCACATCTGATTATTTTATTCTGATTACTGGCGTTTTAATAGAAACACACTTCTTAGGGTTCGGAGTTCTTAGAGTTGGCTGTGTGAGATCTCGGTGAGCATTACGGACATTAATAGTGGCATTGAGCTATACTGCAACGACCTTAGGATGAGAAAATAGGTGATGACATATCGGTACACAGATGTAATGGCGTTATTGTTACGCTGATAAAAGAGTTTTTGGCTCATTACCGCTGCAAACATCTGAACCACAGCTGACAGGAGAGTCCGTGTGCACTCCTGCTCGACAAGTGTCGTCTCTATCAGGGGGCTTCAGGTTGTGCTCAGTGCCTAAAACAAGAGCCAGGGTGAAGGCTTAAAAAGGCTACACCATAAATACACTCAAATGTGGAACAAATTGAGACTTCGGCTCGGCTTTGTGCTGGGTGACTCCCGTTAATGAACAATCTAACACCTGGCAGGAAGTTGAAATGAAAGTTCCATATGACAGATTTCCACTCTTTTTACAGGACCTTATTGCTACAGCACGTTCGTGTGAACAGCCGTGACTTAATAGGTGCTCTCTCACGTAATTACGTATGTGTGTAGCAAACTCTATATAACACCTCTCCTGGGGAGCTGCTCCAAGACTTCCTTTTCCCTTGAGGGCACTTTTCTGGTAGTTGCATCACCAGGCACCAGTCATATGAGCTGGCTGACAGGGAAGACTTAATAACGTTCAGCTTTTTGATTCTCTCACAACAAAGCTTTGCTTTGCCAACGTGTGTCGTGAGCGGAACAGGTTTACTTTTCCCACTGCTGCCTTCAACATCGCCTGACAGATTCCCTCTATAGCTGTGTTAGTCACCATATATGAACCAAAGGACATCAGCCAAGGTCTAAAACCTCAAGTAGAGGTTAAATCATCCAGCAAAAATGTCGCTGCTACGTACATAACTACAACTGCATTCCCAGTTTCCTAATTCCTGCTTTGTAAATATGCCAGGAAGAAATTAATTAAGGCAATTATGGTTCTAGACACTGCAGAGGAGTCTCTCTACTCATGCACAGCTATATCCCTTTTGTTAAGTCTTCCTTTTTACATTTTCCCCCGGCGCTTGGGATCTTGAATCTGTCGCTCTTGTTAACGACAGTTTTTCTCGCTTCCATCTCTTTTCTCTCTCCACTCAACACTTTCCTTGTTCTCAAGCCTCGCCCATTGAAGTGATTCCTCATGTACCTCTTTTTTTTGGGAATTATTTTGAAATGAGAGGATTATTTTAATTGAGAAGAGTTCTATTAGCAATACTGCCTCTTTGTTGGCTCAATTACATCGAGCACTTCTAATTACCAGGAAGATTTGACCAAAGCATAAACCCCCCAAAAAAACCTAATGACTAATTAATTACAAAAAGATTTTTGCCGTTCGCCACTTCCATGTTGTTCCGATGGAATTGTAATAAATAACACTTTAACGCTGCGTTCCTTTCATTTTCAGCCAATGATTGAGGAGTTTCTCAATTGCTCCTCGTTATCTACGAAGTCGTGGGAATGAGTGGAAATTAATTGCGTCTTCTGAGCACGTGACAGCTGTTTTTCCCACTGACTGCAGTCATCAGTATTCCACAGGTGTACAACCTCTGAGTCTTCTGTGTCCTCTGCGTCTCCACAACGGTTGGAAAAGCAGTTCGATATTCAAGATTTGAGATTTTTGTTGTTTATATGCGGTAAAATGACAGAAGCACTAATTGGCAATGGAATTCTTTGGTCTCGGGCAGCATACTGAATATCGCGAGAAGAAGAAGTGAAAAAAGATCCTTAGAAAACATAAAGTGCAACACATATGCATGGTGGAAGAAATGTGCACATTCTGATGTGCCAATGTGACCATAAGAGAGTGCTTTTGGTTAAAGAGCACAACATTCTTATGGGTCCAGGAGGAGCTTTATTTACCCATACATGGACCCTGCTACTGTCCTCCATATGCCTCTTCCCACAATGAGAGCTGCTGTCATGGTGATTTTATCGGTGTATTGTTGCGTGTATATTAAGTTTAGGACAGATCCTCAGTGATGTGGACCCCTCAGTTAAAAGGCAGGAGAAAAATAACAACTTTACACGGAGCTAAATACATGGCCGCCATCTAAATTTAAGATAAATGAAGCCAGGGAGATTTCAGGTTCAGACCTGCACATTTTACACCGTATCTGCTTCTTTTGAAGAAGCAAAGTGTAACTGCATAAATCTACGCAGACTCGACTGTCTTTCCCATCCACCCTGAAGAGACCCTGTGCCTGTCGCTTCTGGAGACTCTTTTATAAGCAGAGCCACAGATATCTCCAGTTCAGCCGGTATAAATTTACAAATCTTAGATACTGACTGTGCGGATAATACAAAAATCCTCAGCATTGGACCATTAAAATGTCTCTGAACGTGAAGACTGTTTACCAGTCTTGGTTTAAACACAGGCAATAAACCTGATATTCATAGTGTGTTATGGTCTACGGGGATGAATAAAGTACATCTTAATCTTAATCTTAAAGGTCATGATCATCAGCAGTTTATCCCAGTAAATTCCCAGTAAACTTCTGCCGCCCAAAGATACGAGATAATGAAAGCTTCATGCCCTTCAGTTTTCAGCCAAGAGTATAAAAATCCCCACAGAAGGTTCTCCCTCTGCTAATTTGTAGTAAGTCCACTGTCTTGACCGGTGCTGGAACATTTCGAGTGTTTGCTTAACTTTTCCAGGAGGCTTCTGGTCCACATTGCCTGGAAACTATTAGACATGATGAGAGTTTTAAAAAGCTGAGGAGCCACTTAATTTACATTCGACAGTTCAGATGACCGTAGTTCTAGGACTCATGAATTGGGTGTATATAAGTCGGGACCAATTAGATCCCTGGGTTTGTATAAGCATCCTCAGAATGTGAATATAAAGCAGTTTGACTCAAAATGGGTATGAGAAATTCATTCCTTGACCTGGTTTCGGCGAGTGGTTTTGCTAACGCACCTTCTCAACCTTTCACCTCAGTGGGTGAGGTTTTAGTTTCACCTGTGCAACAGCTGATTCATGCATGTGTCGTAGATCCGTCCAATGACGTCAAATCTGGTCACAGTGCAAGTAAAGAGCAGCGGAGGAAGGCTCATCACAGCAGCAGAGACTAACAAGAGCACCCACGCCTCAATGCACAGGTGGGAAATGTCACACTAAGTCATTAGATTGATGGAGCTGTGCTATGACGCAAGGCAGGGGGATTTTTATATGGTTTCCAGCCAGGAACCATGTGTGCGTGCTGAGCAGAGGTATGGATTTTTGTTTCATCACGATTTGAGCAGGATTGACAGGGAGACCCTGGATAATTAACCTCCACATTTCCTTTTGGTAAACCCAAATTATAACACTGTCTGAAGTTGCATTCTGGGTAACCAACAAAACAGGGGACTGGCACAAGCTCTGCGCCGCCTGCAGTGTGTTCTCTCCTACCTGTGGGAGTGAGAGGATTACGCTCATGGTCCAGGCGACAGTCAGCATGATTTTGCTTTTCCTCTTGGCCTCGCTGATTCCCAGAGGATTGAGGATGGCGGACTGCCTGTCCAAGCTTATGACCACGGTGACGAAGGCGCAAGAGTACATGGCAACGAGTTTCAGGAACATGAGCAGCCTGCACGCCACGTCTCCAGCCTGCCACTGCACCGTGATGTTCCACACCGCGTCCACGGGCATCACGATGAAGGTCACCAGCAGGTCCGCCACCGTCAGGTTCATTATCAGGATCCTGACGTGAGACTTGCGCTTGCCGCCGTTGCTGGCGGCCCAGAGCACGACCAGGTTACACACCGCCGACACGGCGCACAGGCTGAAGGTGATGATGACTCTGACTTTGGCCGCAGTGGAGAAAGTGGGCAGCTGCAGCGCATCTCCGTCTGCGCTTCTGTTGCAGCCCGAGGTGGATCCTGTGCAGCTGTCATTCAGCGCTGGATCCGTCATCTGGTGGAACATGGTGAGCGCGCAAATGGGAGTCACAGAAGCGCCGAATGGGTTTTTACCGTCCAAGCAGACACATCCCAACTTCAACTGTGAAAAGAAAAGAAAGAATCAAATTGTCCCAGTGATTTATAGGTTTCAGTGGGACTCCCCTGGCTCCGATCAAACAGGATCACGGACCACTTGTGCGTTAATTAACCAATAACCATGAGGTGTGGCCACATTATTAAGTCACCCAGGGGAAAGGGAGAGACAAGTTAGAAAATACTAAACAGTGAATCGCAACTTCCAACTTCTTTCTAAATTGAGGCTCAGAATAAGCACTTCTAGCAGGCAAAGGAGCAGACAGGCGTCTTTCAGCGCTGACAGAAACAGCCTACCTGCAGTTATCGGTGTGCAGCTCTAATGGGGATCGCAGTCTGTCGTCCTGCGGCTGCGGCAGCCCGCTTCATTCCTCCGCGTAATGACGAGCGGCGGTGCAGAGCCCATAGGATCGGTCCACGAACCGCAGGGGGCTCCTTTTGCACGGAAAGGCGGGTGAGAGGATCACATGCAGCCCCCTCTGTCGGCAAGAGCGGAATATTTGGATTATTATCCGGCTCTCGTAAAGAAAAGTACATCGCTGACAGAGAGCGCGCCAGCGCATCCAGGTCTAGTTCTCCGACCACCTCTTGCAGCGACAGGTTAATTATCAGGACCAAGATGCACATTTGAATAACTAAATAAAAGCAAAACATTAATGACAAGTCAGAATATTGAAGAAAAAAAACAGTGAGGTTACTCTTAACGAATTGTCCTCCCTGTCATCCTGGTGAAGATGATCTCTGCAGCTCTCTGCCACCTTCCTGCGCACCCTGGCTAGATTAGCATCAGCTGCTTCTCCCTGGTGGCACCAACAGACCATAGAGCAGGAGACAGTGGCACGAGTCTGCAGTCTGGCGATGGAGATCTCCTGAGAAATAAAGGCTATTCCGACCTTTCTGGGCACAGAAACACCCTCCCACACGCCCCTCCACACCTGGGGTGGAGCATTTTATTTACTGGATTTCATTCTTTTTAACTGTGACACTGGTGCCACACGGAGGCCGTTCGCCTCGTGCCCCCTCTAAAAGTTAAGAAAATGAAAAACATTCATCAATATTTCGCTAGTTCCCAAAGCAACACCTCCGCCTGTCACTGACTTGTGATAAACAGCCCTTTCCCACCCGATAAACTACCTCTCACCTCCAGGAACAGTGCCTGACCTGGTGTGTGCTGCAGGGACCTTAAAGCCATTTAAGAGAGGCGTTAGGGGGAAATAAATCCACCTCTGTCTTAAGATCATGCCTAAACTGCTAACAAAGACAGTTGTGCACATGCACCAGGTTCACCAGTTACTTTACACGTATTGAGAAGAACAATTGTTGTAATTTTGTTACTAATTTATCCCCGCTGGCACATGAGAAGAAAGCAGCCACAGGAAAAACTGAGACACTCAAGTCCAAGTGATTATAAATGCACAGAAGTCATCAGGTGAAGTAATACAACGTGCCTGTTTTTCTATCCAACACTTTTAATCCCTGTGTTGCTTTTCAGCAAGTGTTAAATTATAAAGTGTCCAGTGATTATGAGACCAATTGAGAGCTTGATTTTTAGTGGTTAGGGTGAAGCAAATGTTCTATGTTTTAATTCCCTTTTGTTTCGGCAACCCAATATTTATATAACTCTATGACCACTTTCATTATATCTGATTTGTCCATCCTCACAAACTCCAGCCAGAATAAAAACCAATAACCCAGAAAACACCACCGACCCCCCCTTTACAGACCACTTTTTATTAACATATTGTCACAAACCAGGACAGTTAGTGGCGACAAGGGAGTCCACACATTAACGAACAAACCAAAATCAATTTATCTGTGACTCTCATTAATAAACCATAAATAAGTATCAAATGAAATGCCCGATGTGGGACGAGGGGACCCGAAAACAGGTCTGTCTGGAAATAGCTAAGGGTCCGAGCCTCCGTTTAGCCAACCCTTAAAACCCACGTTTGAACTGGGACAACCTGAGCTGAGAACACGTCCCAACCTCCACCTGGGGAAACTCCCAACCAGGGAGCAGATAGAGGGGCAGGGCGCCACAGTCTCTACGTGTGCCTCATCCGGTTTGATGCACGGTTGCTACCCAACAAGATCTGCTGGACTCATTCTAAAGAGCCATTAGCATGTGCAGCTTGACTCCTCGCTTCAGTCATGGTCACAACATGAAAAGAACCATCTAGTAAAGAAGATCAGCTTTTTTGAGTCTGTTCAATACTTGAACTGTTGAATTCAATGTAGCATGTATCTACTTTATGTTTTACAGTGAATCATTTTCAGCAACAATGCTAACATTCTTCTGGTCATTCACGTCTTACTAATATTGTTCTGCTACCAATATGTAATAATAATAATAATAATATAATAATAATAATAATAATAATAATATTTTTCTGAAGGTCACATAGGAATAAAACCTGGCTTCCAGCTTTGTTATCAGTGACATTACAACAGTAGTAATTCCTTTTACCTCCAGTAACCACGGAAACACTCAACCTAACCTAAAAAGGCTTTTAATAAATATCCAGTTGGCAACCAGAGAGGTCAAATTGCCTATAATTCTGCAAATGTGTGAATAATCATGTGAAATGGTTGTTTTTTAAAGGCTATAAATTATATACGATTGTATGCATTGTGTATGCTTCCATCAGCAGCATCGACCCCATTGTTAAACACACCGAATAAGCAAGCGTGTCTTTAGAGAAGAGCAAGAATCAGTGAAACGGTGATCAATGCGATGGAGGCCGCAGCAGCAGAGGAAGGATCTATCTGTTGGAAATTTGGGTGATTAGCTAGATAGCATATCAAGCATGTCTGACTCCGCTCTTAGAACCCGTCGCTGGCACCGTGTTGTCGCCTGTTTTAAGGCAGAAGAGGATGCTGAGGTGTCGCTCGAGGACTGGGGTCTTTCTGAGTCTCCAGCAACAAGGGGAAATGTTCATTTTTCAAGAACTGGTGGGAGACAGAATCCCAGCCTGAAGCCATTTTTAGCCATATCTAGCTGAAATGATAATTAGGACGCTTGCAGAGATTGAATTTACCTTCTAAACATCCCATTTTTTTAAATCTTCTCTCCTGTCCTAAGGATGACTTTCCTTTTTTATATTAAAGATGAAAACATAAAAAGACTAAAATATAGTATTGAATTGGAATTGGTTTTATTACTTTTTAGGCTTTTTTGTGGCTGAAGAGCTAATGGTCATTATGTTGCTGTATTAATTGAATCAGCTTCAACTACGTGAACAGGAAACACAAACGCTCTTGTAATTACTTCCCTGGATCTTTCCTTTTTTTAATAAAGAGGTGACTGTGGGAAATGATTAATGCTGATGTGTGACTCAAATTGGTAAAGCTGAGCTATTTTCACTCTGACAGCCGGAAACATACGGTGAACGGGTTCCAAAACAAATATAGATTACGAGAGAATCGCACTTGATGCCTAATAAATCTTTTAAATACCACTTCGATGCAGAGTAACAGCAGTTCATTCATCAGGAGGCGCACAAGCCTGAAGCATCGTGACAGGTGAGACCAGGTGGTGTGTTAAACAAAGTGAGGAGAGGTGTTTGTGGATCGATAGATAGGTGCAGTTTGAGACTTGGCTGCTCGCGTGCATGTGGTGATACGCCGTCACCATGGCAACAAACCTAAATAAAGTACTTGACGAATGCTTTTTAGGCAAAACTCCGCAGCTTTTTAACGTCAGGAGATGTCGTTGTGCGAGATGTGTTGGTCTCAAACCACATAAATTCCTGCCTGGCTTTGAATGTTTCACATTTTCTTGGCAATTGAAGCACTCTAGTGGTGCTTTAGTCTCTTATATTCTCTTATATTCTCATTCTCTTATATTTTTGTCCCTTCTTCCAGCAGCAGTAGCAGCAGCTTTATTTGCTGGCCTGTTTTCAGCTACTCCCTCTTTTATCCCTTCACCTTCTTAACACTAGCGGCCATTTTAATGGAGCATTAATTATTCCACAGAGGCTTCTTTAATTCGATGAACGGCATATTTATCATCACCACCTTGTACTGAGAGCGTCAATAGCTCCCTCCTTTGCTCCTCTTTTTAATGCACTGGGGAGTCATTATCTTTGCATCTGACATATGTTCCAGGTGGATGCTGTGTGTGTGTTTCATTTCAAACTCAAAAAGTGCATCTTTCCAACGAATAAACCACAAAAGCTTGACTAAAAGTCCCAAATTGCTCTCAGCGTCCCACTGAAATCTCATTTCAGTCATTGACTTGATGAACTTGTGAATGCGGCTTAAACGAACAAGTATTCCCTGTTGACTCCAGCCCGTGAGCTCCACCAGTCTCACCACGATGAGGTGGAGATGCTGCACGGGGGGATGTAGTGACACGAGATAATTAATGCCTGCTGCCCCTTGTTTGTGTTGATTTAAAAGCAGGCAAACAAGAATTACGAAACAAAAAGATACCAAACAAAAGGTTTTAAGAGCACATCTCTGCAGGGAGCTCCTGGAGAGCTTGTGCTCCACAATCATCTGACAGCTGCCATGAGAAATCACAGCGGTCCCACACATGGCCGACACGTTGGGCTGAATGTGATGACAAACGCATCTGTTCTCTGGCATAACAGATTTCGGCACCCATTAATGTATGTAAATAGGATGAAAAATAGGTCTCTAAATTGTGGGTGCAACCTAAAACGCTTGGCGCCGACACTTCGAGAAGGCAAAGTGTGGTGCCGTAGCTCTGGATCTGCTAAAGCGGTGGACAGGAAGCAGGTGCAGCGGGAATTAAAGAGAAGGTCACAGCCTCAGATGGACGATGGAGTCAGTTCTCCAGGAAGGATGAAGCACAGGGGCCTTTATTTCAATCTCTAACAGCATGAGAAAATCCCGGTGTTCCTTTGGTTGCTCCCTAAACAGGTGTTTTGGGATGGAGACCCGCCCGGCACCGGAGTGAGTCAACGTGCTCACAAACACCAGGGATGTCATAAAAACTCCAGTGGCTCCAGCTAAGCTGCTGTGATCATGGCGGTGACGCTGCGTTCTGCTACCGCCGCATGCAAGGTCGCAGCACGCCCCCTTAAATGAACTGAAGGTGTGGGGGGGGGGGTTTATACTCTCTTTCACAATCTCCTACTGCACAAATGATCACGTGGAAACGTGGTTCTCAGGGTTTCTGCTTGGGGAGATCGACGCTGTAACTACATCCTGACAGCTGCTCATTTAGAGGTGCACTGAGTTGGTAAAAAAAATGGTACTTGTGACCTTCAAGAAAATGCATCATTCTTGCAGGTGACAGATGTTTTTGTTACGATATGTGATGGTAGAGGACCCAAACGCAGGCCAGGGTAGTCAACAGCTTTATTTACAGGACGGGGGGCACACACTGACGACAGGAAACTGTCATCCTGGACCGCAGGGGGATTGGGAGGCAGCGTCCATCGGCGAGTCGCAGAGCACCAACACGCGACAGGGGAAGCGACCAAACAGACACCCTACCAACACCAAGGAACCTGAACAAACACCCACACGAACAAACACACTCCCCACACAAACAGACACCCCGGCCCTGACAGGCAGGCACAACCTGCTTAAATAGGCAGCAAGGTCGTAAAATTGCCTACAGGTGCGCCCGCCTGCAGTGCCGGCTGCACCCAATTGTGCTCAACACCGCCCCCTGCAGGCCAAAGACAGACACAACCCAGAAATCCCAACAGTTTTTCACTCATGGAAACACCAAAATCCAAGATTCAAGCGTCTGTGCAGCTTGAAAAATATGATGGAGTATCAATAAGGTAGATTGTGGATCATATATACACCCCCATATATACAATAAAACTGTGACTTTCAAAAATTCTGGGAACACGGAAATGTCAAAAATTGAATGATCAACTATGTTTCATTGACTCCAAATGGTTTAGAACACATCTGGAAGAAGAGCTTGTTCAGAATCGGCTCCTTATCACAAGTTATCAATTAATTCTGTAAACATTCCGGTAGGAACAATTATTTGCTGCTACCGGCCGAGCGCCGTTTGGAGCCGTTTTCTTCCTTGCACTGGAACCTGACGGTCATTGAATAAATGCCACCATTTTGTAAATGCCACCATTTTGTCCGGCCCCCCGGGATGCTCGTGAGTTGGGCCTCACTTGAGTATCGGGAGCTCGGTCCCACCACTGATTTTAGTCGTGAACTTGCCGAAATTGTTCACTGTATTTTCTCGTATGCATTTAAAATCATTTTAACATGTGCTTGTTCAAGTTTTAACATGCCTTCTTTCCTACTGTTGGCCAGGAGCCCCCCAACCCCCCCCCCCCCCCCAGGCGCCGCTCATTGATGCATAAATATATTTGAGTCGATGTTGAAAGGAGGATCGAAACCATTTTTTTTAAAAAATGTTCTTAAACCTCCTTTGAGACTCTGCCTTATTAAGATTCTGTATCATAAACTGTGGGAAAAGATCAGAGAACCCCCCCCCCCCATCCCAAAACTCTGAGCAAAGAGATAAACTCTGATATGTGCCAGGATTCATCATTCTGGTTGGATATTTCAGTTATTAAAGGACACTTTTTTTGGACATTTTTGCACTAAATTACATTGATTTTTCTTATAAATCTCTGATTGAGTTTAGTAGAGTCGCACACGTCTGTTGCATCCCTCCATCCATCCATCCACCCACCATCCACCATCCATCCATCCATCCATCCATCCATCCATCCATCCATTCATCCATACATCCATCCATCCACCTACCATCCATCCATCCATCCATCCATTCTTCAAGCCATTCATCCATCCATCCATCCATCCATCCATAAATCCATACATCCATCCATCCATCCATCCATCCATCATCCATCCATCCATCCATCCATTCATCCAACCATAATCCAATTAGCCTTCATTCCAATGTTGTTCTTCATTTTTGACCCACTTATGCAAGAGTCCGATCACAACCTTAAAAGGCGGAGCGGAAAGACTCTAATAAAATTCAGTCTATCAGGATTCTTAGTAACGTCCCCCTGAAAATAAGCGATTCCATAATATGTTAATGAATGCTTCCGGCTCTGGAAGCTCCATTATCGTACGAGGCACAACATCAAACAGTAGGAAAGGACATTGGTACCAGCTAACAGGGCTCGACGGCAGTCACGTTCCTCGTCTCAACACTGAACATGTCCTGTTTTTGTGTCTCTTTTCTCCGTACATGAACATTACACACACTCGTCATCTGTTATTTCTCTTCTCTGTCTCCTACTCCCTCTCGGGACAGATTAGCTGTCACTTTAGCTTAGCATAACCAGTCTGCTTGTACATTGCAGCTCAATACCTCAGTCTGGTTCAACTCGGACAAAACGTGGGAGGTGGAGGTCAGCCTGACCCTGAAAAGGGACATAGCAGACCAGAAAAAACAAAAAGATTGAAAGATTTTCCTCTTGTGGCTGATTCATTCCAACTCTGCACACCTTCTTATGTCCCCTCCGTGATCCAAAGTCCATCTCGACATTTCACCTCCTGCTTAGTTTCGTTTATTTCGTACATGTGCGTGATTTTTCCCGTAGGTACACTTAATTAGAGCCCCCCCCCCCTTCCGATCCAGTGAACACTACTTATTTGCTTTAACTAGTGTTTGTGTTGTGCGTCATACAATAATATTTTTAGAATTTAGTACTTTTACTGCAAGAATATTGTGTGATTTCCATAGCCTACCTTGGGAATGATCCATACTGCCTTCGTTTGTACAGTGATGGCTGCCTTGTGCTAGTGTAGTTTTTGCCCCCAAACCTCTGTACAGCAACTTTGGTAAAGAAAACTAGTTGAGAGTATTGTCATCCAGAACCTGCTTTGTTCACTTTAATTCTGCGACAATTTTTAGCTGCATATCAGGAGGTTTCCAGCGGACGTGATCGTCTGTTGTCATTCAATCTGGCACTTTACCTCTAATACCTCTAATACCACATTCTTGTAGTTGATTAATATTCTGTGCTCTATGCTGTTTATAGGGCAGTAAATGGTCCAACTGTCTTTTATGTATCAGATGTGTGCTTTGCTCTGGTGAGTCAGTCAATGCCAGAGTTCTTCTGTTGAGTCTGAATTTTTCTTAGTCATTTGTTTTCCTGTGATTGTTTCTCATCGGGGAGGTTTTTTTTTCTATAATTTCAGAGAATTGCCGAAGTAATGAGACAAGACCTTTGCTGTACTGTACTCACCGGATGTGCACGTGTGGTGTTTTGCTCCAACTTTCACAACAGTCAAAACTTCTACTGAGGGAAACATTTTGGAACTGCCAGCAGTTTCACATCAACTCGGATAATCAAAATTCCGACTACAGTCTCACCTCAGAGAATATGAAATTAGTTTACTTTGTAAAGGAGTTGTATAAGAATTAGTCTCACTTGAGAGACACCTCTGATCTGATGACATCATCTGTCACCCGGACCTTTATTCTAATGGCTGAACCATCCAGTATCTGTTCATTAATGGTTCAGGGGGGCTGGATGACCTTCAGCTGCATTCTGGGGAGAAAAAAACCCTCACAAACAAGGACATCTCTGAGGTTTATTACTGCCACACAAGTGACAGTAACAATATTGATAGTTGTGTAATAACTCACACTGGGCTCTCATCCAGACGCGCCGTTGAAAATATGTTAAAATCCTCTCGTGTTCTGTGAATGTACAGCTCCACGGCCCAGAATACATCACATTTAATGGCTTCTATCTGTTTTTCCTGCTGTTCGTGCAAATGGTGTGTCTATTATGTCTGTTTTTCTGGCACATACAATTGTATCTTCTCCATGCATTACAGCTGAATGGGAACGCCCGTCAGTATTCAGGGAACGTTCTGGCAGCGGCGGGAGCTGGAGCTGAAATATGTCCTCAAGTGTGCGTCCAGACTGAGAGAGAAAGTCCTCAAACAAACATGAATTTAACGCGTAACACCAAGCCTCATCATTACGACATAAAAGACATAAAAAAACTCGCTTTCCATGAACAAATGAATGTTACTATATATGCACCACACTATGGCCTTACATTGAGTCCTATTTCTATTTCTTTCCTTTGGTTTGCAGAATGCTTTGTGGCAGCCGTGATGCCTGTTGTTTCATATTTTGGGCCCAAGATAATAGTTAGGATATGGTGCAGAACTAGAGGAAATTCTTCCCTATAGTGAATCTCAGGTGCAGGCAGCTGGTCGGGGGAGGCAGGACAGCAGAAAGTGTCACCATGTGCTGCTTTGCTTAGTTCATCAGCTCAGGTTCTATGTTTAGGCTCCTCTTGTCATCAACTCCACCTTCCTGTCTTCCCATCCCGTTTATTATCCAGACAGCCCGCCAGCCTTGGTTTTCCTCATGATTCTAATTTGCTACCTGGTGAACAGACTCCCGTGTATCGATGCTCGAGGTTGTCAAACGCAGTGAACTCTCCTCCCCCATCTTCACCTTGTCAGTTATCGGTTCTCTTGTACATATGCGAGAATAAACTAATCAGGTAGTACACAATTACACGGGCATTACACAGTGTAGAATTCCTCAGTGTTGCACAGTTGTCAGGGGCAACGCGTTGAGGTCTTCACTGAGGTCTGACTGTTCTGAGAATGCCCTTGAGTTGCTCCTTGAGAGGATGGGGGGTTCCAGGGAGAGCACAGGGCAGCTGATGCTTCGGGTGGTCGTGATCCCTGGAGGCTTCTAGTCTGCTCTGGTGGAACTGTTGTTGATCATCCCGTTGTCCCAGGACTCTGCAGGTTTATGGATCAGGTGGAGGATCAGACATGGATCAGCCCCCATGTAAGCAGAGAGGGGCCAGCTGTGGGACCTTTGGTGCAGTGGGAATCCTGTAAGGCTGTTCCCTGAACACCACGCTGCCTCGTCTCCTCCTGGGAAGAGCCCCACGGATTTAGTCACGTCGTTTGACGGCAGAAGTGATGGCGAAGCCTTTGACATGTCCCCTGTGACAAATTTTGACCAAAACTAATAGCGAGGTCTCCAAGGCTGGAACAAGAGGAAGAGGAGCTACCTCATTTAGAAATGCTTCTCCGAGTGTGCTTGAGCGAGTGCGCTAGCATCAGTGAGTGCACTTGAATCCAAAAATATCAAAATTATCGAGCTCCCGTTTGGCTTCCATCTTGTATTTGCTGTGTTTTACATTGATCAGCGTTGCTCTTTTGGCCAGAAAGGAAATAAATCTGTGTTTTTTAATGGCTATATTTCCAAACGGTGCAATCTACAGTCTACAGTGGAGGATCCATGTGAGCTCTGACCCATAAACTAAATGGCGAGTATTCAATGCATCTGTAATCAGAGCTCTATTCTGACACAAGGTTGTGAGGCTTCCACCACATCCCAGTCTCATCAATACCTTCTTGTTCCACAAAGTCTGGCTGTTAATATCCCCCACGTTATTCCCGCAGCATCTAACCACCCATGGAAAGAACCTAAACACCATAGCTTATGTATTCCCTCCACACCTGTCTCACATCACTCCGCTCGCAAACCGTTTCTTTGTAGATATTTATCCCTGCTCATCTCATTTCCATTTTAATGACTATTTAGTCTCCTCTTAAAGTCCCTGCGAGCCAGGGCTCCCTTAACTACGCACCAGAAATGATCACATGAGGAGAAGTAAAAATAATAAGTCTTCACACACAACACTAGAGACACATTTTTACCTATTTAATCGGTATTTAATCACTCAGGTCAGGGGTTTTTTGCACGTGCACCTGCATTTCCGTGCTCAGTGGGCATGAAAGTTGGAAGTTAAATTGCTGAATATCACATTTGACCATTCGGCATTGAACATGTGTACTGAAACCATGGAGCCACCATCTCCAGCATCACCTCAACTCAGTGGAAATGGATTCAAATCTTTGTTGGAAAACTGTGTTTTTCCTTTATTTTGCTGCCTTTAGAAGTTGTAATGCGATTGGACATGATTGAGCTGACGTTTCAGTCCGCACTCATCTTGCTGCAATAATCTATGCTGCGACCAAATGCGGGGCGGATGAATGGTGAGGCGACGGGTGGGGGGGTAATTTCCATTTTCTCTCCATCCTTTTCATGACAAACAAGCAGCCTGTCCCCGAAACACCCAAACATTTTCAGCCCAATTCCTTTTAACGAGCCGTCTGTGTCGGATTTGCATGTCTTTCCTCCTCCTTCGTAATGATTTTGGTTCCATTGTTCCTTTTACGGCCTCATTTCAGTGTCTTATTAATGGACATGGGCAGAACCCAAACGTCCAGAGACGTTTGTTTGAAGAGCACGCCGGAGGAGGAAGCGTTGATGAGAGGTGACACATCAAAATGTGCTTTTTCCAGGACTTCAAATCCTCACTCCAACAGCTCGCTCCATATCTGGAGCCGCTATATTGCTCTTTCTGGTCCTAAAACAAATCAAAACATGCTTTAAATTGCAGGTTTTCTGCCCTTTGGCCACTAAATAAAAGCAACATCATCCTGGAACGGTCCTTGTGTCTGCATCTGAATCCTTTTTGTTGTTGTTGTTGTTTTGGTTGTTCATGGCCCATTTGCCAGATAAGCTGGCCACTCTTGACAGAAATCTTTCTCAGTCCTGTTCAAGACAGCGTTGCAGTAACAGACTATAGACAAGAGAGACATCAGGACCACCTAAATTGACTTTTTTCTTCCTGGGGCTCAGCTGGATATCCTCAAGGTGCGGCTGACTGAGCCAGCTGTCGGCTTTTGTGGTTTCGACCATGTTTGTCTTCGCTAATTGACTCTAAACAGGGTAAAGATGAGTGAAAGCTGCAGAAAAAGGCTTGCAGGCTCTGCAGTGACCACACAGTGTGTGAGAGCACTCGAGAGCCCGTTTAGAAAAAACCCCTGAGTGAGTTAAACCCCCATGTGAAGCTGGCTTCCTATTACCTCTCGTTTTCCTGCCATTCCTGTTCATGTTCCCATTTTTCTACACTTCTGGTCACTTCTTGTTTTTTGCCACTCGTCTGGGTGGCGTCGGAGGCGTCTCTTAGCAACAATGACAGCACTTCCTATTAGTAAAGAGATCCACATTTGGTTAGCAACAGTGACCCAGCAACATAGCGGTGTCTCGTTGGTGAATGTGAGGTCATTCCAATCAGAACTGTCACCTTTAATTGTCAGCTCAATAAAGGTCGCATCTTTTAGTGTCTAAAACTGGGAGGATTATGTTTTTCTCCATTTTTCACGGGATTTTTGAAAATTCAATTGCTGACTTTCTATATCTGCGGTCATTAATATTTCCAACTCCAATGGGGAGAAGTCGAAGGATCAAGGCTCGTTTCAACCTGTTTCCATGGTGAATCATCTTATCTCCCTTCCAGTGATGAGGCTTTTTAGATCTCCGTGCACAACTTTAATTTTGACACACGGTTTATTTGACTATCTCTTGACACCGGTTCTGAAACCGACGGCTCAGAGTTTGACAACCTAGAGTTCCGGGTCTGAGTTTGTTAAACCTGCTTTCTGAAAGTTGGTGAAAAGGAAACTGAAACAGATGATGGATTTAAAAACTCAAACAGGGACGAAATCTGTTGCCAGAAGACACCGAAAGCCAAATCAATCTGCTCTACATGTGTTCATCACACACACACACACACACACACACACACACACACACACACACACACACACACACAGATGGATAGATAGATAGATAGATAGATAGATAGATAGATAGATAGATAGATAGATAGATAGATAGATAGATAGATAGATAGATAGATAGATAGATAGATAGATAGATAGATAGATAGATAGATAGATGGATTGCGCTTTAGTTTCTCCTGTGTGTGGACACAGGTGCCCCCTTGTGTTTCCTCTCAGACATCTCGGAGGACTTCAGCCCAGATGCATTTCTCCGGTTTAATTTTAATTCTCCGGCTCCTCTTTGTAGCTACTGAGCTGCTGAAGATCCATTAAACACACATTTTTAAAGATGGTGTTAAAGAGATTCCAGACAGGAAACGCCTCATCTAACAACCCCCTTCATCGCCGCTTTTTGAGAATGTCACTACATTGTGAGTGCTGCCGGATTTCTTTCCCTAAATTATGTCAAGTTTGCGAGCCAGGGAGCCCAACCGTACACAGTCGTCATGGTTACAATAGGATGATGGGAATTATGAGCTCCACACTGATTATAGAGTTTTATTTCTGCCAAGGTTAGATTACTGTGGCCCTCATGAACTTTTATCACTCATATTGACACAGAAATAGGCCTCATACAAGAGGCCATGATCAACCATCATGATCAACCATAACCTGCCTATAAACCCTGTAATGTATGGATACATCTGAGCAGGTCAGGTTTAATTTAATCGCATATATATAGACTTTATATGATACTCAAAGTGTTGATGTACTGCCAAATATGCTGATGCTAACATTCAGAGCTACACATCTGACAGGATTTAACCAGAAGGGAAAATTAAATTAGTGGAATTATGATGTTCAAAAGTTGATCACCCAAATTAAGAGCATTCATCTAATGGGGAAGATTTTATTCAGGTTTCACAGGTCATTAAATGCATCTCCTTCCCCTCATCCTGACTGATGACTTCCCAGTTTCTCCCAAGTGCCGTTTTAACAAATGTTTAAAAATTTGGGGGGCTTTTGAGGATTGTATTCGGGTCACTCACTTAGAAAATGAGTTTTAGCTGATGAAACACAGAATTTGATTAAATCACCCACCAGAGAAATTGGTTATAGAGCCTGCTGACGTTGATGGAATTTCAAATCGCCCAAACAACTGATTAAACCAGCGTTCCCATTGAGATAGTTCGGCCCCAATTCACCTGGGACCCTCATGTCAATGTGATTGTCAAAATGAATATTTGTCACAATATTTAGTGCAGACTTCTCTAGCCTGTGTAGGTTATGCACTATAATACCAATTAAACTTTATATATATATATATATATATCTAAAATGCTTCATTAGACAAAAAAACCTGAATCTGCTTGCATGATGCTGTGGATATAATCACTTCATATTGATCAACCAGCCCCAGCAGTGGCATCTTTAATATTGAATATCCTCATAGTGGAAAAACCGCTGCCATGTTGCTCCTGAACAGATTTGTGAATCATCTATTAACTGTGATTAGGCTGTGGGGGGTAATTCTATGTCAAATGTCCCCCCACGCTCTAAAAGCATGGACTAATTATTTATTATTATTAGGCTAATGGGAGAATCTAACCACCCAAGGTGTGTGTGTGTGTGTGTGTGTGTGTGTGTGTGTGTGTGTGTGTGTGTGTGTGTGTGTGTGTGTGTGTCAGGGGTATCGCTGCTTCTCACTCAGTGACCCTGGGACAGACTCCAGCACCCCCAGTGTCCATGATGAGGACTAATTGGTGAGTAACAGAAAGTAAGTGAATGAATTATGGGGTGATTATTATAATTATTGATATAATTAGACTCACATCTGGGCTATTTAGTTGTAGCTAGAGAAAAGCCCACGCAGTCGCAGGGACTTCACAAAACTCCGGACCCCTGTGGTCATACTGGTTAGCAACCCCCCCCCCCCCCACCTACCACAACTCCGACACCTCGTCCTCACCTGGCCGACCAGCGAGGGCTCCTCTGCACCTTCAGCTACACAAAAGTAACACACAAAGCTGAACAGTTAGAATTAAAACGGACTTATCCGGCAGTGGGTAGAGCATTTGCAGCATTTCCCTCGCACCCTAAACCTCCCCCTCCTCAGAATAACTCTGCTACCCAACATCCTCTGCAGCGAGGTCACCGGTGGGCTGACGGTGGTATTAGCATCCGCACCCATTGCTGAATGGCTTCTGAGAGGGGTGAGCGTGTACCTCCGATCCAAAGAGCCTCAGAACGCTGTGGATATTCTTTAAAAAACGTGTTCTTACACCAGCAAATGCTTGTTTGAGGCCCGCAACGCTCTCACGTTGTTCACGTCTTCTGAATGCAGATCATTTTTTCATGATTGTGTTAAAATGCCATCATTTGCTTTAAATAGCAGCATGGCCTTCAGTGCTTGCTACACTTCGACCTCACTGCCCCCGTTAGCGTACATTGAGTCGGTCATCCCCCACGGCTGATTGAATTTATCGACTCACGCGTGATAATCTGCCTCACTTTCCCCTTCACGTGACGCCATCATGTGAGAAGAAACCTTTCCCCAACTCAATCGCCCATTCTATTAGATAAAGGTGTAATCACCGGTGCCCTCCAGATAAGACACCCCCCCCGCCTGCATCCCACCGGCCAACAAGTCACCTCCTGACATGCCGAGTAGAGAGAATACGGCTGAAAGTTTATTTTCTTCTTCAACTTGTGAATTTCTTATAGGAGGGTTTATTACAAAAAACACGTTTTCAAGATGATAATGTGAAAGATTTCTGAGGGTTGCTGAACTTCTGACGCGACCGTTGGTGGAATAATTGTTACTGCGGGCATTGGTGAGTCCTTCTCGGGGAGCTGTGGAGCTCTGCAGGGGGTCCTTAAGTCTTTGCAGGGGAGCTTAGCAAAGGCAAAATGGCATAAGCAGCAGGATAATTGGCATTTTTGCACAGTTAACACACTTCTTATTAAAGGAAAAGGCTCATTGAGCGCCCAAGTTTGTTTTACCATCCACACATTCCAGACCCCCCTCAAATCTTTTTATAGAATGCTGAAAATCAGCCTGTCGGCAGGGAAAAGAGAGTCCAGAGTCCAAGTGAGCCAGAAACATTCCGACTTATGAGAACTGACATCATCTTTTCTCATCAGCTGCGCTGTTAATCATTTAAGAACCAACAAAACTTTATTTGGGAGCTTAAATGTAAAGGTTTTATCCAGACTGGAAGCAAAGACACACTGGAAAGTGTAGCTCAGGGAAACATTTAGATCCTGTTTCCTTCCTGCTCATAAGTGGGTAAAATATTCCCTCTCCATCATAAAGATCAGTTTAGTGAGTTTTTGTGACGAGTTCTTCTCTAATGTGATTTAAAAAGTGGGAAAAAAAGGCCCCATGGTTTGTTTCTTGGTCCTGCTCTGGACTTGCTGACCCCTTCCCTGCCAAAGCTGTAATGAAATAAAGCCGGCTTGTATTTAATAAGGTGAAAGAAAACCTCGTTGACTGACTGCGTTCAGCACCAGGAGCCGATCCCTTGAAACAAGCTGCCAGCCTGCATGTCGGCAGCTGTGGGAGCAAACGGACGATGACATTTCACTTCCTGTTTAATTCCACATCTAAAAAAAATGAAATGACGTACACAACGCTGCCCTGAGGTCGTCACTGTGGGGCAGAGCTCCTCGTCACTAATGTAGCAGAATTCCTCCCCCCTCGATGGCTTATTCCTTCAATATTTCTTTCTGGTAAATAAAACATTGTCAAACTTTGCGGGAGACTATTCTGGTTTGCTTATCTCATTCTTCCAAAGTCCAGTCAGGCTCCAGTGGGTTAGTTACTGTTTCACCAGTGAGTTATAATGGTATAAAGGTGATTTACCAGATGGGAATAACCACAGTTTCTGTTTGAAGAAGGAACCTGTAAAAAGGAGGAGGGATGATGCAGGATGTCATGGAGGACTTTTCCCAAATTGGGTTAGTGGGGGTGGAAAATAGGAGATTGTATATAATCATAAAGTCTTACGAAGACGTCTTATAAATTATATGAATTTGCAAAAGCTTTTCTGGATTTTCAGCCAGATTTAATAAAACTGTTCCGTTCTAAAAGGCGCAGCCGCACCAGCAACGTGCTGCTGACCTGCACTATCAACCCCCCGCAATGATTTTATTACCTTTATCCAATGAAAATAATCCACCAGTGGAGTTTACAGTTAAACAGGGGTCAATATGAAACCAGAGTAAAGGAGGGGAAAGATGATGATTAAAATATCTCCAGTCCTGTAACACAACCCAAATGAAGGGAAAGGAAAATGAGCCTCGTAGCGAGCTCTGGGGCACTTCACATCGTGCACGGTGGGGATGAGAACTGATAACTGTCCCGGGGTATCAAACAAAAGCCTTTAAGACCCGTTCAAACAAGCAGCAACAGTAAAACGGTGAATGCGAGCGTGAAGGAGCCTTAAATTATGACGTTCGTGCAGATGTTTCTCTGACTGTGTCAGTGTTCCGGCTGAAATCTCTGGTTTGCAGACATGCGACAGGCAGTTTTCACGCTGCACGTGACGCGTGCACGTGAGAGCAGGAAAGATGGGGGGGGGGGGGACGCCCGGGGGGGACGCCCGCGCCATCCTGCTGCTGTGTCAGTGGAGGTGACTTCAGAATTGACAGGGTTTAATAACGTTCCCCACTCAACGCTGAAGGTCACCCTGAGTTTACAGGATCGGGTCGGCTGCACATGCAGCCCAGAGGCTGAACGGCGAACACAGAGGAGCTGGGATCTCGACCCACCTTGTCCAACGCGGAGACTTCCACCCTGCTTTAGTCATGTCCCACTCATCACAGGTTTAATCACGAGTTTAAACGTGGACCGAGACAGAAATACCTGGAGAAAACCTCACGCAGCCGGGATTGAACCCACAACCTTTTGGTTCGATATTCAGTCTTTTCCCAGCTGTTGTCCGACTGAGGAATTTATTGTCTATGTACAAAGTTCAGTCAGGTTACCTGATCAGCCTGTTTTGATTCTTCTTTATTCTTATTTAGAGGCAACAATTGCGTTGGACAAATGACCTTTACACGTGCGCGAGTCTCTGGCTGAGAGTAAATAATGAAACAAAGGTAATGGGGGTGAATCATTTCCCACCAAAACCATGATGCCAGCATAGATTATCTAGCTACACGCCTGCGGGGGGTCGGCTCATTGGGAAAACAGGAAGCCAAATATTCCGACCTGCGTTGATGCTTTCAAAGGCGGCACTCGTTTGTGCATTTTACGCTTTATTTACATCACCATAATTAATAAAACAGTGTACAGTAGACAGTGACACACTTATGGGTCGGACTCACGAACATAGAAAAGATGTTTGGCTTTGCAGCGACGAAATGCGAATAAATACAGTTTAATACTTGAAAAATGACACTTTTGTCTCTTTAATTTAAATAAGCCTCAATCTTTGGCCACTGGTATAAATATATAAATCACAAGATAATGTCACAGGTCATATGCATAGATCATTTGTTTTCATTCTGACGTTTTGTTATTGCATATTTCACCGTGCACAACTGTATTTACACGTCTTTGTATGTACATCGTGCCTAAAGGTCCGTCTCTTCTCTTCCTCTGCTCTCCTTTCAGACGTCACCTTTGGAACGGTGACCTCTGACCCCTCGGGCGGGCATCCTCCTAAAAGGAGTCCATCCGTCTCCTGGTGAACACCGCGGACATGCTTTTCACGATGCCCCGGAAGCCCAGCGGCCGCTTGGCGTGCGGCTTAGCGTCCCTCATCCTCCCCACCAGCCCGTGAAACACCATGAGCACGCCGTGGTAGTTCTCCGCCGCTGACACCTCGTAAAAGGGGCAGTCCGTCTTGAGGGCCAGCAGCCGGCCCTCCTCGCTCGGCACAGTCCGCCTGTGGTGGAGGTCCCTTTTGTTGCCCACGATAATTATGGGAGCCTTCCCTGCATCCAGGTAGTCTCTGGCGGACTTGATGGCGTGGACCAGCCTGCAGACGGTGTTGAAGCTGGCCCGGTCACAGATGCTGTAGACAAGAACGTAACCATCCGCCCACCGCACCTTCTTGGCGAAGAGCGACGTCTCCACGCAAAAGTCCTGTCAGACCAGAAAAGGAGCTCCCTTTAAATCCCGGATAACTCTGGGAAATCTTTCAACTTTCCACAAATTCTCTCAGACACAAGCTTCGATTGTTTACAAAGCTTACAGGTTTTTCTTGAACTATCACGTGATCCTAAACTAGCAGATGTCAGGGGGACAGTGTCTGTCTGTTACCTGCGAATAAGGCGAGTCCCAAATATTCAGAGTGATTTCCCTCCCGTCCACCGCCAAACTGTGGCTGTAGACGGATTCTGCCGGGCAAAATAATAACAATAATAATTACAGTTATGGCCTGCAGGCATGAGAAGTCTGCACGTTGAAACTGGACACTTACGAATGTCTCCGTACTCTCCGATGAACCTCCGGGTGAGGAGGCGCACGGTCAGAGCTGCACAAGGAACGCAACATCACCACGTGCAACAGACGCACGGAAATAAGCTCGTACAAAAAAATGCAACTTCCACTGTCTTTACCTGATTTGCCCACACTTTCTTTCCCCAACACAGCAATGTTGGCATCCATTGTCAGATCCATGTGTAGCGGAGGGAGGGTGATGCTGCTGTTATAACAGAGAGGTGGGCGGAGCCACGGGTGCACGAAGACGAGCACACTTTCTTCGTGCGCCTTCCTCCTGTGGCCAGTCAGGTTTAGGATCATTTCTAGTTACCAGTACCAGGGGCGCATGACTGGCCCTAGATTCATTCTGCAGCAGCATAAAAATGTAAATAAAAACCATCTATAGAAGAATAGGGAGTAATAGTGTGGCACCTGATCTTCACATTATAGAGTCTGTCTGGGATAACATGGAGATGGAGAAGGATCTAAGGAAGTCTACAACCACAGAGGATCAGTGATAAGTTCTGCAGGATCTTCGTCGGTGCGCATATAACCGTGGCCACACGGGGGCAGCAGGTGTCAATAAATATCTAACAGAATTTGGCATCTGCAGGCAGCAATGTTTGGGTGAAGAGATGAACATTAATTAATCATGTCTCAGCCTCTCTGACAACTGCATAATCTCTCAGATTTCGTATGTGAAGAACGTTCTTTTTTAGTTTGCCTTCTTTTGGCTGCGTGAACACTGTTTGAAAAGGACAATTTTTTACAAATAAGTCTGCAAACACTCACAAAACTACGCAGCATGTCTATTAAACACTGAAAATAGGCCATGCGTGATGAGTAACACCATTTAAATTATCATATTACCGTGTGAACCATAGTGTTTGTATTTTATTTAAACACACACACACACATTTTGAGTGGCACAAAGACAATCATCCCATTTGTAAAGCTGCCAGCATCAGTTAGCTTCAGCATCCTGTCAGTACGGCCGTGTGTGAAATGAACATCCTCAGCATCGAAGGTGCAACATTCATGGAAACAAATTCCTCTGCGAGGGACGACAGAAGACACGTTTAAAGTGTATAAAACCTTTATGTAAATGGATGATGCAGCATCAACCCTAACCCTAACCCTAACCCTGTCTTTAAAGTAGACATTTTTTTTAAAAAAAAGATCTTTACCATCGACTTTTTAAAAAAGAAATATTGCTTCCATCAACACCAAATGTGTATGAATGCATTAAAATTCATATTTACTCTCATATGCAGTATTTCTATTCTCTTGTCATCCCAGTTTCAGAGGAAGCTGCTTCATCTGTGTGTGCTTATGCAAATAAATCTTCTTATACTGACTTAACAAACACACGCGTATTGTGTGCCTAAACTCCCCCATTCCAGGCTGCAGCAAGGAAATAAATGGGAATGTTCCCTCTCCACAGAGGACGTGAGACATTAGACCCCGTTTGAATTTACTTCCTTCTTTACTCCTTTTTTAGATGTGCCACTTGAAATAGAGAAGGATTAAATTAAACCCCGAAGCGTTCATGTGACATTTCAGGATCAGAGGGCTGAAGTTGGATGTTTGGTCTGCATACATGAAAATGGGGGGGTGAAATACAAATGTATTTATTTATTTGTTCGGCTATTGTGAAGTTAGTGTTTTGGCCTCTCTGGGGCACCGCATCGGAACATGAAGTCTTGTTTATGTTGACCTTATTGGTTTCCTGTGGGTGGGCTGGTGCGGGTGGGTGAACCAGCTCTTTCCAGAGCTCTGCAGTGGTGTCACAGTACAAAGGATTTTGTAAATTGCACAAATAAAGCGTAGATTTCTAAGCAGATCGGCTGTTATTTGCAGTTATTGATGATTGTCTTGATGGTTCTACTGATGGTTCTGCTGTTTCCTTTTAAAATATGTCGGAAACAGACATGGAACGCGGGAAAACTAAACTAATCTTATTGTTTTAACGTTATTGTGTATTTACATCTCATAAAATGCGGGTTTGGCTTTATTTGTGTCCATACCGCCCCCTGCTGGCAATGTACAGTAATGTACTGTAATGTACTGGCCTCTGTGATTCTAAAAGTAACCCCGTTTGTTATTATTACAACATGGTGCATGTGAAACAAGACTGGGTGTGTGAGGTTCTGAAGTAACTGAGGCCAAAACTGTTCAAAATGATTCATTGGTGCCACGGAATGGCAGCTTTAAAGGTGGATATCAGTGTAAGTTGTGACACCAGAGGCATCGTTTGCTTCCGGACTGATCAGTTCCACGCAGCTGATAAGAGTCCATCAGCAGCAGCCACTCCAACGCTTTCACCCGACAGCTGTGATGGAGGAGCGCAGGAGGGGGAAGAGCGGGCCATTAGCATGTCATTTAGCAGACAGGAAGGAAGCTTTCAGAATTATGGGATGAGGAGGAGAACAGAGCGTGCCACCTGGGCTGATAAAGACTCTTGCTTGGAAACGGACTCCTCTGGAAAAAGAAACCAACACAGTCTTTATTACCGAGTCAAACGCGACTTGACGCCGCTCCCACTTTTATTTTCCCAGCCCTCCACGGACGAGCATGTCAGGCCACCAGATGCGCACATGTGACCCTCCTCTTGCAGCCAGCCTCGTGCACGCTGGTGGGTTTACTGGGAAAATGGCTGCTTGAATTTTTAATGCTGTAAATATGGTAAGTGGTTTGTAATGGTCCCTGGAGATTCTTCAGAATTTCACATAATGGGAACATCCCATTTTTTCCCCCCTCACACAGCTTCTGTGTTCCCTGTCTTTATATAGCGGGAGGCAGAGACGTGGGACCGGAGTCAGATGTTTGGAGCCACGTCGGTCCGGGGGAAGCCACGTGAAGATCTTGTGCTGCTCCCGTAGGGTTCTGACGCACAGACACGGCGCCAGCATGAGTAAGGGTGGACCGCTTTCGACAGGGGTCAGGAACAGAGGGAGAGATTACAAGTGGTTTACCAGAGCCTGAGTAGCTTGTTGTCATTGTTATGTGCTCCAGTGATGTGAAAAATAGCGACCGTTAAGACACTTTTCTACCAATTAATGCAAAACATTAAAATAAAATCCCCCATTCAGGTAGAAAAACAGGGCCACTTGGCCACATGATAGCTTTTTTTTTTTACCCAGGTGACCCAAACTCCTTTCCAACCTGTTGCTAATACATGCTAGGCTAGTTCTTAAGAACAACACTAGCACATGTGACCCTGTGTGAGATGTGTACATTTGGCATCTTTCCTAGGAGACGCATGAATATTCCAGATCCCATCAGCTTGAGGTTCAGCCTTACGTCAGCGTCGTCCAAATATTTTCTGAGAGAATTAAAGTCCGCTGCTTCTTCACTGCAAATATCTGTGTGTGGTCTCACCTCAGGCTGATGATGTCACCGAGGTTTTATCATGAGTCAACACAGCGCCGCTGCTCCAGGTGTTGACATCGTGTTGACGTCAAATACGGCTTAAGACACTCATTCTATGAGAAAAGTTGCTTTGAAGGTCGAGCTTAGAATTGAGTTATAGTTATGGGGGGGAAGGGCGGGGGGGAAACCCTGGGTAATGTATGAGAGTCCCCATGAAGGTAAAACTATGATGGGTGTGGTGGGGTTACTACCGTATATTCTTTCCTGCCATTGTTTCCACCTTGAAACACAACCCTCTGCCCCCCCCCCCCCCCCCCCCCGCCCCTCCCCCCCAGCATTTGTTCTCTGCTGACTCTTTAATCTAACTTGTCCTTCTGGTTTTAACCAATTTGCATCCCCCCCCCTCCTTCCTTACTTTGCATCCCATTACAGATCAAACCACATGTTTTGTCTCTTTGCGATGCTAATCTTGCGGCTGGAAAATTTGTCTGCCTTTTTTCACGTCGGACTGATTGAGTTAAAAACGCGTCCGTCGGGTGGACACTCGAATCCAACGTGAGCTTATCTGCTTTTATTTATGAGGCTGGACCTGGTTGCTTCATGCGATGCTACGTTTGAAGCCCTCTTTTAGCGGCACAAACACTATTATTCTATTTTTGAGGCCCCTTTCGTTGATACGAGAGTAAAAATAGACAGCGGAGGGACGGCCTGAAATGGTTTAAAATGTAGCACAGACGGCAGGCTGCTATATTTAGACAAGACACTATCAAAAAAGGGCCTGGGGACATTTTAGCAGCTCCCTATTGAGGCTTAAGATGCCCTTTCACAGTCCATACATTCCTGCAGTATTTATGTGCCCCGCAGACCTTCACTCATGTGAGGAACCTTCTGAAAGCACCTCATAATGGAAGAAAACGGCTGGCTGGATCCTGCATCCGTAAATTAGCACCAGCAAACATGCGGGTGCCGTTGGGTCAGTGACAAACTTGATCTCGTATTGAGGGACAAACTGCCACAGTTGGCGTTCGGTGGTTGCAAAGAGACAGTTAAAAATAAATCAGCGGCTCCACACAGATGGCTTCTAATTACAAAGCTTTATCGCAGCAGCAGATGCAGCACGAGGAGATTACAGATGTCGTCCCAACAGCGCCATCTAAACGCCGGAGAGCTTCCATCTTCGGTCTGACACAAACACCGATTGTTTTTTAATAACGTATAAGCACCTCAGCATGCTAACTGTCGCGCTGGGTTCTATGCTAATCTACCATCTGCAGCTAATGAGATGGTCGGGGGGGGGGGGGGGGCACATCCGGTTTGTTCCTTTCAGAAGGGCTGGGGTCACTAAGGTAATTGATTATTGCAGTTCGTATTCTCACCACTAGTTGGCGCCAAATCTCACATTTGTCAAAGACCATTTAATCAGACGTGAGTGCCCCTTCAGCCATCTATTAAAATAAATAAATAAGCTCTGACTGGATCCTCATAGTTGGGTTTGGTGAGGTGGGTGCTCAGTATTAGGCACCCTCCACAGCAGAGGGCACTTTGGATGACACCCCATTTGCACTGGGTGGCTCCTGCGGTCTGACCGTTGGCAACGGCTGCAATAATGGAGAAGTGGTTTTGTTCCCGTACAGTCGGAAAAAAAGGATTCACCATCATTTCTGGTTTCGCATTAGTGAAAGTGACTCTTCGGGTTACATAACTGAAACGTGCTGAAACTCCATTTCCAGAATTTCACTGGCAACAGATCAATCCGACTTTTCCTCCCCCCCCCACCCCCCTTTCCTTTTTCCTCACAAATGAGCAGCCATAGCCAGAGGAGTCCACGTAAAGCTGATTAATATGACTGCAGATAAGTCTCTTTATATGGACCGCAGGTCTCACACCCACCAGAAGGGAGTTGATGGTTTTAATATTTGCTGTTGTTTCCGGACGTTCAAACCTAAACCTCATGGAAAAAAGCGTAAATGTGCCATTAAATCTGTCTCTATAGCTGCTCCCTTCAAGGTCAACAAAGAAAAAAACAGATCTAAACTTCAAATGATGCGTTAGAGCTTTTTATTCCCTGGAAAAACAGGAGGTTAAAGGAAGATTTCAGGGTCTGCCACACAACCTCAGAACAGGCCCAGACTTGCCAGGAGGTTCTCTCTGACAGTTCAACCACCAGCTCCAGCTTGAGGGACATTATTAATACTCGCTGTAAATCACAGCCCCACCTTTAGATGCAGTGGCAGGGACCCGGCCTCAGTGGGGAGGCCTCTGACAGTTGCTAGTTTCTGAAGTCAGTAGCGTCACCGTGTGTCTCCTCAGAGGGGAACAATCCCAGATGTTGGTGGAGCCGAGTAATTAGTTCTCCTGCCAGCCTCTCCTGATGCAACAGGAGACCTCTGAACGCCTTTACGACAGCAAAAAAATGAAGTTCGGTAAGGAGCAGGTAGGTGGTTAGCTCGGTAAATAGCAATGCTAGCATCCTGATGACACACGCACGGCATACAGGCCTTTGGCAAATCATTTACCATGAAATTCTGTTTTGCCTCCTTCACAACGTCTGAAACCAGATCCACGCGTCAGGGTGGAATGGGCCAATTGGACAGTAGCTCATTCACAGCTGAACTTGTGGTTCTGTCTGGCTCAGAATGTAGCCTTGTAAACGCTGTTAAACATCCAGTTTAGCATATTAAAGCACGGGAACGAAGCCCCCATCAAGCATTTGCGTGGAGCAGCCATGCTGACGTACCGTTTACTTCCCTTCATCGCCGTTTCTTTTGGAACAAAGCGGCGCCATAAATCGGGTTTTCCGGCTGTGACAGACTCTTGCAGAACTGGCGTAAACATTTACATTACACGGTACATTTTATGTACGTACAGGAACTGTTTGACAGGCTGGATTAAACATTCCCGTGGCTCTCAGGGCCGCCGTGAAGAGGAAAAGGAGTAGCTGGAAATGGAAACTGCCAAGGAACGCAGCAGGGGAACGGGCACGCGTGGAAAATCACAGAAGGTGCACGAGACTAGTTAACAGCATTTTGGGGTTTCTCTCTGACAGAATGTGACCTTTACATGAAGAAAGTGGAGATTGACCTCGGCTAAACTTCCCCGATCGGCCTCGTGAACGTCTGCTAAGGCATCGGCTACGCATTCTTATTCGGATCTTTGTTTGGGCGGATGCAGCCACTCTCAGCATGTTTACGAGATCCCTGGATTCTGTCACGTGTTCCTTCGCGGCACCATCCCCGTGGTATCGCAGAGGTGAACAAAGTGAATGATGCACATCCTCAAAAGTTTCAACAGGAAACGTTAGCATAAATGACCATTGTTTCTCCTCTAACTTTGTACTGGGACTTTTCCCTTTCCCCCAGCGTCTCCCCGCGTGCAGACTGGGCTGCGTTTTTTGTTCCAGACAAAAAATAAATATAGCCGCTGTATCAGAGGGCAGAACAATAGTCTCCGCGTTTCCATTCACGCATTCCTGGCGCAGGGCCGAGCCGTCTCCACCCACCCCTTTTTACTACCTGACTCATGTCTCCGCAGGCCCGTGTATGTAAACAGTGCTGCATGTGTGAGTACGTACACACTCACACACATTTCTACATTGTTTTCCACTGTATTGTTTTTGTTATACCAGGAAGTGATGTCGTACCTTCTCATAATGGATGGGATGGGATGCGGGGACGGAGAGAACTGCCTGATAAACGTGTTACGTACACGCCATGGCGAAAAATATTGACTTTTTAAGATTGAAAAGTGGGCGTGTGGGGCTGGCGTGTTGGTCTCCCACTCAGACCTCTTAATGACCTTTTGGCCCTTTAATTTACTGCCTCTCTGGTTTGTTGCCGCTCTTAAATCCAGGCTGGACTGTGAAAACAGTTATTTTGTCTGATTATGGAATTATAGAGGCATGACATCATCACCGGTGGTGTCACATGGTTCATCATAACACAAATACTGTGGCCGTGGCCCTCTGAGCGGGGGCCTTTTAAAAGCAGCTTCTACTGGTTGGATCCGTTGGGGGGGTCGAACCCAAATGGTAAAGATTCGCCTGGAAAGAAAGACGCAGACGTGTGAAACAGGGTCTCTGAGAGGGGAATCGCTTCTATCCTATTGATCCTCACTTTGAGGCAGACAGCTCGGATCGAGGAGGGGGGTGATCCCAATACTGCCGATCAATAGCGGCCTCTCCCTCTGGTTTAGGCCTACTGGCTTCAAAAAGGGTCATTTTTGCCTCAGTGTCGTTAGTTTAAGCATTAATTGTGCAGGAAAGCCCATTTTCTCTCATATTTTGACAGAACTGCTGGGGGATGGGGGCCAGCTAACGCTCCAAGAATCAAGGAATTTGAATTCCAGCAGGAAAAACACAACAACGCATTTACATTTCACCCCAAATGACGGACTTCTGTTTTCATTTCACGGGACAACAAATCTCCGTTTCATGACGGTCGTTGTGCAACACGGCACACACCCCCTCCAAACATGTCCGAGGCACAAACGATAATCCTCGTCAAAATTGCTCCACTATATCTGGATATCATCTTTACCGGCTGCCTGACCTCGGCTCTCTGAGATTTTCGCTGGTGGATTATCGAGACACGGCAGAAATTCTCAACTGTCATCTTCTCCTCGGCTACGGTGGCGCTGGCCTGTTGGGGGGGGGCAGGCCCTCCCTGCTGCTGAACACTTGCACACATTTGATGCTTTTCCTCGTGTTCATTTTCCTGCTTTCCTTTTGTTTGTGCTGCTCTGATTGGCCGGTCTGAGAGCGCACGCCGACCACGGCGTAGCGAGCTAAAACACTGACCTTGGTGTGGTGTTCAGGGACCCGCCGGTCAGCCCCGAACACAGTGTGGACGCGTGAACAATCCTTAAACTGTGACAGCTTTAATCCACGTGGGACTTTAAACTCAATAGTTTTAACCTAGATAGTTGACGAGCTTACAGGCCGATCAATAATGCAGAGTTAGCATTAGCATTATAACACACTCCCATATCAAACCTTCCCGTCGCTGCGGTGGAACCGTGGGGATTATTCTGTAGACGCGCTTGACTGAAACAGCTGCAAGTGCTCGTTCAGCCAACCCTGACCCTAACGACCAATCAATTCAGCTCTAAAAGCATCGATCCAAAACACATAAACCCGGACACACAAATCCTCTCACGTGACCACGGAGTCGTGGGTTTTTTTTGGCGACATATTTCCCAGTTCACCAAATAAACCAGCTCATCTTCTTGACCTTTGCGTGCTGACTGCGGACCCCCCCCCCCCCCCCTCGCTGGGTTTCTCACCCTGCCGAGTTCCACCCTGTCATTATCACATTCTGTGGCTGCATGACATCATCGCAGCCGCGGCCTCTCTTCTCCAGACACGATGACAACACGATAATCTGTTAATAAATGTGGGGGGGGCGCCGAGCACCCCCACTGGGCCCTGCTATGGTTTCAGCAACAGTGGCTCAAACAGCACAGAAATCGGCCGTGGAGCCAGTTTTTCTTCAGCGTCACCGAGTGTTTCTGCATCTCTAAAATGACGATTTGCTCCGTTATCTTATCGCTTGCTCTGAAGAAAAGCACGACTTCCCCTTCCATTTATCGCGCGTCCAGCTGGTGTCAGTGTCTGATGTCTGTCTTTCTATTTGCATCTACGTGCGAGCGCCCGTGTAAAAGATCTGCCTTTTTGCATGGTCTCCATGTGGACCATGCACTCCTCTTCCCAGAGTCCATAGACATGAACAGCAGCTTGACTGGAGACTCCAAAAAGACCTGAAAAATCCACTTCAGTGGCTCCAAGGCGGCAAATGTCCGAGGCCAAGAACATTAACAAAGAAAGGAAACATGAGAAAGAAAATATTTCCACACCTAAGACGGATCCCGCCCATGAATTACGTCGCTGTGGGTTTTCAACGTTGCCTAAATTACCGCACATTTGCTTCTCAAGGGAACGGAGGAAGGTAGTCTTGTTGTGAAACCTGAAGCCAGCCTCCACTTAAATCCTCAATCATCCTCTTTAGATCAATGAAACCCTGGAGAGGTTGTGTCAGTGATCATCTCCAGACAACCATTAACAGCAGAAGTGAAAATGAAAGGTAACAATAAAGATGTTGGGATTTTCCTGTTGCTGTTAAATACACTCGCATGTTCAAACTGGCTGAATGAAGTCATGTTTTTATAAGATGGACTATTAAAAACGATCCAAAAAATGAAAGAAATTCCAAATAAGAATACGTTTGAAGGACTACCAACAGAAGGGATCTTTTAATCGCTGCTGCTGATATTTGGAGGCACATTATAAAGATTTTCATGGATCAGCTGAGACTAGCAGACGTGCCCAGGGTCCCAGGGGACTGCTGGAGCGCTTCTCTCCAAGTCTAAGCAAGTTGAACAGACTTGCAACTGCTGCACGGCGCCTCTAGGGCCCGTGTGTGTGTGTATGTGTGTGTGTGTGTATGAGAGAGAGAGAGAGAGGGAGAGAGAGCGATGACAGTCATTGTGCGTGTACAGGGCAGTCAGGAAGGACGGGACTTAGAGCAAGAGAAGTGGATTCCAGCCGCCAGACTCCCAACAAACTCACCAAACCCACCGCGGGGAGGAACATGCGACGCGCCGGCGGACCGCGCGTCCGTCCCTCTTGCGCGTCCTCACACGCACGCTGACAGAGTTCACGTGTTCGCGGCGGGGAGGCAATGTTCAGGCGCAGTCGAGCGACGGAGCCCCGCGGAGTTCGGATGTGCGTCTCGTAGCTCGTCAGGTGTGAGCGCCATAAATCGCACGGACGGGGGGGCCGCGACGACAATGACGCCGCGGTCGCAGCCTTGAGAGAGAGAGGGGGGGGGAGCGTATAGCGAGTGTGTTCCGCTCTCTCGCAGTGCTGTGCGGGTAAAAAGTGACAGAGGATGCAGGTGAAGAAGCACCGGGACCCGGAGCAGAGCTCCGGGGACGGGCTGGAGGGAGACGCGCTGCGTAGAAACCCATCCTGCTTCTCAAATATCAAGATATTCTTGATATCGGAATGCGCCCTCATGCTGGCACAGGGGACCGTCGGAGCTTACCTGGTAAGTGCAACTAATTCGGGGCTGCTGACTGTTGAGGACCGAGACCCTGGAGGTCAGAGGCGGACTTGTGTTTGTGCATGTGGCAGTTTTGCAGCGGAACGGGACGCCAGGCAGAAACGTCCTCTCTGGTGGCGCAAACCCTTCAGGATTGACTCTGATCCCGGGTTAATTGATGTGCGGAGGCTTTGTGCAGCTTGTCTTCCTGGCATCATGTGTTAATTCATCATTAGCGGGCTTAAAGTCTCTTGTATTCTTATAATTGTCTTAGTTTGGGGCACCAATTGGCTGATTTGAGCCACACTTGTCACTCAAGGTCAAGGACACCGTGTGTTTCCAATATCCTGCTTTAATATTCTACCTGTTTCTGTTTCTCTTCATCATTGTGCCAACTTTAACCGCAATATTTTGAAGGATAAAGCTCCCTGAATTCCCCGAGTCGCTCCCAGACAGTCTTTAAAGCGTTCCAGGGAAGTTGCACCGCCTGGAGCATCTGCCGGGACTATTTCGTTTTTGTCACGAGTGCTGTTTATTCTCCGAGCGTCACCCTCAATTAACAGACTAAACTCCGAAGTCCTCGGCCATATTTGGAGTGGAACATCTTATCTTCTCCCGAAGAGGACCTGCAGAGCATCCAGCCTCCTACAGCAGACATCAGGGGAAACTGAGTGTCTTGTTCCTCTGTTTTGTTTTTTTTGATAGACCAGGTGCTGCCGTTGTTCTGCCGCTGCGGCGTGGAGCACCTGTTCAAACAGTCATGGCCATAAATCCGCAGTGTGCAGTGGGGTTTGCATTCGCCGTCGTCCAGGTCTGACTCGCGTGCCCGCGGGGGTCAGATCATCTACCTTCAGGCTAATTTGCACGGTCGGGACATTTGCTGCCGAGTTTAGCAACGAGCTAGGAAGCTACATGATTGGATTGATGATTGGATGATGGGACTTAAAGGTGTTCGCTGGCAGAGGGAGGCCAGAACTGGAGTCTCGGGTTCCTCTCGCTTTCTCTGAGCTGCTTATTACAAGACACTTGTTGGGCGTCCTGGATTAGCAGCTTGACCGCATGTAAACAGAGAGGGTACATCACTTCTGAAATACCCCCCCCCCCACACACACACACACACACAACAGAGCTTTAATCTGCACCAATATTTAAAATGGGAATAGACTGATTGCAGATTTTTAACATCATAAGTTTAGTCACAAGAGGAGCAGCGTGGTTCTCTTTTACACCAGAGGTTTGCAGGATAAATCATGTGATCCATATGTTGGTGAGACTCCCGGCAGACGCGTTTTTCTGCTCTTATTGGTTCGCGCAGTCGTCGGCGGGAACGATATGACCTCGAAATTTGAATAAGCCGCTCGCGAGTGCATCCATCAGCGCCCGAGCGCGCCAGATCTCTCGGCTATAGTGCCACCGACACCTCTGCGCTGAGAGCCAAATCTGATGCTTCAGAGCTGGAGCTGTGAAGTGAGCCAACACCTGGGCTGAACCTGCCAACGTGCGTTCAAACTGGCTCAATTTAAAAAAAAAAACAACCCTTTGTTGATAAATGTGTTAGCTTCAATGAAAAAAAGGTTGGCGAAATGTGTCGATATGCACGATTTGATCTAAAATAGCTTCCCAGAACTTAAAAACAGATCATGGATGATTAAAGAGCCTCAGCGAGCCTCTAGTCAATCGTTAGCATGCTATATCCCGTGAAGCTGTGCAAAAAGGTTGCTAAATCACTTATTAACCTCTGCCGTCTCTTCACGCGAAGCGCCAGTTCATCACTAAAACATCCCGACTCACAGGAGCGAGCGTCCGCGCTCGGCTGCGCCCTGGTCGGCATTCCTGGCGCTAAACCTGTTCTCCCGAGCGTTACGTCACGCGGCCCCAGGAAAACGGAGAATCTGTGACCTGCTCTGGAGTTGACCAGCCTTCTGGCCACCTCTCTGGCCGCCTCGTGCAGGTTTAAAAACATCTTGTGCTTCCACCGCTGATGAGCGCGAAGGATCTGAGAGTTAAGCAGCTCAATCAGCCTCCTGCAGGGTTCGGATTAGATGGGAGCGACTCCGCTTTGGGGCAGCGTTGCCGTGTGTGTGTGGAGCCCGAGCCGACGTGTCAGCAGTTTGTTGGCACTTGGCATCGTTTTTAAGAACTAAATGAGACACCACAGCCGGGTGGAGCCGGCCGGGGCGTAAACGTGGCCCTCGCGTTTGTGAGGAGACACCCAAAGGACAGAGGAGTCGTGACTCATTGTCAAGTGTTCCGTCCCTTCAGCCACGCCGGGAATCTCTTCTCCAAACACTCGCTGAAGCTTCAAAGCAGCTGCGGAAATAGAGCAGAAGTCGCTTGTGTTTCCTAGAAAATCCAGAGGAAAATAACCACAGGGGGAGCGCAACACTGGTGGGGCAGGCGTTGTTCGCGCAGGAAAGTCGGGTCCAGGAAATGAGAGGACGGGGGTGTCAAACCTCGAAAGGGCGAGGGTGTTCTCAGGGTGCGGGGGCGTGTCCCCGGTCCCAGCAAAACCGAAAAAAAATCATGAAACGCTTTCACTTTCTGTTGCTGTGAATCCAATTTAGGCGAGCAAGAGAAAGAAAAACGAACCTTTCTCGCACAGCAATGCCGGGATACGACGACGGGGGCCACCCTGGACCCAGGCTCGGAGCCAGGCTCAAAGGTTACAGGCCTCAAAAGTGCGTTGCGCGTATTCCTCCTGCAGCCGTTATTACCGCCACAGCCGGCCACACCCACCCTCGCCCTGCTGTTACACCGGTCTGAGAGGCTTCGGCTTTATTTGCACATCTGACGGAAAAAGCCCTCAAGTGGCGAAGCCACATGTTGATCCATTTTTGCCACAGAGTCCCAGAACGGGATGTTTGTGCGGAATTCTTCAACTGGGCCCATATTGGAAGTGGAAAATGGAGGTGCCCTTTCAGAGGCCAGTTCGGGACCGATCTGAAAATATCCGCAACGTGGTTCACACGGGACAGGAAATCTGTTCCCACGCACCCCTTCGCCGCCACGACCAGCTCATTCAAATGGCATTTTATGGATTTGACCACATGCAGCCTGATGATTAAGCTGGACAGGAAAGCGCTGCGTTCCCTGCAGCTGGGAGCCGCTGGTGGCGTGGAGCCCCGGCGAGGACGCCGGCTGCTGAACATGGTTGTGATAAACTGTTCTTCGGAAGCCACTGAATGCTGCAGGGTGCAGTTAATCAGAAACAGGCCTGTTTCCAGGGAGGAGCCGCAGTGTGGAACATCTGAACACATTATCAAGCCACCAGAAGGGAGCTAGTTTATGAAAATGTCTGTTTTGAAGCTTGAAAGTGATGTGGAGGCTTTTTGGTTTCATACCAGTTTCTGTCGGATACTTGGATGAAAACTGCGGACTGTGGGAACGCGAGGGTTTAACCCTCCAAATGCCAAATCCTGTCAGCGGGATCAGAAAAACACAACATTTATAAAGCTGGAGTTAGCGTAGCCCTTTTAGCGTCATGCCTGTTTGTCTGATTTTGTTCCTGTTCCTGTTTTCCAGGTGAGCGTGCTGACCACCCTGGAGCGGCGGTTCAATCTGCAGAGCGCCGACGTGGGCGTGATCGCTAGCAGCTTTGAGATCGGCAACCTGGTGCTGATCCTGTTCGTCAGCTACTTCGGGGCCAAGGCCCACCGACCCCGCCTGATCGGATGCGGCGGCGTCATCATGGCGCTCGGCGCCCTCCTCTCGGCGCTGCCCGAGTTTCTGACGAACCAGTACGAGATTGTGGATATGTGGAGGACTGACGCTGGCTGGGACGTTTGCTCGAACATGACCAGCAGGGAGGCCCAGCTGGTCGAGGAAGCGGGCTGCGCCAACAAGCCCAACACCAACATGATGTACCTGCTGCTAATCGGAGCCCAAGTCTTGCTGGGCATCGGCGCCACGCCGGTGCAGCCCCTGGGCGTGTCCTATATCGACGATCACGTGAAGAAGAAAGACTCGTCGCTCTATATAGGTAGGACATAGCACAGCTGATGAAAATGCATTATTCACCAGGCCGACTCGATCTCTCTAGGCCAGAGAAACCGGAAAAAGTGTCGTCGCAGCATATTTGTGCGCTCCTCCGCTGCACGCCGTGGCAAAGGGCTTCTCGCCGGCGCGGCAGGTCGACGGGGTCCGAGCTTTTTTTAATCTCCGCAACGGCGGCGTCGGTAGGAAAGAGGGCGGACGTCGGTTGGATGTTTCTGCTGCGTTTTGAGTGAGTTTGAGTTTGAGCGAGAGGATTTGGGTCCGGTTGTGTTTTCCTGTAAATGATGATGGAAGCATAGATGCCCCCGAGCTGCCCCTCGCGGGGTAAATGCAGCTGTGGCATCGATGATAAAGGCGGAGAAGGGGCCTGACCCCGTCAAAACCACGTTTTTAATCGCATTATTTGTCTTTTTATTGGTCAGTCCAGCGCCTCATAAACAGACCAGGTTGATTTTTCATCCATTTAAAAAAAAATTACAAATAGATTCAACGGTCTGTTTCCTCGTGGTGGGGGTTCCTGTTGCCCTGTGGCGTTTCCTTCTCTAATTGCCCCTGTGCAGAGACACCAAGTGGAGTAAATCCAGCGATCAGTTCCCTCAGGAGCACGTCGGGCGTCCACCTTTTGTCACTCCGACACAGATGTGACCTGCAAACGTAGCCTCTGTAGCCTCAAACTGATGTTTAATTGCTATTGTGCGTGTGTGCGTGGGGGTGGGGGGGGCTTTGCAAGTGCAACAGGCGGCGTTGACATCACGGCGCCACCGAGGTGGCACACAGCTTAAAGTAGGAAGTGGATGGCGAAGGATGGAGGCGTTTGGCATGCGTCGGACGGGTGGTGGCTACTTCTGTCTTCCTCCGATAAGCCGCATGAGGAACAATGTGGTATTGAGTCGCGCCCAGCTGATCGCACTAATCCTGCCGCTGCCAGCCGGTCATGTGACCCGGCCGCATGAATGGAGCAGATTGTGAGAATTCGCCCGAGATTTCCTTCCACCGACTGAAAAAAAAGAAACTCGGATCATTCCTCAGTTTAGCTTCACGAGGACGCGTTGCTTAAAGTCTTAAGCTGTTTGCTGTGGGCGTTCGGTCCCAGATTATTGGTCATTAATTGTAAATCCACAAGCACAAAACAAGCCCGACGTTGTTATGAGTCAGAATGGATCCGAGCTGGACCTGGGGAAAACCCCGACGCGTCACTTGTGTCCTCCTGCTGCCGTCGCAGGTGCGGCTCGCCTTTAGAACCTGAGAACAGGAACAGTTTACGGGCCCAACGGCAGCGGAGTGAAACTGCGTCGGGTTGCCACCGTGCATGGGGCCTATTTGGCAGCTTTAATTTCTCGAACCGTCTTCTCACCCCCAGTAGGGGACGGAGTTTTACAAGGCTTTTATATTCTTTAATTTTAGGTCTAGGCTGAGCTGGAAAACAAAACCACCCCATGTAATTGCTCCTCCTTCCCTCCGTCAGTGTTGCTTTCTGCCGTTGCCGGTGCACATTTTTGCCCTGTGATGCGTTGGGGGTTAAAATTAGAGCCAGCGCTGAATGGCCAGGTGAAAAGTGTTAGCCTGCGTTACGGGTAAGTCCCTTCCCTTTGTGCCAGAGCAGAACTGAGACGCCTGGGGAAGAGCCATAATTACACAGCGGGGAAGGAATGCCAACCAGTCAGCCATGAGGTGGGTCGGAGTGGGCGGGGACCTGCAGACATACCACACAGGCATGTGAAAGGCAACTCCCCCGGCAGCTTTGGCTGTTTTTACTGCAGACCTGCAGCGAAACACGCGGTCCGAAGCTTCCCAGACCTTCCTGTGTGGGTCTATGACGAGTCACTGTTGCAAAGGACCGAGTTAAAACCCAACCAGAGACTTTTTAAAGGCCAGCCAAGCAAAACTATGCGCCGGATGACGCGCGTTGTTTTGGTTTGCTTTCTAATCTCTGCGTCCATCAGGCCAAAGAGCAGGAATGTGATTGGACAGACGTTGCGCTAACAGAAACTGTTCCCACTGCTCCGTGACCTTTACTGTCCACTGCTAATTCTGGCTCTTCCCACAGGACCCCTGCCTGCGTAAATATACTGTACTAACGTACTGGGGAGGCTGTTGTTGTGCGTTGGAACCTGCAGGTTTCAGAGCTGTTTAAATGGCTCATTGTTTAACGTTAATTGTTATATATAATGCTCATAAATTCATCAGGGAAATGTTATTTTAATGTATTTTTATTTTGCCAAGGACATGAAAATACAGTTTAATCAAGTATTGAGTAGATAAGCACAAAAACTCCAAGATTACGTTCCTAGATGTGCAACAAGGAATCAGTGACCTTTCTGATGCAGTGGTGAGAAAGAGTATAGCATAAAATGCTGCTCTGACAGACAACAGTTGAACTTGCAGCTGTGGAACAGCCGAGTTTGAAGTGCCCTTCGTATTTAATGGTGGACACAAGCCTGGCAGAACAGCTGTGGCGACATCTCTCTCTCTCTCTGTGTCGCTGTGTCTCTCTCCCTCCCTTATACAAAGACAAGGAAACGCAAGCTAGCTGTAGGGAAGAACAAAGGCCCCTTTCTTCTGCCATGGCCTGTGACCAGATACCTGAAGAGCTTAAGTATTAAAATATTTGCCATTCTTATTACCAACTCTTTTCCTGTTTGCCAATGGAATGCCTTGCTGTAATTTTCCGCCAGATTTTACATGCTAGCGTTTTGCTGCGTTTCATTACATCTTCTATGGGGATATATTTCTTCTCCGGCTGCTCATAATTGCCCCTGTCACGGTGACAAAGGTCTCGGACGGATCTTGGAGAGACTTGTCAACATTCCTGCAAACGACTACTGCAGCAGGGCGTTTATATAAGCTACTTAAACTCGGTGCATGTTAATGTCATCTTGAAGGATTAGATTCTAAATGGGTTTTTCCTTCCCCGCCATAAGCTGCGCGCTGGGTTTGCCTAGCAACGCCGGTGTGTTTTATCTCAAGATGACAAACGGCGTTTTGGTAAATGTTCCATCAGCGCCGTAGCGGACGGCGCGCGGCGTGTGTGACACGGTGGCGCTCCACAGTCTGCTGCAGCTCACCGACGCCTGCTGCCCTAGCCCGCAGGCCCGGGGAGGGCAATAAACATGAGATTAACTTGTGTCCACTTGGCCCACAGCAGACAGTGGGCTGTAAGCTAATCAGCGCTCATCGCTAAAAGGTCTGAGGGGCAATTACAAGAGCCAGAAAAAGGCTTCGCCCTTAACGGCGCTGCGGTTGACAGCGCAAAGTCGGTGTGATCCTTTAGAGAGTATCCTGGGTCAAAGTTTGCCTCATCCCTCCCTGTTTTTTTTATTCCCGTTGTAGTCCAGCCATCTGTTAGCCGCACATGCTTAGCACACATGGTTCTGATTGGATGGGGAGGTTTCCGGAGGTGTGGACCTGGTGTGGTGTGCTCTGCTCCACGTCAGGCGAGGTGGCGGTTGGTCATTTGGCTGTTTGAAGTGAGTCACCTCTTCCGGTCGCTCCGCAGGGTTTGAGGGATAGTGTTGCAGGCAGGCTACGCTAACGTCTCGATAAAGTAGCAGGTTTTATCAGCACACGGTCGGCACCCATGAAACCGTGCACATGTTCAGGAAGAAGCAGTCTAAATCTCAGGCGTTTTAAAACAAAAGGACGTATAAATGATGCTCCGTTTTTCATCAGTTTGCTCATCAGACTTTGATGTAGCTTTACCCCCGTGTGGTGCGCTAATCTCGGTACCGTTGGGCTGCCTGTCGTCCCCCCCTCTCCTCAGATCTGCAGTATTCGCAGCTGCTCTTCCTTGTGTCTACAGGATATCCACCGTCTCCTGTTATTGCCGAGTTTTCCTTTCTACTAAATTATGGATAAAATGCACTCGTGTATCTGTGTTGTTGTTGTCGTCGTAAGCTGCTTCCGCTGCTGGGGTGGGATTTTCTAGTTTGGATTAGTTTGTTTTTGCTGTCAACAAGGCCGGGGAGCCTATGAGCAAGGCACCCGATGCTCATTGGCTCGTGTGTGTGTCTCTCACCTGCTGCCAGGGGCTTGTGGGTCACACCTGTGGACACCAACAGGCAGCAGAGGACTTTAGACAGCTCTAATTATTATTGAAGAGCTACTTAAAGTCTGTTTCTTCAGCGAAGAAAATGACCATTAAGGGACAAGAAGATAAACGGTCGTCTCACTGAGCTCAGCCCCTCAGATTTCTACCGCTGCACGAAACGTGGTATCCTTTTTTTTCTGGTGTCCTCATCAAGGGCTCGCCCCTCCTTCCGGAGCACGCGGCAGCTGAAAATTGGGTTCTGAAGCCATGAAATGGGTCACACCTCTGCAGGAACTGGCCCAGTGTGTTAGATGTAAGATATCGGGCCGCTCCAGACGCCGCCGTGCCATCTGATCAAGCCCCTTGTGATTACAGCGGGACGGCTGCACCCCGAGGTTCTGACCTGGACGGGCATGTGTCCCCTTTTCAACTCCCTCGGATCCCGAGAGCCACGCGGCCTCTCCTGTGCTATCTGGGTCAGGATCCGCCGCTCCTGATTAAAAAGGGGATTTTTGTTGTTCTTGTTGACATGAATGGAGACGGTCAGTGATCATATTCTCTTTGTAAAAAAAAAAAAAAAAGAGCAGTTGCGTATGTGGCACGCAACCTTGGACAAGGTCTTCGCTCTTTACCACAAATCCGAAGCGTCATTGATTGAGCGGGAGTGGTTGCTCTCCTGGCTCCCAGGATTACTCAAGAGTGTTTACAGCACTTAATCCCCATATCAGCTATGGCAGAGCGGGAGGGTTAATGGTGCCTTATTAAATAGACTCTGATCAATTTGGGGAGGCACTAATCAACAATTAAGGCCTCCATCTTGTGCTGTGGGCATAGAGGCACATGGAGTAGTGCAATGGTTTTTAGGTCTTAATTTCATTCTCAAAGCCTTTTTGTCCTACAACTTTAGGGTTCATGTATGTTTGTCACCTTAAGGAGCTGTAAAAAGGAGCCCTCCTTGTGTGGGAAGGTTTCAGTGCCTTTGTGTTTCATTAAAAACAGTGAAACAGGATCCCTGCGTAACATCTCAGCATAAAGAGCAGGACTGTAATGCTCTATGCTGCCCCCAGCGGCCACAAGTGGTCATCAACGTGCTGACGTCACATTACAGCTTTTTTTTAAAAAAATAGATAGCAAAACTGTGATAGATGTATAGATAGGGAATTAGGAAACTCTCAAAGCTAATAGCCCTTTTTCATTACTCAGTTTTAGCGCTGCTCACCGCTGCTCATTTTCTATTCCACTTGAGTACATCGGCAGCATGGGTGGGGCCATCATGTGGTTATTTACCAGGTTCACAGAAAAATTATTAAAACACACGGCCTGGATGACTCTTGTGAAGGGTGTCACCCAGTGACCCCCACCCCCTGGTCCATCGATGTCCTGCCCTCTGTCATGTTTGAAACTCAACTCCGTTCGCTTGAAATTCCTGCTGAGTCGGTACTGACACGGGACCCTGTAGCATGTAATGGAAGACCCTAAAAAGGAGGAGATTGGAGTAGGTGCTAGTGGGTAAAAGCTGCTCTCACCTGCTCTCCCAACTCTTCCCGTAGCGTTCCCATAACGCCCTGCAAAATCCTGTTCTACACAATCTCCAAGTTAGATTTCATCTCGTTTATTAGCGATGCTAACAACCGTATCTGCTCGTGGAGTTGTCAAATGCTCCAGTTCAAACCTGCCATGTCACGTGAGTCATGTGATCCATGTGCTCCGTTATTGATTCTGTGGGAGATTTTCAATTGAATTTGGCAGTTATCTGACCTCCTTCCTCAGGATGCGGCGCAGTTGTCGCGCCATTAAATCTCGTGGCAGAAGCAGACGTTTATCATCATAGAGGAAATGGGACGTTGGCGTCTGTGCCTTGATAATTAGGCCACGTCATCCACCAAAGGAGCAGCATCCAGCAGCTGTCAATGAGTTCCAAACCTCTCCAGGCCGCTGGGGTTGAATGGAGCAGCTGTGTCTCCAAACGTAAACGCTTTCGGCCCCTTTCAGGCCGCCATCCTACCACCCGGCCGCCCGACAATGGAGACTCTGGGTCGCTCCGGGCTGAAAGAAAACATCTGAGGCAGGAATACAAACAGAGCGCTGTGGTGGAGCTGGCTGACAAGGCTTCGATTTATTACATGAAGTCCCACGCACGTCGTGCCATCAGTTTGTCCCTCTGTTTCCTCCTCTGCTGACCCCCAGTTAACCAACCCCGCTGAAATACTGTTATCCCATGACTGTCATTTACAACCAGTCCCAGTAACAAGTCCCGTTCCATTAACTGGCAGTCCGGGTTTGAATCCCTCACGTATGAAATGAAAACAAATGGCCTTCTGTGAGGGTGTCATTTAGGTTAATTAGAGCTTTTTCTGCTTCCAGGAATAGTTGGAGAGTGTTGACACAAGGTTAATTGGACCAAAGATTAAGTGACTGCGTGGCAGGTTATTGCAGCCTAATGCCATTGACCTACAAGGTGCATGAAGAGCCTGCTTATAGGCAGCTTGAGCTCAGCCAAAACTCTCTAATACTTTCTACATGTTGGATTTGCTGTTGGCGGTGAAGGAAATGAGCAAAACCGCTCAGGCCTCATTTCCTTCTTCAAAACTGTGGCGTGCTTCGTCCCTTTTGACAAGTTTTCTAGCTCACAGCTGATCGAAACCTTGCTAAAGCAAGAAACGCGAAATTGCAGATGCAATAGGGCGTGTATATGAACTCTGGGATCCAGGCAGCCCAAGCACCCTTTAAGGGAAATAAAGAATACTCTGCATTGATGTTAACAGAGGAAAAATGGCCCGGATCAATCCAGCTTAGCCACAACCTGTGAGCAGTGCATACCAACATTAGCATCTGGATCACATTACAGCCCATTATTTTTATAATCTGATGACAGAAGGCTGTGAATTTAGACTCTTATTAAGGTTAAGGTCAGTTATTTCCCACTGCTTTTTTTGGGGCACTTTAGCTAACCCACAGGTTTAGCATGGCAGCTAACCAGCCTCATTAATGTGCTTTTTTTTTTTTAGTTCTCTTGACGATGTGAAGCTGGAGCAAATCAGATAAATCAATCGGCAAAAGCATGTCAACATCGTGCCATTTTCTGCTTTGATTCTGGGTGTTAATAATGGTGTATGGCGACACATTCCAAACGATTAATCTTCTCAGCAGGCTACACTCTTATCTAAAGTGTTTCAACTTTACAGAGAAATGAAGTTATCGCGTTGACTTCCTGTTTCGGGCCATGACCTCATAGGCTTAGACCGAAGCCCAGCTTAATGCAACATGAGGGGGGGGTGGAGGGGCTAAAAAAGCTGGTGTGTCCACCAGCCCATCCGCTTGCTCATCCCCAGTCCAAAACCCCCCCAAATCCTAATAGTTTTAAACGTATCGTTAAGCTGGCGTGTCATTTTTATACCCCATCCATACGGCGTGCACGTGCAGAGGCGTGGCTTCAAATATGGCGGTGATTTGACGTAAGGGCGAGAGGGATGATCCTGATGTAATGGCATTTAACTGTGAGTTGAGAGCCTACTTTAAGCTTTGGCCGGGTTTTTAGGTCACGGCAGCCGGGTCACTGCAGAGCACAGCTTATCAACCAATCAGCCCTTTTCTTCCTCCACTAATTAATCTGCAACGCTAACAATGATTTGACCCGAGTCCGAACGATCAGACGACCAGAATCTCCTATTTACTGGGTGATATTGAGGTGGTTTTGGCTGGAATTCTTACGGTTTAAGCACCATTTGGTTTTGGGAAATAAGCACTGTTTTAAAAACAAATAAAAAAAACCCACTTAGCCATAAATTTCTGTTTATTGCAGCTTGTTCTGTTGGCAAATGCATTTTGTGATGATGCTGACGTTAAAACTGAAAATCGTGAAAGCTGGTGCTGCTTCCTGTGGCGAGGCCTGATGTCTAATGCTGTTCGTTCTTACGGATCACGGAAGATTTAGTGGCCTGTAATAACCTCGCTATCCCGTCCAATTAGACTTCACCTTAAAAGCTCAACTGCTACCTGTTTCTAATTAATCCTGTCAGCGTGAGCAGAGCTGAATTTACATAATTGGAGAGTCGGGATGGACTGATGATCGTAACAATAAAGAGACAGCTCTACGTCAACAATTAGCTTAGCTCAACTACTGGTAATACTGGTGGTTAACGCCTTCACTTAAAGCCACATAAATACACCATCTTCTACGTCTGAAGCTCGTTAAAGGTAGCAAAACAATTTCCTTCCTTTTGATATATTTCAAGCGTCGCCCCTGCTTGGTGCCTGAGGTCTGAAGATTGAGAACAAACACTGCTGAAACTCTGGCAGCAAATTAATTGCCTGCCTCCATTCAAAGTCGTCAAATAACCTTCCCAGCGCCTCTGACTTTGTCTGACCTTGAGAAATGGTGTCGGCGTGTGTAGTGTTCCAAACAGCTTTGCTGAACGGCGTTCCACTGGAAAACAAGCAGGCAGGGCGGCGGTCCTCATTAGAAAGTCGGCTCAGGCTAAGCTAGTTAGCAGGAAGTGATGTTATGGTTCTTGATCATCAAAGCCTTCACCTGTCAACGCTATGGCAGGTCATGCTTTCATCATTTGACCCGATCTCAGCGGCAGGTCTCACGGGGGGGCAGTGGACTGTGTTTGATCCGTTTAGGCCGCTCACACTCGCCACCCTGGTGCCCCATCATCACCCCGGCTCCCTGCTCTCAGAGTGATGGAGATTATTACACCAATTTGAGGGGGATTATCTGGGAGAAGGAATTCCAAGCGAAAAGTGAGGAAGGTCAATAGAATGAGGTCGCTGTGATTCCATTCAGCCACCAGGGCGGAGACAAGGAAATAAGATGGAAAGATACTATATCATATTTCTTTGCTTCCTTTAGAGGAAGATTTTGAGGATATTCATGCATACAGGTCGGTTCTGTGGATTAGTTTCCGGTTCTACCAGGTAGACACCAGAGTTCACAAAGAAAAGCGGGACCCCGGATGAGCGAGCTTGTGGGGCAGGGCTGACAACCCCTGGGCTAATGCATCTGGAAAAGGACAAGGCTCGGCAGCAGCACTTTTCTGTTGGGCTCTAAACAAATTAGCAGGAGACAACAGCAACGATGGTCCTATGTTATTGGATTAGATCTGGCATGCTCCTGGACACGGCAATTTAGGGGACGCTAAGAGGCTCGGACAGATTCTGGAACAAGAACTGCAACGACCATGTTGCTTTTTAAGCTTTGCCCCTTTTAAAATAATCATCTTTTTATTGTGGCGTCGCTGTTTTGACATGTGAAACTCGGGCCTGATCTTTAACAGGCAGGATTAGCTTCATCTTTGAGCTGAGGGCAGGGGTCGGGCATGTGGGATATACTTTGGACGAACATCACTGTAACGCTGAGATGGATGGGGAAAGCTGATATGTGCCCGGGGGAATCCTCCACCTGATCTCGCCCAAATCGGCTCTAATTTATGGCCGCATGACATTTATGCTATCTCCTCTGTTTGTCTCCGCTAAAAGAATCTAACTGGCGAAATGATTTATTTGCTTACGGACGCAGATGAGAGGATAGAAATGTAAAATATTGAACAGTTGCTTCATCTTTGCAATCAGTAGCACATCGGTGAGGCCTGTTTATCTGGTCGGTTTGTATCGCGCAGATTAGCAACAAGCTAACTCATCTTATCACATATGCGTTTGCACCTAAATGGCAAAAGATTTTTTTTTTTTTTACCACTTTTGTATTCCTTGAAAATAGCTTTAAATAAATGTATTTGCCCACTTTTTTTCTGTTTTTTGTGGAAGTGTTTATACGTTTACTTTAAGAAGTTTAAGCCTGGTTGGTAACGGGTCAACAAATAGAGGAGAATTTCACCATAGCAACGCCGGACTTGATGATTCGCGCCGCTTCTTAATTGTTTTGACTACGGCATCCAGTTCATGTCCGTTCTAGCTTAATCCTGTTACAAGAAGCAGATCTTGCTGCGGGCTCTTCCTTCCGCAGAGCTCTAGCCCAAAAAAGTTGCATCTTTCATGTGGGCATTAGCGGCACGTTCCGAATTTCCTCCTCCGTGCTCTCAGAAGCAGCAGGTTGATAAGCAGCCGTGTTCTCTGAAACACCAGTAATCTTTTCCACATAAACATCTCCTCGGTGAGTCGTCATCTCCCTTGAAAGATCATTTCACACACTGAATCACCACGTTCTGCGGTTTCCTGTGGTGAAGGCGGCGCGACGTTGTTGCTACGAGAAGACAACACTCAAACATGTTTTTCTGCAGCGTTTCTCCACCAGCAAAAGTATGATTGATCTGGCGGTTTTAATGGAAAATGGCCACCGCAGCTCTTTCCTGTGCTGTTAACAGTTCAGACCTAGTTTGGGCCCATCACTCCAGCTTGTTCTGACGTGAGATTTCAGCAGCTTTTGCGAAACCAACTGAAGAAGGAAGAGGTGAAGCTCCAGTCTCCAACTGTCATCACGTGGACCTTTCAACCGCTTCCTCCTGAAGAGCGACATGACAGGAAACACGAAAGCCCCCTTTTCCTTTTGTTTCAGTCTTAAATATTTTAGCTTATGTCGCATTCTAGCCGCCGGCCGCGCCCAAACGAGGCATCTTCCCGAGCGGTGTGAGAGAGACGGCCCCCGTGTGTGGACTCCCTCCACGCGCGGGGGGTCGGGGAGGCAGCCCGCACTCCTGCGATGCCGATCGCTTAGTCGCAGCCTCCACGTTCGTTCATGAAGTGGCAGCTCCTGGCATTAGAACGACAAAAGTGCAGACGCCATGCTCACACAGTGCCTTGCGAAAGTATTCGGCCCCCTTGAACCTTGCAACCTTTCGCCACATTTACGGCTTCAAACATAAAGATATCAAATTTAAATTTTTTGTCAAGAAACAACAACAAGTGGGACACAATCGTGAAGTGGAACAAAATTTATTGAATAATTTAAACTTTTTTAACAAATAAAAAAACTGAAAAGTGGGGCGTGCAATATTATTCGGCCCCCTTGCGTTAATACTTTGTAGCGCCACCTTTTGCTCCAATTACAGCTGCAAGTCGCTTGGGGTATGTTTCTATCGGCTTTATGTTTTGGATCATTGTCCTGTTGGAAGATAAATCTCTGTCCCAGTCTCAGGTCTTGTGCAGACTCCAACAGGTTTTCTTCCAGAATGGTCCTGTATTTGGCTCCATCCATCTTCCCATCAATCTTAACCATCTTCCCTGTCCCTGCTGAAGAAAAGCAGGCCCAAACCATGATGCTGCCACCACCATGTTTGACAGTGGGGATGGTGTGTTCAGGGTGATGAGCTGTGTTGCTTTTACGCCAAACATATCGTTTTGCATTGTGGCCAAAAAGCTCGATTTTGGTTTCATCTGACCAGAGCATGTTTGGTGTGTCTCCCAGGTGGCTTGTGGCAAACTTTAAACGAGACTTTTTATGGATATCTTTGAGAAATGGCTTTCTTCTTGCCACTCTTCCATAAAGGCCAGATTTGTGCAGTGTACGACTGATTGTTGTCCTCTGGACAGACTCTCCCACCTCAGCTGTAGATCTCTGCAGTTCATCCAGAGTGATCATGGGCCTCTTGGCTGCATCTCTGATCAGTTTTCTCCTTGTTCGAGATGAAAGTTTGGAGGGACGGCCAGGTCTTGGTAGATTTGCAGTGGTCTGACACTCCTTCCATTTCAATATGATTGCTTGCACAGTGCTCCTTGAGATGTTTAAAGCTTGGGAAATCTTTTTGTATCCAAATCTGGCTTTAAACTTCTCCACAACAGTATCTCGGACCTGCCTGGTGTGTTCCTTGGTCTTCATGATGCTCTCTGCGCTTTAAACAGAAGCCTGAGACTATCACAGAGCAGGTGAATTCTATTTATCATCATCAGTCATTTAGGACAACATTGGATCATTCAGAGATCCTCACTGAACTTCTGGAGTGAGTTTGCTGCACTGAAAGTAAAGGGGCCGAATAATATTGCACGCCCCACTTTTCAGTTTTTTATTTGTTAAAAAAGTTTAAATTATTCAATAAATTTCGTTCCACTTCACGATTGTGTCCCACTTGTTGTTGTTTCTTGACAAAAAATTTAAATTTGATATCTTTATGTTTGAAGCCTGAAATGTGGCGAAAGTTTGCAAGGTTCAAGGGGGCCGAATACTTTCGCAAGGCACTGTATGTGCGGGCCAACCTGCAGCCAATAAAGGGAGGCTTTTAATGCTGCCGGAGGACCGGAGGAAGCAGTTGAGAGGAAGTCGGAGGATGATTTGATCTCATTTGGAGTCTGAATTGAAACAGGCCTGTTTGTTGTCTTTGATAAATGCATCTGCTCGGCCTTTGTGCCCCAGAGGCGGGACCCTGTCCCTGGGGGGACTCTACGGTCTCTGGGCCTCTGTTTGAGGCAACTCCTCATTAGCACTGTCCAAACTCTTATATCGCCCACCTTTGCCGCCGTCCTCTGCTCACGTCTCTTCTTTTAAGTGAACCGTTGAAGATTCACTTTGCATTTAGATGTTTTGAAGCATTTAAAGGCTCGTTGGACAACATACTGTGTTGAGTGGTGAAGCTAAAGTTGGTGAATGCTTGTGTGCAGGGATCCTCTTTTCTACGCTGGTGTTTGGACCTGCCTGCGGCTTTATCCTGGGCTCCCTCTGCACAAAGTTCTACGTGGACGCCATCTTCATCGACACCAGTGAGTCCTGACGTTGCTTTGGCCTCCTTTGATCCTCTGTGCCTGCCGAGCACTGATTTCCACCGGCCTCTCCGCAGGTAAACTGGGCATCACTCCCGACGACCCGCGGTGGATCGGGGCCTGGTGGGTCGGCTTCCTGCTGTGCGGTGCCTTACTCTTCTGCTCGGCTCTCTTCATGTTCGGCTTCCCCCACTCGTTGCCGACAAAGGACAAGGAGGAGGGGGAGGACAGCGAGCACGTTATGCTTCCTCCTTCTCTCAGTTCGGACAACGAGACGCCGAGCAGCAACGGGATCCTCCGGAGCCACGAGCCAGCCAACAGCCCCACCTGCTGTCAGCAGCTCAGAGGTGAGTGCAGGAAACACAGTGTCTAAATGTGAACTACTACACGGATTAAACAGCCTAATTGATTTATTATTTTTATTACCGTTTACTTGAAGCTGGTGGACGTGTTTGTCCAACTGTAAAAATGCAATTACAGCAACAGGATTAGCTGCTAAAATGATCCGGGCCTGATATTCATTGGCTAAATGAGAGCGACCAGGCGCGCCGCCATCTTTATAACACTCCCAACTCCAGCGGCGCTGCTGCCCAAGTGTGTAACCGTGTTTTCGCTTTCCGCTAGTGATCCCCAAGGTGACGAAGCACCTCCTGTCCAACCCGGTGTTCACCTGCATCATCCTGGCTGCCTGCATGGAGATCGCGGTCGTGGCGGGCTTCGCGGCCTTCCTGGGGAAATACCTGGAGCAGCAGTTCAACCTCACCACCACCTCGGCCAACCAGCTCTTAGGTCTGCCGCCGCTGCGGTCCCCTTCGCTCCGACACGTCTCCATCGTAACCGACCCGGTTTGTGCTCCCTTTTCCAGGCATGACGGCCATTCCGTGCGCCTGTCTGGGGATCTTCATGGGCGGCCTGCTGGTAAAGAAGCTCAACTTGTCGGCGCTGGGAGCCATCCGCATGGCCATGCTGGTCAACCTGATCTCCACCGCCTGCTACGTCTCCTTCCTGTTCCTGGGATGCGACACTGGCCCCGTCGCCGGGGTGACGATCAGCTACGACAACAGGTAACGGCTCTGCGTACCAGCAGTGCGCAGGTGGGTCGCTAATAACCAGGCTGCAGGAGTGAGAGGACCGTTCCGAGCTTTTAAACGTGCAAATAAAAATCCCATTTGCAGTGACCCTCAGCTCCTCTGGGTGCCCAGAGCCAATTTGATTGCAGCACAAAGTTAGTTATTAATGTGCGGCGGGGCTTTGCGTCCCGCTCTCTGTGTAGCTGGGGAAAAAGAAAACATTTGTTTTTGCAAAACAGGCAAACGTCCTCTGCTTTAGGTTCAGCCAGTAAAATCCTGGTTGTTTCAACGTCGCCCGTATGAAACGCCGACAACAGCATCTGGCATCCTTTAATGATAATTTTAGTCCCAGATGGAGATCAGCTGCATATATCCTTTATCAGACTAGCTTTAGCTCTTGACTAGCCTGAGTGCACACGTGAGCCGCTGCTGTTTCCATGGAGATGTTTGAATGGGATCAGAAAGCCATTGTGTTCACTTTGTTCGCCCTTCTGACCAGAACCCTGCAGGCAGGAAGGATCCCAGAGGCCCAGTGCATCAGCCACTGCAACTGCTTGAACTCCTCCATTAGCCCCGTGTGTGGCTCCAACGGAGTCACCTACCTGTCCGCCTGCTTCGCCGGCTGCACCAGCAGGAACTCTCAGGAACCCACAGGCAGATCTGGATCCACTATCACTCAGGTCAGTGCTGGCCTTGTCATCCTGGTCTTGCCATTCCTTTGTTTTCCTTTAGTTCTGGGTACTTTTCCTTCATGTTAAATCCTCCTCTGAGCTCAGCAGCACACGAGCTCAACATCACGCTGCCACTTTTGCTTCTTGAGGTTTGTTTCATCATCCAGAGAACAAAAGTCTCAGCCTCAGAAGACGAATGTCGCTTTATTCCCAGCATGGTACCAACGCGGCATTTGCTGCGTAGAGGTTTAAGCATTGCTATCAGGTTTCTTTTTATAACCCGAGGACGTAAAACCCGGGTTAAAGTTTCGGTTAAACTCATCGAGGCGACACATTTGGTTTATGTTTCAACAGCAGAGCTGACAGGCTTCCTCCTGGTCACTGTCTTTCCTCTACATAGAACCTGAGTGGATGTTCCTGCGTATTGGCCGAGGGTGAATTCGCCACAGCGTTCCCAGGGAAATGTCCGATGCCAGGCTGCCAGGAGGCCTTCCTCATCTTCCTGTGTGTGGTGTGTGTGTGCAGCCTGGTGGGAGCCATGGCCCAGACTCCCTCAGTCATCATCCTGATCAGGTATTCTTTTCTCTGCACCCGTGGATCCATTTAGGATTCAGTAAGAGCCCGACACATTATTCCCATCTCTGCTTTTCTTTCAGGACTGTGAGCCCTGAGCTGAAATCATACGCGCTGGGAGTGTTGTTCCTTTTGCTGCGACTGCTTGGTAAGAACTTTTTTCATCAGATAACACGTTTGTGTTTGATAGCTCGAGTCTGGATAATGCAGCATAAGAAGGTTACTGGAGCTGCAGAGACCTAATTTGGTGATTGCGTCATTTATCTTGTGCTAAATGCAGCGTGCACATATGGGAAAAAAGTATTAAGTATTCGATATCTGCGTAACAGTTGGCATTCTGATGGTTATTGTACGATCGCCCCGCAGGGAACATCAGCGACCTAATCTCCCTCCCGGCTGTTTTTTCCGGGAAGATGAAGAACTTGAGTTGGTTGAACTGAAAAATTATAGAGTTTACATCTTAATTAAGCGAAGCAGTACCTCCGAATGGCCTCCTGCTTAGCCAGCATCTGGCTAAAGAGCGTGTAACTGCAGCCCCAAACGGGGACCGGTACCACAAAACCTGAATTCAGAAGGTTGTGGAACGTATTAGAGTGATTATTGTGGTCCGGTGTTGTGCACTTCTGCAGCCTAAAGTCCCAGGAAGATTATGCAAATCTTGCCAGAGAGGTTCCAAAAGTCACAGTCGGATTAGTTTCTTTCATTTCTTTCCAATCCTGCCGTAGGCTTTTTCCATTTCTGATTCCATGTCGCCATTTCCAGTACGATACTGGGTCCTGCGATGGTCCATCTCTGGACAATCCCACAGCCTGACAACAGGCTACTCTGGGTTCACAGGGCTGCTGCCTCCAAAGGTTCCCCGTAAGGTTCCTGCGGTTGACGACAGGCTACAGACAACTTTGTTTCCGTTTTGCAGGATTCATCCCCCCTCCGTTGATCTTCGGCGCTGCGATCGACTCGACCTGCCTTTTCTGGAGTTCGGACTGCGGCAAGCGGGGCGCGTGCGTCCTCTACAACAACGTATCTTACAGGCACCTGTATGTGAGCCTGGCCATCATCCTGAAGGGCGTGGCCTTCCTCCTCTACACCACCACGTGGTACTGCTTACGCAGGAACTACAGGAAGTACATCAAGAGCCACGAGGGCCACACGTCACAGGCTGAGTTTTACCCGTCTCTAACGGAAGGCCCCAAACTAGTGGACAGGACAAAGTTTATATATAACCTCGAGGACCACGAGTTTTGTGAAAACATGGAGTCGGTTTTATAGTTTGTTACTTTAATATTCTGTCAAATGTTCCTTGCTTAAAAGGAATAATGTTTTGATAAAGGCCGTCTATATTACTGTAGCCCTCCTCTAAGCCTGTTAGAGTCGGTTTTGGTCGTTTACATATCAGCGAGGTGTCGTCCAGAGTTTCTGATGAAAGTCTGTGACCTTGGCGCTAAAGGACGACTTTAGTACTGTTTAACTGTCTTTTTTATTATTATTACTGCAACTGTGCGCGGCAAACGGCAGCAGCTCAGTCATACAGCTCGCCTGGAGAGCTGTATTGAAAGAGAACGAAGCGGTTGTTTAATTTAGGTGTCTAGGCTCTAGACTCGATCCTCCGTAGAGACACAGTATGTTTGCACAGATTGGGGGGGGTTTGAGTTCCCAACTGAGGACCAGTATCAAACAGGACTGCCAAAAACACTTGTAGGCCCTGTACACATGTATCGCAGAGGAATCCCAGCGATCCCAAATTCATTTTCTTTCTATTGAAGCGTAAAGTAGGTTCATCGTCACCGTCATCTGTTAAAATACCCGCCAAGGATTTCCGATACTGGACGCACTCGGGACGAGGGGCTGCGGTTTAGCTTCGCATCTGCTGCATCTACCAAAAATAACTTGAAAACTGCAGAGGGATGCCGAACTGTCGGGGCTGGAAATTCAGGAAAGAATTCCTGACGCTTTACACGATCCGCCGCGTCTTAGGGGGTAAGAATGGTCGAAAGGTGACCGCGGTTGCCTGCCCGGACCAGCCCGCTTGGTGTCAAAGGTCTACTTATGTAAATGTTCCCTTTGCTGGATCCCCGGCCAGGTTCTAACACAGCTGCTGTCGAGTCTCGTCTTATGGCAAATGTGCAATTCACGTCTGATACGTCAGTTTTCTTCCTCCTTCAGCGTCGGGCGTCGGGCTTAGCGGGGATCCGGGGTGGGTTTTCTATCTGCAGTTCATTCAGCCTGTTATGTCTTAATAAGGGATGATAAAATAAGAATGTTTATATTTGTTTGGACCCGTTCACATAGTGGAAAAGCCAGAAAGAAATTCAAGAGTTCTACTTCTTTGTGTTTTGTGACAAGTCTGTAAAAGAGATAATATATTTCTATCATTAGGCCCAGAGTGTGTTACGCTGTAATTGACAATAAAGTGTAAATTATATAGAACATAATCGCCAGATGTGTGTCTCAGACCGTAGACCGTTTTACACTGGTAAAAGTTGTACGTTCCTATTTTTTTTTGGCTCAATAAATATCTGAAACATCTTCCAACGTTGTCACGGGAGACTGTGTACGTCGGTCTGGCTCTGAATCAACACGAGGCCGATGTTGGCGCCGATCATCTCTGTAGCTGCAGCTTTGCAATTGTCCCCTTTCTTACACTTTTTTTGTATGGCAATATATATATCTTTTATTTTACCCTGGAAATAAATTATTTTCATAACAATATTAAAGCCTGTTTAATTTCATTCTTTTGGTGCTGCATTTCACCTTGTGCTTCTCTTACTTTGGTTTTAGCCTTGCATTAAAATAAAAATGCTTTTTTCCACTTATATGTTGCTTTATGATGAACCTTTTGGTCCCTTATCTTATCTTAAATGGAGAAGCCGGTTTTCAGGGATTTATTTGCAGCTCATCATGTGTTCTGAGCGCTGGTTCCGATCTGGAGAACCATGCAGAGAATTTAATGGCTCACGCAGAGAAGTCAGCCAGTCCTTCACACAACGGAATAAAAGCTTCCAGTTTAGCCTTTCGGCCATTCTTAAGCTGAGGAAATTGGCTTTAATGCTGGCTGTTCCCGCCTGACTGGCCTGGTTTTAGCAGCAACGTTGGACCCGTATAATTCATGTTGATCTGAAGGGTTCTTTAAATGGCTTGAATTAAGGGTGCAGCTCTATCAATCATCAGAAGACTTTGCTTAAAGCTGAATTTACCATGTTAGTTTCCCAAGAAAACTGGTACAAACAGCTTTAAATTGTCACATGCATGCATAGGTTTCAAGAAATATTGATAATTTTGTGTGGGCTTTTTTGGTTTCATGTTCATGTGTGCACATTTTCACTTTATTATCTCGGCCAGGTTTTATAATGGGGTTCATTATTTTACCATTATGATTATTAGTCATGTTATGATCCACAAGTATCTTTTTTTTATGCAGATAACACTTATTTAAATGAAAAAGCTTCACATTTGTCTGATTAATTTACAATAGAACACCTGTTTGTATCCCTTCCAGCAGCTACTCTTCTAGTGATCTGAAGATGTGTTTTAAATACATAATTCATCCTGCTGCCACTTCAGTGTGTTAATTACAGCCAAAGCTTCCAGTACAATAAATGTGGCCCCATATAACTCAAGTGGACGCCTCGCACAAACACTTGGAGCCTCCAGATAATTAAAATGACGCAGGTTTTTCTTTTGAACTTCGTGATCATTGGAGCAGCTACTGTATGTCTGACCTGTGGATGCGGTATTTGCTGATGCTGGAGGTGAAACATGTCAACATTTCCTCCTACGTCAGAGGGAGCAGGTCCAGATTGGACTAGATAAAGTGTCTGTAGTTGCAGGTGGTGGGTGGTGGCAACACTGGTGCAGAGCAAAAAGGGCCTGGCGCGTTTGGTTTTAACAATATCAGCAGTGGTGTCTGCAGGGAAATCATCCAGAGCAACGCAAGAGTCACGCAGCTAAAGCGCCTGATGCCTTTAAAATGGGGAGGGAATATTTATTTCATCCTTCCATAATAGTCACCTGCTCGGGAATGACTCAAACCCTCAGTGAAGTGAGTCATATGAAGCAGAAAAGCAGGACTCGACGGTTCAAATCCCCAAAGCCACCCGTGTTCACCTGAGTCCACCTGTGTCCTCTGCGAGTCCCTCAGAACCGGTGCTCCGGCGCCTTTAAGGCTGCAGGTGGTCCGCGTCTCTCTGATCTACGGCAGAGCTCTGTGGGTGCAAGCTCTCAAACTTTGAGTGGGGGGGAGGAAGGTGAGAGCGCAGACGGCAGCAGCATCGTCCCGCCGGGACCCCGAAACCCCATCAGCGGCATCATCATCATCATCCTCATGATCAGTGCCGTCTCTGGAGAGGAAAGAGAGGCTCTCCGGCGACAGGAACAATAGGGGGAACCGACTGCGCTCATTTTGGATTTCCAGATGGGGAAGGACGGCGGGTGCGTGGACGGCGGTGCTTGGTGAGAGCTGGACCGTCCGGCTGCAGCCGCGCATCATGCCGCTCGGCTTCCGCGCGCTGCTCTTCGGCTTTGTAACGCTGGCGGCCGTGGTGCTGATCATAGATGATATTGCACAAGTGGAGGAAGAAGCCGCGTAAGTATTTGTTCACGCCCGGCGCGTGCGTGTCTGAGAGTGGCCCATTGTCTCCTCCACAATCGGGTCTGGGGTGGTCATCTTGTGGAGGGGTGCGCGGGGGGAACCAGAGTGAATTCGTGTGTTTTTTAGAGTTTTGAGATAAAAGCGTGTCTTCTTTTGTGTGTGTGTGTGTGCGTGTGTGTGTGTGTGTGTGTGTGTGTGTGTGTGTGGTGTGTGTGTGTGTGGGGGGGGGGTCTTCTTTTTGCACATTTGGGACACTTGAGTGCAGGAGCAGCTGTCCTGGCAGCAGCCGGGGTCTCTGGAGATTTGCCTGTTTGTTTTGCAGCAGTGTGCATGATAAGAGTAACTACAGGATAGTGTGTGTGTGTGTGTGTGTGTGTGTGTGTGTGTGTGTGTGTGTGTGTGGGTGGGTGGGTGGTTGCGTGTCAGGGGGGCAATAGATTGGAAACAAAAGAACACCCTCCTCTTCTTTTTGTTCTGTACCACAGAAACACTTTGACATGTTGAGCTGGAGCAACAGAAATCGGCACATTTGTCCCGTGTGGAGACGCTTCAAATTCAAGGAAAACCATCCAGCCCGCAGGCATAAAGATGCCTGAAGCAAAAAAAAAAGCTCTTTTGTTATCACATGTTTCTAATTCGGAGGGGAAAAAACTTGTTGTTTTGGATGCAATTACTAGGCCTCACATAATGGGGTCATGTTGGTCCGTGAGTAGCCTTGGGACGAAGACAACAGAACCAAATCCCTCTTGGTCACAGAGGCAGTTTAATACAACGATATATTTAACTCCAGCCAGGCTTTAAAATGAGTGCACGCGGAGCTGAACATCTCTTCCAGTACTCCCTCATTTATGCAGCTGCTGTCACCATTCACATCACATCGGACCAAGGTCAAGACTGTAAAATACAAAAGTCTTCCTGCAGCTCTGCTTGCATATTCAGTCCCTCACCTTTCAGTATAATGGGGGCCCCATTAGGCCCGCGGATCTCGTCATAAACAGGCCGCGGTGGAGGGCTCTAAAAATACGCTGATGCTATTTCACCTTCATCCGGCTTTATAAGACATTCAGCACGTCTGGTATCCAATACACTGGCTCCCTGTGCATGATGTGATTACAGGAAGGATTCAGAGCCCCCCCCTCCTCCTCCTCCTCCATTATTATCCAACACTTGGAGTTGCAATATGATTCATAACTCAATATAAATCTCCCCCAGAAATAATGGACATTCAAAGAAATTGAACCTGTGCCCGCTCCTGCCAAAGCTGTAGGTCTCAAACACACACACACACACACACGCAGACACACACACTTCCTGTACCGAGTGCCTCACCACTTATCTGAACTCACCATACAGTAGAATGAGAAGACTGTTTCCAAACGACTGCAGCATTTCACCTGTTCATAGTCAAATTTGCAAGACAAACGTGTGTAACCTGCTTTGAACAGGAGACAAAAGGGTTCCTTTCATTGTCCTGAGCATTATTTTATCTGCGCCAGCAAATATTATTCAAAGGCATCAGGAGAAAATGCTCAACGGCCACCATGAAGCATTTATCGATGCGATAATATCAAATGATTGTTTCTGATAGGTTCATATCTCACCTGCCTTCGATTGATTGAGTTTATCTGCAAAGTGGGGACACTTTTGGGAAGTGAGGGGATCCTCGCTGGTGTTGATGGCCAAGACTTGGTTTCAAGCTTTGTGTTGAGCATTTAATTGTGATGGTTTGGGCTGGGGTGACAGGCTGGGGACTGTCTCGTGCCTGTATGATGTCAGTGTGGCCAGACAGCCTAAAATGGCATTTGCGTTTGTCTCTGTCTCATTATAGAGAGACGGAACCCCAGCTGAACCCCACCGCTTTGACAAAATCCAACAAAGCTGTTAACCATCTTGTTCCGAGCTTCAGCAATGCCGCCAAGATCCAGTCCAGCAACTGGACCTTCAACAAGACCCTCTCCATGCTCATCAGGCAGACTCACCACCCTCCAGAAGCATTTTTACAGTCGACCTCGCAACAATCTGGCCTAAAACACTAACTGGTTTTATCTCCTTTCAGAAAGAGTATTCTCAGATTTCTTGATCCAGAGAGAGACATCTCGATCCTGAAGGGCACGCTGAAGCCGGGAGACATCGTCCACTATGTCTTCGACCGCCACAGCACCACAAACGTCTCCGAGACGCTCTACCACTTTCTTCCAACCGTGTCTCCCATGAAGAACCAGCATCACCGACGCTGCGCCATAGTGGGGAACTCTGGCATCCTGTTGAACAGCAGCTGCGGGCCGGAGATCGACTCCCACGACTTCGTTATCAGGTTCCTTTTTTATACTGGAGACACTCTGCACAAAATTAATGAGCTGAAATAGATGAGCATAGTGGCAGCACTTGTAGGTGTGTGTCTATTTTTGAAAGCACATGTGTTCCACAGCTGCAAACATATTTATTTCACCATGGAAACAGTTGTCCAAGGTGGTTGCCGTCCTGATGTCAAGCTTCCAGACACATTAGCGCCGTTTAAATGCAATTACACATTAACTAGGCATTTCTAGAAGATCAATCATCTGATAAAAAGCAGCCATGTTTGTCAAAGAAACAAACATGTGTACACACACACGCACACACACACACACAGACTCAGGCATTTTCATTTTAATGAAACATTGGAATGTTTGTAAAATCCACAGCCTGCTCTTTTACATGTGTTATTTTTTTGTTAAAAAGTGTCCAGACTCCAGATTCCTACTATAAATGAGGATGTGTAATTGTGTGTGTACAGCGAAAAGCAATTAAAGCAAATATTGGACAAACCCTGCACTTTCTGCTGCCAGTCTCATAAATCAGAGACTGAAAATGGAGCAGGGAGTCCCAGCCATCTTGGTTACTAAATGAAAACACAAAGTGCTGCAGTGCTTCCGTGAGCCGTCCTGTGTTCTCCACTTAGGAGCACTGGCGGATTTTTAGAGACGGCGTCCGTGCTGGAACCGTACAGAGATAAATATCAGGCTCGGATACCTCAGCTTGTCATTGTTGGAGGGCTCTGAAAGGAGGATTTCAGCCCAGGTTTAGGAAAACATAATGGGCTGATTCACCTGTGTGGGGGCATTAGCTGGGGACATTATCTCTAAACACGGCAGGGGTCACTGGGTGTTTTCACAATGTGTTTTTGTGGGGATTTCAATTACAGTGTGGGATGTGCTCATAAAACGCGCTTTGACGTTAACATCCACTTCTTTTTCTACCGAATTTCCCTTTCCATTTCGACTCCTGGTTGAGGCATTTCTTCAGGGATAATAGTGGAAAAGAATAGGAATTATTCAGCGGAGGCTTGTGAAGGATTGTATTGTGAAAACACTTCAGCATGCCTTCTAACTGAAGTCAAATCACTTAAAGTCACAGCACCTAGCCAAGGAATCTGAAAAGCTGCTACTCTCTGGGTGAGGATGGAGGTATAGACTATCCATAATCTATTTGCATGTTTGTCATGCAAGCGGTTGCCATGTTTGACTGCCTTTTTAATTAAATTTTAATTATTTTTTTCCTGCGATTAAGGCAGCCCGGGCATATTGACAAAGCACTCAGAAAGTCTTCAAGCCTCAGTGTGTATAAGTTACAAGAAAATATGAGAAGGGAGGATGCCAACGCTGTATAGTGAACCTTTGTCAGAGCCCCTTCAGATGAAAAAGACACTTGTATTTTGGACGCTTGTTGTATTGTTGTGTTTCGGAGGATGAGAATATAGAAACCCTGTGTGTCTTTTGTAGGTGTAACTTGGCACCAGTGGAGGATTACTACAAAGATGTTGGGTGGAGGACTAATTTGGTGACCATGAACCCCTCCGTGGTGCAGCGGGCCTTCCGGGATCTGGCCAGTGAAGAGTGGAGGGCTCGTTTCCTGAGGCGGCTGCAGAGCCTCAGTGGCAGCGTCCTGTGGATCCCAGCCTTCATGGCCAAAGGGGGAGAGGAGCGGGTGGAGTGGACCCTCCGCCTCATCTTGCTGCACACTGTAGACGTGCGCACCGCCTTCCCCTCGCTGAGGCTTCTCCATGCTGTTAGAGGGTAAGATGCCACTCGGGCGCCACACTTCAACAATATAAAACACCTGCTGGCAGCATAAGAAAGGGATTAGCCAACTCTAATCTGGAGTCCAGGCGGCTAATTTAGGGGAAGTATTAGAGCTGATCAACTGGAGTAATTAGAGCAAGAGCACCATGCTGGAACAAACACATCTGTCCAAAAGTGGAGGTCTTAAAACAGAGAAAGTTGCTGCCACCTAATTGACATCATTTCAATGAGTGGTCTGCTCATTAAGACCCCCGGAGGAACCGTTAATATACTGGAATAGCTGCTGTGGCTCTGGGCTGTTTTCATTGGAAAGTGGTTCGATAAATCTTTTAAAAAACAGCACCTGAACTTTGACCGTCTTCACTTGGAAATGGAGATTAATTTCGGTCTTGTGTTAAAACAGCTGGGCCAATTCAGCTGTGACCTTCCAGAGCTGTAGCGTCAGGACTCCGTGTTGATTGTGTTTAGAACAGTTGCCACCATTTCATTAAAAGGCATATTGACTTTGCCATCGTGCTACAAGATGTAGCAAATTCACTTCTGAAATGCGACCGGAAAAGATCAGAGGAAAACAGTTCTTGGTGGAAATACCCTTATGATCTGTTCCTGAGAGCAATGACGTCACCCATCTTTAATGAAGAATCTACAAGTACGACTCAGAGTGTAACCGTGACACACCGTTACACACACGTCAACACAGCAGTGACAGAGATCTTCTAAAAAAAATACTGGATGAGGAATAACTGATGAAAGTTTTAGCCTCCGTTGCCTTACCTTTTTTTGAAATGCTAGGCACTCCCCAAGATCTTTAAAAAGATTCAATATTTTGCCTGCGCTGTCAGATTTGGAGCTCAAAAATTTACCTTTTTAATAAAAAATTGATTTCTTGGCATACATTCAGAGATTTATCCCTGGGTTTGAAGATCAGCGGTGCCCACTGTTTCCTCTTCAGCCCACATCAGCATCTTGAAATAGTACATTTTCTACATTTTAATGGACTTTCACTCTAAACAGAGGGAACATCTCTATAAAAAAGTAACTGCATCGCAAGCAGAAGGGACTAAATTAAAAAGATTTCACAGAGATTAGAGAAAAGACAGTTCTCAGAATGTTCGGCTCGCAGAGTATGCGTTATAAATGATGTAATGTTCTCCACAGGATTGATTTACTGTTGGACTGTGAGCTCCTTTTGCCTGAAGTTAATGATTTTCAGCCTCTTCGTTTTTCCACTTCATCCAAAGAGACGTGGAAAACAAAAGGCCACTTCCACTGAAGCTGTTATTGATTGTGAAGAGACAGCTCTTGAGGGGGTAGATGGTCTTTACCGGGGTAAATATATCAAGAAAGTTCCAAGCTATAGCTTCAGTGCGATGGGAGGTATTCAGGACAGTTTTTTAGGTTTTGCTGCAAGTTAATGTCCTCCCGCTATGCAGGGCTTATGCAGGGTTGTTTAGAAACTTCCTGTATAACAGGAAGCAGGATGTGAAGCAAGTCTCAGTGAGACTTCAGCACTTTCTGTGGTGGGCCTGCACACGTTCTGGACTCTGGAGACCAATCCTTCCTCCCCTGGGAGTATTTTCTCTCCCTATATTCACACTTCATTAACAATGACAGCGTAACTGTGCTCAGTTTTACATCATTTAACTCAGTGTATGTACACTACATGCACGATCTGTCTATTAATAAGCTCCTGATATCGATATGCTCCTGCAACAGTGGCTATAGGGTATTTTTCTTTTTCAGTCTATGCCCAAGTCAAATACTTATACATGTATACCATGCCTCTGTCTGCAGGTATTGGCTGACCAACAATGTCCACATCAAACGTCCAACCACGGGTCTGCTCATGTACACCATGGCCACCCGCTTCTGCGAGGAGATCCATCTGTACGGCTTCTGGCCCTTCCCAAGCGACCCACACGGCAGACCAGTCAAGTACCACTACTACGACACTCTGAAGTACGAGTACACCTCCAGCTCCAGTCCTCACACCATGCCTCTGGAGTTCAGAACTCTGAGCTCATTGCACAGACAGGGGGCGCTCCAGCTCCACACCGGACCCTGTGATACTGGGAGACAACCACAGGATCAACCACACGAATAGATGGCCGTCTTTAAGGTGCCAGATGCTGTTGAGAATCCTCCCCAAACTATTTTGTCATCGTTCTGCTTTTGTGGAACTGTTTTTTTGTAATTGGAATGACCTTTTTTCTACTTCAGGCAAGCTGAAGCTGGATCTTTCATCTTACAACGAGATCTCCACGGCAACCTTTAAAATAATGAGACTCGTTTGGTAGTGTTAGTCTTATTCCAGTGTTCGTGGCGATGCTGTCAAGGCCATCGCATCCTTTTCTCTTTATTACACAGCTGACTCTAAACGACCTCAGCCGGATCCAGCTTTCCATAGATTAATGACTCAGAACACACATTTTGTAAATGAACAATGGGACTCAAAATCCTCATTTAGGTGGCAGAGCTGCCTGAGTAACGTGTTGTAATTTAAACAGCGTGTCAACGACAGTGTGAAGAGCCATTTAGCTAAAATCTGCTGTGAGTCACTGGTTCAGCCGCAACAGGGAAGCACTTAATATTCAGGGAGAAGGTGATTTGAAATAATCTGTCTCTGGTTACAAACCCTTTTAATTGGGCTAATAGTCTTGCCATGTGTAATACCGCATTTTTATCTGACAGACATGGTCGAGACAGAGGGGTGCGGCAGCTGATCACACAAGAATGTTTGCACATGCAGATTTTGCCAATGGCTAAAACAGTCTGTAAACTTTTCCCAGCGAAAAAGCAGTTGCTGTTGCTCTGGAAACATCCGACCGTCGGCTTGGGACTGTAGCAGTTGTCGTTTTCAATGAATGTAGTGGTGAAATTCCTACAAACGCCGCGGGAAATGATTCCACATTGTCAAATAAAATATCGCTTTTTGTGATTTCTTGATTACTTGTGTATCTGCCGTTTGGATTTGAATGAATCATTCCTGAAGCGGCTTTGTTTTTCTATTCTCGGGTAGGTCAGAAAATCCATGTTATGTGCTTCCTGGTTTCCGTTGCTGCAGGATGCTCTGTTGACCCTCAGACAGTGAGGCCATAGAAACGGTCCCAGAGACGTCAGCAGTTTGAAAGCGATGAAAGATTTTATTAGTGCAGGTGGGATGATAAAAAAACCATAGAAACAGTGCGACCCACAGTTGCTCTTGTGATTGTGCTGCGCCAATTAATTGGTTTTTAAAATGTAGCCTTTGTATGTTTGTGTAAATACAGTGCATAAATACTTTACAAACCTAGTTTACTTTCTTGTGCATTTAAGATAGATGTCTGGAAAGAATAACACATGAAACCTTCCTCAACAAATGTCATCAGGAAGCGGTTTCTTTCCGTAGTGTATTCAAACAAGTGGAAACTGAGGAAACCGCCTTGGTTACACAAAACAGCTCTGAAGAGAACAGGAGAATGTCTTCAATAAACTCTCAAAAGTCTTTTTATTTATTTTTTTAGCTTAAATGTGGGAACGTGGTGGTTAGCGAGCATTTCAAACACCACCTCAGTGGCCTGTACTCGTTTCATCAGTGCAGTTAAATGACTCCATTCCAATAAAAATCCAGAATTAGCATTTAATAGTTTTTCCTTTCTCACAATAAAGAAAAAAACATATTATCAACATCAAAGGAGATAAGTAACAGCACATAAAAGAGTCTGGAAACACAAGGAAATACCTAAATTAATGACATCTAATGAGCAGTCGAACCTAAAAACAAAAAATACCTCAATAACGTCCATGTAAAATCAAAGTTCTTTCTCCAGGAAAGAATACAGATGAACAGTTTCACCTTGACCTCAGCAGCTTCAGAGGTGGTCCGGGAACGGCTGCACCTGGAGCCACACTGAGCTATCAGATAACATCCTGGATGAAAACACAAGGTCGGAAACAACAGCCAGACGGAGCAGAAACCTCGAGGTGCTGTAATCACATCTACAGGGCAGAGCCGGAATAATAACCCCACTGCTGATCATCTTAGAGATTTTATTATGTAACAAATCTAACAGGCTGGTTGTGCTTCTCATTAAGTCATATGAGGACCTTTTGCGTAAGCAGCCATTTGGTGATAAATGCTTTGTCTGTCTGGGAGTTAAACCGTGCAATGGAACCAGGACGCGTCTTTTTTGACTCCTCCTTGAGTTAGACATTAACAGAATTGGTGAACCATTAATGGAAATATCCTGCTGGGCTTGTTACATAATGCAAGACTGTTTTGTCTGTGGTGGATATTTTGGGCACTTCCTTGATTCAATGCAGTGACCACAACAAAGCATTCAAATTCACAGCAAATAATATCAGTTAATAGTTTTAGTTCAGTAAATGTGCTTATCTGGTCTTCATAAAAAGAATCAAACTACAACAGATATAGCAGCATGACAGAAGTATCTTAAACAGCACAGATAAATGAGATGAATCCACAAAAGGTTTTCAGTGTTCCTGCACAATAAAGTGGTTAGTAGACACAAATATATTTCTGGTATCAAAGTTGACATAGAAAATATCTGCATTCTGTATCAGATTTCACGTAATATTGTCTGATTCAAGCAGTGTTCTTTTTTCAGGGACTATTGTTCAAAAAGACACATCGATTTAACCTAGCAAGTTTGGCTGGTTCTGTTTGGTAACGTTTCTCTCAGTCTGCAGCCGTCATTTAAACAGAAAGAAGCCATGCACACGCAGCAGACGCAGCCACACTGGGGTTGTCTGCTGGAAAAACCGGAGTCGTCTATGTTGAGTTCACCTGCAAAAGGAAAGGGGAGTTTGAGCTGGAGGCACCAGTAAACATGTCGGAATGCAGGTAAACAGGACACTGTGGTCCTTTAAGGAAGTGGTTGTGTGTCAAAAGACAATGGAAAAGGGCGGAAGGGTGAAGCCCAATGTCAACACCGCATGGACAGAATCAGCTTTACAGAGGTCGATGGAACAGCGTTTGGACAGGACCAAAGTGAAAATCAAATCTATTTGTTGCCACATGAACTGAGGTCATTTTGAAGCCTCAAACCTGTATTTAACGTCGAAGAGGGTTGAGTCATCCTCATCGTCATTTTCCTCATTGAGGGGGGCCATCTCTACGCGCTCTGCGGGGGTTGTTATGATATCATATTTGCGTGTTTTCCTGATCCGCCGTCCTGATCTGTGGGGGGAAAGAGCAATTCCAAATATCCAGATTTTGAATGCATGATTTCATTTTTGTTTTCATATGGCACCCTTTTATAAGATCTATCAGCTCAAAATAAGACCTTTTAAACATTTTATTATTAGATGTAAATAATGAAACTGTAAAGCTTATGCCATGAATGCATAAAAACATGCATCCTATTGTTATTTATAGCCAGGCCGCAATAAATTCTATGTGACAGCTGTTTACAGGTCTAAGATATGATCTTAGTTAAATAGATTATTGTAGAACTAATGGTTGTTCATTCATTTAATGCCTCCAGTTTCAACTCCCTGTGGGAACATCTCTGACCAAAACCCTCCACGCACAACCACAAATGGATCAGTTGCCTTTATTGGTCCCATCGATCATCCTACCTGACCACTTTGATGACCAGGCACACGACGAGAACAGCTGTTAGCGCGCACACGACGATGACGGCGTTTTTCAGAGTTGGAAGGTGCGTCATGAGAGATGAAATCCGGGATCCAGCTGTGGCCTCTGTCATGTTTTGCGCCCGTTCATCCTCGCCGATGACGACCGACGGTGTGGTAGAATTTAAGGGTGTTGTTGAGGGTGATGAAAGAGTTTGTGGCTCCGCGCTGACCCGCCAAAGAAATGCGAGCGCCAAAGTCAAGGCCAGACTGTGCGCCCCCATGATGCTGCGGAATTAAAATATTACACAGAATGTTGTTGCGTTGTTTTTCTCCCAAAACACAGTAGCTGGAACGCAAAAGCAGCTGTCATATTACTGAGCGCCGATAACGATAACGTCAATGCGCTGCGCAAATATCCAGCTGTGAGTGTGTCCGAGCTTCTCCTACAAATCGTTATCAAGCGGTTTTGGGAAATTAGTTTCCACGAACGTGTGTCCTTTACAGCGATTCCCTCCTGATTGCATTAGGACTTGTGTGGATAGGAGGATTATCCGCCTCCAGAAAGACTCCGCAGCGCTGGCGCTGCTGGACGGGAATGCGCGTTTGTGCTGCCTTCACGGCACCCTCGTATTTTAGTCAATCTACCTGACCTGCTCTGAAATGATAAAAAAAATAATGGCAGCTTCAGGGACTGTAAACAAAACTGTGTAAAACAGGATATTAACCAATCTCGAATCTACTTTTCATTTTTATTATCCAACTGAATTATATTCAATTGCTTATTATAGTCGACTTTCTATTTATTTTTAAGAGCGGTGAGTTTGAATCATTGTTATCATTGTATCACGTATTTTCAAATGGTTGTTTCTGACATTGTGGGAAAATATACAGCAAACCGAGTAAGGAATTTATGTTGCGGATGAGAATGCTCATCAGATTTCAATACATTTCCAATTAAACCTGAGAGTCACATGTCAAACAGGTGCGCCTAATGATTCGACCGATCTCAGACAGCAAGTGAATGCATCATTTCCTTATTCACCAATAAAGACAGAAGCAGCAGACTGCTGGGTCACGACCGCAGATTCCAGGAAAAAACCTTGGAGAACAAGAAGTCATGGCCAACATTTAAAAAAAACCCAATATTATCATGCGTGCGCGTGTGTGAAAGAGAGAGACAGAGCAGTTCCAATGTAAAACTACGTGCAAACTACGTACAACTTACAAATCGTTCAAGATGCTTTTTGTTTGATGTTTGTGAGCTCTGTGCATTTTTATTAAATAGTAAAAATGAGAGGTGTTATTTAATTTTTCCCTGCAAGATTTATAGGCCCTGTAGGGACGTAAGGATTCAATATAATCACAGGCCACAAGATGGCAGCATAGAATAAAAGCCTGACAGTCTAAACAAGGTCCCCCTTTAGGTCTTTTACAAGTTAATCATATTTCCAGCACAGTTTTTTTATTATTATGTCAAATGTCAGGATGGTGATATGTTTATTTTCAATACTTGTCATGATCACCTTGCTGGATTTGATTTATATCACTTTACTTGATCTGAGAGCTTCAGATGACCTTTAAAATGCTGACTTTAAGTATCCCCTATCAGGACAGCAGCTCCGTTTAGCTGCCAGCCACGGGAAAGTAACCTTTGACCCTGAGCTTTCTGCCATTTCTGCCCCTCATCTTAAAGTGCTATTGCATGTAAATGCAGTAAGTTAGCTTCTTATCAGCATACCATTGTTCTTTGTGTGTCCTAGGGGAGAAAGCAAGTGTTTTTAAATTTGAATTTGATGACTGCATTGCCACATTTTGTTTATAATAATAATTTTGTTTGTAATATGTTGCACAAGCCTTGGTGTCGTCGTCATCATCACTATCATCATCACCAGGTCTGGAATTTCCCAAGTTTGAACAATTGGTCAAAAGATATGATGTGGTCATGCATAGAAATAAGGTTAGATTAGTTGCATTACTTTATATTCAGAGGGGATATTCTGCTGATCAAGATCCCTTTCAACTTCAACAACTGAAATAAATAATGCAACATTGAGATTAGTTGCAAATATATAGTTGGAGGCATGTGTATTTTTTTTAATTTTTTTTTTTAAGATTAGGGCGTCTAGGGGCTTGGAGTCAATCCTTGTCAAACCCATTGAAGCAGTTTGTCAATCTCCGGCTGCTCGTTCATTTAGAACCTTGAGGACGCAATGATCTTGAAGGACATTTCTGTTGCTGGGCTAGAGATCTATTTATAGAAATCTGCCCTCGCAGGGAGTCTGCGCAGTAGAGCCTCGCTCCTGATTGGCTAGCGGTGGGGGTGGAGCGGAAGCCACAGGCTCGCGGACTGTCCATTAAAGGAACCAAGGATGTTGGCAGCGATTGGTAGTTTATTTTTCTTCCTTACCGGGACTGTTAATACACCAATTTAAAGCTCAAATGAAAAGATTCAGTAATTGTTACAAGAAAAATGGCCCCAATCCTACCCTTTCCTTTGCGGTTGTCATGTTTGTACATAAATAAACATCCAAACAAATGATTGCTCTTGTATTATTAACTTTGAACACATACTATTCAACGTTTCTATCAGGGGAAAGGGGCACTATTGGAAGGAAGAAAACAGACAAGACAGATGTGCTTTCGTCCCATTAATAAAATACGACAGATGATTTAAACACATTTGTTGATCAATTACAGCAATGGTGTTTGTTAGAACTTGGTGATGTTCACGTTTCTCCAGAACCAAAAGGCTTAATGTTGATTTAATTTGTACAGTAGTAACAAATATGGGGGTGTTAGCTCACGTTAGCTCATATTAGCTCGGGCTGGAGAGGAAGTGGAATCAGGCTTACGTGCGCTGAAAGTGGGCAGAGCCGCTGAAGGAGCTCAGGCGGAGGCAGAGAGGAGGAGGAGTGAGGACACACAACAGAGGAGAGCGCTGTCGAGAGCGGAGCGCACTGAGGGCGGAACGATGCGACTGAAAGACCCGCTAAAACGACGAAAACCGTCCGAAAATGCCGATCCTCGCTGGGCAGATGCTGGGGGGTAGACATGATTCGGGAACTGGGTAAGAACCGTTGCGAAAATGCTCATTTAAAGCTGTAAAACACGGAGCCGCGGTGTCTGGCAATATGGTGGAAAGGACGACTGGTAGATGCTGTGTTGTAAAAATGGCCATGGTGTGTTGCCAGCTCAGATTAAAGACGACGATATTCAGCATAAAATGGAATAAATCGTGCCTTATTTGACGGGTTTTGCTCGGATACCTGGTCTGTTTTAACTGAAACTAGTTTACATTGCTTCAAGTCTATTTATTCTCGAATTATTCGGAGTTATTTCAACCTACGCAGTTAAAATTGGCTTTGTCCTTGAAAGGACAAATGCCCTTGTGTGAATTTGTTCGACAAAAATATCGAAATCAAGCAACAATGTGCCTTTAAAACACTATACTGAGACTGGTGGATGGAAACTGTTCGAGGTTAAACAGGTTTTGTTTATTTTCATTTTTGGTAGTTTTTGGATGTTTCTCTTACAACTAAATGTTTTAAAAAAACACACATTTTACATTTGCAAAATACATTTTCTCCACAACTTGCTTGACAGACGTGGGCTATAACATTGAAGTTATTGTGAGATGCTTAGTACTTTAATATTAAAGAAATACTTTTAAATAGATAATTAAAGTCATCCAAAAATTAAAAACTGAAATGTGTAATTCAAATTGGTATATGTAGCCATCATACACAAACTGTACTTGATTTGCTTTATAAAATGTTCTGTATGTTGGAAAATACTAGATATACTTGGAAAATACAAAATAGGGTGTTGGCTTTTAACCCTTTGATGGACTGATTGAACAAATAATCTCCATGTAATTTACTTTTAAATCCTACATTACACCTGTGACACATGTATAGATAATTGTAGGTAGAAAAGCTTCAGTTTAATCATTGGAATTGGAGAAAACTTAAAATTCATAATAAGGATTAAATGAAGAAATAACCTTATCACAGTCTAACCACTGTGTTGTTGACCAGTTGTGAGATAAATGGAGGTAATATACTTTGTCATAAAGGTGGTAACTTGTGTTTTTACCAACTGGTATGGTTTTGCATCTCAACATATATTCTCAAATCCCAAAGGAATAGTAGCCCCTTCATGTAACAATACGTCTCCCTAAAGGTATTCGAAATGGAGCGTTTCTGATTTTGGCTACCTTTTAGACTACGGCAATTCTGTAAAGATTTTCGCAATCAAACAACAAATTAAGTGGAATTTGGTATGTTAATGAACTATACATCATTTTCTTGAACTTTGGGTATTTTTGATTTCATCCCTTTGTTTTTACAAATGTATCTTCTAAAATATATTTTTGTATTTTGCAGGGATTCCTGTGATATTCTACCTGTCATGATAAAGGAAAAGGAAGTCGCCTGAGCCTTCTATCATGGTATGTATTTTTTAACCTAGAATCGTGTTTAAAACGTTACGCCTTGTTAGCGTTATCTTTGTATGCTCTACGCCTCATATGTCACCAGAGGGGAGTGCTGTTGTCTCACGTCATGTCTAAATTGTATTTTTTGTTTTGCAGGATTGAGTCGGAACTTCCATCAAGCCACTATTTAAGACTGGCACAAGTCAGATAAGTAAGTGTGTGTGATTATATTATATCGTCCATTATCACTGACTTCTTACACATTGCTAGACGCAGTTATGTTTTAAAACAGGTTTGCCTCATCGTTTAAAAACGTAAAGATTTACGTACCGTGCTATGTGTTAGTGCCGTTTTAATGGCAAACCGTGACGAAAGTCTACTACTGCCATCTAGTGTTTAATCGGGACACGTTTGCGTACATTTTGTCAAGATATTCCACGACATTTTCTAAAACTTGTCGTCGTAACATAGCCCACCACAGAAAATGTAAATATGATGCCCCCTGTGGCAGGGAGGTTCTTGACATGAAATGTATGTATCGCTTAGTTTTTTAAGGTTTAAGAAAAGGTGATGTACTGTAACTATGAATAGATATTAAACTGTACTTAAACCTCAGCACACGCCCCACATTAAAAATAAGGCACAGCTTTTTTTAGACGAGGATCCTGGCACTACTACGTTTGGTCTCGTAATGCTAAACACATACACATTTCTTTAAGCAAAGTCAATTAATCGATGACATCTTCAAACATTTACACCCATCCTAGCACCTTCTTTTTTTATTGTAGTAAATTAATATAAATGCACATGAGTTTGGGTCTACTCTTGCATTAGGAGTTTGAAACAGTGACGTGGTTAGCTGTGGGTGGGACTAGACACATTGTAGTCTGATGATTGGCCAACAGCTAATTATCGCCATTGTTTAACATGGCTATCCTTATCATTTGTAACCCGTGAAATGCAACGGCTTGTCAAGTGCATCGTAATTCCTCTGTATGTGAGAACTATTATTTTCCCTTCTTTCGTCACTAAATTTAAGATTGGGCTGCACCACCACTCTAGATGTTAATGATGCTGTGTGCAGCCATCACCAATTATTGCACATGACTTGGTGCCATAGCACAGGCGTTACCATACTGCAGCTCTGTGTTGCACGGTGGAAACACCGCTGCCATAATTATGAATTCACCACAATAGTTGACTATGGAGACATTAGACTGCCTTGGGTTAAACGGTCAGTAACGAGGCCCATAACTCCAATTGGTAGTGGCAAGTCCCTCGACCAAGTTTGTTGGCTGTTATCTATCTATACTTTCACTGCATTTACACGTCACCAATGAAAAAAAATCTTTACCTCAATCCGACTGTAAGCAGACAACTGAAATGCACGTAAATGCATTGGTCAAACAGATACCGGTGCTCTCTGTACCCGACTGGGACATGCCAGTAATGCGATGGGAAACCGATATGCTCTGGCATGTATGCGCCTTAATCGGAGTTAAAATAGACAGTGCGTGTGCGTATGCTGGTGTATGACCCAAGGAACAAAATCATTCAAGGCGCTAGCGTTCTTGCCTGCCTCTCGAAAACAACATGGCCACAAGGGCGGTGCATTTTATCTGCACTACAAGTAAAGGGCACGTTACATTAGAGATTAACAAAGCTGTGCGATTATCCGCCTCTCTCTTGCTTGAAACACCGGACCAGACTCCAGTTCTATTGTGTGATTTGATATATATATAGATTTAATAAGAAGCATATCAAGCGGTGGTTTTGGAGACAAGGAAATCTTCCCCTCAGTTATCCAACTTTCTCCGTTGCTTGGAAACTTGGACATGGAGCCGCCAATGCCAACTCCGAGCACATGACTTTAAGCTGGTCATGTAAATATACTCACTAATTGAAGAATATCATTAATTAGCTAACGAGCATTGTTGAAATCGGAAGCATTGAAATGCAACTAACGAGCAGTGACCGCTAGGCCCTGCGCCAATGATATGAGCCCCATTTCCGTCCTCCATTCATGGCCTTAAATGAAACCCAGTCAAAGTCTAAGTGACTAGTAAGCAGATGGATTTGTTACTTTTTTCGTCCACTGGGTCCAGAGTCGCCTGTAGTTACTCTTGATTTCTCCAAATCCTGGTATGGAGTTATTGCCTGTTGGACAACCTTAGAACATATGAACATTGTTGGGTTTAACTTTATGCATCATGTGCACCATTGTTTACTACTGGCACATAAGACGAGCTGACACAGCAGGGTGTCTTCATGTCGGTGCTGTAACATGTTATAACACCCCCTCCATTGTGTCGTGATGACTGTTTCCATTTGACTAACTTAACGTTTGAGGGAGATGTAACATTTGTTAGTTGCCAGTCTAATCTTTGTGTTCTTTAGTACAGCTCAGGTGTATCATGGGTTAACTGCTGGTTAACCAGACACATGATGGTCAGCATGGTGCAGCCCCAGTGAGAATATTTGATCTTTGACCACGATGTTGATTAATATTTGGTCACGGGACTTGTTGGCTGACTCTCGCTGTTGTGCCTACCAGCCTTGCTGGGAGAGTAATGTGCCATATTAGAGGTTTTATCCCAAAATGTATGAATAATGAATAATAATCTGGTTTTTCCAGACTTGGAATCAAATTCACTTAATCTGTAAATCTGAGTTGAGGGTACAGGAAAAAATGGAGAATTTTAGATCCTAACTATAATTAATTTGTTACTAAAAGGAATAATTAAGGGACTTAAATTACATGAATAAAACTTGTTTGGCTTCCAAGGAAATGTACAGAGAAACATGTTTGGATCTCAGACAGATATCTGGTCAAATGAGAGAAGCCTTGTTCATCATTTGTGTCCATCAGAAATAACATGCAGCATATAATGTAGAAGCATAATGCACCCTAAAACATTTACACCCACTGGTTGTTGTGCTTATTTGTTAAGAATAAAACAAAGCATGTCCACTTTGATTTTAAATATGTTTTTTTTGGTCCTTGTAATGCCATTTTAGAATGGTTTAACTGTGGCAATATTCAAAAAGTAAAGATGGCTGTAGAGTTTTTTTAATAACTCTGATGGCGCTCCCAAAGATTTATCAAGTAACACGGGGAGATAAGTGTTGTTTGAAAAGGCTCCTGAAAGAACAGACGTGTTTAACATTGGTTTCTCCTTATCCCAGTTTCTAGCAATATCAATGCTGCTTGGAGGATTATTAAAAAAATTGGGCTTTTCTAATTTTATTATTATTATTTGGGGGGGAAAAAAAATCTTTCACCTTTGTAATCGGTTGAAGGCCACTCCTAAATATGGTGAAGAATCTGTCCTTTACACTTTATTCATCTTTGCCTTTTCACTTACAGCTCCAGCCTGGTGGGAAGATAAAAGAATGTGCAGAAGAAGACGTCTTTGTAAGTTAATTGAAATATTTATTCAAATGCATGTTCTGAAAATATGCATGTTCCCAGTCTAAGTTTGAGAGGTGGAACATATTCCATAATCTCCTTCGGCTTTAAATCCATTTATTTAGAGTTTTCCTTCCGACCATTTGCAAGTTCTTAAAATGAAGTAAATCTGAAATAGTAGCAGCAATAGTAGCAATGCTAATTCTAAGCTACACGGCTATGTGTGCTAAATCCTTTATCATTTTATTGATTTCAAGCTTTGCCATTTCAAAAGATATGAGACACAGCTAAGCCACAGATAAATGGAAATGGACATTGAAGGACACCATAATTATAAAGTGTATTTACATCAATTGGGACTGACATTGTCATTGTCTTAGTGGGTCTTTATTGGCTCCTTGTTTGCTGTCCTTGTTTGTTGCTGGTGGTCATTTAAGGAATTTATATGCAAAAGTTCGGAACCTTTATTGGACTCCGATTTTATTCCTCGTTTATCTTAAGTCTCCAAACTATCGGTCCAGATGCAAAGACATATTTTACAACCAATTGCATCATCGGTGTAATTAGTTACACTTGAACACTGTTTCGATTTCTATAGCCGACCGATGTTTGTTTATTTAAAATGATTTTTATTTTTTAAAATCTCCACCAGACACTGTGTTTTTCAGCAGTGCAGTTGCCACGATCAATTGTTGCCACCCTTTTTCCAGAGGTCTGACATGCACGTTGAAGATATAATGATCCCGGCATCTTTAATTAATCTATACTGAATTTGATTGATTATTTTTCTTCATGACACCTGAGCTCGGCGTATTACAAGGCTAGCTAATGCAACTTAAAGTCCGTTGTGTTTTTTATGCAACACCTGATTTAGTCCTACTTTGCATGTTGGTCTTTAACTGCTGGACAGTCATTTATTACCCATTTCAGCTATTGAGGCCTTACAACTTTCCTTCTTTTTATCTATCAAGAACCCATGCAACTGGATATAACTGAAGTGGAGCGTTGCTTAATGCGAAGATTGCGTTGTTTAACGTGAAGATTGCAAGTCGTTTGCCATTTTAGCAAAGTTTTTGACAACCTTTTTTTCTGTCTGGACATAATACGGATATTTTTTCCCCCCCAAAACGGAAACATGGACACTGGAAGTGGAATTGAAAACTGAAAATGTCTGGGGAAAAGCCACATTTCCCTTGTGTATTTGATATTCCAATGCTGTTTTAAATAAACTTTATTATCGCATTTTTCTTGGCGTTGTTTCATTAGCTAAGTTTCATTTAGCATAAGAAGCATTCACTTGGCGGTTTTATTGTTAAAATGGTTTTTATTAGGCATTCATTTAAAATCCCAAAACATTAGATCGATCTCAAATGTCATTGGAATATCCCACAAATGTTTTTCTTTTCTTTTCTTTCTAACTATTCAATTTGTTGGATTAACAACGTGGATGAAAATCATTGGTTATTTAATAACACCTTAATTAAGTCTTTTGCTAATGAATTCTCTTAGCAATTGTCTTGACCCCAGCATAAAGTGGTGACCAAACCTTCAACAAAATGGCCTCTACTTGTTGTCTTCTTCCTGTCTAAACAGGAAGTGATGTCATTCGCTTAAGAAAAATAATTCCCTAACGTCTAATATTCCATCTCGTGAAATTACAATAGGCACTTCGGGTTAAAGATTGCGTCGATGGGTTCGAAGCGTGTAAATATCTCCAGAAATGCCACTTAAACGTATCAAAAGGGGTGGGACTTCCACATCACCTGAGTGTGGTGTAAATGGAAATAACGTCAATCAAAGGCAAAGCTTTCAGAGCTAGGAAGGAGCTCTAGATGGCGGCTGAGCCTTGGGAAAGCTGCTATGGGCTTTCGTCGACGTTTTCGTTTGTTGTTTTTTCTGACCGAAACCGCTCGTTTTTGTGTCCTAACTGACGCGTAGTGCGATCCGATCGCTGTTTTAGCGCAAATCGGGGCATTTTTGTGGCGTTTTTGTGCTGATTTCCGAGCCGATGCGAGTCGTCTGTGCTGGGTTGTGCTCGTCGTTGTTTTCCATACAGGGCTCCGGCAGCCATGGCGCGCCTCCATTTTTAGAGTGCTGCTCGCGTCTGTCGCTCCGGCTGTGACAGTAGAAGAAGACTCAAAAGGCCTGCAATCTTTCAGGATTAAGGCACTTTTTGGCAAATTTTGGTTACGTTATTGTATTTACGGGTCATATTTTCCTTACGGTAAATTCTGTTGCCGTCAACGTCAATCAAATAATTCGTTTATAGGTTACGACCTTTCCTTACCATTTAATTGGTATGTTTACATGGTATAGCGCATAATTTTTTGTTTTTCTAAACGTTAAACCTTATTTTACTAAACGTTCATGTGATGACGCAGTTAAAATTTATTGCATGCGGCTTGATCCCTGGACTAAAGTGAAAGAAGTTGGATCTTGAACTTAAAACTATAGGCACCTGTCATGATACCAGGCTACATTTACATTAGATATGTAAAGAATGGCCCATAATTCTGTCGATTAAATGCCTTTTTTCTCCTTCACTCGTGTCGCATCGCCTTAACTGCCACATTAGCTAAGGCAGTCTTGGGGGACTTCTATCATAGTTCATGCTGCCTCCAACTTTTTGACAGAAAATATTGAGGAAAAGGATTATTCTCATTATCAGGATTATACGATGAAGAATAAGAGTAAAAAAGAAGATGAAGGATCGACACAAAGCAATGCATCAAGGTATGATCCTATTCCTTTTTATTATTGTTTTCTTCCTCCCTTGATTGTTTACCTTGTCAAGCTTGGTGGATCACCTGTGTCAATGTGAGCACCGTCGATTTGTAGACAGTGGATCACTGTCATGGATGACCTTGCTATTGTTTAATAGCCACACCCTGGTTTTCGTATCATTTCTCGGACAGAATGCTGAGGTTTCGGGCCTGATGTTTGATTGTCTGCAGGGTTTATGTGTGTTACACCAGAGGGAAAAGTCACTATAAAATCTGTCCCAAATGTTTGATGTCCCATCCATACAAAGTAATGTGACCTTGTCTGACTAGTTAAGACTGCATTGCACCATTTTATGAACATTGTTTTGATCTGTTTTCCAGTTTAAGAAACTATTACCTGTAGAGTTTCTCTTTTAGCATCCTGTGACATGCGTTGACCTTATTGATCTTCACCTGGGCTTTTTATGCAGATACAGTTTGATTTTTTTCTGTCCATACCTTGTAAACTTTATATAATTCTTTGGAAAAAAAAAAAGAAGCTTTTCATTAGTTTTTGTCTGTTCTTCAAAGAATTTGAGGACTAAATCATTTTGACTTTTTTTGTCTTGCCTTTCGTACATTTAATGGTCTCATCTTTAATAACTCACTTTCACCTTGACAGTGATTTTTAACGTCTTCTATCCTCAAACCACTTCAAGGACAATATTAACTTTGGGGCTTTGCTGCATTGGATACAGTTAATCCAACCATTTCCCAAAGATTTTCCAAGAATTATAGATCAGAATTGATCGATTTAGAAAATCTGGGGGTTAAAAAAAATCATTAGATCCCATTGATAACCACGTTTACAGTTAATTTGAAGCATACAAGAGGTCACTGTATATGTATATTAATTATCAATGTGTTACCTGAAACATGTCTGATGCCTGTGGTTGCTAAAGCTAACAGTTCTTTGAATCCATCATTGTTATCATTTCAGTTTGGATTTAGAGGCTTGTGGATGATGGTCTGTTTTCCTTAAATGGAGTTTTTAACAATGGCATATATACATATTTGAAGCTGAAAAGTGCTTAGAAACTATTTCATGTGAGTATCTGAAATATCAAAACAGAGATGAAATTTCATTTTAATAAAGATGATTTGAAAACAATACCATGTGTGCATGGTGTCGCACCACAGAATTGCAAGTGGCTGATTGAAAGGGTTCCATTTTTTATTTCATGAATGTTTTTTTTTAAAAAAACTTACACTTATCTGCTCATATTTTCCCAAGAAATTCAGCTGCATACTTATTTTTTTTAATTTTTCTTTGAGGGACACATTTAATAGCAGGTAATCAAACAAGTCAGTAGCTTTTTGTACTGCAAATCATGCACTGCAGCAGAGTTACATCACATTTGTAGTTTTCTTGCCTCTTTTTGTGGCAGCCATCTTAGTATTTTCAGACATGAGTGTAACAAGTCCCCTGTTACTGATGACAGCTCAACTTTGTAATTATTGATATAAACCTGCTGTTATGCTGCACCATGATGAACCAAAAAATTGGCCTTTAAATGTCAAATGTCATTGAAATACCAGCTGAGTTCTACACCACAAAATGGCCCTTGCTTTGTGTCCCCGGCCTGCTCACTTATATGTATTAAAACTCAGCTCAGAACTACACGGAGGAGGAACAGGAAGCGTTGAGACCGCGGAAGTGTTGCGTAGTGCGCTCCTATTGGCTAGACTGAGACCTAGCAACACGCCAACCAATCACAATTCGAGAAAAAATTCACAAGCACCGCCCACTTTGACCTCACTAAATGCGGAAGGCCCTGTTCGCATTCGTGTGCAGTGCTGGATAAATACTCAAGAAGACACAAGACCAAACATTCCTCCTACGTTTTTTTAATAACTCATGCGCGAATATGCTGAGTTTATTAAATATGATGTTTGTTTCTGATTGTCAGTGTAATATGAATGGCAGACAAACCGTATTACATTTTGCCACTAGTTTAAACATAATTACAGGCTATTTTAAAAGAACTAGAATAAGTATCGTTTTCGTTACGATTGAAAGACAATCGACCTCTGTGTCCTCTATTTTATCACGCCTGGTGGTTATCGGCGTAGAGCGCCCCCATGTGTCTCGATTGAGTATTGCTCATACAGCAAGAAGTCGTTTAAATGTATTTTCATTAACGTGCTTTCGTTTGAAAATAAACTCAGGTGTTCATTGAATTTCTATTGTTGACTTATTTTCTTTTAATTTGCTGTTCATGTTGCGGTTTCTTTTCCATCTTTTTTTAAATTGTGCCCAAGTTATAACAATAGCGTGTGTAACTCTTCACCTACAGTGCAAGTGGACAAATACAGTTTTATGCTAGAGATGAAAGCTGATCATAGGCCTTTTAAAAACAGCTATAAGCAGATTAGAATACTCCAAAGAGAATGCAGTTTTTTTAAGGCAAAGCTTATGGCTTAAAAAAAGGGAACACACTGCATAATGTGGTTTAGTTATAATCAGCTTCAAAATGCTACCAACTGTGTTTCCCTCCTTACTACATATTTGTCAGAAGTCTTCACGCAACTACAACAGTAAGATTAAACCTGTTCTTGTTCCTGTAGCAATTCAGCCACAGAAGAATCCAACCACTCTGTGTCGGAGTCTGGGAGTCAGTCAGAGAGCGAGCATGGCAGCGAGAGGGGGAGATCTCACAATTCTGAGTCTAACAGTTCCTCCGAGTCAGAGAGCCACTCTGAGTCCGAGTGCGAGTCTGCGGGGTCCAAATCACAGCAGCAAACATCAGAAGTCAAAAACAAACCAGTTAGAAAGAAGGAACGTTTGGCAGATGTTAAGAAGGTAACGACTACTGAACTTGTATAGTTTTTAAAATGCTCTCTGGCAGTCTTTTTCCCTTTACAACAGGGAAGTGCATGTTGACTCATAGCTAGACCAGCAAAAATAATGTTAGAATTTAGAAATCTTTAAATAAATGCCTAATCTAAACAGAAAATGAATCCTAAAAATGGGACAGTGCAGAAAGTCTGTCTGTGCTTACAGATGTGGGATGAACACCCGGATGTGTACGGGGTCAGAAGGTCGAATCGCAGTAGACAGGAGCCAGCTCGCTTGAATATCGGAGCAGAGGTAAGAATTTAGAACAAATATTAAGAGAAAATGATACACATGAGTGCCACAAGCCGGATTGAGGAATCTCTCTTTAGTTTCATCCGCCCTCTAGTGGCTATTCACGGGTTCTGCATTGCACTTTCACAGGGTAGCAGTGACTCGGAGGGTGAAAGTCCCAAAAGGAAAATATCCCGCTCAAAGAAGAAAGAGTAAGTAGGATAAGCGATAGAAGATAAGGATAAGTGACACATTTTCTTTAATTTATTTCTTATATACCACCACATTCCTTTTAAAGCCTTTTTTTATAGCAGCGTTATTCAGTTCATACAGCATCTTCATCTGTTGGTCATTGTGACGGTGGCGTCTGCTCAGAATGAGCGTGGATTCAGTCAGCCAGGTGATCAAATCGAATTGGTCGGATCAGCGGTCTGTCCCTGATCAGATTGGCTTGTGGCGATCACCCCTTTGGCCAACATTCCATTGCATTTTGAATTGGTTATGACAATTTGAATTGGTTATGGAAGTGATGGGCCTTGAGGGTGAACTTGTGATATTTCTTTGTTGAAAGAAATATCTGGAAAGATGACTCAAATTATGAAGAGGAGGACGAGGAGGAGTCCGAGATTTCAGACAGTGAACAGGAAGAGAAAAAAGTTAGATCCAGACGGCTTCCTGTTAGAAGGTAAGAGTGTAGCGAGGCCTGGCCATCAGACAGCTACCCACGGGTCCAACAATTTCATATTGTCTGTGTATGTCTACTTTTCATTTTTTCCATATTTCTTTTTCAAAATAATAATTTCTCCTTTTGCGACCACATACCAAAATGCCACTTTGAAGTCAAGTTGCTTTTACACAATAGTTGTGGACGTTCCTTTGATTGCGTTCCACAGATGGATTAGAGTTGACGTAACTTAACGGGCAACTTTAAAAAGAACGGTGGGCTGTTGTTATGGGAGAATATCCGGAGCTCTTTGGACCCTTCTGTCCTCTTCTCTGAGGCATTCTGGAGATCTGCTTTGAAGCTGTTGCGTAACTGTGACCATCATTGAGTCACTGTAACCACCAACCTGGAGGCTGATTGCTTCAATCTAAGTCTTTGGTGTGTTTCTGTGCTTGACTGTGTGTTTGGCAGATCACACACAAAGTCAACCTCCAAAAAGCAGCTGTCCCAAAAGGGAAGGAAATCCAGGAAACAGGACACTTCCGCCGAAGAGGATGAAGAAGAGGACGACGATGACGACGACACCAATGAAGAGGACACTCCTAAAAGACAGAGCCGGAGAAGAGGAGCGACCAAGGTCAAAAGGTGCCTCGCCGAGGAACTGTTGTCTCGATGGGTAATTCAGATTTGCTTTTGGACTCCGTCCCTTACGTGGACTCTGTTGGTTTGCAGTTACAAAGAGGACCAACATGACTTTGAAACGGACTCCGACGACCTGATTGAAATGACGGGGGATGCGGGCGAGGAGCAGCAGGATGACGACAGCGAGACGATCGAGAGGGTTATGGAGACCAGGACCGGCAAGAAAGGAGGTAAGTCGCCCCGATGAAAATCCATCACGATCAACACAGGCGGACAGTTGTTTTCTCTGCCTTCTCAGCCACTGGGGCTTCAACTACCATGTATGCAGTGGAGGAAAATGGTGACCCAAATGAAGGCTTTGACCCAGAGAAAGACGAAGGTGAGACTCAGTATCTGATCAAGTGGAAAGACTGGTCCTACATCCACAATACCTGGGAGAGTATGGCTTCTCTGATGCAGCAGAAGGTCAAGGGGCTAAAGAAACTGGACAACTATAAAAGGAAACACGAGGAACTCGATTCATGGTGAAATTCTTTCTTTACTTTTACATTTCAGTACATCCTTCAAGCGTCCTCATTGTTCATTCTAACCTTGCCTGTAGGTTGAGGAAAGCCTCCCCAGAGGATGTTGAGTTCCATAATTGCCAACAGGAGCTCACGGCTGAACTCAGCAAACAGTTTCAGGTTGTGGAGCGTGTTATTGGTGAGATCTTTCTTTGATTATCCTTATTTACATCCAGATTACCGTGAGTTCCATTTGCATGCCTACTGAACACCTTGCGTTATGTTTCAGCAACACGGACAGGAAAGGCATCAGGATCCTCTGACTTCCCTTGTAGGTTTTTTTAGTTTAGTATTTGTTATATTGTCATTCTCACAATGCCAAATGGTGAAATGTAAATTCCTGATCTGTCTGCTCTAAAAAAACAGCTCATAGTCACAAGAACACATCGTCCAACGAGCCGGAGTACCTATGCAAGTGGATGGGCCTGCCATATTCTGAGTGCAGCTGGGAGGACGATTCTTTGGTCAAGAAGAAGTTCCAGCTTTGTATAGATAGTTTCATGAACAGAAACTCCAGTAAAACCGTCCCCTCTAAAGACTGCAAGGTAGGAGCATGGAAAGTATCATGTTGCTGGGTCTTTCTATACGTCGGATGTGTGGTAATGGTGAAACCAGCATTTATTCCATTACTGTAGGTGTTGAAGCAGAGGCCGAGGTTTGTGGCTCTCAAGAAACAACCGTCTTTCATTGGAGACGACAACTTGCAATTGAGAGACTATCAGCTGGACGGCCTGAACTGGTTGGCTCACTCCTGGTGCAGGTGAGGTCATCACCTGGACTCCTTGTTGGTTTTGTCCCATGAAATGTGATGTGGACGTTGTTTGAAACGCATTTGTCTGCTTTCTCCTTCAGGTGCAACAGCGTTATCCTCGCCGATGAGATGGGGCTGGGAAAGACCATTCAGACCATCTCCTTTCTGTCCTACCTGTTTCACCAGCACCAGCTGTACGGGCCGTTCCTCCTGGTGGTGCCTCTGTCCACGCTCACCTCCTGGCAGAGGGAGTTTGAGACCTGGGCCCCAGACATGAACGTGGTCGTCTATCTCGGTGACGTCATGAGCCGGAAAACGGTAGGCCCAGTCTGTAAAGGTCTCTCCGTGTGCGGTGATGGGATGTCCAGAGTAACATACTTTCACACCGGCGCTTCTACTCTGTCCAGATCCGGGACTACGAGTGGGTGAACCATCAAACAAAACGAATCCGCTTTAACGCTCTCTTGACCACTTATGAAATCTTGCTTAAAGACAAGGTTGGTATTTGATTAGTCCAACTCTCAAGTGCACGCTGGTTATTATTTGGTAGCTTCACTTAGATGTTATAAGAGGCTACAAGTAGTTAGCTTTAGTTTGATTGTGTTCTATCTTGTCTGCAGGGCGTGCTTGGGAACATCAACTGGGCCTTCCTGGGTGTCGATGAAGCCCACAGACTAAAGAATGATGACTCTTTGCTTTATAAAACACTAATGGAGTTCAGATCCAATCATAGACTCCTCATCACTGGCACTCCGCTACAGAACTCCCTCAAAGAGCTCTGGTCGCTGCTGCACTTCCTCATGCCTGACAAGTATGTCCTACTGGGGAGATTTAAGGTGAACGCGTGACAGCGGCGCCTTTTAAAGGGGATGTCTGTTAACTCTGCTCGCAGGTTTGACTCCTGGGAGGATTTTGAGGACGATCACGGGAAGGGAAGGGATAATGGTTATCACAGTCTTCACAAAGTCCTTGAACCCTTCCTGTTGCGGCGCGTCAAGAAAGACGTGGAAAAATCTCTTCCCGCCAAGGTGGAACAGATCCTCCGTGTTGATATGTCTGCACAGCAGAAGCAGTTCTACAAGTGAGTCCAACTAGGTTCCTCTTTTAGCTTGTGGATTTTACGGGTGAAACTTTTCCTTTGAACTGTAAAAGATGTTGGCTTTGATCATAATCTTTGGTTCATAAAGTGAAGCTCACTACTTATATTAGGCTGCCTGTACACGCTATTTAAAATCTGTCTCAACCTTTCTAGGTGGATTTTAACGAGGAACTACAAAGCGCTATCTAAAGGCACAAGAGGCAGCTCCTCTGGCTTCCTAAACATCGTTATGGAGCTGAAAAAATGCTGCAACCACAGTTTCCTCATTAAACAGCCGGATGATGGAGAAACCGAAACCTACCAAGAGCAACTGCAGGTAGGGAGTATCTCCAGCTCCCAGCTACCCTGCAGGATATCTGGGATGAACCGCAACGGTTCCCACATCTGATCCAGTGCTTTTGACTTTTACAATCCAACTTGTACGTTTTAGGGCGTCGTAAGAGGCAGCGGGAAGCTGGTGTTGCTGGACAAGCTGTTGACCAGGCTCAGAGAGAGAGGCAACAGGGTCTTGATCTTCTCTCAGATGGTCCGGATGTTGGACATTCTGGCCGAGTACCTCACCAGGAAACGCTACCCGTTCCAGGTGACGATAACACGTCCGTGCTTCTGCCCCACTTCACATGCAGAAACCCTGCGTATTTTTGTGATTGACCATTGAGAGGTTAGATTAAAATGTCCAAATACTGCAGCATTAAATGGGCCTGACCGTGCAGTTTCCTGCAGAAAGTGCCCGTCTGCACTGCACTCTTGCCTTTATTGGCACCTTTTTGGCTAGTTGCCCAGCTTTATTAGGTTCCTGCCCCAGATCGAATGTCGGTTGTTGCTGCCTACATGTCCTGCCTGGCCCAGTCTTCGAGTGGTTATTTATATCGTGGTTATTTTCTTCCCGATGCCCAGCTGAACTGTTAATCACATGCCCCGGGTTGTTTTTGCAAACCTGGTCTGGAGACGCTTGTGAAAGCTCTAAGCGTCTGGCCTGGGGCCACAGGGACAGAATCTAATCGCCTCGTCATCTGATTGTCTTTTCCAGCGATTGGATGGTTCCATAAAGGGAGAAATCCGAAAGCAAGCTCTGGACCACTTCAATGCTGAAGGCTCGGAGGTTTGTACCGGCACATTAATAGTTGCTAATTCAATGCCAATGCAGAATATTTAGCAAATCACTTTCATTATTAAGTCGCATGGCTGCCACTAGCAGATGAGATACTTTTGAAGTGTTTCCATGTGTCAGATGTGTATGAATCCTGTCATCTGTGTGGCAGGACTTCTGCTTCCTGCTGTCCACCAGAGCTGGAGGTTTGGGGATCAACCTGGCCTCGGCAGACACTGTTGTCATCTTCGACTCTGACTGGAACCCTCAGAATGACCTGCAAGCCCAGGCCAGAGCTCACCGCATTGGCCAGAAGAAACAGGTAATCTACTAGACGGCTGAATCTCAGGCCCACAGGGTCCTCGGACTGAAAGGAATCTCTTTTTACTTCACAGGTCAACATTTATCGATTGGTCACCAAGGGAACAGTGGAGGAAGACATCATCGAGAGGGCGAAGAAGAAGATGGTTTTAGATCATCTCGTCATTCAGAGAATGGACACGACCGGTCGAACCGTTCTAGACAGCAGCTCCAGAAACACTAAGTAAGATGTCTGAAAAGCGAGAAGCTGTTAAATGTAATCGCGACACAGTGAAAACAGCCGTTTCTTCACTTCAGCTCAAACCCATTTAATAAAGAAGAACTGACCGCCATCCTCAAGTTTGGTGCAGAGGAGCTCTTCAAAGAGGCCGAAGGAGAAGAGTCTGAGCCACAGGTAACAACACCAAAATATCTGTCTTTCACTTTAGTGTCAGAAAATGAAACCAGAAACTCTTCATTTCTGCAGGAAATGGATATCGACGAGATCCTGAGGTTGGCCGAGACCCGTGAAAGCGACCCAGGCTCAAGTGCTACGGACGAGCTCCTGTCTCAGTTTAAGGTCGGCTCTGATAGAAGCCTCTCGTCTCACAATGGTTGGAACCTTTAAACCCTTTAAACAAGTCTGTGTTTATTGGTGCAGGTAGCAAACTTCTCCACCATGGAAGAGAGCACCCCCGAGCTGGAGGAGAAGTCCGTGCGCGAGTGGGACAACATCATCCCCGAAGACCAACGACGCAAAATAGAAGAAGCGGAGAAGCAGAGGGAAATGGAGGACATCTTCATGCTGCCCAGAAGCAGAAGTTCAAACAAGCGGGTACGTGGGGGAGGGAGGGAGGGGGAACCTTTGCCCATCCTGAGCAGCGAAGATCTTAACGCTCCCACGTCGGCTCCCTTCAGGCTCGGGCCAACGACAGCGACAGCGACGCCTCTAAGCAGAAGCACCGCACGTCCGGCTCGGAGAGCGAGACGGACGACAGCGACGACGACAAGAAGCCGAAGAAGCGAGGCCGCCCGAGGGCACGCAAAAACAACGTGGAGGGTTTCACCGATGCTGAGATCCGCAGGTGAGCCACCCACTCGCCCTTCATCCGCTCAGGGCGGAGTCAAGCGGGACCGTACTAATGACAATATCATTAACAGGTTCATTAAAGCCTACAAAAAATTTGGCGCTCCGCTCGAAAGGTAAGCTAGTAAACGACTCGAGCATCGAAGCCTTTTGATTAGTCCCACGTGACCAACCCAGTGTTTTCGGCCACGGCGCCCAGGTTGGAGGCCATCGCCCGAGACGCAGAGCTGGTGGACAAATCTATAGCAGATCTAAAGAGACTTGGGGAGCTGATTCACAGCAGCTGTGTGACTGCAGTGCAGGAGCACGAGGAGGAGCTCAAGGAGAAGCCGGTGGAAGGTATTGTTGAGTTCTTATCCTGAACGTCTGTAAACAAGCGTCTTCCTCATGAATCGTGCGTATCACGGATTCAGCCAAAGGTCCTGGGAAACGGCGAGGAATCAATATCAAAATCTCTGGTGTCCAAGTCAACGCAAAGTCCATCATCCAACATGAAGAAGAGTTTGAGCCGCTGCACAAAGTCGTGCCCTCCAACGCCGCAGAGAGAAACAAGTAAGCCAACAAAAGCCTACGTTTACGTGTTTGAGGGTGGAGATTAACCGCTGTCCATCGGCCCCCCGCAGGTTCACGTTGACATGCAGGGTCAAGATAGCGCACTTCGACGTGGACTGGGATTTGCAGGACGACGTCCACCTCTTGCTCGGGGTTTACGAGCACGGCTTCGGAAACTGGGATCTGATCAAGACAGATCCCGACCTCAAACTGGCTGATAAGGCAAATGCCTTTCTTGGTTTCAGGAATAAACGGAGGAGAAAATGTCTGTTTTTAACAACATGTCTGTGTTCAGATTCTACCAGACGATCCGAGCAAGAAGCCTCAATCCAAGCAGCTGCAGGCAAGAGCTGAGTATCTCCTCAAGCTGCTGAAAAAGGAGCAGGAGAGCAGCGAGCCGTCCAAAACAGGAGAGGAGGTACTCCCTTATGATCTTTCCCCTGAAATCTGCACAAAGGAACCCGTTACTCATGAAGCATTTCTTTCTTTAAAGACTAAAGTTAAGAAGAGGAAACGTCCGGTAAAAAAGGAGAAGATCCTGAAGGATGAGCAGGGCAATGACGTTGCCTCCCCTCGCCTTTCAGATAACCCGTCTGAGGAGGGCGAGGTCAAGGTCTGGAGCCACCGCAGCATATAGAAACACAGCGGTTTTTCTGGGTGTTACTAGTAAACAGGGGTTACATTTACAAAAACCACGAGTTGGTGTCGCTGCTTAAAATTTGTCTTGGATCGCTGAGTTTTAGTGGTGTGGTGAGTGAAACCATAAAAACAGTCCCGAAATTACCGGGGGCGGGCCTTAAACTGTTGGTTTCACCACTTTTCACACAAGATTTAGCTGTTTTAGCCGCTTAGCTTCAGACTAATGGTAAATACAACCATTTGTTTTGGATTATTTGATCAGGACGATGGAAGAGAGAAGTCTCCCAACAGGAAAAGACCAAAGAAGGACAACAAAGAGAACAAAGAAAAACAGGGAACTCCTAAAAAGGACAAGGACGGGGACAAACAGAGTACCAAAACCAGGAAAGAAAAGGTAATCCTCTTTTTTAATGGCGTTAGAGAATATAAAGAAATTCACAGGTCGTTTTATCTTTCTTTTCTAACGTGTTGCCTGTGTAACGAAGATCCTAATCATCCATATAATAATCACACCCCTCAGGCTAAAGGAGTCAAAAAGAAGAAGAGCCAGGGTCCCGTTCACATCACTGCTGGTTCCGAGCCCGTTCCCATCGAAGGAAAGGAGGACGATTACCTCGACCAGGAGACTTTCAGCTTTGTGAGTGGCTGCCTCTGTCGCTATGGCAACGACCCTCCTAACGCAGGCGCGTGGGTTTATCGCCGCTCTGATGTCTGTGTGCAGTGCAAGGAGCATATGAGACCGGTGAAAAAGGCCCTGAAGCAGCTGGATAAACCCGACGAGGGTCTGTCCGACCAGGAGCAGCTTCAGCACACGCGCACGTGCCTGCTGAAGATCGGAGACCGGATCACAGAGTGCCTTAAAGCCTACAGTGACCCCGAAGAGGTCAAACTGTGGCGAAGGTGGGTTGACTCGCCCACGGCGCCGTCAGATCCGCGGCCAGTCCCGTCCTAATGCCGCTTCTGACCTTTTCCCTCGGCAGAAACCTGTGGATATTCGTGTCCAAGTTTACGGAGTTCGGAGCCAGGAAGCTTCACAAGCTCTACAAAATGGCCCAGAAGAAACGGTCCCACGAGGAAGAGGCAAGTTTAGGAAGCGCGTGCGTGACCATACGTTAGCGGCGGCCCTTTAAACCGCCCTGTCGTGTTTCTAGAGGGAGCAGAGGAGGAAGGAGGATCCTGCGGGGAGGGCCAAAGCCTTCAGACCGGAGCCGTCCGGCTCCAGCCGAGACTCCACCGGTACTCAGTTATCCTCCAAATCTGCATCGCACTCCGGCCAGCCCGGCCCCCACGGGCACCACCGAGAGCCTTATAACGCAGCCAATAAACGCCATTTTGGCAGCGACGGTAGGCGGGACATAACGAGCGCGCTGGGTCGCAATGAGCATTTGATTGGATAATTGCCTCCCGTCTCATTACAGAGAGGGGGGACTGGCCGAGGGACCGTAAATACCCGTATCCAGGCAACAGCCACCAGTCCTGGCAAGGAGACCGACACCACCAGTACGAACAGCATCGCTACAAGGACCACTACGATCGCCGCTCCCACGGAGACATGTACCGCAGCTCCGGTGGTTACCGCAACAACATCTCCCCCCGAAAACGCTCGTACGAGTACAACAATGACCGGGACCACAGGGGCCACAGGCCGTACTATGACAGGTGAGCTCCCCCCCCCCCCGAGCCCCTGCTCATATCTGCTTTACCTGCTTTTAATCTTCTAATTGGGATTTCAGGCATTCAGATAATAAAAGGAGACGGGATGAATTTTATCCCAACTACCATCAGGGAAGAGAAGGACCACTCCAGGACTTCAGAAGGATTCCAGAGCATCGGTCAGGGGGAGGTGCATCCGGCCCGGACCCTTACAGCAGACCTTTCCACTCGGATAAACCCGTACCACTGTTGGACCCTCGCTCCTCTCAGGCCCAGAAGTCTCCGCAGGACTCCCGCTCTCCCCCCGAGCGTCCAGTGGAGGAGAACGCTGCAGCAGATCCCAGCTGGAACAGCAGGAAAACCTAAACCGGCACCCGTGCTGGGTCGTGACCAGTGTCAAAAGCCGCATGATTGACAAGTCCGGACTAGCCAATCATAAGCTAGCAGTTGGAAAAGGAACGAACTCGTACCCTTTTACCAGCAGAACTCTTCCCCCGGTGAGAGAGACTGAAAGCAGTTTGTACCCTGAGGTAAAGTCTTTGTTCCGGTTGTGCTCCAAATAAAAACAATGACAGACAAGCTTCTTTATTTAAAAAGCGTTTCTCAGTCAGTGGAACCCCGATGGATGCTTAGTCCCATGGACTATTACCTTTAAAGACTTCCGGACACGCGCTCACACTGGCGACTCATCCCGATACTGAAAGTGCCTGAAGAATTCAGCCTTTTTCACTGCTAAATGTAAATGTGCGCGGACTTTCCCATTTCTGTTTGTGTCAGCGTTAAGTGTTGCCAGTGGCGTCTTCTAAATGAGTTGAGTAGAAGCGTTTGTGACGTGTTATCATCCGCACCTTTGGCCACGTAGCTGAGCTGCCACGGCCTCTTTCTCTGGACTTGAACGATCAGCGGCGCCGGCCTGTTGCCTCCACACGTTCAACAGGAAGTCGGCGAAGGTTTTAGCTATTTCTCCTCCCCACCGACTTAATGAAAAGGAAAACTTTGTATTTATCTTGGAAAAGCTGGCGCGGGTTCACAGCACGAACGCTCCTTCATTCTTACCGCTCAGTATTAAGCGGCATCGCGTTCGTTTCCATCCGTCTCCTGCGTGTTACTGGATCATGTCTGACATCGATGGCGCGGTTGGAAACCTTTTCCTGACCTTTGGATGATTCAGAGGTCGCGCTGTTGCCGGAAGCCTGGGAACTGTTTGCTGGGACTGAAGTTGCTCGTGAAATTCCATTGCCTTTTTTTCCACTGTTATGTGCCAAAACTTCCTTTTCCCCACCCTGTTGTTGTTGTTTTTTATGTTCCTTTTACTCATTTGTGCCTTATTTGTCTGTATCTTCATACTTGCATATTTGCTCCATGGACAGTACTGAGAGGATGTGTAGTATTACTGAGACATGTTCGGGAAACGAACGGGTGAAGGGATCATAAATTCTGGTATTAATGATGAGAACATATGATGGAAACGTGTACAGAAGGCCTGTGTGTCCCAACAGAGATGCCAGTACACATTTTCTTCCACTTAATCAAGCTACAGTTCCTGTATTATATGTTCTTTAAAAAAAAAAAAAAAAGTCTAATTTATATTTGTGACAAAACCACTTCAAAGAAACGTGTTGTACATATGTTTGGACATATGTAATAAACTTTGTTACAGACACGTTGTCTTTATTTGCTTTGAACACCCTTCTGATGGTTGAATTGAGTCTGATCAGACAGGTAATTGTCCACAATTTTGCAAATACCCTTAATTTTTTTTTCCAAATATACGCATTTGCAAAATTAATTTGGCATAAATTCAAAAACTTGAACCCAAATTGTTAATTAACACGGTTGTTGGCGTCTTTAGTCAGTTCCTGATCTGCCCAGCAGGTGGCAGTCGAGCACTGTAATTCAGTCGCGATCACGTGACTTTTCAAAAGCGCTTCGTCCGCGGTCAATGACTCAAACACGCCATCACCAAGACATTTTCTTTTATTCAATAAATAATTTACATTATAAACAGCTGTTGTATGACATTTGCTCTTTTGCTACAGACAATTTTGAGCTCTTGGGTACGTTTTTTCCATTTTTTCCCCCTTTTATTTCGAACCGACAATCCTGACGTAATGTCAAACCAAATTAAAAAAACCCCAAAAAACATAAAGTGCTTCAGACTCAAAAACGCGAACGCCCCAGAAGTTCCTCCGTCCCCTTTTCTGGACAGGACGGGCTGCGTGACAGATGTGTGCCAGGTCCTCCTGCGGCCTTCACGTTCTTGTAAAAGTCCCTTTTCAGGAAAAAAAACAACCAAACGCTTCACATTCACATAAGATGCACAAAAAAAAACCCCAACAAATTCAAAAAAACACAGCTGTTACTGTACAAATTGAAACTCAACAGCTCACGAAACCATCTCACGTGTAACACGTAGAACCGGATACTGCAAAAGTCACGATACAAAGCACACGGATGAACACGAGAACCATCGGTACAATCGTCCGGATATCGCCTGGGTCGCACCGATACTTGTTCCTTGTAGCAGTAGTAAGGCCTGCCCGAATACTTCAGTGTAAACCATCGAATGGAGGGGCGACGGTAACCACGGCAACGGCCAGATCGCAGCGAGGAGGACCCAAACGCACCTTCAGGAGCAACAGATAGACGCTGCGTTCATGTCGGCGCGGTTACTCGGGAACGGCAGTTGAGCGAACGACGGCGCCCCGGCGTAAACCGCCCGCTCATTATCCAGACACAAACGCCCAGGACATCGGAACAGAACTCCCCCGGATCGTTATCCCAGAACCGAGGCACAGGTGGAGTCATAAACGCCGCCTTAAGTGCAGCGTTGCCCAACCACTTCCTGTTGCGTCACTGCGGCCTCGCCGGTCCCATAATGACCGTAATGGTCAGGAATGCCGGGTCCAGAGGTTCTGCCCGGCCCGGCACAGCACAGACGCCAACGCAGGTGCCGGCGCCGGACGGGCGTTCGTTAAAACGCCGCCAGAACCGGGCGACGGCTCAGACGATGGCTGAAGGAGCAAACTACTGATTAAACCCTGGTTCCTGGTTCTGTCGGCTCCTTCTGGGAGTCGCTGCACTGATCCGACCCTGGAGCGTCAAAGACCGGGGACACACACACACTCACACACACACACACACACACTCACTCACACACACTCTCACACACACACTCACACACACTCTGATGGATCTAGGCAGCAGCACAAATGGAGACGTCCCTCTAACATCCTACGGTCCCGGAGCTGGTTAACAAAAGCCCCCGTCAGGTCCTCCTGCTTCGCCGCATGAGCCGCAAATTCACTGGCTCGCCCCCCGGTGGGGGGGGTGTGTGTGTGTGTGGGGGGGGGGGGATCAGCCAACTCCTCTTTCTGCAAAAGATCATCTTGTTCAGTTTCCCATCGGCATGCGACCCCACTGGGAATGTGGGATTTAATCCCAGGGGGACGTCCAAAGCTCCACTGTGGCCCCGGTCGTCAGGACATCGGCTAAATAGGTGCGATGAGAGGTGGGGGGGGGCGGGGCTTGTTCTCAGGCTGAGGTCAGGACGCGGCGACGTGGTTGAAATGAGATGCGGGGTGCGAGTCGCTGCTGGACAGACGGACGGACGCGGCCACTAAAGACGGGGGGGGGAACACTGGGTCCAGAACAAGACGGCCAGGACGCCCAGGAGGGGCACCGACCCGCCGTCCCTCGGTGCCGCGCGGCTCTTAAACGCGTCCTTCTCGAAGAGGTGGTACATCTTGCTGTTGGAGTGGAGCATCTTGACGTCCTCGAAGGCGTAGTAGGCCGCCATGGTGAAGTTGATGTCCCCCGAGGACAGGAGGTCAAACACGCAGGACTGGAAGTACAGGTCCTCCACCGGGAGACGCTCCTTGCACGTGGCTCTGGCCGACTGGTAGGTGAAGCCGCGCCCCCCGGCGCCGCTCCTGCCCCGGCCCGGGCCCTGGGCCTCGGCCGCCCGGGCCCTGAAGTCCCTGAAGTGGATGCGCTGGTTGGCGGGGCAACCGTGGAGGCAGAGGTACAAGTCCTGGTCGTCGCCTTCCTCCACCGAGTTCACCACCTCCTCCGGCATCCGCACGGCGAAGGTCAGGTAGCGGCCCACCTGCCGCACCACCACGGTGGTCCCGATGTACCGGGCCTGGATCACCACGTGCTGCCCGGGAACCTGCTCCACCACGCGCAGGGCGTTGGCGCCGTGGCGCTCGCCGCCGTTCTTGGAGCCGTCCGCGAAGGCCGAGGGCAGCTCGTCCGTCTCCGCGTGGTACATCTTCTGGTCCACGCATTCCTGGAAGTTCTTAAAGATGATTGTCAGCTGCAGAAAGACAAGGGGGGGGGGGAGGGGGGCACCTTTAATTAGACCCAGAGATTCCCAGCGTGGAGGCGCTGCTCCTATGAACACGCTAAATATCGGCGGTAAAACACGCCAGTGGGATCCGCCGGCTCGCTCCGTGTCCCGTTTGGGCTCCGCGCGGGGGGAGGCCGAGGTAAACGCCCTCCGAAAACACGAGCCCCCGCCGTGTGAAACCGGCCCTCAGTGCGCAGACACAAAGAAGATCCATTCATGGCGCTGGAAAACCTGCCCGTGAACCCCTGAACTCTGCTCCGGGGAGTGGCGGCGGGCCAGGACGCAGCGATATACGCCGGGCTAATTAAATGAGGCTGGTCAGAACTCTGGACGCTGCCCCCCCCCCACCAATGGGCCATTGTCACCCCCCCGATACCAGCGCGGACCCTCCTGCTCGCTAGCCCGGGACAGACAAAATACACCATTAGCTTAACAGTCCAACCCCCTCGCCGGTGCCCCCCCCCCACCTACATTGAGTTCTATTTCTGTCCTGCTTCTGAACCCCCCCCCCCCCCCCCACTACATTATCGTCCTTCACAAAGACGGTGGAAATAACCAGACGGTCTTATTTGTTCTCACAAGAGCAACATACCAGAGGCAGAGCTGCGCTAATGTGGATCCGTTACCAGAAGAGCCCTGTTTACACAGGTGGAACCGGCCCCGGCCTCCTTCTGCCTTTGTCCCGAAATAAAGACGGGGAAAAAAAGAGCCGTTTCTTTTGATTCCAAGAACAGCGACGTAAAAAATGCCATTACTTTAAAAGCCCAATAGAGCAAAAATACTTAATAGGCTCCCATTAAGAATGCCTGATTACAGAAAATTACGTTTTCTACCAGCGTCATTAAGGACAAAGTGCTCTTATGCTCCGGTCCGGATTGTCCGCTAAGTGGTCCGGTTATTGTTTGGAGAACTTTTGCCGAAGATGGAAAAGAAAATCGGCAGCGGCGATTTTATCCGCTGGCGACCCGGCAGCGCCACGAGGAGCCAGAACCCAAAGCATCCCATAATGCAGGAAGCGGCTGTCGGCGGCGCTAGCACGCTATTGACGTAGCTTATCCAGATCTCTGCAGCTGAGCGGGGGTTTGGCTCCCGTATCCGTCGCCATGGAACGCCTCCAAAGCCGAACCGGTCCGACAGAACAACTCGCCGTCGGGCGAACGCACACAAGACTACAAACTGGAGCGACGCGGCGCCGTCTGCTTCGCCGAGAGCCTCGTTGGTCCGCGGATTAGCCTCGCTGAGGCTAGCTTCCACCGACGCTAGCGGAGGACCCTCACCTTGCTGGGGGCGGTGGCCAGAGATCCCGGCACCACGGGGGTGTTGGTCACCTGCACGGACAGGTATCTGTTGTGGATGAGCGGCCACGCCCCCTCCACCTTGCACGTCTGGAAGTCGTCCCCGAAGGTCCGCAGGTGCGGGTCCCCGAAGAAGCCGCAGTGGGTGTAGTTGGGCTGGGCGGCGCCGCGCGGCGGGCTGCGCTCGTAGTGGCACGCCTCGGGGCTGTCGGAGCGCTCCTGGCTGTCGGGCTGGAGCGGCGGGGGGAGGGGCGGCGGCGGCGTGCGGGCGCGCGGCGGCGACGTGGGCCCCTCTTTGGAGCAGTTGTGCTGGCTCATGAGGTCCTCGATGCCATGCTGGGCGGAGTGGTACGCCAGGTCGCCCCGGCAGGTGCGCGCCGTGCGGCGGACGCAGCCGTTGTAGGCGCGCAGCGCCGTGCAGAACTCCTCCTCCTGACCAGAGCTGGAGGTGGAGGCCCAAAACTCGGAGTTGCACCGGAGGATCTTGCACGGCCGGCTCGCTGTCAGGAGAGAGAGGGATAAATGGTCAGGATCCACTCGTTTGAAAGGGCCTCGACTCCTCTCGCGCCACATCGGCCCTAGTTAACCTTAAAACGACCCCCACGCCTGCTCCCGTCTGGATCTCGAGTATCCGCGTTTTATCCCGATTGTTGGCGTGACACACGAGGGCGCCCGATAAGAATCTGGCAAACGTGGAAGGAGCTCGCTCCAAAGCAGGACCCAGAACAGGCGTCCTGCCGTCTTGGCTCGCACGTATAGGTCGTTGTTAATATTCACGAGGAGTTTATGGGATGGAAAGAACTGGAAAGAACGGTGGCCTTTAAATCATCCCAAGATAAGGCAGAGAACTTCCAAGACACGCACTGGGAATTCTTTGCAGGAGGCTGGAGAAGAAAAGGAATAATGGGAGATTCTGAGCTGGGCCCCATCCCCCAAACACATCAATACCTCGGTGTGGAGCCTCAAACCGGCCAAAGGCAGGAGCTGATGTTCCATCCATCAAGACTTGACATCTTTGTTAGTCCTGGATATTAAGGGGGTCCATTTGTTCTGCGCTGGGTTTTGGGGGGGATTCCAGCACGCACGTCGCAGCAAATTTAAACATTTGTGCACGTTTGCTCAACAGGTCTTAGTAACTCCACATCTAATAGTCGAACTTTACGTGATTGTGGGTTAATAATTTAAAAAGAAACGTGGCGACTCCGCACCCGGAGCCAGTTTAGCTGTGCTGGCTTCCAAACTCCGTCATCGGAAAAACCGACACAAACCACCGATTTAGGGCTTCACAACTGGTTTAAAGGGTAAAAAAGACACTTCTTACCGCCGGGGAAGAGCAGCAGAAACACGGCGAGGACTCTGCACACTTCAAGCGCCGAGGGTCTTCCTCTTACCCCCATAACCATCCATCCAGCTCGGGGAAGCACTTTACTCCTCTCCCTGGTCAAACCCGGATTAAGGAAGAACAGAAGCAGTTAGAGCCTTTGAGTCCTTCTGGATAAAACACAAAAAAGTCCATAAAAGAGGTCTGAAGTGGCTCCCGTTTACTCATAACGAACGCCTGGTTGTTCGGGGGGGACGTGGTGGTTTTGGCCGGGCGGTGCTCACTGCGGCGGACTTAACGAGCTGAGAGTGCGGGACCATTTACTCTTCCTTTTAGGGGAGTGTCGAGGAGGCGCAGCCTCCGAGACCCGGCCGACACACGGAGCCAATCGCGGCGGCCAGCCCGACCCTGAACGCCCCCTCCCGACGCTTCAAATTACACCTCAGTGGTGCGCGATTGTTCTGGGGGGAGCCGCCGGGCGGCGGTGGGTCGCTCCGTCCGTGAACGCCTCACCGGCGGTGGCTCGCTCCGTCCGTGAACGCCTCACTAGGAACGCGGTGAGAACCCTGTCCGTGAACGCATCACAATCCACCAAACACTCTTCTGCCCCCTAAAAAACTAAAAACGTTGAATTAATTTGTGCGATATTATGTGACATTTACACACCATACAGAGCTTTGGTTTTATTTTAATTATTGTTTTAATGGTGCTGTCTATCCACGGCTGACTGATCTGCTGACTAGTTTTGGTCTAGTGAACAGCACCAGCATCTCAGAGGAACTAGAGAGGAACTAGAGAGGAACTAGAGAAGGTTAAATTTGCCAGCCAAATTCATTAACAAGTCATCTTTAGACCCCCCCAACTGTCAGGGCCAGAACCACAAATAATAAATACCTTATTTACATTTTTTCTGCCTCCTATTTTAACCTCGGTTTATCTAATATATACGGAACTGTCCAATCATTTAAGTAAAAATTAGTGAACTAAAAAAGATAATTAAATGTCAGGTGTCGGATGTACTTCTGGGAAGGAGCGAATATCTCTAAAATAAAAAATAAAAACAATATAAATAAATTTCAGTAAAAAAGAAAACACTAAACTTAAGATAAATGGATTTTTTTTAAAAAATCAATCATTTACCACCCAGTGTAGAGAGACAAACGTAACCTCGTGCACCCTCCTGTTGCTAGTCAACCCAAATTCCCAGAGGAGAGATGAAACCGCGAGCTGCTCCTTATTGAGCCCTTCCAAGAAAATATTGATCAGTAAAGCAGCACCGATCACATGAATTAAACATGGAGAAGCGCTAGATTTTAAACCCCAATACGCAGACGAGGCCATCAAGCACCAAAATCCTCCAGTTGGGATGTTTAAAATGTTATCTTTGAGCCCAGGCAGCATGCGAGCGCGGGTTTTGGGTGGTTGTACAGTATTTTTCCACAGAGCAGAGGGCGTCTTTGTGACGGCTGTCTCTCTCCGGCATGATGGATGCTTGGTGCCGAATGAGGTCTGAGCCTGCATGTTTTCCACAAGGGTGAGCCCACAGCTGGAACATATTTACACTGGTCCATGTCTGAGGAGAATGGCTGCTAAGAGGTGGTCGGAGATACGTTTAAATGGGCTGAGAGGTGGTCAGAGATACGTTTAAATGGGCTGAGAGGTGGTCAGAGATACGTTTAAATGGGCTCGGTTTGGCTTTGGCGGCGCTGCTGATGGAGTTGATACTGGCCTCTGGATCCACAGACGATATTCTTCCATTAACTGGGATCTGTCCCTGTTTCTAGACTGCAGATCACACGTGACAATTAGATGTGCATGAAGGTGAAACATGACCGCGAAGCAGACACCGTTAGCATGCAAACCCGCTCCGATTTGACAGGCGGCGCTTTAGCCATTCGTTTATTTAAGCTGTTTCTGCCTCAAATGACTGAGAAATATGCCTTCAGTTAAAGATGTCTGACACATTTGTTCATTTCTGGTTATGATAATTCTTTTTTTTTTTTTAAATATAGAGATGTGTGCAGTGTGTCATTTAAGCAAAGACATGAATCTGGGTCAATACGGGAGAATTTCTGCTCTGATGCGGGCATTTAACACCCAAGACTGCCTGATTCAGTCTTTCACAAAAAAATAAAGATGGGTAGCTAATAGCTACAGACAGCTAACTAGATAAGGAAAAATGGCACCATAATCATGCATTGTTTTTCAAATTTCAATCTTTTTGTATTCATTTTATCAGCTCTAATTAGCAAACCTAAATCAGGAGCTATTTTAAAAAAAATAAACGAAAAAAAACATGGACTGTTTTTTAAAAATGTATTTATATTTTTTGGAGGGCGGGAGGGGATAGATTTCATTAATAAATCAAAAAAATTGGTCAGCAGTCACTTAAACGTCTGCAAACCTTTACTGCTTATTAAATTAGGCAATAAAGATCATACACCAACAATAATCCACAATCCATCACATCCAGTCACATTTTATGGTGCTTCTCTTTGAAACGTAATTAGCTGTCATCGGAGGCCATTTGCCCGCATTACATAATGTCAGGAACGTGGCCTCCTTTGTCAAGTGTCACATTCACGCATATTGGGCTTTATCCCACGTTATTCCCTGTTTTTATTCGGCGTGGTGTTCCAACAGATGGCGCTTGCTCTGGGCCGTGATCGCGAAGCCTCCCGTCATGACGCACACGCACATGGCACGACCAGGACAACCAAACCTGTCATTAAACGCGAGCCCCGCGCACCGCCCGGTCGGTGCACTAATTGTCATGCAACGTGGGGTTTTCGGAAGAGGCGAGGCTCTGCAGACAGCCGACCTCTCCGGCGGCTTTGGGCGCGCTCAGGCAGTGACAGCGCGAGGTTGTGCGTGGAACACATCATGTGCGAAGTTCCCAACAACCTGCATCCCCCGGAGGATAGATTGACCACGCACGGCATAAACGCAGAGGAGTCTTGAACATACCTTGGCGAATGCATGAGCTCTCCGCGGCTCTGGAGTCCTGCAGGAACCCGGACGGCGAATGACAGAAAAAAAAGAGAGAAGACTCCAAAAATATATCCCCCACCAGTCCTTTCAAACAGCTGCGGTTCCACAGTAATCCCAAATCCCAACGCCCTCGGAGAGGTCGCGGATCCGCGCGTGGTGTCCAGAGATCTGCTCCTCTGTGCGATCGAAGCGCGTCTTCACGCCACCGGGACTCATCTAAACGGGCGCTCCTCGCACCCGCAGGGCGACCACCGCTCGCCTCCCCCTGACTATCAAACCCGCCGGACAGGGAAACATTCTGAGCGGGTAGGTCCAGTAACTACTCTGGTTAAATGTGGGACGGGAGTGAGAGGGGGGGAAAGGAGCCCGGGGGCGATGCTGCTGCGCCGCCGCTGCGCACAGCCTGATCCGCTCTCTGGATGTGGTGAAATGCCTCGTTACAAAGTGTGAGAGAGACAATGATCGGCTCTGCGTGACGCCACTGGGAGCCCAGCATCTCAGCTGTGAAGCCCCCCCCCCCCCCAACTTCCCCCTGATGCACCCCTCAGATTAGAGGCAGCAGTTGACTTTCAACTTCGGGTTTTATTGGGATGCATCAAGGTCAGGAATAAAAGTTTCCTTGATCCGCCTGAAGATGAGGAAGAGGATCAGCCTCTTCTTCATGCAAAATTTGGATGGGGGGTGGGGTGGGGGGTCAGAACTTATTGGAGAAACCCGCCACAGAGAGCGGGGGCTGCACCTGTGTTCGAGGATCAGAGTGCATGCAGGAAAATATGGCCACCGCCCCCACCAGCTCGAAACCCACCCAGACCTCTTCCTACATCTCCCCACCCCCGCCAAGCCTTTACATCATAGCTGCCCCGGACTCCTCAACAGAGTGGGGTTGGGGGGGGGGGGGGTGGGGGCACAAGCGCGGAGCTGACAGGACCAGTTCCTGACGAGCCGGTGATCGATGCCGGAGATGTCGCAGGAGCGACAGTCGCGACCCCTTTGTGGATCCAGAGACTGACCCCCGTAATCCACCCCGATTACCATCCTGCCCCCAGACCTGCCCCCTCCCAGATGGCCGCCGAGAGGCAGCACATTTTACACCCATGTAACGTTAGAACATGAAAGCGGGACACCCCGGAGTGAGAGGAGCGGGCTTAGAGGTGCCGGATGCCGGGCCCGTTTCAAACACAGCTGCTGCGTTCGCTGCCTCGTTGGGACGTTATGATCTTTACATATCAGAGCTATAACACACACTCCCCCCCCCCACACACACACACACACACATAAACACACACGTGTGTGTGTTCATCTTTACAAACCACGAAGATCCACACGGCCGAGGCTCCCTGACAATTCCCAGAGTTCAAAGCTCCGACAGACGTTGATTGTCCCTCAAGGCGTTTGAGGGACGTTTCGGAGCAGACGAGCTTTGGGACGTGAGGAGGAGACGCACGGGGACGGGGACACGTGTTGTTATTGACCTTCCTCTTGCTATTGGAGCCCCGCAGCATCGCAATGAGCCTGTCGCATCGCATCAGGCCTCGTTAATCTGAGAAGCCTCCCCGAGGACCACGTTCTTCCAGGCAGGTGTTTTTACTCCCCTTTTACATTTTCAGAAACGTCCTCACGAGGACGAAAACCCGAACAGACAGGCAACATGCACATATGCCGCAGCTCTTGGCGCTCTAAAAAAAAATACACACAGTTTTAAAAATAGAGGAATAGACGTGCAGCAGCACCACCTGACCTGGAGAGACTCAGCCTAAAACCTCTGGATCCTTTTAGACTGGGATGATTCAACATCTTGTCCAGATGGATCACGCCGTGTTGCCTTCAAATGTCGAAACGTGCACATTAGAGAGGGAAAGAGGATCGAGCCGATCGCCTAATCGGCAGATTAAAATGAATGGTTTTTTCCTCTCCAGTTCAAATCCGATCCAAATTTCTACAATAACGTCTCATCTTTTGATTACCGACTCCTGAATGAGGTCACAGCGACGCCGTGTGTTGCCTACACACCATAATCGTGTAAAAAGAATCCATCTTTATGTTTGAGATGGATTGTGTGTCACAAATTCACACACACCCAGATGAGGAGGCCTTATAGATGCGTTTAGGTGTTAAAAAAAACCCGCTTCTCTCCTTCTAAAGGCTGTCAAATGAGAAAATGTTGCCCAGTTAACCAGAAGAAAGCCACTCGGTCGTCAGTGGTGCCAACAAATGGACTGAGATGTGTGTCCTCGGAGCATGACTGACATTTCAAAAGGGGGCCAGTTCATTCTGTGGTAATAAGGTGTGAGCATGAATTCAAAAAATTCTATTAACAGGTGATATGTGGGGCTCAGACGCTGCGTGGAATTACTGCCCCGCACTCGGGGAACAATCCCAATGCCTGGAGCTTGCAAATTGGTCCATCCGTGCAAACAGAGGAATGGGCTTGAATGTGGAAAGCCTCATTACAGACTCCCCTTTCTCATTTCCACCAAAGAAGGTGCGCTCCTTCCTTTTCACCCCTTTTTTTTATAAAAGCCTGCCTGAAATCCAGCGAGAATAATGCACAGTGTTTAATTCCAGGCATGGTCCGATCCAGACTGGAGTGTGTGACACATAATTGGCTCTGATGGTATTTACAGCTCATCTCAGTGCAGGGAACAATGCACAGAGCTCACATATAGAGACAAATAGCGTAGGGAATGTTTTGATTCCAGGGTAAAACACACACACACACACACACACACACACACACGCTAGAGCTACATTAGTATGCAACGTGCCGTAAATGGATCCAAGCTTATCTGAATCAAACAGCTGCCTTTTTAATTTCCTGTCTGAAATTCTGAGCAAAAAGCAGAAGATCGACCGTATATATTCAGCTTCAGATAAGCGTTTATTTAGAAATAATGAGAAATGAATCGGGGGTGCGACCATTTTGTCTCCTGTCAGCTGGTTTTAGGAAAACCTGCTCCGACTGTTGCCGTCCTCTCCTGTCCTGTCTTTCTTCCGAACGTCCACCCTTGATCCGCGTAAAACCCCAGTAAATACGGAACAAAACCGTGTTTCCAATGTGTGTTTTTTTTCCCCCTGAATTCGACCATCCTAAATTCTTGGCCGCGCTACGACTTGGCTTCATCTGGCCTCGGTGTCCTGTGTGCACAGCTGCGGGGACCTCGTCCTGCCCTTCCCTTTGTCCCATCTTACCACAATAGCCACAGCGAGAGGAAGGGGGGAAAAAAGCTCCAGTTTTTGCAGGTGCAAGCAAATTATGCGAAACCTCGACTCCGATTGAATCTTTTATGCTCTGCCAGTTGTGAGCAGGAAGAATTGGGCCAATTCTTCAAGCTGTACGTGGAATGCGACGCGCATTTGCTTCCAGCTCCCACAAACAGCCCGTTTATTACGCAATAAATCAGTCCAGCTCAGCGGAACAGAGCTAAAATCCACCTGTTGATGCAACATATTATGAGTTCCTATGGAGACGGCAAACAACAACAGCGGAGCAGGATTCTTCTTCTCTTGCTTTGACCTCGTACCTGCGATCCCCCCCTCCCCCATCTCAAGTTATTGCTTCCATTCCCCTTGTTTTTCCCAACTGCTGGGATGAAACGCAGACATTTATGTGATGGGATGTCGTTTCTTTCAAGGTCTGCGCAGTGCAGCAGATTAGACTTGCAAAATAAATTGGCGTTCTGAACCGTCATCGAGGCTCAGTCGTCCTGCTACAGCCCGTCCGGCTTATCCCCAGCTCAGAGGGAAATGGAGCCCCAGAATTAGGGCAGAGACAAAGATCGTTTCTACGCTGAAATATTTATAGCTTCTCCAAAAAGGACGGAGAGCGGGAATTCGAAGCGACTCGTCTGAAACTCATTATCGAGACGCGCGCCATCTTTGAGCTCTTCTTCATTAGACGCCCGCAAACATTTGGAAACGCTTCGTGCGTCGCTGCCGAAGACAACAGAGTCCCAGTTTCCACCTACGACGAGTGGCAACGCTGGTAGCCGACACCGGTTCTGTTGCTCATTAACCAGCTCTGGAAATGTCACCGCTTTGGGTCCGCATTAATTGAAGCCAAGGAAGACGTCTAATTACAGGAAAAGGACTGGCGGAGCGCTGCGGCGGTCCCCCCCGGGCCTGACGATGGCGTTATCGATCGAAACAGGGAAAATGATCCTGCAATTTCTCTGTCTGGTCTGCTGAAGTCCGGGCGGGTTAATTGGATCAGGAGCAAAAGCACGTGGCTGAAGCTGAACAAACCGCACCGTTTGATTCGTGAGATCTCGTCGCTGGAGGACTGTGCTTAATATGCATTGAGGTTAATTAATGCTCAGCAGAACGGGGTGGGATGGGGTGGGGTGGGGTGGGGGGGCTTTCGGGCTCCTGGTCCAGGCCAGCACGCGTGAGGGGTCCAACAGGAGTGTTTGGTCAGGTGTTTGCTGAGCAGCGCTACGACGATGGAAGCTGCTGAGCTTTAACTGACAGCTCTCGCAGGGCTGTGAAACTGGAGCAGAGCGCGCCCCCACCCTCCAGTAAGAAAACAAAAAAAAAACAAAACAAAGAAAGAAAGAAAGCAAGCCCCAGTGGATGAGCCAGAATAACATCAGCACGCCGCGTTCCCTTCAGGGCACTCTGACTTTACCTCCTCTGCCTCGACACGCAGCCCGCTTCACTCAAATTAATGTTTGAGCGGGAATCGCCGCATATTTAACCTTAGCATAATATGTGGTATGATTCTGCGACTGGGCCCCCGTTGATGCTCCTGAGGGGGGGGCGAGATGGTGCTGAAAACCATCTCTGGCCTCTCTGAGGCTGGGATGAACGGTGGATTTCACAACCAGAGGTGTGCTGCTGCTTGTCCGCGCACCTCTGGGTGATGAGCCCTGAATGAGATGATAAATGACACACGGCAGGGAAACATTGACGTGCAGCTATCACATGTCCTGACAGAGATCTCTCTGCAGCTGTCAGGACATGTAAATCAGCTCAGCTCTGTAAACGGGGAAACAGAAAGCAGAGGAGCCTCGGATGGATTCACTCGTTCAGGTGCTGGTGACACACAGCAGAAATTTTTGAATAAATAATCGCTGAGTCGCCGGGGCTGCTATTTTTAGCCCACAGGACCACTTTGTAACCGCGGAAGAACATGAAAATGACTTCCCTTTTCATAGCTGCACGTTGATTTGACATTTAAGCATCGTTTGATCCACCGTCGGTCACTCCGTTCGGTTCCATCTCTCACGTCTGGTCGGTGACTGCGGCGTCATCGGGATTTAGGCGGGAATTTTGGGAAAAGAGGCGGCTGTAAAAAAACGATCCATAAATGGGGAATCGGCAGACTGTGCAGCAGCCCGATCACCCAAACTGTCCCGTCTATTCTTGTGCAGCGCTTTGCCAGGCGGAGCAGTAAATTCCGATGGCGTGCAGCGCACCTGACACCCGCAGACATTCCAGGAATTCACAAAGGTCGATTGTTGTGTCTCAGGTCCTAAAGAACCAAACCCAATCGGCGGTCTTGTGGTCTCACTATCAGGTTGGTAGCTTCGAGAATAAGGTTTATTTAGTTCACCTTAAATTCCACCCTTAAATGCTCAAATCAAGGGCAAACATCAACCATCCCATACGTAACGTTGGCCCGCAGATTTAATTTAACGTATTCAGAGAGCTTCAGATGATGTGTTGTTTATTCATCCCTCCCTTCTGTCCAAACCCTTTCAACCTTAGAGTCTCTGCTCTGATTTTATCAATCAAGAGGCCATAAAATCACACATAAACTCACTGTGGACGCAAAAAAACACTATAAACGCGCCACAACATTCCCCTTGATAGCAGCCCTCTTTCTAGCGTGGCGTTCTGAAGAGCTGCATCCACTCCTACCATTTGAAGAGCACATCTTGCGTTTCTTTTCCCACACATTTGCATAAAAGCTCCTCAGCTCCACCATCTAAGAGCCCTTTGTTGTTGGACCCGTAGACACATTTAGCATTTCCACAAATTTAGCGGGTGCGTCACGAGCGCCAGCAGGTGCACGACGAGACTGCACGGAAAATGGAACGTGGGGTGATTACAGGTTCCACTTTCAAGGGCACCAAAGCCCCGAATTTGTGACATCCGAGGTAGGAACAGGAGCGTTCTGCTTCATCTGCTGCAGAAAAAAGGGGAGCGAGTCTTTTCAGGGCAGGAAAACGGCGCCATTGTCTGAGCACAGGGGGTGGATGGTGTTTTTTTGGGTGACTTTTCCAGATGGCTGACACATGCTCATTTGTTTTCCAGCTGCTATCAGTCTCTTTTTCACAGTAAGGTGATCCGCACTTACGATCCCAGCTGTAGCTCGGCAAATTCCAGAGCAGCAGCAGTCAAACCTGCATTGTGAGCCGAAAACCCGACTTTATCCTGAGCCGGGAGGACAAAGATTCAGTCTGATCACCTTTGCCCCTTTAAAAAATCAGCCTTTGTGTGCTTTTTCTGTGCCTTCAGTATAAGCTGGGAAGCCTCAGCGGAGGAGAAAAGTGGAATCGTTCTGTCGTCTCAGATAAGAAAGTCCATTTGTGCCAGGTCCCAGAGCCAAGAATGCAGCTCGTACACAAGAACAAACAGATCATCTGAACATTCTTGCTAATTCTCTTCAGAAGAGCACGGAGGGTTTGACTGAATATCCAAACCTACTTTACAATCTGAGTGGGTTTTCTCCTGGTTCTCCACTTGAATTGCCCCTACTTGGGAGTGTGTGAGTGAGTGTGTGCCCTGCTATGAACCTCTGACCTGCCCAGGGTGGAGGTTCCCCCCCCCCTTAATAACAAGCAGCAGTTAGCAGGTGATAGATGGAGGGACGGCGAGGCGTCAGGTGGACCAGCGTCAGGTGGTCCAGGCGCTTCTCAGTCCTGTAAATGCAGAATCCGATTGATGGGTCAGGCTTGTGAGGACCACCAGCAGACCAGACCAGACCGGCCCGGAGAGGAGAGGAGCGTATGGAGAACTTAAAGGGAGGTTTGGAACTTTTATATTTAGAGTTGAGCGAAAATAGTGATGCCACCCACCGCTCAGAGGAACAACAGTAAGGATGGCCGAGTACTCGGACCGTTGATGCTCTTTCAGTCCAAACGTGGAGATGAAATGGAGCAGCTGAGCGTCACCCGGCGGCAGACGAGCAGACGCGTCTCAGAGCAGATTTATTTGGTGCAGATATTAAACATTCCATCTTTCCATTGAAAACCAGGGAGCCAAAAATGATCCATTGGCCATAAAGTGTTTTTTTTTTTGTAAAAAAAAACGTAGTTACCTGCTAAGAGCTGGCTTATTTAATGCCAATGGCAGCTGGATCGCAGACAGAAGAGCGTTCTCTGATAGAGGAATGCGTTCCTGCAGCACATTTCCTCCTCCCCAGGAGCCGTCGCTACCCTCATGCTGCTGCGAGTCGCCGCTCTGAACCTCTGGGTTGTGACATAAGAGCGGAGCACTAATTGGACATGATGGCTCGTGCAGTTCTCAGGCTGAGAAACAGTTGGAAATAACTGGGCGCCCATTGTGCTGTGGTTTAAGCCCAGTTCCCAAACCCTTAACCTGTCAGGCTGGTTAAATTAGGCTACTTTGTTTGCTAATAACCCTTGAGGTTATTGCTGTAACCCTCATGGCGACTCGCTAATCACAGCTGCTATGGGCAGATTTCATTCTTTTTCCCCTAAGCTCTGACATCATCGCCTCCTCTGACACGGCTGCTGACCACCTCGCGTCAGAACCCAAAGAATCATCTCAGAGGAGGCGAGGGTGAGCGCGTCCCCCCGTGGCTGCGCCGTATCTGCTCTGCTAATCTTTAACACAAAGCCTGGATGAGTTTTGACAGCGCGTTGTGTACGTCAGAATGGTGGGTTTAAGAAACAGGCCCCGGCACGCAGAGCTCCTCGCACAGAGGCGCGGGGATGGAAACCTGTCGCTGTAACGCCGAGGAAGGCCGGCGTGATGCAGTGGAGCGAGACACGCACCTGAGCACACACCCACAAGACAAACACACATTCCATCTGTTCCTGTTGTGGAGCGTTGTCTTTACTAAAACATTGGGGCAAAAAATACAGAACTGAGCTGAAAAAAAGGGTCTGGATTTAAATTTCTGGGTGCAAACTGCAAACTACTCTCTTCCTGTCATGATCTGACACCCTGTTTTTACACAACGGAGGCCCTGACTGGACAAAAAAGGTGAACCTAAAAATGCCCAGCACAGCAAAATTCAGGAAATGTTGTATTGATTCCGTAGATTTATTGTTTTAAGAACCGACCGAGCGCAAACTAGACAATAATAAAGTAGTACAGCTAGACCACCAAAGATGCCCCCACCTCAACCACAATAAACCCAAGTGTCATTCTTTTTACCGTACAGTAATAAAACAATAAACGCACCGCAGTCGCAGAGGGCTTCTCCGCTCATTGAGCGTTTGCTAAGCGCTCAAAATGAAAGGAATTATTGTGCTTCTTCTGCTAATTTTGAGCCGTCTTGCACTTCTCCCACCACTCCAGCCTGGCAGGAACGCTCCGTCCAACATGTTTTCATTGGCTGACACTCGTGTGTGAGCGGGCTGAGTAAAATCAAATATGTTTCTGCTCCTAAACTTGCAGGCACCTCCAAGAGAAAAGCGCTCCAGCGTTAGCGCTGCGGCGCACCTGGGGATGTTTGCTTCAGCTGGAAGCTGTGAGGTTTAGAGCACAGCTGCCACAGTCACGGACGATGTCACGTTTCTGCACACAGAAAATACACAAAATCTCCTGTGTGTCCCGCAGCTGCACAAAGGAGCCGACCCTTCTCTAAAACTCGCTTCAATCTTCAGCTAACGTGTTTAAAACATCACAGAGAGAAGGCCTCTTAAAACCCCCCTTTTAAAGTCTGCACACACCCACATTTTCAGCCCGTTCATGAAGCCCCAGAACAGGTAAAGAAGCTCCCCTTGTTTTCCGACGTCGAACGGATTTAAACGCTGCCATTTCCATTCAGGCCGTCGCGCTTCCACGAGGTTCCCCAAGGCAAACTCCTTTTGGCAGCCTGGCGTCGGCTCAGACCAACCACCTGTCGTTTTATTTTTGCACATGGCCTCTTCTGTCAAGCCCTCCCTGCGCATTCCCGCCCGCGCCGGCGCAGCACCTGCGACGGGCCCGTCCGCCGCCATCACAGCTGTCCGCCCCAAACTCGGTGTTAATTAAAGCCGCAGACCTCCCAAAAAGCCGTTTCCCCCAACTGGTTCGTTTTTCATTAGCTACAAAGGAGACGAGGGAGGAGGATAAAATAATTCCTGATGCGCTTATAAACATTATTATCATATTTACTCTATCATGTCGAATAATGTTAATTGATACATATGAGTGATATCATGGAACACTTTAGGCAACATATATTGATTAACCATCACATTGAATAAGGTGTATTAGTGCTTTATTATAAATAAGAGAATAAATATATTATAATAATATATAATATAAACGTGTTAGACAGCAGCTAGTTAATAGCGTTGCATAATCTACAGTGATATAAGTAGTAATAATCTCCCTGTTTTTGCTCCTAAATCTGTACATGCAAAACATTAAATGCTGTAAAACTTTACAAAACATCATTGCATGTGCAGCAGAGCAGGTGTGAACCCCAAACTTTCTGCCCCCCCCCTCCCCCACATCCCCGCAGGTGTAGTAGTGCTAGTAGTGCTAGACTGCTAACTAGAAAATCATTTGCTCCGACTTATTGATGCATTTCTTGACTCCAAATACCACCTACGGACACAAACGTCATGGGATTTGTCCTCTTGGAGGACATGGGATCGCACGTGTGCGCCTGTGGCTCATGTTGTCATCGAGGTCGTTCCATCATGGAACGGATTTTCCTCTCATGTCACCAGTCCAACGTGCCGAACCCCCCCCCCCACTCATGCAGACACAAATCAAGCGCAGCAGCCTGAATGGAACACAAATGTGGAATGTCTCTGCAGAGCTGCGCTTGCGTCAGCGTCCTCTCCGGGGATTTTTGTTCCCAGAAAGCCACAACACTCGCAAGACGGTATCAATCACGCCACTCCGCCACGAGCCAGCCGAGCGCTCCAGGTCGGTTTGGAAGGAAAACACAAGCACGTTTTCAGTGTTTACTTGTCAAAATCGGCTCCTATTCGAGTGCAGTCGGACCAGACGGAAGAACAAAGACACCGAAGGGAATTTCTCTTTTTGATCAAGGGGTTTTAAAATTAAAGAAAAATAGCTGCGAGACCTCATGATGCAGGTCGTCAAGCTTCTGAGAACGTCTTCTCTGCATCAGTGGTGGGAAAATCACAACTTTTCAAACTCAACACAAGAACGGACGTGAGGTTCGCGTGAGCGAGTTAGCCGCTAAATTCCGTTCGGTGAGGAGGGAAAGGAGGAAGTCTTCTCTGTGACATATTTTCACACGAGGAACCACATGAGGAGCCTGTAATTCATCGATGCCATGAATTATTCATGTCCTGACGGTTGAACTGCTGCCGGTGAAGCCCAGTCTAAAGGCTTTCTGGGTTCTGACAGTGACCCGCTTTGATGTTTTCAGGCGGCGTAAATGGGAACGGGGCTGAATGGAGCAGCTGGGTACCACGGCGACTGACTTTTTCTTTTCAATTAGGAGCAGCAGTAGCTAAGCAGAGCCTCGGCTGTGGGTGAAGCATCTGATCTGTGACCTCGCCAGCTGAGGGCAGACTGGACCGTCACCATTATTATTCTGGTTGGAAACTGGAGCATTGGGAGGACTTTAAATGAAACTCAGACAAATAAGGCAATAATGAAGCTTTATTTCTCCCCACCCCGAATGGAAGCGGCTGACAGAGGACGAGGCCCCGCCGCTGAAGGAGTTCCTGGAAAACGTCCGGTTTTTCAAGCCCTCTCCATTCAGGCCAGAGGAAGGGGTTTTTCCCAAGCCCGCTGTTCTCACACTTGTGCCTGCATCTCAAATAAACCTCCTATGGATTCCTAACTTCACAGAATAGTGGCTGGGTGGGGGGAAGGGAGCCGGGGTTATTTGGAGCTTAGGGTGTGTGTGTGTGTGTGTGTGTGTGTGTGTGTGTGTGTGTGTGTGTGTTGTGCAGGGTGGGAGCGTTTCATAGAGATGCTGATTTTGTATTCACTGGCCCTCTGGAAGAACAGAAACAGAGGAATTCTCATTGAAAGCCACCGGTCTGAAAGCCCAGAGCGCGTCGTGCATCATCATGTAGGTGCTGAAACAAGATTTTCCCTGGTGGGAAAACGGTGACCCCCCGAACCCGCTGAAAAGACACTCGTACCGGGGTGGGGGGGAGGGGGGCGCAGCGTTCCACCTGCACGGGGAGCGAGGGAGTGAAAGCCCTCGCGAGGTGTTTACACCAAGCCCTGCTCTGCCTCCCCCAGTGGAGCGGAGAAATAACAGCGCAGGTCCGGGATGAAAGTGCGGAAACGTGCTGTGGCGAGATCCTAATCGGGCCGTCCGAGGCGGCGAGGACGACGTATCAGCCTTTGTTGCCACCGAGCGTGCAGATACGATCCCTTTCATCTCCGTTTTCCTCGAAGAGGAGCTGCAGCGAAGATATTACGGAGCGTAAAGACTGTCACACCTGATAGGAATCACAAAAACACCGACCGCTTCCAAGATGGAGGATACAGGCTGGGCAAACACGGCCAGCAGATAAGAGTTTTAAACTGTTTAAAGCCATTTCGATGATAGATGAATCCAGTCAAACAGGGAATAGGGTGGAATTTTGGAAGATTTAGTCAGGACCACCCAAATACATAAATGAGTTGGTAGAAGTTCTGTTGCAGCATCAATGAAATAGAAACAGAACTGTTGCAAATGTGAAGTGACGAGTGTGTGTGTGTGTGTTGGGGGGGGGGGGGGGGGGGGGGGGCTGACGCTTGTGTTTGGTGTGTGCTTGTGTGTACAGACAGAGAGATAAACATGTGTTTTACATATGAACGGAGCGCCTACAGGACAGGCTGAATGACTCGGGTTCTGGTAGAGCGGCAGCGACAGCCCATTGGCAGAGGCACAGAGGGGCGGTTTCCTGGGCGACGCCAGCGTTTGCAGTGAGCTGCTCAGGGTGGTCGCATCACAGAGAAAACCTCTGAAGGAGCCGGGTTCAAAGGCGATGCAGTCCGGGGCTGCTTTTTAACTAAAGGTCAGCCCCCCCCCGCCTTAAAGGCTGAGGCCCTTGATATGTTTCCACCCCCAGTGCTTCATACCCTTGATGTGTTGAACCTATTTCGCTCATGCGTTGCTGCCTCGGTTTGCATATTCGCTCATTTCCTGATCAGCGAATCGTTGCTGGGACAAAAAAAAATCCCACGAAAGTTCCGATATCTCTGCTTTTGTTGCACATTTTGTTGCTCATACTCGGGGAGTTCTATATTTTTTTACTATTGACCTCGGAGAAGGATTCCCCGCCTCTCTGAACGGTTTGGGAAGTGTTTGGACTGGAATAATAGGAAAAGTGTGATTCTGGGTTGTCGACGGTATGTGGGTGGTCTTCCGTACACCGTAAACACTTGTTGCAGGAGGCCGGGAGCGTTCCCGGGCTGTTTTGGACCGTCCAGCTGTCTGCAGAAATGCTGCCATCACTGACGCAATCACCTCTTGTTATTCAAAAATCGGACCAAAGCTTCCACTATTAGCAGCTTTAAGAGGCGACTGATTAATCAATTTAAAGGCAACCATCGAGATTTTAAGTATTTAGAGCCCCAGAGTGACGCGCCAGGGCGCTGCTAATGATTTCAGTACACATGGCAGCACTTGGCAACTCGTCGCCCCAATCACAGAGCCAAAAGTAAGCCCTCTGGGCGGTTTCAGGCCTCTAATTGGGCTCTCAGCAGTGGCAGCCTTGACAAATGTTGAGCACCGGTTGGACACAAATGGAGAGAAAAGGAGAATGTTTATTATTCTGAGAGACTGAGGAGAGTGAAAGGTAGCCTTATTTTGGAGGTACTTCAATAGGACTGTGGCCAAACTGGAAAGATAAATCTTTTCCCAGCACAAACTGGCGACAACAGAGCCCATTCACTCGGCCTTCCCGTCAGACACGGGGCTTTATTCGCCAACAAACTTACAACGAGGTGATAATTAAACCAGCGTGTCCTTGGAAAATGAAGACAATAGAGAACAAATGCCGTTAGCATTGGGTTCTTGGATCGTTCATTGAAGCTTTTATGAAGACGTTGTATCATTGCAGGTTTGGTAAAAAGCTAAAATATAAATATTTTCTCTATCTTTTCCAAGAAAAGACACATTTACAGTGTTCAGTCCTTCAGCTCAACCTCTAAATCAACAGGAAGAGGCATTCTGGGACATGTAGTAAACTGATCAGGAACTTTTAATGGGGCCCTTGCTAGTGGGCGTGGCCTAGAAGCCCCCCCAATAGAGAGCATAACCTCTCACCATTTTACACTTAAGGCTATTTCATACCGACACACAGACATTCACAAACTATACGTACAGATGTTTATGAGGAATCGAGGCATTTTTAATGTCGAGTGTTCCAGTGGAAGTGGGCGGGCCCGGTTTGAAAAGAGCCCTCAGTGAACGCTGGTGGTCCCAGATGTCAGCGCTCCCTGTGAAATCTTCTCACTCTGCCGGGGTAAACAGGAAAAACAAAGAAGTGTAACGTGATCCCAGCGAAGGAGAGGACCTGAGCACATTTGTCTGGAGTGTTGAAAGTGAAGGCACGGAAATGTTGCCATCCAAATACCAGTTTGCTTCGTTCAGGAAGCAGGTGCGGACTTGTTTAAAAGCCGAGCCGATGTATTTATAATGTGATCATTTTTAACACTGGAAAACCCAGAGGAGATGTGTTGGTTCTGTTGTTTATGCTGGCGGGAGATAACGCTGTCACTCAAATTTAATTAAAACACACCCACGTGGTCTCGATGAGAGAGCTCAGCATAGGGACTCTTTCACAAAACCAAAGTGGTTCATTTCTTACGCCTGTCAAATACGCTTTCGTTTCTACCCTTCGTCAACTTGCATTCCTCCTTTTGTCGATGTTTCTTTGATTTAACGAGGTCGCGACAGTCCAGTCGTGCGATTGATATTTATAGCCTAGCATTTTTGCAGACCTCCCAAAAGCACCACTGACACATGCGACCCCTCCTTCTTTGACTGCTAAAAATATACTGCATGTACACTTACTACGCCCGATCAAGCCTTCCAGGACCTCACACAACAAACCTTTCCTGGCGCGACGGTCCTGACAAATTTATTTTGTATGAGCTGCCTGGGAACCTCGCCCCCCTGTCACTCAAAGGAGGTGATGGATGAAACAAGAGCGGGCGAGGGGACCTGCCCTGCAGAGGTGTAGGCCTCAGGTGTGAACAGGTGTGTGGGTTCACTGCCATTCAGGAATGGGAGCAGGTCCAGGTGCACAGCTGCGGGGCGTGGCGCTAACGCGCTCCTACCCTTCCGCACCGTGTTGAAACACTGAATCACGGGGAAACCGGTCTCGCGAGGAGGCGGAGCCTGATCGGGTGGGGCGGCGGTGTTAATTTAATCTGCTGTCCTTTGAAGAGGGAGGGCGAAAAGTGAGTTGAGCTGTTAGCTAGGAGGTGAAATGACGAAGGGCGGAAAGTCGTGTTTGGGCCGTGCGTGTTCCTGTGTGTGTGGGTGTGAGGGATCTTCACGTGTCTTAGGAGCAGAAGGTCCATAAGCAAACAGAACGTCAAAGATTGATGTTTGGGAGGTTGCCTGTCTGGAATACCAGCGCGTGTTAGTTTAGTCTCCTTGGATACTATTGTTCATATCAATCCACGATTAAACAAGTCGGGCAGTTCGCAGTCCTGCCGTGACGTATCCCGGTGAATTTCCTTTGAAAGAACATGTCTGTGTTGAACTTCCCTAAGCCTTGGGCTGCATTAATCTCAGCCTGAGGACAGATTAGGGTTGAGTCTGCGGGGTACACGCTTGCTAACCCCTTTCGATCGAAGTCCTGAGCATGTGGGTGAGCATCGGCTGGTAAATTTGACAGAGGGAACGGGTCAGCAGCTGTGGTGGACAAGGCCCCCTGTGCCTCAGAATCTAGCCCACACATGATGTGGTGGCGTAGGTATGTGATGGGAGGGCCAGGAAAGCCTTCGCAGGTTTGTTATTTGGAGTTATTCTGCAGCGATAATCCCTGATGTTACTCCTGCGATGTGCCTCCAACAGAGCCATTGACTGCTTGACCGTGTGCCAGAAGAGCAGTCTGACCTTTCCCGCCCTTGGAACAGTTGATGCCGCGTAATATATTCCGGAGCTGATTTCTTTCCCCATCCTATGAATTTTAACATCTTTCTCCCCCTATTCAGTGGAACCAAAGAGCCGATCACTTGCGTCTCTGCTCTGCAGGATGTGATTCCTCCTATTACCTTGCAGCACTCCAATCACCACATGTCCTGTGGAGGGGAAAAAAAAATACAGAGACGTCGTTAGAGATGGAAACAGCAGACAGAATGTTGATTTCCTTCCGGTTGGCTTTTTCCTCCTCCAGAGGGTTGAAGATTAGGCCTTTGTCTGACATCCAGGAAGCTAACGCCAGCCGATGACAGCTTGCGATGAGCGCCATTGGCAGAGGTACGAGCGGAGATCAAAATGTCCTCAATTCATCACCAGGCAGCTGCTTTAAAATTGATGTCAACCTATTTTCGTTTGCTTTCCACGATCCCGCGACAGGGCCGCATTTGTCAGCCGCAGCTGCTATTGACATTCCTCGTTTTTATCAGACCAGCCAACTGTAAGTCACGGGACGCCAAGAGGGTCCATCAGAACCCATTAGTCGCCTGTTTCTAATTACACCAACTCTGCGGTTGATTAAAAGACCTTGCTGGGCAGGAGCACGCACCATTATGCTAATGAACCTCTCGTTTGGAGGAGCAGTACTTGGATGATTTTGCTGTGAAACCTCTGAAAGGAAATGACGTCCTGGACAGCAGATGATGATGAAGATGATGGCGAAACTTGAGATTTATTCCCTCCCAGCTTCTCATTAGCATATATATTTTCCCGCCCTCACCCCGCAGATACAGACTACTAAGTATCTCCCTGGCAAGCAAAGATAAGATGCGTTTGGAGTGATTTAGTCATAATTGATTTTCTCCTCTAATTAAAAAGACGAAGACACCAAAGTCAAACATGCCAAGTGGCTGTTTGCTTTGGTGGCTCCTTGTTTCTTCTTGGAACACACGGATATGCTGTCATGTTAAAAACACACATCTAATTTGTTACCAAGTAATTTAGAGGTCCGTTGTCACAGCACTTAAGATGGAGAGCAAGCTTGTGAAAAGTGTTTGTCTGTTTCAGATTTCACTTTATGAATATTGTGGAAAAAAGGGAATATAACACCAGTACCGGATCCTGCCAACAGGGGGAGGGGGCTTTGGGGATGTTTGAGCTGAATTTTTAAATCCAGGCACGCTTCAAGCATTCTTTCATTTAATGTGTTATCTTAAAAGTGGTGGATTATCCATAAAGACCTGCTGAAAGACGGTTGCCTAACGATACCAACAACATTACAACACTATAATTCCCATTTACATAACTGTAATTACATAGCGTGTGCTTGCTGTCAGCTAGCCTCCTTCAGTCGCCTTGATGTTTCAGTTCAGTCGGACTTGGTTCTTCACTGACTTTTCGTCTTGCAGGAGTACATTACCTCGACAAAAGTGGGGAGAACATTGGACTGAAGCTCCACTTTGGACCGAAAATCTGCAGCCTTCATCGACAAGCTGTAACCTGCACTGTACGTCTGAAGCTGCTAACAGTCTGCATATATGTGTATCCAGATGTGACGTTTGCAGGTCTCAGATGGATACAAAGCAGGTAAATACCCAGATGTACATGCGAGGAACTCATCTGCTTTTTAAATCAGTGCTGCTCACTGTAAATCTTACTGAAAGAAGACCAAACAGCCTCTTCATGTATGGTTTCTGCGTTGTGAGTGGGGGGACGTCATTACACTCACAACATGGAGCTGTCGCAACAATAGGGGAACAGAAGTTGTATTTTTCCTGACTCAGCAGCAAATACCTGCTATTTTCTCTTTTAAAGATCCCTCGACATGCATGAGCGCTCCAATCTGAGAAGTTGTTTCTAGTCATGAGGCTTGTTAGACTCCATATTATTTGTCAATATGTCACCCCAAACCTTAAAATCTAGAAACTTTTGTGGACACCCGGGAAGTAATCCAGAGGATTTCGTAGCAGCTGGTCTAATCCTCTGCTTCCTTTGTTTGATGAAAGATACCCCAGAGCTTTCCTGTGGTCCATCTTCACACCGGTCAGCGCCGGATCCTCCGACCGGCCCCTGTGCACCTGTCAAAGGCCACTTCTGTGCTGCATCTAATAAACAGCTCCAAATCCCGATCATCCCGGTTGGCACCGGCTCCACATTTCATCCCTCACATCTGTGAACTCCCTGAGCGCTTCCCAAAATTCCCCGTGGCGGCCCGGTGATCTCGCTCAGCTGCTGGCGCAGCCTCGGGCCAGCCGAGCCTCTCTCTGGGCTCCAGCTGCAGGCCTCTGCCGTGGCCATGGGGCCCCGCTGAAGGGCACTATTGTCCATTCATGGGGTTCACTGTGTGAGAGGTCGTCTGAGGGAGAACCAACACTGGGACTGGACAGGAAATGAAGGTGGAGTGGCAGTTGTTGCGATAGTCTCGGACTCGGGCCCACGTAAATAAGATATTCTGTATAAGCGCTGATAGCTGAATGACTTTTTTATCCTGACTGTTTATCACACAGAACGCTGCTAGGATTGAAGGGTTTAAAAAAAAAACCTGGAAAAAGAACTTGTTTGAACACGGTTCTAGGCTTCTGCTTAAAGGATGAGTGAGGGGAGTTCGGAGTGATGACCAGAACGCCTTGCAGACGTGGGTAAATCTTACTTCAACCACCTCCACAGCACACGCCGCTTCAGGCCAGAGGCACCTTCTGGAACCAGAGAAACGGCAGAACAAATTGGAGGACCAACAGTCACACGGGGTTATTCACATCATCTGTTATGTGAAATGTCAAAGACCTCAGGGCGGGTTGGCTCGTGCATAGCACAGAACAATGAAACACATGTTGCGATACTTCGATGACGCTTTTCTAACATAAGTCTTTAATAAGCCCCCATCCGAAAGCTGCTAAATTGCTTTAACATGGACAAACTCATCAAAGATGAGCGGGGCGACTTCGTGAAAAGACTACAAATTTTAGCAAAGATCCTCGTGTTAGCCATGAGTAAGATTCTATTTACTGACCCTTTTCTACCAATATTTCCAAGGAAGAGTAACGTACAGAAACTGATTTACCTGGGGTTAAAAAAAACACTGCATTTAAAACAGGCTGAAGACAAATGGGGGAAGTAGCAAAAGAAACTGCTTCCAATCAATGTGGTTACTTTTGTCCCTGGCTATTCTTCCATAGACTCGCCTTCTTGTCTACCCCCCCTAGCTCATACCTCAGAAAGCTTGTTTAAATGATACAAATAAGTTTGTAGCCCCACACTGGCTTTAACAGGGCAGGCGAACAATGAAGTAGGGGGGTTCTGCTAGAACATTCCACTAATCAATGTTCCTCAGCACAGCTCAGCCCCTCAAGAACATTAGTCCACCTAATAAGGTCCTCCCCTCCTACTGGGTAGTTTTTTCAGGAAAATTTTGTGGTTGGGGGAAAGTTTTTTTTTTTTTAATTTCTGGGTAATTTTGCTCGAAACAGGCCGAGGTTTTTCAAAGTCCCGGGTAATGATAAAAGTCCCTGCAGTGGAAACAGCTGAAATTAGAAATTAGATTAGATGCATGCAATATATACTATTACCCCAACAGCATATACGGTAGAAACTCCAATTGAGTGAAAATATCTTTGCAATGAGGCTTTCAAATGTCTTCTCAAGATAGCAAACAGCTTCTGCAGTAGCTAAAGCTAAAAACCAGCAGGAGGATTCGTCCGTTGGGGGAGACAGAGCTTGATGGATTTTTTCTTAAAGCCTCTTCGAAGCTTAATGAGAGGTGAGAATGAGAAAGACACAATGGCTGCCAGACAATGCACCATCTCCGCGTCTATTTTTCTTCCCCAGCAAATGAAGTCACATTTATTCAGTCACAGATAATTAGCTTCCCCTTTTCTCTGCAGGCTGAAAGGAAAAAACCCGCGCAGGGAGGTAAAACGCGCCGCCGTTTCTTTGTTTGCGATTTTCAATTTGGTGTGCGTTGAAGGGAACACACGGACAATTAGGATTCAGACAATATGAGACAGAGGTGACAATCCGCCTGCTCTGCTCTCAGAGGTGCGGGGACGACACCGACGTGGGGCGTCGAGGGATTACGAGCGCAAATGGCGTCTAAATGGCAGCCTCGGTGACCTTTTTTCTACACCGTGATGGCAACGACTAATCAGGGGGCAATTCTGAAAGTCTCTCGGCCAAAAATGACCTAATCTTGTTGGGGGAAATGTAATTATGGTGCTGTGGTGTGCTGACCTCTTGTCTAGAGGAAATGGGCGCGGAAACCAACCAGGCGGCCAGATTTAGCTCCGTCCAGGAGGGCAGATGACCAGCGTGGTCTCATTTCAGCCTAAAAGGGGGACCAACCTGCAGCCTTTCCGTCTTGAAAGGTGGTCACGCGGTTTCAGAAAGAGACCCTTTGTCTCAGTGTGCATCAAAAACACGAAGGTGCTGAACAACACGAGGCTTTAGCGACACAGTAGCTCGTCCATTTTTGTCAGCTGCAGGGTGAGTGCGTCAGCTTAGATTAGGCCCCGTTTTAACGCCACACGTGATGGCATTTATTTATCGCCCCTTTGGTTTAACGTCATTTGTTTAATGCTGTATTGATTTTTACCTCACAGCTTAACCACCTGATGCAACCTTTGGGGTTACGACTGGAAATCCTGTGACACGCCAGCTGAATCTAAAGCAGGAAATGACTTGGTGTTTTTCACAGGTCGTCATGTGACCCCAAGGGAAGTTCTGACAGGAACATGAATGGACAAACCGCTCATCAATCTAATGCGGACGTCGGTTTCCTTTTCCTTGTTTCCGAGGTTTGATTAATCCTCACCTGTGTTAAACCAGCACTCATTTGAGTGAGCAAATAATTCTGCTCTGTCAGAATAATCCTGGATCATCTGTCAAAGTGTGATCATTTATTTATAGTTTTCAACACTCTCCTAATAGAACAGACACGCAGAATTAATTCACCTTTCAGCTTAAATGAAACAGAAAAAGCAATAAAGTGGCTCACAGAGGAGTGAAAGCTTCTGAGAAAAGTGGGGGAGGATTTGAAAAAAAATACAGAGCTAAAGGCTGGAGGTTTAGACATTAGCAGATCCCTCAGTAGCTAAAGTAGATGTAAGAAAAGCAGCTTCGACTGCATCTGGTTTTAGGTTTAAAAGAACGTTTGCAAAGGTTTCCAAAAGGCTTTAATCATTTTGGTGGTTGTGTAACCTAATATCCTGCACGCTCCGCCCGATGTGCTGCTGAGATGGTCGACGTTGCCTCACTTTCTCCAGACAAACAAAAGTTAAAGCCCAAAGCGTCTCGATGGAGTCGGAGTCTGTCTGTTTGACCCTGTTAAAGTCCCTGAGATGAGTCAGGAACCACTTGGTCAGCACCTCGTCTCATCTTCTTCTCATTTGTGGGTTTGGTACCTTGCTCAAGGGAACCTCGGCAGTGCTCTGAGGGTGTTCAGTTCCCAACAGACTGAGCTACCAGCAGCATCTGGTAAGCTCCTTCTAAGATTAAATGTAACATGTTCTAATTTAAGAAAGCAAATGAGTATTTCAGCCACACAAAACAGGATGATCAAGGAGATTCGTCTCTCTCGTGTTGTCCTTCTTTAGTAAACATGCTGAGGTCTTTGTGGGGAATAAAACCCGAGCTTCCGTTTCATTTTAACCTTCCTCCTCCATGATGCTGCTGCGATGCATCTGCTGAAACAGATGCTGAATGTGACGGCAGGGAAAACACGAGAAAAGCAGTTTCCAATCTGCTGGAGCTGGAGCAACCTATCATTTTCTCAATATTTGCATTAGAAGAGGACCAGTCTCGCTGGTCCCATGGATGAAACCTGGCTGTTGTTGCAGTCGTGTGGGGCGGGGCTTCAGAAGGGGAAGACCCTCTAACCGAGGTTGGTCTGAGCAGAGCGAAGAGTCAAGCGTCTCTCTCTGAGCCCACCATCTCCTGTCTCCAGCAAAGATCATGAAGCAGGAATGAATGAGGGACGGAGATGCGACGGATGGATCGGGAGTGACAGGGAAGTGCTCCCCTGAGTGAGCAGGGCAGGAGCAGAGGGTCCACACCGCCCCTGGATTCAGACCCATGACTGTCGGATAGATATGAAAGAGGTGTTTTCTGCCCTCCGATTTGATCGGCACCTTTGGTTTGTTCCTTTAGACGTCGCAAACGTGCACTTCCTCTCAGTGTATTTGTGCGAGAAGATAATCACGGGAGCTGATATCATTACACCTCGGGGAAATCAAGGGGCTTGATGTTCTGGCTGTCTCTGGAAGAGGATTCTAAATAAACTCCCCTGACGGGAACGTGGGGGTTATCAAGTGTCTTCCGCCACGTTCCTCCAAGTCTTTCCAGTCAACCGACTCCTAATGACTTTTTTTTTTTATTCTGCAGAAACAATTAGATGCCAGCCATGCAAGACCTCACGAAGGTGGGCAGCGTGCCACGGCGAGACGGCGCAACAATTACTCCCGATAAAAGCCACTGTTGTTGTTTCGCGCCGGCGAATAATGGGGCAATTTATCGGTCGCCGTGTCGCATTTTCGCGCCGAGGATTTCACATAAAGGATCTCCGCCAGCGTAGCCACCACAACACTACACGCCTGTCCTTCCTTTGTCCCTCCCCTGGTTTGTCTCGCCACTAAGAAGCAAATATCGGCCTGAAATAGGAGCGATGTCGATGTGCTCCTCTCAGAAAAGCAACGTCTTAAGCGAACATTCGTGCCCTGTCTTAAAACGATAAACAGGGAGGGGGGTGGTATTGTTGCAGGTAAGGTCGGCTGTGGTGTTTTTACGTACGCAAGACACAAGCAGAACTTTAGCGGTTTGCAATCAAATATTGATAGCTGATGGCTGGTATGAAGGTCAGGATATTCTCTTTGTGACAGCAGCACAAAGGCAGCGTCGCAGAGAAGTCACTCCAAGCCAAATCAATATTCTTTGACATTTGTAGGATGGTGCAGGGCAGCAGGGGTGAGACCGCACAAAGGACGGGCTTGGAAGGGGGCTGACAGGCCTCAGTGTGACCATTAGCTTTGCGAGGGACCCTACGGTGGATGAAGGGGGAGGTTATCCAGGCACCGCAGGCCTTTTTATTTAGTCCACACAGCGGGAGAGTGCGATGAATAACTCAGCCAGGGAAACGGAGGATAATGGTAGGTTCCATTCTTCAGCGTAGAATCCAACAGGCGGAACAAAACAAGGCTTAGCCACGCAGTTGAATTGAGGGCAAATAACCGTATTTTCCTCGCCGCTCTCCCGCAGCTCGGAGCTCGCCGAGAAAATCCCACGTCGACCGTCGGATACGCACGATCGGGGGCGTGAACTCGCCTGGGTTCGAAACAATGTGAGTCGTGTGATGAGGTCTGTTTTGTAAATGTCAGTCAAAAAACAAAGCGTGTTAAATGACCGGAGCCAAGGTGACCCCCACCAATAGGTGCATTGTGTAGAAAGCTTATTGTTTTATCTTTTGTTTTAAATAAAGCCTCTTTTTTTTCCAGAGAGGACGGGAGCTTACATGCTTATCGTTTCCCGCAGGTGAGTCGCTCACCATCATGTTTTAATTAATTAAAACTCCAGTTTTGATCAAACCTCCACAATGATGACCAGAAATTCAGCCTTTGAACCACTTTTTTCTGTTCTTCTCACCCACAGTTGGGTTTGACTGTAATAGAAGCTGCTTAAATCTCACGTTTAAACCCCCCAAAAACCAGAAGGCGGAATGGAAACAGCCATTTTGTATCACTTTGCACAACTCATTTGTTTTCAAATGATCCACTCCCGTGCATGTAAGGTTGTTGGGGCTACAGATTTTCACTCTTGACGGTGAAACCTGGGAAACAATCGATACGACATGCCAAACAATAGAACACGGTGATTTGAGTTTAATACCCTGGACTCGAGGATCGCTAATGCTCCTGTTGCAGAAAATCAATGTCCTCTGCGTTGGAGTGGTTCTAACTGAGCTGTGTGGGGAAGATTGGAGACATCGAACACACACACACACACACACACGCACACACACTAGCTTGGTTTGTAGTAAATAACACAAATGGTCATTTTGGTATTTGCTTCCAAACAGACAATCTCTGTGATCTGTAGTGGGTGCATCCAGGACCTGGGTGATGATGTCTGTGCTTCAATAGACTGAGGAGCTTGAGGGCCAGACCGAGAGCCTAAGCAGCATTTTTATTTTGGCTACAGTTCGTCTTTGTCGTCTTATGAAAGACTCCCTATCAGAAGAGTCCACCACTCACCGCCGAAGATGCTTGATCAGGAGCGTCTCAGCGAGCAAACCTCTAATTTCTGGCTTAAAGTAAATAATGCCTGATCACCACCACCATCCTCCTCCTCCTCCTCACTGTCATCATCATCATCAGCAGCAGCAGCAGCAAACGTCTCTTGATCTGATTTTAGCGTTTGTGTTGCTAACTAGACATGCTGTCATGGGTGGGTCACAGGGACCTCCCAAACAACCTGCTGAATTAGCTACACACATTTTCCAATATGCTGTGTTCCACCACAATATTTCCAGCCTTTTCCAGTGTGGGTGTGTGTCTCGATGTGATGGGAGTGTGTACGCAGACAAGAATGCCGCAGAGAAACGATCAAAAGAAGATAGTGAGCTGCCTCCTAAGGATCCGAGCTGCAACTCAGTCTGGTGCTGTACCCCCCCCCCCCCCATCCCGGCAGAGCTGGCATCCATTTGTAAAGTAATGTAGAGAGGTTTTCGCAGACTTAAGCGCACAGGCCAACTTGTAATTAATTAACCATGTCCCGGAGGCAGAAAATGACAGACATTTTCTGGCTTCTATTACAGGGTGTTGAATTGCAGGCCTCGGGGGTGGTGGGTTCTCAGGAATCCCCCCCCCCCCTCACAAATCAGATACATGATAAATATTCAATGACACGCGGGCTCTGTTTCTCTGAACTTGATGGAAGAGGGGATGACGGGGCAACGTAATATCCTCAAACCAAAAGTGTGAGTCTGCATCAGCGCCCCCTCGGGATTCGCCCTCTGATCTCCAAAACCGGAGACGCCAGCGTCGGTAAACGATCCCTGCAGCACACTCCTCTCCTTACAGGTAAAAGCACGCCGGAGGAAGCAGCCCGAATTCATATGGAGGCGGCAGCGATGGGGCTTTTACCGTTTGTTTGTGGAGCTCGCTCATACGATTGAAAATCCAATTCCAGCCTTATTTCAGAGATGTTATCCTCGGAACATGATTAATTATAAATCATTAGCTCACATCAACATATTGAGTGGAGAGAAATGCTAATGGGCTGGGAGGCGGGACGTTCTGGGCTCCGGTGCTGTGACCTTAATTAAGTCTTCAGACGCTGCTGCTTAACCGGGGGTCAGGATGCTCTGTCACACTGTCCTGCTGCTTTAAAGGGAAACCAAAACAGCCGTATTCCTGCTCCCTGCTAATCTGTCTGCAAATGAGGCATCTCTTTAAAGGATTCATAGGAGCCGTCGCACCGACAGCCCCCCACCATTCACAGAGCGTATCAGAGTATCAGATTTTATGCACCTGCATGTTGTTCTTTTGGGGAGAGCTGAGCCTTTGAGAGCAGTAAAGCTTGTCTCAGTCGCCAAAGCAACGGCTAAAGTGCACTGGCCATCTTCTTTTTCTGACTCCTAAGTCCAGGATCGCCTAATATCCGGATTGTAAACACCACCACCAAGCATTTAGGATGAGTTCTTTAGCATATTTTCTGTCCCTCGTGTCCTCTCACGCCAGTCAGAGCCGCTGTGATAGATTTAAGTGTAGATTTCAAGAGGCGAGTGTTGACGTTCAGATGCTAAATCTACACGCACGCACGACCTGGCTGCTGCTCCGTCTCCGTCACACACCGGCGTCGCCGCTGGGCCCTGCTGCACAGCTGGTTTGCACCCCTTGACAGTGAATTAGCATTTGCGGACGGCTGAGGTGGATTACACGCAAACTCAATTTGGTTTTAAATCTTCCAGGGGACGACGGCGGAAAGGCGGCAGATAGGCGACAGAGGGATTTGCAGGGAAACAACCCTGCGCGGGCTGGGAAGTTAATTACCGCCGTGTGATTGGATCTGCTGCCTGGCGCTTGCCTTCAGCCGCGATGATGGCGCGGAGACACGATCGCATCCCAAAGCAGAGGGTTCAGATGTTAAAGCTCAGCGGACACACTGTTGCTGACACATTGAGAGCCATCCTGCTCAAACAACAAGCTTTAATCCCATTAAAATAGATCGCTTACATACTGTATAACACCCAGTCAATACAGATACGTGTAATCTAATTGCCTCTGAAAAAGAGAGATTGCTCTAAAGATACTTAAAGTGGTATTAATTTCATTGTATTGATGGAGTCTAGAGTGGCTGATACTGTGTCAGAAGGAAACGGGCGCCATGAATTCTTCATGGGCTTTGGGAGCGTAGGGGTCCACGACCTGTTCATCCTGCTAGAAGTGTCAGAAGTGACTGTTTTCCACAAGAAGGAAGACCAATTCCTGTCTGCTCTGGCGTAATTGACCGTATTAATCTGCTGCTTTTGTGTTTGATTATTGTCTCGTCTTTCTAAAAAAGAAAAAAAGAAAAAGGATTTGCAATCTTAAATGGGCCTCAGCAGTGGGTGGGGGAGCAAATGTGACATCAAAACTATGCAAAATGAGCCGGTTGATGCGGTTTGCGTGCACTAACTTGGCAGGTAATCACAAGCACGCCTGAACGAGGGTCGATAGTCGCGTAAGAAAAGGGAGCGGGATTTATTATATGCTGATGAAACAGGCAGAAAATTGAAAATAAAGGCTGAACCATCACTCGTCCGCCCCTCCGATCATTCTAACGAGCCATAAACTCACTTTCATTGGAGCATATCAGTTCATCCGGAACCTCATTTGCATGAGCTGCACCTTGGTGAGACGCCTTACGCCGCTTAACGGCATTAATGACCTCTTTAGCTGCCGACGCCTCGCTGGGTTGATTGAATATGTGAAGTGATTACCGCTTTAAAGAGTCGGCGTCCGTGTGTTTGTGACTGCAGGGGGAGGAAAACGGAGCTCCATCTGATTTAAGTTGATTTAATGTGACTGAGTTGAGGATTCGAATGCCCCCATGTGTAGTGATGAAGCCCATATAGTAATTATAGAGGGTGACGGATCTCTTATGGGTTTCCTGTTAACAGAGATGGGTTGGTCTAAATGATCAAACATGGAAAGTAAAGAGAAGGAGCTTTATAGATCTCCAGGACTGGCTGGTGTGTGAGATCAGTAACTTACAGGTTTAGGGGGTCTGTGGAGTCCATTCATGGCTCACAGAAGGTCGCCTGTGGCCACGCAGAGGGCTACCAAGAAGAAAACCTCAATATGCCTCAATATGCTGAACCAACCGCAACCCAACCCAGGATCTGGTAGATGCCCTCTGCTCTTCAGAGGTGGGGTAAAGGCAGAGGTCAAAGGTCACTGTTTAAGAGAACAATAAAGTTCTTTAACCAGTAAAATGCAGCTGGTGGGAATACAGACGGGCCACAAACCTCCTGTTCACGTTCAACCAGGCAACAAACGGTCTTTGAGAATAAAACATGGAATTTTTAATGAATGTTACAAGGACTAAGTGGAGATAATCGCCTGTTTTTAACATATTCTGTTGAGATTAGATGTATATAGATGTATATAGAGGTGTCACAGTGACACTGGAGCGAGTGTAAAAGGGCTTTGGTGGGATTTAATTCTCACTCTGCAGGAAGTTCGCTGTGAACGCACAGAATCTGGCTCGGACGCCTGCCGAGATCTCACCCAGCCGAGCATCAAATCCATCCCAGCGTGCGTTGAAACGCTCCCCAGGACGTCGTGAATGCGCCATTTTAGACACCCAGGTGAAAAAAACCTCCTGTAATCTCTCTAGAGTGCTCTCCGGCCGACAGCGGGGACGCCGAGCCGATGATTACGGGAAGCTGGGGAGCCGCTCGAGGGCCACTCAAAGGGGGAGGAAAAACTAGCTGGACGTACGTGTGACGCACATCCCTCTATCTATACTTAACGATAATTGTTATAGTATAAAGGCTTTACAGTCCCATCAGGTGTGCAACCTTTGCTGGAGTTTGTGATGCGCCTGTACGCCGACGACACCTTGTTTCCGATTTTTAGACGCAATCATCTGGCAGGATCTCATCAGGGGCGATTCTCCGCGAGGGCTGACGCGGGTGGCGGCAGCGGGTCGCCACTCAGAGGAAACAAACACTCCATCTGTACTCCAGAGCAATCACGGGTTCTCGGCTGGGTTCCTCGTCGACGCTGGAGATGAACAATAATTGCGATTCAAAGCAACTCCCTTCAATGCGTGCGCTGGTAATTATGTCCCAGGTAATTGCACGCTTTAGAAGTTATTTAGCCAAGCCCTCAGTTCACACAAGCGGACTTGATTATAGGGAATAAAAGGTACGTTATTGTTGCTCTTACTATTGTTATCAGCTCTGATTCCTCGGTGAAACACCTTGATAAAATAAAAGATTTATTGCTCTGGCAAATTATAGTTCTCCAGCTAATTTGATCTTGCGCCCGGGGTGTTATTGGCCTTAAAGAAACAGCAACATAAATGAAATGCCTCTTTTTAACCTGCTTACAGGTGATTGCCTGGGACAGGTAAGCTGCCATCTAACAGCACAATTTAAAAATATAAGATTTATTCTTCCTGCATTCTGTTATTCTAGTCTTTTTCTCACCAGCTTCTTCTTTGGGTACAAACTGATGCAGTAAGTCCGTTAATCTTCCAGCATCCACTGTGTGTGTGTGTGTGTGTGTGTGTGTGTGTGTGTGTCCTGTCCTTTTATAGACTTGCTGTGGCTCATTACTTCTTAAGCATTCTTCCAGTAATTTAGATCCTCACACAGCCGTCTGTCCTCCTCCATCCTCTCCCTCCATTGTTGCCTCCATATTAATGTGGAACAGCTATTCCAGTAATGGCTGAACCTGCGAATCAATCAATCCCACCGTGTCCAAACAGAATCACTTTTACAGAGAACAAAAGCCAAGTGCACGATCCCGCGCACGCCGTGATAAAAGGCAGGTATTCAGGAAACACACACCGTTTTAGGGAAGCTAATTACATAATAAATTGACCCATTTGTCTTTATCTGAAAGGCGCCCAGATAAGACGGCTATATTTCCCAACGCCTTGTCGGAGATACCTTTTGTCACGGACAGACAATGGTCGGATCCACCCACGCTTTGAAAAAAGCCGAGCAATTGTGTGTGAGATTACAGCGCGATTTCATTCAAACAGATCCCGATCTGCTCGGACGCGGGCGCGACAAATGACCCGCCGCAGTGGATGATACGCTTCGGATTCATCCATATTGATGAGGCGCACCTGGAGGAGCTCAAGAGGACGCTTGTTCAAATCCCTTTAATCTGAGACGATGCAGCAAACAGAAGATAAATTAGGGACAAATTCAACCAAAATCAAAAGAGGATTAAAAATAGATGGACCAGAATGAATGTTGGCGTAGACATCCACTCCGCTAAAAGATGCTAAGCTAACAGGAGGTGGTATTTCATCAGTGTGCGAGGACTGGAGCGTGTGGATGGGGTCACGAGTGTCCTGAAAAACCTGAAAAACCCAGGATAAAAGGCTGATGAGAAAAGATCCCTGGTCAGTTTAATCTATCATGAGCAAATATATATGGAGATATTTGTGAATGTCCATGCAAGAAGACCTTTAGGGAGGCCCCCCAGACGCCTGAAGGTCATCACGGATGCTGCAACCGGAGAAGCTCCTCCGACTGGTCCCAGCAAACCGAGGGAGCCGTTCCAAGAGGGCCTCGGATGTGGCTAAAATAAGCATTAATAAGTCACTTAATTAGAACAAATTGAAAGCATCAGGACTTCAAGACAAAGACAAATGTGTGGGCCTGCACAGTCAGACTGTAGCCGCTCACTTTTAACCCCCTCTAAACCTTAAACAAGCACTGGGAGGCGCGGAGGGCTGAGCTGTCTGTGTTTCACCTCCATTATAGCAGCAGGTCCCTCTGGCTGTATCGAGTGTCTGCAGCTCAGGATGTGGTGCAACAATTAATCCTCAGATTGATTCACTTCCTATTGAATTGCCCCCAAACTCAAGCTGTAATTCAACCTGTCCTTGTTAATCCTAGACGCCGCCTCGCTCACAGAGCTTCGAAGTGCCGGGACGCGCGGAGACTCTTCATTCGTCAATTTCAACTCCATCTAATTGTGTCCGTGCTCCAACTTAAAGGGGTTTTCTGTTGGAAAAGAGGAGGTTTGAATCAATCCGATGGGAATCTACGGATGCAATGGCGACTTTTAAGCTTCCCAGACATCCTTCGGAGCTTCATATTGAATAATATCTGAGGGAAAAGAGTTCTGAGAAGACAAATTAGACTTCACAATAGCAACCTTATCAGAGATCACTCTGATCTCTTATCAAGTCGATTCTTGCCATGTACCTTTTGTCCAGAACTGCTATTAAATGATTTTCCGTTGTTTTTTTCTATTGTGCCTCAGCTTCATTAAAAATCCTGGAAACGGACACTTGTTACCTAAATTAGCATAGTTAGCAAGAACGAAAATGAATATTTTAACCAGCAACACATTAACCTTAATTGTAGCACCCTTAATACTAAAACTATCAGCGCTGCACTAATATGCACTAATTGGAGAGAAAATGCCTAAACTGAATTGAGTCTGGCTTGTTTGAGCTTGTTTATTGTCTGAAGTAGTTGCTCCCCGTGCAGAGCAGCACTTACAGTGATGACATGCACGCTGGGGAAGCGTTTTTTTAGTCAGGCATGTTGGAGCTGCTGGACTTTTTTAACATCCTCCAGTCTCGGGTTGCCTCTGATCCGGTTTCTATTGATGAAGCGCTGAAGCTGCTCTTCAGAGCGCCATTTTATATCACTGCAGGGAGACAATATACTTATATTAAGAGGCTGTTAGTGCAATCAATCTAACCTTGGGGACTGGAGACGAGCTCTGCCAGTGAGCAGCAGCTTTCCCGGAGCCCGTGGAGGTGCCGTTCATGATGATTAAAATGTTCCTCGATAGGGCTCAGGGGGCTGCTTTGAAAATATGAGAACAGATATTTCACATGCCGGCCGGCGAGCGTAAACTTCTGGGGACGCTACGCTGTTACGGTGCAACAGGAGACGCTAACAATGCGCGGCCGCTTCAAAGGCATTGTGGTGCTCGCAGGTCTTTTTAAAAGCTGGCCTGCCCCGTCCAGAAGTGCCGGGGGGGGGGAAACCACAAGGCTTCGCTTTGATCCTGCCGGGTCTATCACGTTTGATAAGAGCCTGCGGAGCAAATGAGGCAAACGTCGACGACATTTGAGAAGCCGGCTCGGCTCTCTGGCGCGCTAATTAACATAAACTGCAGGGAGCTCAGTCTATGTTTTTGTTTGCTTCTTTATCCTTGTGCCTGATATTTATTCTGACAGAATTAAGCATTTAAATCAAAAATCCTTCCATTTCTAACCTCAATGTGTAATATTACACATCTCATGTCTTAAGAACCCTACTAGCACGGGAGGTGAGTATCTACACTCTTTAGTCCAGTTTCTTATTGTTATTGACGTTTAGATTAGCTTAGCGATGTGGATTGTGTTTGTGGACAGACTGGAACAACTTGTACAGACGTCCCTTCAGCCGAAATCCAAACCTGATTGAATTGAATTGAATTGAATCAGATTTATTGCCATTGTTCATGTAATACACAGTATTACACAAGCTAGGAATTTGTCTTGGTGTGACGCTGCGACATTCAACATAAAGAAGACAACACTAGAATAAGATAAATAAAATAAAATAAGACATATATACAGTATATACATAAATAGTAAGAAATAGTGCAGGTCAATGCAGGAGTAATGTGATGTATTGTTTGTGAGTCCGACTGGCTGCTGTACGTGGTGCTTGATTCAAACTGAGGCGTCTTCCACCGCGCAGGAGGTGTTAGCGAGGACGGTTTTACGCTCCCGCGTTAAGCTGTTTCGCTTTAGCAGCAATAAAGATTACGTGAATATTTATTCTAGCGGGGAAGCTAAATGATGTCGTACTGTAAACCCTGTGGTAATGGGTACTCTCAGTCGGAGAGAGAGACTGCACCAACCGCCAAGTGACGCTTGGACCGCCACGTAACCAGAACGTAAACAGCGAGTCCGTCTCATCCTGGAAACGAGCCCAATGAATCTGAGACCTAAACGCGCCGCTGCTGTTGTCCTCTTTCCTTTCACACTCTTGTTCTCTGAGGGCGACTTTGACTCATTTCTTCCAAACCAGTCTGGGTTTGGACCCTCCCGCCTGAAGGCTCGAACTGAGGACGTTTTGTTGGCAAACGCTCGATATACATGACTGAGGCGATACTGGATACTGGTGACGCCTTTGTGCTGCTCTGCGCTGAAACTGGGGCATTTCTGGGCTATAGGTGTTGTTTGCCCCTCAGTGTTAGTGGTGATAAACCTCACGCATCGTCCTGTTTTTTTAAAGAAGCCCCACAGTTGTTATGGTTACGGGATATCTCATAATCCAGCTCAGTGTCTGAGGTCTGAGGTCACACACACCAGTGTGTAAAGCTGAGCCCTCCTGAGGCTCGGGCACCTTCCGTGAAACAGGATGCACAATTTTGGTCAAAAAAGAGAAGCAGGTCGGACGTCCTGAAAGCACCGCGGAGCCAATTAGCATTTCTAGCTTTGCCATCCTGTTTGTCGTCAGCAGGCGGCTGGAAACAGCTGGTTATCCCAGATCAGACCTGCTTTAAACAAGCCGCCATGTTCGACATCGTTCGCTCATCCTCGCTCTTCACACCATCTTCGACACAGTGTGGCGGCACGTTGATAAAATCACGAGGACATTTTTTTTTTTTGCCTTCCACACACTCAGGCTCTGAGTGGCCTCAGCCTGGAACTACGCAAACAGAGGCGTGATGGATTCCTCCATCACCGCGGAGACAAACAAGCAATAAAGCTCGGCGATTTAAAGGACGACACGCTCTACTTGACCAGAGCGGTTTCCTGAACGAAGCCCAAATTCGACTTTAGAGCCGAGTGAAGCTGTAAAGCCTGAAAACCAATAAAATGTCTTTAGGAATCTACTGCAGGAGGCAGAGGAGGCCATCACACACACACACACACACACACACAACACACACACACACACACACACACACACACACACACACACACACACACATCCTCGCTTTCATCACTCTATGAGGACCTGCATAGACATCATACATTACCCAACTAACCCCCTAATCCGAGCCCTGATCCTGACCTAAACCTAATACTAACCTCAACCTTAAACCAGTGTCTTAGTCCTCAGTTGAAGTTGTGGGGCCCAGCCAAAATGGACCCACTCTGCAAAAATGTCCCCACTTTGCTAGTAGAGTGAGTAATTTATAACTCACTGTGTAGCAAATACAACCCCCCCTAACACACACACCAATCACACCCTCTCTCTCACCCTCTCCCTCTGTCTCTCTCTGTCTGAACCATTTCTGCCCTGTCTCTGCTCCTCACAGTAGTGACAGGCGTTACACACGAGCTTTTCTCTACGGGAAAAGAGCGACAGTAGAGTCGGTGACAAAGGAAAAGCGCGAGCTGCCCGATTAGCATCTTTCTGGCCAGATGACAGAGATGGTGGTGGAGAACATCTGATATTTCTGGGGGAGACAGGAGAGCGCTCACACTCTAAACAAGCGGTCCCGAGCCAACGTCTGTGCAGAAGAAAACACCATTTAAATGTTCTAGATATTCTCATCATAAGACGCTGCAGGAATATCGTCCACTTAGAAGCTTTCTGGGCACGACCGAGGGCGTCAACCGCACTCAAGAGAGCCATTAATCCACATCACACACGTTAACCCAACACACACACACACACACACACACACTCAAACGTGCCAACATATGTGTTATATTCCAGCTTTGCTGCACATTTTAGCACTCGGTTGAACAAACAGGGGAAAAAAAGGCTGCGTCAAAGTTTTGAACGCTGCACAAGTCTAGCCTGAGAGGAGTCATAAATACCACACACATGTCAGACCTTCACGCAGCAGCCACCCACGCTCGCCGCACGTTCTGTCCGGCCCCCAGCCCCGATCCGCTTGGGTGTCATTACGGCTTCGCCATCACAAGACAGTCGCGTTTATTATTCGGCAAAAAGAGCTCCTTTAGTTCGCTTTTGACCGCTCACATCGTAGATAAATGGGTCTCCGGGTCCAGATGTTTGGAAGGGAGGCTGGCGAACGCACCCCGGTTGGGTTGAGCAGGATGGTTATGACGGCACGCCCAAGTGGTTCCAACCGGTTTTCAACTTTTAGCTCCAAAATTCTCCCTTTGTTTAGACGTTAGACGAGGAGAAAAGGGGTTTATGGATCACGTACCGGTGGAAGTGCTTCACTGTTTAGGTCGGGTGCAGATTATAACAGAAAAATAAAGATTATAACAGGAAAATAAAGATGATAACAGAAATGCCTCCCTGGGCGCTAATGGTTGCTAAACCAGCTGGGCTCAATGACAACACTGAGTCTGTTGGAACCCTGTTTTGGTTCCCAGTGTGTCCTTGACAACTTTGGGAGCAATAACAGATCAATTCCTTATGCGGTTCCATATCAGATATTAACTTTGCAGTTTGGTTAAATAAATCCGGATCTCATCGGGTCGTTTAAACAAGGTCGTTTGTAGCACGCAGCACTGACCTTGAGCTCCACATGATGTCACCTAATTTAATATCCAGTAGAAAAGCGTTAACACACACACACACACACACACACACACACACACACACACACACACCACACACACACACACACACACACACACACACATATCATTTATTTCCTTTATTTGTTGCTTCAGTTTGTTCCTGGGGCAGATTCAGCCCTCTCAAAGGACCGCGAGGTCCGTGTTGTAAGGTGCCACGGTGTGAATTTCCATCACATTTTTCCGGCTTTAAATTTTTCTGGAGTTAGTGGAGGAAACCCAAACGGGCACCTGCCAGCTGCAAAGGCTAATTTTCATTTTTATGTCTTCTCATCTGCGTCTCTTACTAATGAGACCCAGATTAACGTCGGCCTAACGTCCTCCTCCAGGGGCTGATGGGAAACGCAGTCCCTCCAGCCAGACCGGGGTCTGCCCAGACTGACTGCTGGGGCGTGCACATTGACGGTGTGTGTGTGAATGGTGTGTGTCACCCTGACTGGTGATGCTCCAGCCCCCGTCCATGACCCTGAGGACTAATAAATGATGTTAATCGGCCTCCAGAATCACCTTTACCTGGGGGAGGGGGAGCTGAGGGCCCTAAATGATCCCATGAAGCAGCAGGGCAACAATTCCATGGATTCACCTGTGCAGGTGAACCTTTAAAGTGGAGCAGAAAATCAAAGAGAATCACACAAGGAGCCTTCGTAGTGTGACACACAGAACTTTGCCACCATTTTGATGCATTTATTTCAGCATATTCAGGGTTTTTTACAGCAAAGACGGTGGCGAAGGGGAACTTCGGCTTCCTTTTAGTCCAGAATCGGTTGTTCCCTCTTTCCTGCTCTGGTCCTGGTCTCCTCCTCTTTGGCCTGTTCATGCTGATGAAATTCTTCTTCACCAGCCTGGAGCTGAGCTCCAGCTCCATCGTTCGCCTTCCAACTCTTTGTTAGTCTGACTTTAGTCTGAATATCGGAATGTCTGTTAGCTTTAGACGTCTTCTTAAAGCCTGATTTCAATCAGACTAGCGCAATAATCTGTTTTGTGTGTTCTTCTAAAATGCTGTAAATAGACAGATTGTGGATTCGTCTGCCGACTTGGCATCGTGTCGCCCTTGGAAACGGGCAAAGTCGCCGCGGAGCCACGCCAGAAGCCCCGGATCAGCAGCTTGGATCGGCCACCAACGTCAGGAACGCTAACGACTCTCGCAGAGGTCTCGTTCCCCGTTTAGCTGGAGTCACGAGGCGGCGTTAAATCAGCAACCCAGAAATGGCGAACAGACGCGGCGCGTCCGTTTCATTCCGTTTCCTGTCGTCCTGCCTTGTAAAGCGTTCGAGCCCTCGCGAGAGAAGAATGTGGCGAATATTTTTTCCGTGTTTGCAGTTAATGAGAAACATGCGAATTCCTCCGATTCTTGGAAGCTGCCAACCGGGTCCATTGGAGCGCGGCGTTGTCATAACATAATCCAGATGTATTTTCAGGCTGTTTTTTTCATTTTTTTTTTTTTTAGTATAGCACGATCTCGCTGCTAGCCGGAGCGAGGCGGCGCAGATGTATGCTAAATGTTAGCGCTGGGAAGAGGAGAAGAAGGCGGCGAACGTTCTGGAACCTTTCCAGACTGCGTCAGACTTGTCTGCTTGTCCTCTGCTGCAGTTCTTCTCCGGTTCTGCTTGTTTGGGCCCCCCGTGTGTGCTGGTGTGCGAGCAGGACGTCAGTTATCAAATTCATGTCTGACCAGTGGTGTAATGAGTGATTAGACAAACTCAATCAGAGCTTTGTTCTCTTTAATCTGGTCAAAATGACCTAGCCGGGGCCATTAGAGGGCACGACGTATCGCCCAATACCTCCGGAGCTCTGTCACGATGCTGCGCCTAATTGCATCACAGGCAAGGCTAATTACAGCCGCGGCAATAAGAAACCAGGATAATGATCCATTACAGCAGAGACGGATCACCGGGATTTCTCGCACCTTGCGGGTTCGCCCGGTGCTGCGGTTGTAAACATATAATGGCTTAATGGCGGAGCAATTTTAGAGGCAGCTGGAGGCAGAGCGGCATGGCAGCTGTTTCAGTTCAGCAGGGGTGGTGGGGTGGGGGGGGGGGGGGCAGCGCTGCAAACCACGGAGCTGCAGCTCGTCACACACGCACGGAATTCAAAGGAAGGATGTGCAGAAAATTATTAAACGCCATTAAACCCAATGGAGCAGATTAGAAACGACCATAAAAGTCAACATCGTTTGGAGTTTGCGATCGTGCGTCGGAATCGTCGCTCGGCGAAGCCCCGCGATGGATGAGGCGCCGCCGCCAAGATTGGATCCAGCGGGTGTATCAGAGCGCGGCTAACGCTGTACTTTTCTATATTTAAGCTGGTGACAACAGCTTGTTTTTTTTTTAAAGCTTCCTGGAGCTGCAGCAGCTATGTCGCCCCCTACAGGCGGAGGGCGGCCCTGCGTGTGGTTACGGGAAACAAGGCCAAGGTCCACAAGAAAGGCCGTCGCTCACATTTCGCTGGCCGCAGACCGAGACGCTGTAATTTTGTGGCTCGGGCAGAGAAATCTGCACGAGGTGAGTGAGAGTTTCGTGCTGCAGCCGATGCACGACTGCACGTCTGGAGACGCCGTCCTGGTGTCTGTGAAGCAGACGCAGACTTATTAATGGCAGAGAGGAATTTCTTGGATCTGTGCAAACGTGCGTCCTCTCAGTCTTAATAAACATTTTAATTACGCGGCTCCGGCAGCAGCTGAACCGCATTAGAGCGCTCTTACCGGCAAAAAGCTCCTCGAATTTCTGCATTATTCAGGAATTCCAGACCAACGTCCTGACATCAGCAGATAACGCGTCGTTAGCTAAAACTCCAGTTTAGTCCTGACGTGCCGATGGTAGCGGGAGACACCCGTTAGCGTGAGACGCTAACAGTTTTCTCCAGTTAAAGCACACATAAACCATGTTTTTTGTCCTTTTCCTCCCGTCGTTTGAGCGATTATGAAGAACGCGGCAGAGTTCGACCCGTGAATGTGACAAATGTGAAGCAGACTCCTGGCAGATGGGAACAATTACAAATAGTGGATGGAATGTTTCTCCACGGCTGCTCTCAGGAATGTGCATCATTGCCCTTTGTCCTCCGAACAAATTGTGTGTGTGTGTGGGGGGGGGGGACGCTGCTCGGGCCGGCCTGATCCGCGTGTTAAAGGTTATTTTTCCTTTTTCAAGCAGCAGTCAAACTCGGTCCGTCCCGATCTTGACGCCTGTGAAAATGCCAGGAACGTTTGGAGCCGAAGGATGTGGGTCGTTGTTGGCCGACGCGCCAGCGGCGGAGCAAATCGACGCGTCAAGGAGACGTGCGTGGAAATATTCGGGGGGTGGGACGCCTAGCAGATGAGTTTAAATCACTCTGAAGGGAGCTGAAGTAAATCAGATGGCAGCAGTCGGGGGGGGGGGGGGGGGCTGGATGCAGTTAGGAGGTGAAGACCAGAGCCGAGGCCTCACTCCCAGTCTGATGGAAAGGATGGAAGGATGGAGGGGAGCGGCCGTGCGGGGGCGGCAGCTCCCCTCCATCCTTCAGCTGGTGGGTAGATACAGCCCGTCTTTAGGTCAGGGCCACCTTCTTTGGCTTTTATTTTCCTCGCGTGCATTTTTACGTCTGAGAAACGGGCCTCTGAAGAGCGCCTTTCGTTTCCTGCCGTTAGCCTTTAGCGCTAAGCTAACGGTCCCTTTTAAACAGGCAACACAAACGGCGTTATCTGCTTATCGGGGACTCGCTGTGTCCGTCGTGCTCGATCTAGAACACAAAACAGGAAGATCGAAGCACTGTTAAGCCAGTTACACACACACACACACACACACACACACACACACACTCTAACTAACTAGCCGTCCAATGAGTTAAAATGTCCTCACTTTATTGTCCTCGCGCTATTTTTATTCTCCAAATGTTGCAAACGAAGGACACACACGTCGGTATCATTAGTAAGCGCCATTAAAATAAAGCTCCGATGAGTTTTCAGACTCCGCAGATGTTTGTTTCTCCAAGGCCGACAGCAGTTTGTGGGATCCGCCTGTGCAGGTTTGCACGGCGTCGTGCACCGCCGGCCTCCTTTTAAAGCCTCATTCCAGCCTGACAAGTCTAAACAGAGCAATTTCAGGCCCAGCTGCACCTGCAGCGCTGACGTGTCTCGTCAGGGGCGTCGGGCAGGAAGACAATAATTTGTCCAGTAATACGACTGAAATGAGTCCGGATGTGGGGGGGCCGAGGGACGAGCCGGCTTTATGAACCACGCTGGGACGCGTTCACTGGGAGCATATATGTTCTTTTTAAATCGTTAAAAAGATAAAAAATCAGCTGACTCCGCCCTCTGTGGCTCCATTGTGGTCCCGGGCCGGCCCATTGTTGGTGCCGCTACTCCCCAGCATGCCACCAGTCCCACCAGCTCAGCCCAGCTCCCATGTTGATCGGGATCAGGTTCTGGCTCGGATGAAAGCTCCATTATTAGCACATTTCTGAGCAGGATCAGCTTTCACTTCGCACTTCCGCCACCGAGCCTCAGGGCTGAGGTTGCTAGGCGATGGCCGGCTATCTCTGCGATGATGTGATTCCCCCCCGAGCCTGCTCCCCACTCATCACTGCATGCGTGCACGCACACACACACACATGCGCGTCTCTCTTTCATGTGGGGGGGCTGTTGTCACTCACTCATTGGCCTGAGAGAGGCTTCAGTGATCTCACCTGATTAAGCTCCCCAGACACCTCAGGACCAGAGGGTGAGGAGGAGGAGGCCACGGCAACGCAGAGGCAGGAGGAGGAGGAGGAGGAGGAGGAGGAGGAGGAGGAGGAGGAGAGGAGGAGGAGAGAGAAGGAGGAGGAGAAGGAGGAGGAGGAGAGGAGAAGAAGAAGAAGGAGGAGAAGGAGGAGAAGGAGGAGAAGAAGGAGGAGAAGAAGAAGGAGGAGGAGGAGGAGAAGGAGGAGGAGAAGGAGGAGAAGGAGGAGGAGGAGAGAAGGAGAAGGAGAAGGAGGAGGAGGAGAAGAAGGAGGAGGAGGAGAAGAAGGAGGAGAGAGAAGGAGGAGGAGGAGGAAGAAGGAGGAGAAGGGGGAGGAGGAGAAGAAGAGGAGGAGGAGGAGGAGAAGGAGGAGGAAGAAGGAGAAGAGGAGGAGGAGAGAAGAAAGAGGAGGAGAAGGAGGAAGGAGGAGGGAGAAGGAGGAGGAGAAGAAGGAGAAGAAGGAGAGGAGGAGAAGAGAAGGAGGAGAAGAAGGAGGAAAAGGAGAAGGAGGAGGAGGAGAAGGAGGAGAGAGAAGGAGGAGGAGGAGGAGAAGGAGGAGAGAAGAAAGAGGAGGAGGAGAAGAAGGAGAAGAAGGAGGAGAAGAAGAAGAAGGAGAAGGAGAGAAGGAGGAGAAGGAGGAGGAGAGGAAGGAGGAGAGGAGAAGGAGGAGAAGGAAGGAGGAGAAGGGGAGAAGGAGGAGGAGAAGAAGGAGGAGAAGGACAAGGAGAAGGAGGAGAAGGAAAAGAGGAGGAGAAGGAGGAGAGAAGGAGAAGAAGGAGGAAAAGGAGAAGGAGAGAAGGAGGAGGAGGAGAAGAGAAGAAGAAGGAGAAGGAGGAGGAGAGGAAGGAGGAGGAGGAGAAGGAGGAGAAGGAGAAGAAGGAGAGGAGAAGAAGGAGAAGAGGAGGAGAAGAAGGAGGACAAGAAAAAGAAGGAGGAGAAGGAGAAGAAGGAGGACAAGGAGAAGGAGATGAAGGAGGAGGAGGAGAATGAGGAGAAGGAGAAGGAGGAGAAGGAGGAGAAGGAGGAGAAGGAGGAGGAGAAGAATGAGGAGAAGGAGAGGAGAAGGAGGAGAAGGAAGAAGGAGGAAAAGAAAAAGAAGGAGGAGAAGGAAAAGAAGGAGGAGAAGGAGGATGAGAAGGAGGAGAAGGAGGACAAGGAGAAGGAGGAGAAGGAAAAGAAGGAGGAGAAGGAGGATGAGAAGGAGGAGAAGGAGGACAAGGAGAAGGAGATGAAGGAGGAGGAGGAGAAAGAGAAGAATAAGGAGAAGGAGGAGGAGAGAGGAGGAGGAGGAGAATGAGGAGAAGGAGAATAAGAAGAAGGAGGAGAAGGAGGAGGTCTGCTCATTTGCTATTCTTGTGTCTAACGGGGTTAAATTACCTGCCCATGTGGGCAAATTCCACACGATCGGCCTGAGCTTGATGTTGCCGGGGAAAGTTCAAAGGTTTCTGAGATGTCGACATAACGGCAGATGAGTGGAGAGTAAATGGAATAATTCAGCATTTGAATTCATGTAGACGATGTAGCTGTTGAGCAGGACATTAAAGAAAAGAGCAGAGTCCCTGAAAGCCTCTGCATTTCATTTATTCAGAAAAAATGTACGGAAGAAAAAGAGGGTTTTTTTCTGTAAAATATGAAACAGTGAATTTCTTTTATTGTCACGCCTGATGGGACGCTAATATAATATAATATAATATAATATAATATAATATAATATAATATAATTAATATAATATAATATAATATAATATAATATAACAACAATAACAACATTAATAATAATAACAATAACAATAATAATAATAATAAACGAGATGTGTCACTATTGCTTCCAAATTTAATATTAATATAATTTCTCCATCATAGCGTCACGTTGTGTTACAGCCTATTTTGTTGACTAGGCTCGTTGCGCTAGCTTAGCTAACACTCGCCGGAGCCGCATCATGAGAACGTTTACAGAGAAAAACTCCTTTATATGTTGTAAAATGTTTGTTTTAGCAAACGCTCGGGTCATTTATGATCAAAAACACGCTGATGAAAGCTAATGCTAATCATACAGCGCTAGCAGGGGTTGGACGCGGTTCCAAAATGGCCGCGCTGCCCCTGACGAGTCTTAGACGATATGTGCACGAGGGTTACGAGGGACACTCTCATTTCCTTTGACCGTCTTCTTTCATCTGCGCAGCATCTGGGAACGGCAGGGAATTCTGCATTGGTGAGCGTGTCATTCATGAGCAGAATAGTGAGTCATGTGACCAAGTCACGCGTGGAGTGGTTCTCATTAGCCTCGTCACCATCGGAGCGGATCTCAGCACTCCTGGAATAAACGCTCCTGGAATCATTCCCATTCCCAATCATTCTTCAGCTGAATCAAGGCGCGTTATTTAATAAACTCCATTTCATCTCACATTAAACCACAGGGCTAAAACTGAGTCGGAGTCGGAGTCCCAGTCGGAGTTCCAGGAACACTGTGAAACATTCCCGAGGCAGCAGAGCGAACTGGGAGTGGTGAATAAATGATTCCAGAGTCTGGCTGCACCTGGTCTCTGCAGCTCAGGACCAGAGGTCCGGTCTTATCGCCGGCCCCTTCCCACTTGTCATTTATTAAGCAGTTTTCACCTGATTTGCTCTTCTATCAAACTCAGAATGACTCAGAACATTTGTGGAGCCTTTGTTTGTGCACGGCGCCCTGTATTTGCTCCATATTTAGTAGCAGAACTCTCAGTGAGGACAGATTGTCTATCTCTGTGTGTGTGTGTGTGTGTGTGTGTAGATTTCACCACCGTGGCACCACTGAGATCCAGTGTTCTCCTGCCGTTAGCATCCCTGCGCTAGTTTGAGCCCGGCAGGTTCTGGAGCTGTGTCCAGTGTGTCCGAGCCTTTATCTCCTCCTCCTCCTCCTCTCCTCCTCCTCCTCCTCTCAGCGGATTCCTTCTTCCTGCCAACAGTCGACATTATTCTCCGCATACAACAGAGGAACAACGGAGTTAAAAACAAACTGCTTTACCACAGAAGAAGAACACTGAGAGTGTTGATCATCCATCCATCCATCCATCCATCCATCCATCCATCCATCCATCCATCCATCCATCCATCCATCCATCCACTGCAGCTTCTACCAGTCAGGAAGCTGGAATCTATCCCAGAATTCACTGGGTGAGAGTCAGGAATACACCCCAGGACACGTACACACACACACACACACACGTTTGTACTTCTATCATTGTGAAGACATGCATATACCAAATACATACCAAATACATTCTATATGTCCTCACAAATAACTACCTAACCATAAAACATGGAGAGATTCAAGAACAGAATGAGAACAGAAAGACAGATTATAAATGATTAAAGACTAAACTAAAATAGTGATAGTGATTGTAGAAAACAATCACTCTTTATTGATACCTCTGCCCCAGAACATCACATTCTCCAACACACACACACACACACACACACACACACACACACACACACACACACAACACACACACACACACACACACACACACACACACACACACACACACACACACACACAGGCTTTAAAAGGAGCTCCGTGTTTCATCCCACACCAGAAAACCCCCACATGTGCTCCTCAGAGGCTCCAGATGGAGCCGCTCAGAGCTACGTTAGCATTCGGAGCTCTTCCCCCAACACCTTGTGTGTTCTCAGTGACGCTGCCACATCTGGCGTGGATCGAGTCCTGGCCGGGGATTCAAAGAGAGGAGCTTTTAATCGACTCCACTCAGAACTCCGTGAGGCTGAAATGTGTCCAGGCGCGAGGCTTCAGAAGAATCCCCCAGCACGCTAGCTGCAGCTTATCTGCAAACACGTTTTCAGCGTAGCAAGAGTGTAAATTTCGTTTATGAAGCGGTTGTGTTGAAACGTGCTGCCCAGCGTGACACTCTGGGCCAGGCAACAATGCTGCACATTCACAGCCACGCCCTGTCTTCACTCCCAACCACCTGCAACACAAACTGCGCCGCAAATTTCACTACAAATTACTCCGGCTGTAGCAAATCCCCCCCGAGAGCAGAGCAAATCAGCCGCCTGGCCCTTCCTGCCCCCACACCGGGAGCTGGATGTCGCTCCACACTGAACTTCAGCTCGACTCCCCATCTGTGTTTTTATGTAGAACCAAAGGTGGAAAAACAGCTTTGACCTCAACATGTGATTAGCTGCCAGGAGGTGACGAACAGAGATGAAGGTTTCCAGTTTGTCAACAGCACAAATAAGACGTAATAATGTGATATTGTTGAAACTAAGCCTCCACTGGAAGAGTGAAAGCTGAGACCTGTTTTGCTTGAGGGGGGGGGGGGGAATCAAAGGAAGGCGCATACCTCGGCAGTGAATAACGATCAACGGAAACAGCGGCCCCTGGCGGCCGCCCCGCCGACCCAGAGAGTGAGTCAGGGGCCAATGTGCCGGAGAGATGAGTGCTGAAAGCTCCTTGGAAAAAGGATTATGGCTGTTTATGTTGGCCAAGTGGCCCGCTGCCAGCTGCTCAAGTGTGCAAACTTCTTAAAGCTGCAGAGCTTCGGCTCAGCCCCGAATCCTTCTCCACTCAGTTTACCCTCACAAGATGGCAGGATTGAACCCCCCCTCACCCCCCACCCCTCCGCTCCAGCCGCCCACCTCCACAAACGCGTCCCTGAAATCCTTGAAACACATCTCACAAGCTCGTGTGGATGTAAAAGTCAAGATAAATATCTCTAAAAAAAAATTATCCACACAATAAAAGCCTACTTTTAGCTCCCAGAGCTAATTTCTAAATATACCAACAACAAAAGTTGGCACATAAGTAAGGGAAAAAAACAAACCAGCAGTTGTAAATTCAAAACGTGGATTTAAGATAAATGTTATCATCTATACATCTCACCACTAGCTATCGCCAAATCAACAAAATACCAACTGTCCAATACCAAAAGCAAAACAGAGCAGATGGATGTTCTACTGAATGGAAATCAGATCTCAGCCGTGTGACGTAATATTAATCTAAAGTTTTCCCACTAGTGTGACATTCTCTAAGTCAACCGTGTTCTTACTCAACGGTGTTTTGCAGCAGTTTAATGTTGTTAATGTGTCACTCCGCGTTGTCGGTGTGCAGCTGGGGGTACTTGGGAAAATATAATTTTTAAAAATGTACCATTCTGAAAACTGAATCAGAGGCCGTCACGTGATCAGTCTGGATTGATTTGTCAAATCCAGGGTAACGCTGCCACCTTCTGGCGAGAGTGAGTATTACACGCGTGTACAATTAGTTTTCCATTAAATTATGGACTTTTAACAACCTAACATGTATATTTGTAAAATTAGTCCTTAGTACTTTGTATTGTTTTTTCTTAATATATAGAACAGTGGTGTTAAATGTGATTTTATATTAAATAAAATCAATCATAAAAGGAACACAACAAGATTTTATTTCAATATGAACCCCATAAAACATCCTGGCACAAGAAATCATTATCAAATTATCCATCTAAAATTGTAATTAAATACAGAAAAAAATAATCACAAAATATTTTTCCTGACTTAAGTCTCACATTAAAAAGTGCAGTAGAAAAGACTCAAAGGTAACAGAGCTTGTAATAAATGTTTTAGCTGACAATCTGAAGGCACTTTACTGTCTCAGCTCAGGCAGGAACCTTGAATTTAAACACAACATTGTACAGTAATGGCACCAAGTTATCTTTATGTAAACACACACTAGTACTCTTGCTACCAGGAAGCCAACAGCCACCACACACACAAAAAACCAGTCACACAAACCTGAGAAACACACCTCAACATGACACATCAGCAGCTCTTTTTAGCTCCTCACAAAAGTTCACGCCCACATCAATAATTTACACGGGTTTTTGGCAGAGTTTCCCGCCGTGGTGTCGCTGATTCTCCTCCTCCCACTTTAGAAACAAAGTGCATTTTCTCTGGGAACAGTAAATGTAAAAACCCTTTAAGCCGCTGTGATGATGTCCACAGGGGTGAAAACATGATCCAAAGGCCCGAAGAAGCCCCAAACAGTCCCGACAACTCAAGACTCTTCATAAATCCCACCTTTTTGCCACAGGGACAGGGTTTAGTTTATACAGGGATGTCATTTCGTACCGCCGTAAACATTCATTTGAAAAATAAAAGTAGCTTTTCGCGCTATCACACTGCAGGTTGATAGTCATTACAACCATTAGTGAACACAGAAAACAGCCTGTCACCAATAAAACACTCACCAAAACTCACTTGGAGGTGATTCTAACATTCTGCAGGAGGGAAGCTGTGACACACACACACACACACACAGCTGACCCCCCATTTAACACCCCTATAGTACCTGAGAAACTGTATTCCCAATAAACACACCAAGACCATCGAGGCTATAGATTAAAACCAGAAGCTGCTTAAACAGTGTGCCGTCATTTTTGGGCTCAGTTCGTACAGTTGTAGCGTCTCACAGAGGATCAGGGTTGGGGTTTTCTTCGTGGTCAGTCTCCTCCAGCAGCTGTCACAGGGGTGAGGGTCGAGGCGTTCGAAAAGCTGCCGGACGGCTGTGTCGTCGTGTCGGCCGAGGAGAGGACGTGGCTGTTTTTCATTTTGAAAAACAATAAAAAGAAGACGGGCAGTATGATGCCTATCACGAGCACAGCAACCACAACGTTCCACCACTGGGCGCCACAGTCCGCCTTGCTCAGGGATCCTTCCCTAACGATGAACCTCGGCTGTTTCGTCTCGTCTGGATCATTCGCGCTCTGAATCAGCCTCTCTGTGTCTTGTTCCACGTCCATTACAAAGTCTGAGACCTCTTTTGGTTGTCTGTGGGTTCTAGAAGTGTCCAGAGGCTTCAGTTTGGCAGCTGAATGAAGAAAATCTTCTTTATGGTCACGTAGGATCGTGGAGGTCTCCCCTAAAAAGCTGTGTTTCTGAACGGGTATTCTGACCGATTTCAGTGCATAGAAATCTTGTTCCTGCATAAGATTGTTTAACCGCTTTATATCCGCCACCTGTTGACAGAAACAGGCAGAGAAGTCAACATTTCACACGCCACAGCGATCAACACAGATTCAAATATCTAAACATATATATGTACCTTGCAGCCATATTGCAGTGCAAGCTTATTCAGGGTGTCTCCGTCTAACACCTCCCGCTCCAAAAACTGAATATTTCTCTCCAGATTTTGGCAAACCTGCGGTTTTCTGTCCATGACAACGTGGTCTTCGTCGTCTGAAGAGACAGCAGATTCATTCTGCCTCCTCTTGAACAGGTAGATCTGGCCGTCTGCACTGGCGTGAACATCCACAGGAGCCTGGAAAGCCCTGGAACCGTGCTCGACCCGCCGCATCATGACACACCAGCCTTAGAAGACCAACAGACAGGTAAGGAAAAGTCACACCGGAGCATCTTAGCAAGTTTCATATCGTGCAGACAGCAATCAGGACCTCTCCATAATCCTCGAGTGACACTCCTGAAAGATTTAACGGCTTAAGATTTGGTTTAAAATTCAGTTTTCTCCACATCCGAGGTTACTTTTATTGCACGCAAGAGGTTGATGGATTGAGGGCTTACTTTGAACCGACCAATAAACAAGTTTTAACAAATCCTTCAGTGGCTGGTGGCAGCTAAAGCTAACATGCTAGCTTGTAAACTTCAACGCTAAAGTCAGAAAACTATTAGCTAATCGAAGCGTGGGCGACCTCGTGCGCCTCAGACGTCACTTCGATACAATGATGTCTTGACTAAATGCGCTGTTTATTTGTGTTTACCTCATCCGCCGCCTCCACGAACACGCTTCTCTAACACATTAGCGTGACTATCGCTTTCTAATTCATGGATTTTAGTTGTGTTATTGTTTTCCTTCGTTTTCTTCTTCTCTTGCTTCTACTGTCTTCTTCGCGGTGTTTTGCTACTGTGCCAATTAAATGACTCAACGCGTTATGTCGCCACCTAGAGGGCAGGAGGACACATGTATAAAGACATATACCTCATCATAAAGCCATATTCAGTTGCATACCGTGTTTAATCTTTGTCTTAAACTTTAGTCTTTGTTCCTAAATCCTCAAATACGCATACTATAATAAATACAAATGCTCATTTACATTTAAATACTCGATTTCCATGTTTATCAGATACGCTAATTATCTGAACTAAATAAATCTCTTAACAAAACCGGAGTATACCGATTAAGCTTATGTACTAGTGCATATACATAATTATTTTCCTCCTTCCCTCGTCACGTTATTTCCACCGTAGCCATAAAATAATAAATAAATGAATGAATATACTGTATATCTGTGCATTAAATATACAGCTATGAGCGTATATCTGTGCATTAGATATATAGCTATGAGCGTATATCTGTGCATTAAATATACAGCTATGAGCGTACTGTATTCATTAATGTTTACACTCTTTTTATGATATGAAGAATAAAAATTAGTATATATGTATATTTTTAAAAAACATGTGGTACTGTACAATTGTAAATAGGCTGAGAACACACAGTTGCTCAGTAACTTCACGTTACTCCGGATAACTGCAGATACCATCTCCGACCACTAGATGGGGCCATTGATCCGCCCTATTCATGCTATTTGCTGCCCCCTGCTGGTCTAAATCTGTATGAACCGATGCAAAAGCTGTTTGCTGGATCGAATGTTGACGGAAGATTTTCTGAAACAGTCACAAAAAGGAAAACTGTTTTTGCAGGAGTCACTGGGTCCTGGGACATGACTGCATGTGCAGTAGTTCCACTTCAGACGGATAATGTGGAAAATTTGCCTTTAACAACACGATGAGAAATATACCATTTTAGAAGATAAACATGATATGTTGGAACTGATGAGCCAGTTTATTCTCTTTAGACTCATCTTGGAAACAGCTGGTTTGGCAAGTTCACTACAAATATGTGATATTTACTGTCAGGGTGGAGGAAAAAGTCGTCCATCAATTTACAAATAAACATGTATTTAGTGATATAAGATGTGAACGATGTCGGGCAGAAAAGAAAAGTATCATTTTGCAGTTGGGACAGAGAGGAAACTCCTGACTGGTCACACAAACATCTGAAGATAACTTCAGCTTCAGGAGCTCGGGCACATCTGTTGTCAGCCAACATCTGGAAGGGTGAACCCGCCACCTGTGGGACTCCTGTGCAACAGCAGTATTTCCTGAGTGGGGGCAAACTGGGCTGCGCATAACATGACTGGTGTCATGAAACACCTGAAACCAGCCTGCAAACGGGACTGTGGGACCACGTTTGTGTCTTTGACCTTTGGCAACATGGAGCTGGTGTGTGTCTGGATGGTGCTTCCGGCAGGTCCAGGTCTGGTTCTACTTTCAGAGGACCAGCAGAGCACATGGAGGTGACCTCGCTCATGCATCTTTCCAGCAGGTCCGTCCACATGTGCTCCCTCTTCAGCTGGAAATCACACATGACCTCCAGTTGACTCCTTTAAGTCAGCAGTGAAGACTCGTCTCACCCGAGACCGAGAGAACCGAAGCCTTCATGAAACCAGTCGCTCTGTCGGATGCTTGTGGAGGTTTGTCCTCGGCTTGGATGATAGCGCCTGGCTGTTTGCCTCCTTGTCTCCCAAAATCAACCTCTGCTTTGGGGGAGCCTCCCGAACACTCAAGTTAACGTTGCCTTTGAGGAAATCATCATATCATTTACATCGCATTCGGATCCAGGCAGCAACGCTGAGCAATGAGCAACAGAGCGGCATGATGAGCCGTGTTTCAGGGCCACTGAGCAGGGGGGGGGGGGGGGAGGGAAGAGAAAGGAGGAGAGAAAGAATGGGAGAGACAGGAGAGGGAAATAAGGAGGGTATGGAGGGAAGAGAGAAAGGAGAGGGGGAAGGAGAGGGAGAGAAGGAAGAGAGAGAGAAAAGGGGGAGGCAGAGGGGAAAGGGAGGCTGAAGGACAGAGGGAGAGAAGGAAGAGAGAGAAAAGGGGGAGGCAGAGGGGAAAGGGAGGCTGAAGGAGAGAGGGAGAGAAGGAAGAGAGAGAGAAAAGGGGGAGGCAGAGGGGAAAGGGAGGCTGAAGGACAGAGGGAGAGAAGGAAGAGAGAGAAAAGGGGGAGGCAGAGGGGAAGGGAGGCTGAAGGAGAGAGGGAGAGAAGAAGAGAGAGAAAAAGAGGGAGGCAGAGAGGAAAGGGAGGCAGAAGGAGAGAGGGAGAGAAGGAAGAGAGAGAAAGAGGGGGAGCCAGAGAGGAAAGGGAGGCTGAAGGAGAGAGGGAGAGAAGGAAGAGAGAGAGAAAGAGGGGGAGGTAGAGAGGAAAGGGAGGCTGAAGGAGAGAGGGAGAGAAGGAAGAGAGAGAGAAAAGGGGGAGGCAGAGGGGAAAGGGAGGCTGAAGGAGAGAGGGAGAGAGGGAGAGAAGGAAGAGAGAGAAAGAGGGGGAGGCAGAGAGGAAAGGGGGTGTTGAAGAGCGAGAGCAAAAGAAGGAGAGAGAGGGGAGAATGAGAGAGGAGGCCAAAAAGGGACAAGGGGGGGAGCGAGTGAGAGAGAGGGGGGAGCAGGGGAACAGATGGAGGGATGAAGTGGGCCTAGAACTGTGTCCAATCCTGGGCGTCGCTGAGAGAACAACAGGAAAAGCTCCACTGTAAATGATTCAGAGCAGCACTGAAACATTGATGGAGGTGAAAGATTCATGGATGACACGAGCGTGAACTCTGCTGTGGCCACATGATATCATGAGCCCGGCCCTAAACAGGCACGGGCGCCGCCACCGCCACCGCCAGCGCCACCGCCACCGCCACCGCCACCGCCAACGCCAACGCCAACGCCAACGCCACCGCCAACGCCACCACCACCACAACAACGCCACCGCCAACGCCACGCCAACGCCACCGCCACCACCACCACCACCACAACAACGCCACCGCCAACGCCACCGCCACCGCCAACGCCGCCTCACAGCTCGCTAAAGACACGACTGGGGAGTCGGGACACGGGTGAATTTCCTCTGTGTGTCCGTCCTGTAAAAACATCCCGCCTGTGACGCTGAAGTCAGCTGGGGGGGGGGGTCCTGCGGCGGCGGTGGGCGGTACCGGCTGGTGGTGCTCAGGTGAGCAACAGTCAGGACCCATAAAGACCCGTAAAGCCACTTAGCTTCAGCGTAAGCGAGCGGAACAGAACCGGCGCCGTGTTCTGGCTTTAGGGGGCCAGAAATCCCACTGAAGGGTCCAAAAAGGCCGATTTAAGAGTCTCGGGAGTTTTACTTTGGGTTTTGATCGGCACAATGAATTCATTTGCATCCCGACCCCTGAGGGTGACCCCCCCCCCACCCCCCCACGGTGGTCCTGGTCTTCATGCAGGCCATAAGCATACATTGACACATGACCTTGCCCTGTCGCCACCCTCGCCAGCGTGTCAGCCGACATTACTGTGATTGACGGTGAGGCGGCCCTGCGAGAGCCGCGGCTCTGGATAACCTCGCCCTAGCAACGCACCAGGGCGAGGACGTTCGGGGTGCGCTGCCCGGCCCCGACGCCATCTGTGCCTCCCCTGGCTCGCGCCTCTGTCAGACAAGCGCGCACGGAAACGTCTGCGATGCCGAACAAGGGCACGAGTTAACTGTTGCGCTTCAGACACACAGGAAGACTTTACATTCAGGATGGCGGGATTTTTCTAATTTCTAAATTTTGTCTAAAGTGTTTTTCCTCCCATCAGGATATTTATATTTACGTTTTTATGGTCCCACCAGTAACGCCAGTCTGCCCACCGCGTGCAGCGGTTGTGTCGGCTTTTTCGCTGCTTCACGCCATGTTATTGCGCCCCCTATAGCGCTGGAGTGGGATGGCAACAGCAGCCGTTGTTATCACCTGAAACTGTTAAAAAATACCATCTCATGATTAGCCATTCACGTAACATGGTAAATACAATAAATACTATCAATAATATGTACCGTATTTTCCGGACTGTAAGTCGCACTTTTTTTCATAGTTTGTCAGGGGGTGTGACTTGTACTCCGGAGCGACTTATATAAATACATTATTACAGAATTTCACATGTTCGTTATTTTCACACTGACAACCACATGTAGCTGAATTTGTTACGTTAGCATACCGTAACGCGATTGCTAATCCATGCTAATGCCTTTCAAGATGAAATGTATGTTCTTGGTCTCGGATTTTATCAAATAAATTTTTCCCAAAATGCGACTTATTGTCCAGTGCGACTTATATATCTGTTTTTCTTCTTTATTATGCATTTTTTTGGCTAGTGCGACTTAAACTCCGGAGCGACATATAGTCCAGAAAATACGGTATTTAGAAATACGACAAATTAGGACCTGTGCGTGAACTTAAAGGAAAGTGTTTTCAAGAATGTGCATTGTAACTTGAGTTAACAGTTTTATTTGCAACAGTTTTTTTTAAACCAGTATATTTCAGTCAGTGTATTGAATTATCATTTATCATCAGATATGATAACACGGTAGCCAAATACTGTCACATTGATCAGCTGCCTGAAAACGTAGTATTGTTGACCCCATGGTGTTGTGTTTCAGGCTTTGACAAAGCTCTTCCTGTATTAGCAATGGTGTCAAAGCCTCGGACATTATCTCTTGCTAGCTCATCTCGCGCTTTAGCGGTCTGCTGCCAAACTGACAACACAATGCTAAAGGTCGCCATTTATAGATTCATGACTGGACAAATGTGGACATCAGGACCCCAATTCTTAATTTCGTTAATCAGGTCCCACACTCCCTTTATTTTATTTGGACTAAGACCCCCTATCTGGAGCGACTCGGAGACCGCCGCTGATGATAATGCGTAGTGACGTGTAACCATCCCACTGCCGCTAATTTAGCTGTGGCTGCTACCTTGCTAACGCCTTTATGGATCGTTGTGGTGGGATGTAGAAGGTCAACCGTCGTGGCCAGAGAAAATAAAATAAAACTTGACTTGATCCATAATCTGACTAACAAACCGCTTTGTAGACAGAAAGTCCAGTCGCGTGAATTATTCATGCCAATCGAGCTAGAAGTGTAGACGAATTTAGACGCGCATGGAAACGCACTTAGTGTGCGTGTTACTGGTCTCTGCTGGTCTTTGTGGAGGGAGAGGAAAGGGGCATCTACACAGGACCGTCCTGTCAGGATCTGTGACCTCTGCCTGAGTTCAAGCTTCAAAACCTTTGCTAAATAATACTGCAGGATAGAATATGATGTTCCACGTGACCAGTGGACATTAATTATGGATACCAGTTGCATTCAGGCAGCACAGAGGGACCTTCAAGCCTTCGCGGGACCTACTACACTCTACATAACCTTAACTTTCCTGCCCCTAAATAATCACTGGCGATGGGCTGAACCACATGCATTGAAATATTGATTAGGGTATAAATAACAGTGGAGCTAGCAGTTTTAGCTATAAGCTGCTAGCAATGTAAGAAAGTTGGTATAGCAACAGCAGAGGTTTAATTTAATTTTTAATAGTAAAATTTGAAAAATAGCTACTGAATAAATGAATGAAACAGATCTGAGACATGAACCCTGTGGGACTTCAACTGTGGTTGTGTGATAATTAGATGTAAAAAAACAAACAAAAAAATCACTGCTGTCCATAAAACTTTATCCAACCTTCTGAAAAAGTTCATTCCAATGCTGCCGATGTGTCTCTTAAAATAACGTTATTCCTAATGGCGGGACACTTTTAAATAGCTAACGATGCCTCATAAAAACAATGCCCCCCCCCCCATTTTTATGAAAAAACAGCACGTTGGCCACCTCCAGTTGACTCATGACGTTTACCTTTTGCCCCTTTGTCGGCCGTCCGCAGGGAAATAAAAAGAGAAAAAACAGGAAACGGCGTCTGCATTTCCTCTGTTTGTAGAAGACAATAAGAGAAGACAGCCAAAAAAAGAGAGTCAAATCAAAGGTTAATTGGAACCAGGAAAATGTCAACCAATTTTACCGATCACCCACCGGGGATGCGCAGCCCTCGGAGGGAGAAAAAAAGGATGCCGGCATATCTGTCGAGTGTATTAGCTTCCTTTCTATAATGGCCTCCTGAAGTGAGTGATGATGACATCTTGTCAGCACTCTGGTCCCCCTCAAAGCATTTGTATGTGCACAAAACTAGAACGGAGAGTGTGTGTGTGTTGCCCTGTGTGTGTGTGTGTGTGTGGTGCCTGGTGTCAGAGCGAGTATTGTTATTGGAGATGTAATCTCCCGTGGGACCGGCAGGTGTTGGCACCAGATTACTGACACCTCTGTGGTCGGGACACATCATCCTTGTAACACGGGGGGGTGTTCCCAGTTTTAGGATTTAAAGAGTTTCCATGCGACGTGGAAGCTTCTTTGTTACAGTTGGTGACGGAGAATCTTGGACCTCATAATTGAAATGTTTCTTCCCTCTTTAAAATGAAGCAGATGGGGGGGGGGGGGGGGGGTTGGGCCTTGGGCCAAGAAGGACGGAGCCTTGATCTTCCTCGCAGGACTCTGGAGCTCAGGAATGATTACTTTTCCTATAAGGAGAAGGTGCTGTGGTCCAGCCTTAATTGGGGGGGTCTCAGCACTGACTTGATCCCGTCTTCAGGCCGCCAGTTACTGAACTTGTCAATTAATCTTGGCTTTCTCTTAATGAGGTGGGGAGTTTCAGACGGCCGGCCCCCCGCACAAAGGCAGACAATGCGCCCAAAGGATCGTCTGTCCCTGCACCAAGTGACCTGACAATTAAAAAACGCCCCCCCCCCCTCTTCCTCTCCAGTTTCCCTCTCCTCACCAGGTGGCAAATTGGTGCGACCCGGCCTCAAAAGGGCCGAGCGTGACTTCAAATCATCTTCACAGGCACAAAGGGGGGGGAGCGGCCAGCATCACCCATGAAATAAGATTGTTTTATTAAGACTTTTGGCCCCTCGTCGCTCTTCTTTCCTCATTTGGAGGTAAATGAATAGCGAGCCCCCTCCCATTCCCCGCTGCGTGTCACTGAGGTTTGCCCTTTGAGGGGGAAGGGGGGGTGGATTGTAGCTTGACGCTAATTTGATGATGCAGATGTGACAGTGAAATAAGGCTAATATTTTCGGTAAAACTTGCTCGACCTTGCGACACGGCACAATCGGAATCAGTTGCAACAGCCGGAAGGGGGGGGGGGGGGGGGGTCGTCACGTTCCCCATCGCAACATTTCGTCAGGGCGGCAAAGACGAATGGGTGTATTTAGCAAATATAAGATACGCTACATTGGATGAACCCTTTTCAATCACTTGGAGTTGATGCTACATCAAATGAGCAAGTGGTGTATGACATATACCATCAGTGTGTTGAATTATTAAAATTAATTGGTGATTTGGTGGTTTTTACTTTATTGTGACGAATTAATAACAGGATGTGTTTGTGGTCAAGCCCCAGTGGTGCTCCTCCTACAGGTGACGGGGTGCAATTTCCTATAGGAATAAATGAACGTCTAGATTCAGGGATTTCCCTTTTTCTCATCATATGATGCTCATCACGTCTCATCATTTGACCCGGCGATGGTCGACTTCTTTAACGAGGAGAATCCTTCGTCAAGTTTGTTCCGCTGCATTTGGGATTAGATGAGAAAAGATCAGAAATAAAAAAAGCAAAGAATATAAAAGCAAAACCAGCTTATCTCACATTTTATCTTTTGATTAGCCTATTTTTAATTAATTACTACTACGATCAGATTTGGTGTGATTTGAGTGTTGTGCATCAATACCATCCGCTTTTTACCCACAATCCATTGGTGTATTTACTTGTGCACCACTGATGAAAGTAAAAAAAAAAGCTTATTTATCATGCATGCTGGAGCTGGTTAGCGTTGCTAGCTTTTTTTTTCTTTAGCAAATATCTCTTTAGCTTGCATTTTGCGTACTGGGATGCTAAGACACTTGAAGCATAAAACAAAAATTTACAAGTGATTTCTTTTGTAAAGCTTGAAGTGCGTGTGCGCACGTCCACGCTTTAGCCGCGACAAAGGTCTCAGCGAATCTTTCCCGGTATCAGCGGTGGAGGAAGTGTGGTTTTAAAGCACCTCAGCCTTGTTTATTAAACATGGTGTAAATCTTCCCGTATATTTAAAGCAGGATGCTCGTACACATGAACCTGACCTCGCTCATTCTCAATTTATGGGGACGGAATTGTTCAAATAGTTCTACCCCTGTGAGGGATGATTTAATAGTGCGAGTACCCTAAGTACGGGTCAAGATCAGAGTCAAGCTTTTTTGGCTCTGTCTTGTAGAGTGGAGACTCCACCGAGAGTAATTATTTGTAGAGGGTTTAGGGCCCCGGGGGTGACGGAGTGGGCGGGGGGGGCAGAGGGTGCGCTGAAACGGAAAGCACGCCAGTCCCACTCACAGTTGATGCTCAGTGAATCTGAAAGGTCATGTCATGTTTTCTGGCAATTGACTCGATTGGTTTGGATTCTGCAACATACGGCCAGGACAGTGGTGTGTGCACGCACGTCCGTGTGTATCGGGTGGTGGTGGTGGCGGCGGCGGCGGTGGTGGGGTCGGGGGGGGGCAATCTGCACGTTTCCCGGCAAACGCGCCTCAGGGTTATTTTTTGCGTTGACCTTATTACCCCAAACAGTGACGAGGTTGCCACAGAAATTGCTCCCTCTGACTCTCAACACAAGAATTTTAGGCGAATGGTCGATCTGTCTCAAAAATATCCCGAATTGATCGCCTTTAATCTAAAAAGGACGGCAGATTTCCACTCATAAGTTCGCACAAAGAAGCTAAATCAACCAGCTACCAATTTTTGGCGGGAAAATTTGATCTTAGCAATGGACATATATAGTAAACACCCTCACTGCTGCATCTTGTGGAACATGATGGTTCTGTTTTTTTAGAGGTTTACAATATAGGGAGAAACTATAATCAGAAAAATTCCCAAAGCTGGAAAGATATAACAGAACCACCAGGAATGCAGCAATTAGAGGATCCTCCTGACGATAGCACGGACTGTACAGCTTTACTAGCGGCGTCTTTGCCAGCTTCCACTGCGTTATGCCTACACGGTTGACTCCAGCAGATCGGTGGCAGAGGTCCAGAGCCACTTAGATCATTTTACCCGGGGCACAAGGAGGGCAGAGAGGAGCCAGTGACCCTGCACTCGTCAGGCAGAGCCTTACGCCTGGCTGATTTCACTAGTGTGACATTTCTCTTGTACTCGCCCCCTCTCGACGCCTCCCCATGTAACCACCAATGTAGCGCGGAAAAAGGATCATTGTCCATAGAGATATCAATCAAATGAACAGCATCTGGGGTCAATCTGCTGTCAGCGCGCTCCCTTTTTTGTCCCAGCTCTCATGTAAAGTGACAATAATGTCGCAGATGTTGTCAGGCAAACGCTAAGCAACGTTTCCACATCTCGTTTTGACCTCCCCCTCCCGTCAACTTTTGCCTTTTTGCATCGCCGAATGTGATGTGCGTCCATCTTCTTCTGAGCCGCGACCACCTATGACAACCCGCCCCCCCCCAGCTTACGGGGTCATACGTTGGTCATGACTTTATAAAAGGATCAATTGTGCCTTAAAACACTGGCTCCTCTCCATAGGGAGAGCGGTGTAACAGATGGGGCTCATGTAGAGCAGTGCTGAAACCTATTTAAAGCTCTTTAGAGACACTCATCCAATGAGACGTTTACATTTTGTACTGTTCAGAAAGCCGAGATGAAAGCGTAGATGAAAGCAGCGGTAAATCTTCTGCTGATGGACTTGTCATGCCGGGACAAAACCTAATTTTGGAAGGTTTTGGAATACGTCAGGACGGCCTTGAACCCGCATGGCCGTTCTTGATTATTAGGTATTGGCTCTGCAGCTAAAGGTGCAAAGTTCTTATCATCCATCAGGTCCCACAAAGTGGTTGTGGAGGTAAGAGCCCAGACACGATGTGCTGGGCTCAACATGTGTCAGTGAAAGCCTGGAGGTTCCAAAACAATCTGTTCCAGTTGGTTCGCTCTTGTACCGTGACCTCAATTTTCGAGTGCTGTTGGAGCTTCCTTGCGCTCCGGTTCAACGCAACGCACCCGCCCAGCTGAGCAGAGGTCGGTGGAGTGGAAATGCGGCTCGAATATCAAACAATGAACCTGAGGACGGACGTTGAATTAGCATCCGCTCGTCCCAGCCTGCAACAGCATCTCCACGTCGCCCGTGCACTGAAATGACACTTTCAATTGGGGTCAATTGGACCCCTGCCCCTGGATTTCAGACAGATTCTGCCCCAAGGGTGATCAAGAGCCGCAGATGTAATTAGAGTAACAGGCTTTCGTACTGTGCCAGCAGTGCAACCAAACCACCTTGGAACACTAGGGGTCAGTGGCAGGCCGTGCGATCACATGCACGCTCCAGAGACAACTTGAACCTTTGATTTGAAAGGATTGACATCGCTCTGCCTTTTAATCGCACCTCTATATTTTCAGTTTAGGTGAGTTTGGATGTTCTTTTCATTTGTTTTGTGGCTCTGCAACAACTTCGTCTTGACTTCACGTGGAAGCCTCTCAGCCACGGTGACATGTCGGTCAAGTAATTATCTAATTGTTCAAGCTATGTCTTTCTTTGATTTATGGTCTGGTATCGGGGGCTGACCTGATTTATAATGAGGTCCCCCCACTCGTGAAAATATGAACCGGAATTACATGGCAACAGTCCAATTATTTCTTTGTTCGGCAGAGACTCCTGTCGACGTTGACGGCGTGCATCACAAATAGGCTTTCACCTAATAACAATAATATGATCCATCATTTTCGACCAGCCCGGTCGCCCCTCTGTCCACGTTACCTTCGTCATTCGTCACTAGATGTCCGCAGCTCTTTTTGTGAAGATTCCGGTCTGATTTTTATTCCTTCCCTGGATTATCGGTAGCTCGTCAGCCTATTTTTGACTCAAAATATTCGGCGCTTTGGGTCATCTTACCACAAAAGAATGGTTCTGGTAAACAAGGAGCGCTCTTGCACCACCATCAATCCACCCCCCACCTCTATTATCTAGTTCAGGCCACAAAGTCAAAAAACTGGGCACTAAGTAGAGCGAGTTGCTGGGCACAAGGACAAAGTTGACAGCAAACATAAGACCCCCGCACACTGTCTGGACACGGGGTGAAGAATAGACCCAGCCGCAGATGCATCCACTACACAGATGAGCTCCAACCCCCCCCAACCCCCTTCAAATTAGCACTGAGCATGGCGGCTGCTGCTGGTGTCTGATGAAAAGATGCGCGGCTGCCACTATTTGTGCCGCCGAGGCATTCATCAAATTAATTACTGGTGGTTCCAAGCACCTCTCTGATACCTCTTTATTTTGAGTCCGGTAAATGGGGGCTCAGACTGGAGCTGACAGAGAGGGCTAATACACCCAGTCTTTGGCTGCACATAATTAATTGAAATCTTTGCTACCTTGACAAATTGGAATGATGAATCTATCTTCTATGAATAGCTTAAGAAAAAAAAATGCATAATCAGTCAAAGGCGTACAGTGGAGTCAACATCTCGCTCTCTCGCCGCCTCACTCACTCACTCCTGCTCTCCACAGCCGAGCGTGATCCATTAGGAAAACACGTTGAGACGACAGTCCTCTCTTTTACCACCTCGATTGATAACTTTGGCTTCTTACTTTAATAGAGCGGTCAAGGTGGAGAGTTGCTCTGCCTGTAAAATAAGGGAGGATATGAATCAAACATTCACTCCGCTGTGTGATCTCTGTACAGCAAAGGCTTTCGTGATTCAATAAAAAAATCATTATTACATATGAAACAAAATACCTGAGCTGTATTAGTCCTTTATGTAGCATTGTATGCTGTAATCTGTTAATGTTGAGGTTAGGAAGCATGTTAAAATGTTCACCAGAAGAGGTCAGCAGGTGATCTGGAAAAAAAAGAATATTTCAGACGTAGCGACAGTAACTGGATCTTATGTTTACACAGCAACTTTGTTCACGTTGCTAGCGAATTTAGCTAGCCGGCTAATTCAGGATTTTCCACTGGCTCAGGTTGGAGCGGGTCTGGGTGGGGGTTGTGCTGGTGAGGAACTGTCAGCCCGAGGGTGGAGATAAGAGCAACCTTTTTCGCAGAGCCATTCCAGGAACTTTTATTCTATAAAATTTTCTTTGTATAAACAAATGAACTTGAAATGGTTTGCTCAGTAGCCTGGACACTGGACACCAGACCACTGGTACCTTTTTTGTGGGACAAGCTGGTCAACGATGAGGAAAATAAACATTTTAAGGTCAGCATTTCCACTTGGATAAATCCTCCCAGGTCTGGTAGATACAGACATGGAGGAAGTGTGTGTGGATGTTGAAGGATTCCCAAAAATATCTTTCCAGCAGCACTGTGGGTCGTCGTAGCTCTGTCTGTTGGGAGCTGGGCTGAGAAGCAGAGGGTTCTGGGTTCTAAGCCCCGGTGAAGGTAAAACATTGAAGGTGTTCTGGCAGCAGCCCTGTGATGAGCCAGGGACTCTTCCCTCAGTTTTGGAGATCCTCCCAAGCAGAATCTATGGTTCTTCCTGGAGCCTCCGCAGCTACATATGGGCGACGGCAGGGTCCACCCCTGGATGAGTCCCCAACTCGTTGCTAGGCCCTATGTGAGTCTTTGGGGGTCCGGTAGCTTACTCAAGGGTACCTCAGCAGTGCTCTAAATGTGTTCAGGCACCTAGCCCTCCTATCAGAAAACCCTCAAGTTTTCTTTTGCGCCGGGGCTCAAACCAACAACCCTCCGCTTCCCAGCTCAGTCCCCAAGGTACCGCCGCGTCGTGTGTGAAATCTTCTGGCTCCACATCATTATCCCGTCGGCTATGGTAGCACGCGTGCTGGCGGTTGAGCGCAGACTGAGGAAAGCCTGAAGGTTGCTGCTGTGAAGGACACATGGTGTCCACGGTAAGTATTCATCTTTAATAGCTCCGGGTTTGGGTGTGAAATATTAGCTTGCCAAGTCGGTATGTGACATTAGCTGCTGTCTCCAGGGAAAGGCTGCAGACTGATCTCAGTTCAGCAGGTACAGAGACAGGATGCGAGGCTAAATAAAGGCTTAGATAGATGAACCTGCGCCTAAACTTTACAACCCAAAGACAATCGCGTCCCTGCACGCTCGCATCCGTGTGAATAATGAAGGTTATTTGAAAACTGTCCTTTATCTCAGCGTGATTTTTGTTTCAGGTGTATCAATACAAGGCCAACTAATTAGTTGTCATGCTAAATGTGTATTCCATTAATAACATTAGCCTGACTTCCAATTATGGTTGAATGGAATGAAGAAAAGTCACTCTAAAAGAAAGGCTGCTGCTGGGAGCTCGGGGTTTTACTTGTTTTTTAAAGTCCAGGCTCCTTGAATGGAGCGCTCCTTTGATTGAAATCCTCGCCGCCGAGCGTGACATGAGCATTTCCTCTCTGTTCTCCTATTATCAGCTGAGCCGGTGGTGCACAACCTAATCCCTCTTCATCAAAGCGGTGTGGGCAGTACTCACCGAGATGTGACCGTCAATTAATCACCCGCCGGCCCCTCGGACAAAATCCGCCGGGGCCGCACCCGCCCGGGGCCTCGTTGGGTTTTAAACGCTCTCGCTGGGAGATCAGCCGCGGACGAGGGTGCAGAGAGACGGACAAAAGGCGACCACAGACCGGCTTTGTCAGCGGACGGTGTTAGAGTCAGGGTCCGCTGGGCAAGCGAGAGATTAATCTGAAACTGAGCTTTAAGTACGTCCTTCTCTTAGCCGCCGCTTCGCCACCCGACATGCGTTTTAATTGAAGGTTGATTGGACGCTTCACCAGCATTCGCCAAGCTAGTTCTTATTTTTTCCGGCTTTCTTATCATTCAAATAAACCTCCTGTTTGATTGTAAACCTCATGAATATCGGGTGACTCAATCTCGTGCCCCCGTTGTAGACCAACCTCACCACGTCCCACGAAACCCAGCAGCTCGCTAACCTTCTGTTTTATTGAAGCACGAGGAAATATCATTTCCACGTGCGCTCTTAACTCTAAACTCTGTATGTTTGCCACCAGTCCATGTAAACCGGAGCGTCTGGAGACCAGTAGCTCCGAGCGCCGCGGAACCGAGCTTCTAAACGAGCAAGAATCTTCAAATGAGTTTAGTGACCTCCTAAACTCCATGAAATTAATATAAGCAGACGTTCGGCGCGCTGCAGGCTACCGCAGAGTGTGGCGGCATCTCGCCGTGAAGCTCTCTGAGTCGCATCAAACTTTTATAAGTTTCAAGGCGCATCGTACCTGCCGGCTGGTGGGGAGAAGCGTGGAAGGAAGCAAACCCGCACTTAACCCCGGACGGACGTGCAGGGGGAACACCGGCGTCACGGAACCTCACACGGACCCAGGAGATTCTAAACCGAGCGCACGTTTGCAGCCGTCTGCTGCTATAGCTAATCACAGTCATTGGTGGGGCCGGAGGGTGTCCCAGCAGGCACTGGTGGGGAGGCAGGAAGCCACCCCGGACGGGTCACCAGGACAGGACACACACCGTTCACTCACACCCAGAGGCCGTTTAGAACCTCATGTTCATCTTTGGGCACTGCGGGGGGAAAACCATCTATAGAAACTCTGCAGAAAGCCCTGAGTGGGACTCAAACCTACAACCTTTCCGTCCTGAGGTTGTTTTTTGGTTCGCATTTTTCTGTGTATTTGACTTTCTAATTCCAGTCAGACGAGGGAGAGGAAAAGACATGCAGGAGACGTGCAAACACATCAGTTATTCTGAACCTGGAGCCAAACGGGAGTGGCTGAGAGGCGTCCAGAGGTCCGACCCCTAACTAGTTAAACTAGTCCCCTCACCTTCATGAGTCAGCTCTTCCACCCAGTCACCAGTTAGGGATACGAAACTGTGCCAGCGAGGGAGCGTCTGGGTCTTTGCTGGCGTTTTCCTGGCGCTCGGACGTCACCGCCGGGGTTAAACAGGCGTTTTTGAGCTAATCTGCCAACAAGACGAATGGGGATATTGAAATGTATCTAATGAGGATCAAATCCAGTCGGCGCAAATGTAAATCGCCATGTTTAATGAGCTTTACACCCCCTCCCCAGCCCTCAGGAGAGTTCAGTGAGTAATACCGGAGAGTATGGCTGTCATGTTTTTTTTATTTATTGTCAGAGTATTTATGGAAATGCAGCCGGAACGTTGAGCCTGCAGCAAACGCTCGGTGCGCCGGTTCTGCCTTCACTGTATTGGTTTTAACGCCTAAGAAACCCTTTTAGAGGCATAATTGAGGTGGCACCTATACGTTTCTCTATAAGTTAAAATTATCTGAATGTTTCTGAACATGAAACACGAGTGAAAAACTTATTTCATAAAGTGAAACAAGCAAGACAAGCGGAAAATGTGGGATTCCTTCATAGAGCCGCTGCAGCTGAGTGATGCTAATCAAGACTTTTGTTTGAAAATGCAACAGGAGTGACTTTAAATGGTCTCATTTCCTGTCTCATTGCTGTTTACGTCATTGTTTATTTACCTCATTGAGCTTCTGCAACCTAAAGATGATCTGCACATTGAAATATTAGACTTTTCTCCTTTTTTTCATATATTTAGGAGGTAAAAAAGCAGTTGAATTAACATTGCTAAGCTAATACCGGTAAACACCAAATGATGTTTACCACATAATGTGAAATGAGCAAATGAGAAGAAAAAAATCATCTCAAACGTAACCCATAGTTTCCATTTCCCACTATTTTAAGTATGAAAACATGGTGAGTCGATTATAAACTACTGTGGCGGTCGTACATCTGCTCATGAATGATGATAAATGAAAAAAAAAACCCTCTTAGTTGGGACGTTTCCATGGTGCGTTGTGGTCTCGCTGGAGCTGCAGCAGAGTTATGTAGTGCATGGTGTGATGAGATTATAGGCATGAGTGCGGAGACCAGGTCAGAGTCAGGTCACACCGCACAATAATCTCAGTTACACTCACCATCAGCAGAGAAAATGTGTGTGTAACACACTCACCTAGTATGTGTTATTATGTGCATATATGAAAGAGAGAGAGAGGGGGGGAGAGATGCTGCCATCTCCCCTGTGGGCTAGTAGATTCGAGATGACATGCTCACCGCTTCTGAGCGGAATGTTCGCTGAACTTTCCGGCTAAAGAGGCTGCCACTAAAGAGGGTTCAAACAGAGGTTAATATAAACAAACAGCAGAAAACAGAGAGCAGCGGTTTATTAAATACGGCGACGACTGACAAATCTCTCATTGCCGTTGGCCCCTGGCCCCCACCCATGTTACCTTTGCCAAAGATGCCGTCCTCCTGTTGCCGTGCTGAAGTGCTTCGGCATCATAAAAGGACTACACCCATCAAGCCGAGTCATCAGGTAAACGTCAGAGATGTGTCTGTGGTAAATCCATAGTTTTACAACTGAATACAATCACATCATCTCACTGTGGAACCAGTATTGCTTTTGCAGAACATGACTGGTTTCACTGGATTTTTCCCCATCCAAGAAATCCCCAAAAATCCCCCCCCTTAAAATCTCCTGGATTGCATAAAAACCCGTGTTGAAAATAACGAAGTTGATGCTGTTTGTATTGTGCACTGCCCTCCAGCGGCCGTTGGCTGTATTGCAACTCCAGCCACTATGATGCAGATACAGCGAAGATAAATGCTTTTCATCCTTTACAGCCTCTTTCAAACACACATATTGTTTGTTTAATTAATCAATTACATGTTATTGCCCACGGCGCTCTAACCGAAGCGTGCACTGTAAATTGTTCCTGTTGCAGCAGTGAAATTTATCACTGTCAGCATTAATGTGCAGTTTTAGGTGTGATTGTCAAGTAATTAAATCGCAGTTTGTAGCCAGACTTCTTTTTTTTTAATGGTGAGACAAACACTTGGAATCTTCTAAAGCATTCCCAAGATCAATAAAGATGCTGGAATGTGAATAGTTTCTGGTAATTAGCGCAGCATCCCGACGTCCTCCACTAAAACCTCTTGACCCTGCAGCCGCCGCCGTCCCGCCTCTTTTATCGCATTAAGAGAAGGTCGAAACAAGTAGCTTTTTTATTCTAGGGAGAAACTTAAATCTTGTTTCTGCTTTTTTTTTGCGAATCATCAGTTTTCGGGTCACCATCTTATCTGGATCTACATAATTTTTTCGACATTATTAAAGTAAATACGAATATAAAGCCTTTATAAGAATGTGACCGAAGATGTCGCCACTCGCTTCACTTAAATTCCACTATTTGAGGCTGGGGAAGAAAGAAGAATGCTGGGGACATGTGCCTCCATGAACCCCGGGGTTCCTCACAGGCTGCGTCTTGTGTCAGAAGAGCGAGCCGGCGGCTCGTCCGGGGGGTGTCGGGGGTGGGGGGGGCTGGCTCCGGCCACCTAACCGGGAGTCAAATCAGAGGCGCTCAGTTGGCACCTCATGCCTGACTGCCCCATGACCCTGCAGGGTGAGACCCTTGCGTGGGTCATGTACAGTCCTGTGACCCACTTACCATCTGATGTGAGGGTGACAGTCATCTTTTACATATGAGGCCGCCTCAGCCCCCCCCCTCCCCCTCCCCCGGGACTGTGACGCTAAACCAAAGCTATGTTTGTGTCATTATTATCATCATTATTAACCAAACAGCATCTTAATGGCAGGTTTTCTTTAACTCGTTTCCCTGAGCTGGCGTCCTTTGTGTCACAGATGATGGACAACTTGAAGTTACGGGGGCCGCCCTTATCAGATGTGACACCCGATGTCCCGGGGGAGCAAAGTAACACTGCAGGCGGCAAAGTGATGGAGGGCGACCAGGAGCGCATCACCTGCTTCCCCTCTCGTCAGCTCTTTCCTCGCAGCTCTGCAGCAGACTCGGGTCCCGGCCACTGCTCTGTGAACTCATGCGCAGCCCCCACCTTTGCCCTCTGAACACCCTTCCACCTGCAGCATGAACAAGAGATGTTTTAAATCAACCACAAAAAAAAAAAAAAGCGTACAAGGCAATTACTGATTGTAAACGCGTTTATTACATGTGTGAATCAAGGCTGTGCTAGGTTCAGTGGTAATGGGAAATCACACCGCTCATAGGTGGACAACCTGCAGTGTGCAGTTTCAGCTTGATGTAATCAGACAGAAAGAAAGTGTTGCCTCTGCATGAGGGGTGGGGTGGGGTGGGGGGGTCTATTAGCTCAACAACATGCTACACAGTATGTCACTTGAGTCTGTTACAGTGGCAAACTGCCTCGTTACCCCCGCGCCTCGTCGTGCAGCCTGACCAATTACTTTTGATCCTAAGAGGACTTGACATTTGTAGGCTCTGCACTCCGAAACGACTGCAGATGTTAAAAGATGCATCGTGCCTTTTCCCTCACAAATAATTTATTGTGCTCCCCCCCCCTCAGGGTTTACTCTTTTGAACTCAAAGGTACACGCTGTGAACGCACCCCGTTAGCCCGTGCTTTTAAAAACGTCACATTTCGTGTGCTTTTAATTGGTGAACAGAGAAAACGTCCTTTTGACGTGGAACATTTGAGGCTCTTCCCAGTAAACACGGCTCCTCCGTTCGCCCTCCTGGTTTAGGAGGGCAAATGATGGCGATGGGCAGAGGGGGTGACGTGGGTGTCACCTCTGGATCATCCTGGAAAATAAGCAGCTTCCTGAAAATCCGGCTTTTTGCTAAATCAGCCATTTAAACTCCCGTCAGATCCAACGATGCTGTAAATGATGGTGAAAAACACCCCAACGCATCGGACATTATTGGCTCACAGGTGCTGCTCTGGAATTTGAAGATTTCTGTTGTTTTTAAGATTTAAAATGTGAATTTACATGAATCCTGTGGAGACCCCCCCTTCCCCCCACCCCCCATGTTATTACTGAGGTATTAACCAGCGATAACATTATTAAAGCTGCTCAGGGTCACTTAGAACAGATGATACACCACCAGATTCAGGGGTGGAGGTGGGTGGGGGGGTTGTAAACCCACTTCCTCCTCCGGTCGCCGTGCAGGATACACACGGTACCTCTGAAGCAATTTGTCAAACACGTGCACGCTTGGGGAACCAGCTGCCCCCTGGTGGTGATGTAATGGAGCAGAAAAAGAGATTCTGATTGTTCAAATTGGATGTACAAGCAGCCAAGAGCCATCTACCAGCGTTTAACTATTCATTTTCACAGGAAGGGGGGGGGGGGGGGGGGGGTTGGGGGGGCGTTCATTGGTGCCAAACAAGGGAATGACAAATCTGTGATACTAACCGATCAGGGAATGTGCAAACTCGCTCCTTTTCTCCTGTTTTATCCCCAATACAACCCGGTGATTTGCCCACGGATCGCTTGGACGAGGTCCGGCACACACGGATCAGAGCCCGAGCCACAGTCCGGCACACACGGATCAGAGCCCGAGCAACAGTCCGGCACACACGGATCAGAGCCCGAGCAACGGTCCGGCACAGGCGGATCAGAGCCCGAGCAACAGCCCCGCCACGCGGTTTCTAACCTCCGTGTTTCGGCCGGGGAGAGGGGCACTTAATCCCATCAGCGGAGCTGCATTCCCATAATGAGAAAATAATAACGGGAGCATGCTTCCAGATTAAACGGAGCAGTTAGGGCCATTAGATCGCTGTCACTGCTGGCATCAGGGCAGCGGATCCCCTTTTCTCTCCCTCCCACATCCACCAACAAAGTAGGTCAGTGTCTATTGAGTATTAGTGCTGCCGCCGTGATCCTGTTGTTCCGGCTCCAGGACATGGAATTAACCCCAGAGCAGCTAAACTGGATAGGCCAAAGGTTGTGGGAAGGGTAGGTCGGAGAGCGTGCGTGCGTGCGTGCGTGATTGGGGGGTGGGGGGGGGTGGTTTCAGGCAACTCTTGACATGGATGTAGAGTGTGAAGAGCACCTAACGGGTCCTGACACTCACTTCCTGCTCCTTGCGTCTCCGCTCCCCTCCAGCATCCACTTAGCAGCCTGTCGCCGTGCGCTCACGTGCTGACCCGGGCAGCCCGGCTTCAATCCGCCCCACATCGCGCGCGGCGGGGGGGGGCACTACGTCACGTTTTTTTAATTTGTCGCCCGCGGAATCGCCCCCGTCGGAGGGCTCGGCGCCCCCGTGCACAGCTGTCAGCCAGCGAACAGAAGGCCCGTTTAAGATCAGTGTCCTTAATAACCACACCCACGACCTCGGCGCCCAATGAGATGATGATGATGATGATGATGTGTGTGGGGATTGGGGAGCAGAGCAGATTGCACACACACACACACACACACAGATAACGAAGACACTTGTCTACAGACCTGCTATAGGAAGCATTTGGGCTAATGTCTGCGGCCTATGCGGGTTAGCATTAGCGCTACCCGGGTAAATCCCACTAAAGTCCCGGCAAGGTTCACGTGGGGTGACTCAAGGAGCTGTGGAGAACTCCAAGTGTGACTTATTCTGCGGCGGACTGTAAAAAAAAGCACCGAACGACGACGGTGACACCCATTTGGGGTGAGAGGCCAGCTGGGGCGACGCTGCCCGACTTTTAAAAACAAGCCCAACCCCAGTGGTGGCGCTTAAGAATCAATCTGTGATGCCATTAAACGTGACAGCAGCTGCTCTGCCTGTCCTTGTAATTCCCTCCGCCGCTTCTTAAAGCGCCAGGTCACTTTTACCCTGGTTGACCCGGCTGGCCTGAGACCATCGGACCGGGCGTTCCCAGGCAGTGCGATCGCCCCGTTTTTTTTCCCGACGCCAGTCGGGAATGTGGCGATGGATCGACCTCGCGGAGCCGGGGGATCGTTTTGTCTCGCAGGTGAAACAGCTGCGTTTGTCACGCACGCGTTCCCTTTTTTTCTCTCCGAGTTCAGGGCGAGGACGGCGTAGCCTGGGTATCCTGAGCTGCCCTCTCGCCACAGCACAGTCAAAGTTGGCTGTTTAGCATCCAGAGTCGGAGGCTGAGCTGTTCGGGTGACCTAAATAGGGCAGTTTGGCACGTTAACTCTGCCCCGGCTGCCCTGCGCGTAAATAAACGGGAGGAGAATAACGCAGAGCAAGTTTCTATCGTGGTTAAATGTTTCACTATTGGTTTATAATCTTCATTTTCCACGTTGAAGCTACCTGGGGCCGTTTGCTAACCCCCCCGGGGTCCACAGCAATAGTTCTGAGGTGGGATGAGGCACCCACGTCACCGCCGCCGTACATCCGTCCATTCCATCCGTTCTGGCTTCAGCGCTCCCAGTGCTAATGCTAATTAGCACTAATTACATCTTCCCCTCAACACTAAAATCAACAAGGATGAAAAAAATCCTTTAATTTAAAGAATTTGATGATTTTGTCCCATATTCCATTTCATATTTCTACGCCGCCAACAACCGATTAGCCTCAGCGGCTCCACCTCGTAGCATCGTAGCATCTCATCATTTTCCAGAAACACAAACAGAACCGCGTGCGTGATGTCACCGCTAGCGGAGCAACGGGAGCAGCTAATCGTCAGAATCAGCGGTAAAAACTCCTCGTCCCTGATCGTTAGCAGGACCGGTTCCGTTGCGTCTCTGAGCTAACGACTCTGCTGCTACTTGACCTCACTTGTCCTCTCAGCTGAGTGACCTCAACCAGAGATAATCTCACCCAGCCAGTGCGGCAGGTGAGAGAGAAAACAGCCAAAAGCGGCGCAAGCGTCACTGCTACGGGGTGTGTGTGTGTGTGTGTGTGTGTGTGTGTGTGTGTGGGTGGGGGGGGGGGGCAAAGCCCTATCAGAGACAAGAGAGTCCTCTTCATCCTCTAGAGGGCAATGGAGGCACATGACACTGTCTCTGTCTCCTGTCCTGACCTCTCCCAGGGACACGTGAGGAGCTCCATAGCAGAGATCCCACTTGTTAGGAACCTTTTAAGGCTGCAGCAGGGACGCCCGTCGGGATCCCATCAGGACGCCCATCGGGACCCCATCAGGACGCCCGTCGGGACCCCATCAGGATGCCCGTCGGGACGCCCGTCGGGACCCCATCAGGACGCCCGTCGGGACGCCCGTCGGACGCCATGGCGTCCTGCACTGTAGGCTGCTGGTTACAGTCTGATGACAGAAGAGTGAGGAGGTTACGTAGTTGATGTTAACGCTGACTATATTTGAACATGTAAAAAAAAAATAAATTGACACCTTGCAGATTTTTCCAACAGAAAAGTAGCGTGAACGCGTCACCCGCCCTCTGACCCCGTGTTTTTCTCCGCTAGCGCCTATTGGCACTGAAGATTTCGCGGTTAGCATTAGCTTTCAGCTAACCAAATGCACGAGGCGCCTCTCTGATTTAGAAAACCAAACCTAGCAGATGGCGCCGCCCCGTGATGACATCATTGTTTTGTACCTGGCCTCCGTTGTCTCCACTGTCGAGTGGGCGGAGCTAATGTTGACCCCGAACCTCATGGTTGTTTTCCTAATATCTAGGTGTATTTCGGGTGCTTTTAGTTGTTTATTTTAGTTGTTTACCACCTGGCTCTGTGGGGTTCTGCTGCCTGTGACCCAGCGATGGTTCCGCCAGGATTAATCTCATTAACAGTCTCACGTATTCGTCTCCGTCAAGGTCGCGGCGTTTCCGGCTCCATCGTTCATCTATCACGCGGCGCTAAAGAGGAGGACTCGGGCCGCGTTATTAACCGTTGATGGTAAAAGATAGCAGCGGCGCCGGGTGACCAGAACAATCTCCCAAACAGCTTTTGGCTGCTCCGCCACTGATAAACAACCGCCTGTAATTAATATTGTACATCGGTGGTAAAAGGTGTTCTGCATAATTACTCCGCCGTCTCCTGCAGAAAATATGCACATTCAGTGTTATTATAAAGCGCCACTATATCATATTAAGTCATAAATAATGTGGCGGTGGAATTAATTCATTTTATACCCCCCCCCACTCCTGCCCCTCCCCCGCGTGGCTCTTCACGTTTAAGCATGTCAGCAGTTATTGATGCACTTTTTAAAACAATGAAATTTTACGTGCTGTTCGAAGGGAGCGGCGCGGCGGCCGCCGGGGATGCTGGGAAACGTCGTCTCTTTATATCAGGCTGGTTTTCGTCTCTTCTCCCAACTTGTTCCGGCCTCGGAGAAACGGGATCTGATATGGATGCGGTGGTGGTGGTGCGTTCAGGGACAGGCATTCCCTTTCTTCACGTACTGGTTTACATAGCTAGGAGCCGTCCGAGGGCCCTGGAACGCCATCGCTCACTCCCGATCGTTCATCTCACAATGAAATCCACGGAACTTTTGTGTTTTCCAGGTGAATTCCATCCCATAATGACTCGACATCGTGCTGCTAAACTGCTACCACTTGATGAAATCATCGTTTCTAGTCCTGGTTTATGCTCCTGTCATCCAGGAAGAGGGGAAAACGTGTTCCTCCTGTATCCTCTGTGCATCGCACACCCACCAGACCGTGCACGTGAGCGCGCACGCCTCTCCCCTTCTCTAATTACCCCTCTTCTACTTCTCCCGTTCAGCCGTTCAGGGCCTTGTTTACCCTGTAAATAACAATAAAACCTCTTTGTGTGCTAATCTGTGGCGGTTTTATCGCGTCACCCTTCGCAGCGTCTCTATGAGGATAAAACAACCACGGAGTAAATTTCATAAACAAGGTCGGCGGGAAAAATATTCAGTTAAATCTCCACCGGGGCGCTGGCGCGCACGCCGGAGAACAATTGCTAGCATGGCTGCGCTTCCCGTCTGTCCGCTAAACACGCGATGTTGTCTTTGAAGGCTGCTCAACAGAGAGGGAGCCGTCTCCAGCCGTAACCTTTCCGCACCAGAACCCGGAACATGACACGTGTCAGGCTGTGATAAATGGCGGAGAGGCTCCGTCATTTCACCGGGAATGCCCTTGAGATGCCCAAAAGCGCGCTCGCAAATGCCGCTGTTGAATTAAACCATAAAAAGGAGCCTGTCGGTGCGACATGATAGCGGCCCTGATGAAAAAAAAACAGGGGGTTTTTATTTATTTTTTAACTCTCTGCAGGATTGGGTCTGTGTCGTCGGCTGCTGGGAACGCCGGGAAAAGGGTGGAGAACAGATGTTTATTTACAGGAGGTGCTTTTCACCGCTATCGGGGGCGATTTTAATGATTTGATTCTGGTTTAAATCGGGTTTCAGACACAGGTTTCTCAACACGAACATGCTGCTATGCTGTTTCCGGGTGGTGGATATCGGAATAACTTACAGGAAACGGAAAGACAGTTTGGGTTTAGCTTATATTTGTTCTTAAGATCTGGATTAAGAGATTAGCACATTTCCAGACCGAGTGTGTTATTTCGGTCGCGCAAAAGCCATTAAAAGAAATATTTGGAAGACATTGACAACGATGAGCAGTGGAGTGATATAAATAAGCTTTAAACACCCCTCGGAGCGCACGTGTTCAGTGGAATTCTGGGAACAAACAAGCTGTCCGGTGCGTCGCCCGCTCATAAAAACAGCAGCTTTATTGAGGGAATAATAGAACAACTCATCCACAGATGCCTTCGGCTGGGCGTTTAGCATTAGCAGTTAGCCACAGGACGGCAGCTGTTGCTCTGGAGAACTGTGAGGAACCAACTGGGAGTTCTGGTTCTGGAGCCATGAAAAAGCAGCTTTATGGACGTTTGCTTGGACCCACTAATCACCCTCCAGAACAGTAAATTACCCAACAATTAATATGTTTATTTTCTCCCAGGCTATGAAGAAGAGATGGGATGGTAATGTGGGGGGGGGGGGGGTTGGGGGGTTGGGGGGCGGTGGGTGGTGGGGGGGGGGTCTGCAGCTGGATCGGCGCAGCGTCGGGGAAACAGATGAGGCCATCACGCCGCTCTGCGGGGAGACGGAGGAGGCCGGTCGGCCATCATCCCGTCCTCCCTTTAATGACACCGGTGCCACACGCTCCTGCTGTCATCTGCACGGCACCGGGGGGGCCCAGGCGGGGGGGGTGGGGGTGGGGGGGGGGGGGGGGTGGGGTGGGGGGGGGTTTCCCACCATTATCCAGCGTACAGGCTTTACTATGGCGCAACATTAAAAAAGACAGTTATTCTTCAGTAACGAGCTGGGGGCTGAAATGGAGTTTTTCTGGGTGAACGTTAGCAGGTTTAAAGTGGGCGAGATCCCGCGTCACGGCCCCCCCCCCTCCCCCCACTTCCCTTCTTGGTTTTAAATGTTTATCTTATATATTTTCTGAAAATGTCCACGTGGATCCTTTTGAAGAACGGCCCCTCTGTCGGCACAGCTGGCTGCCTTCAATTTTATACCTGCAAAGTTTTCAATCTCGCTCCTTCCAGCATTCTTTACTCGCGCCTATAGACCCCCCCCCCCCCATTTCCAGGATGGCTGGTAGATGCTGCACTTGTGCCTTTATTTCCAACCTTGGCATATGGGGGGGCTGGTGAATGGGGGGGTGTATTCAGGAAATACTTCAAAGAAAAGGCAAAAAAAAGAGAGAAAGGCAGCAATTTTCTGCTTGAATATCTCCCTGACTAAATCCATTGATCATTCCCGGGCTTCCTGAGGGGGGGGCGAGAGATGGAGAGGCATGTTTTATTCCCTAATAACTCCTACCTTCACCCCTTCCTGCCTCTCCATTGTTGTGCTGTTGTTGGTCACACTCGCCCAGCGCTCCTGGGAGAGCCGCCGGGATTGAAGTTATTTTATGCTTCGGCTCCCCGGGCCCCAATTTGAAAAAGTCTAGTGTGTCAGTTTTCACACGCGGCCGTCATCTTCCACACGTCCGCCTTTACCTTCATTCAGCGAGCAGATCTTCTGGGGTGGTCCGCTCACGGATAAATGGGTCAAAGTTGGAGTTTTCCTGGAGAAAAATACAGAAAAACCTCTTTTCCCCCCCTTTTTCTGGCCTTAATTCCTCCTCGTGATCGATAAATTCAGGTTGTGTTGGGTCACGTGACCTCCGCCCCACCTGTGGAAGCATAACCTGATTTAGCTTCATTAGCTTCTTTAGCTTCATTAGCTTCTTTACTGGTTTCCTGCCGCTGAGGGCTGTTGCTCAGGTGCTGATCGTTGCGCCGCCGTGCTGCTTTTAGCCTCGTTTCAGGAGTTTTAAACAAACGCGGTTGCCAACCAAGCGAAAACACGCCTTCTTCTGTGGTCACGGTGGTTAATGTCAGAGTTGTTCTCTTCTCCACGCAACATTTTAATCTGCTCACCCGAACGTGACCAGGCAAGGGCGGCGCTCTCCTGTATAACTTTGTTTTCTGTTAGCTTGATCGCTATAAAGCCCAAACCCTGACACTTGTGATGCGCTCTGCCAAGAACATTAAGAAACAGAAAGTGATAAAGCTTCAATTTGCTACACCATTAGACTAATTGCTGCAATAATTAAGTAACTACTTGATTAGAACTAATGGGCACCTAATTATCCAAGAAGAAAAGATCAGGTGGTAATTAATAGAGTCAACCTGATGTCTTCTGACTTACTCACACTGATCAGCAAACATGGAGGACTTCAACCGGTGTGTGTGTGTGTGTGTGTGTGTGTGTGTGTGTATGTGTGTGTGTGTGTGTTGGGGGGGTATTTGGGTGTTTGTTTAGCCTCCTGTAGCTTCTGCAAACAGCGCGTTAGCATCACGTCACAGGAGCGGTTTGTTAATGATCGCTAATGCTAAAAGAACAACAGATACATCATCCCGGCTGATTCCGCTGCATCCAGAGGTCGATCCCAGAGGTTCCGATACTGATTCCAGAGATAAGGAAGTATTACGCCGCGTTTGACACGACTTATTCTGATGGATGGATGACAGTCGTTCTCATTTCTACACACTCTCCTTCCTTCCCTCTCATAGGACGAAGAAAATTGATGTCTTGAACTCAGATTTAATCACATTTCGCGATCTGATGAATAGAGATAAATCTAAAATTTATAGAATTCCAGAATTTGCGTTGGGGCACATTATCTAAACATATCAGTGAGCGCCGAGGAGATCATTAAAATTTAAGGATATTGAATTCAGAACACGGATGCTATCTATCCATCAATCGGCGACTTACTTAACGTCTAATTGTCACGGGCGGGACGATGAGCCGCCGTCAAGCTAGCACGCATGTAATATGCATAGCGACACGTGGGAGGAAAAGTGAAAGCTGACATCTTTTGATGTATCGTTCTTTTTTATTAATGTGTGAGTAATATGCACCCCGAGGGTGGGGTGTAAATTAAAAGTGAGAATAGAGGCATACGTTTCTCTGACTTATACTTATGTATTTCTATTAGATTTTCAAACAATGACTGTCATTAGGACTAAAGAGCCAATCCTAAAGTAGGAACTTTGTTCTCAGCTACACGATTCGTGTGTGTGTGTCCTGTGGTGAGACCTGTCCAGGGTGTATTCTGACCTCTGACCTCTTGAACAGTGAAGATGAAAAAATTTTGTGGTGACGGTGAGGTTTTTATGAGGTTTTAGGAGAGCATCATGCTAATGAGAGTCCTCACAAAGATAGAAATGCAAACGCGTGTGTGTGCAGAGTTGGGTGATCCGTTCTGGGACCCGGCGGTTGCAAAGAGAAGGTTTGAGGTCTTCGGATTGTTCCTGCTTTGAGAGGCCCAGCGGGGTTTTAACGAGACCAGCAGTGACTCCGGACCGTCGCTCCGCCTCCCTCCGCCTGCTCCTGCGAGGGGACGCCGCTGTTATTTGTGGACGGGATAAAAATAAGACGCTTTGTGCGTTTGTGTCACGCTGAATGGAGGCGCTTTGTGTAACTGGGAGCTCTGGTGTCACAATCAAATGTTTCTGTTCTGCCAGACACCAGCGTCCCAGGCGAGATGTGTCGGCTCCTGCTTCATTACTGCCGCCGCTGTCCTCGCTTTATTTATGCAGCAAAAACACAGGAAGGTGACAGGAAATCAAGCGACGCTCTAGAGTCGAGAGGCCAAAGTCTAGAATCTAGAGTTTAGAGTCTACAGTCTAGAGTCTAGAGTTTAGAGTCTAGAGTTTAGAGTCTAGAGTTTAGAGTTTAGAGTCTGGAGTTTAGAGTCTGGAGTTTAGAGTCTAGAGTTTAGAGTTTAGAGTCTAGAGTTTAGAGTCTAGAGTTTAGAGTCTGGAGTTTAGAGTCTAGAGTTTAGAGTCTAGAGTTTAGAGTCTGGAGTTTAGAGTTTAGAGTCTAGAGTTTAGAGTCTAGAGTTTAGAGTCTGGAGTTTAGAGTCTGTAGTTTAGAGTCTAGAGTTTAGAGTCTAGGGTTTAGAGTTTAGAGTCTGGAGTTTAGAGTTTAGAGTTTAAAGTTTAAAGTTTAGAGTCTAGAGTTTAGAGTTTAGAGTTTAAAGTTTAGAGCAGGCATGGGCAAACTAAGGCCCGGGGGCCACACGCGCCCTTTAAACGTTTTAATCCGGCCCGCCAAACTTGAAAAATTAAATGAATAAACCTTGTTAATGTTAATTTTCACTGCAATTCTGGTGTTTTCCCACTAGAAAAAAGACAGTCAGGAGGAGAGTGATGGTGATATCCTGAAGGATAACAGACTTTCAGTGCTTTAAAATAGAAATGGTTATTAATTTTTTTTTAAAAAGGCACATTTTATTAATTTGATTTTAAGTGTTTTAAGACTCATTCCAAAGTCAGATATTTTGTTGTAATGCTTCTCTTCATTTTCATTTGAAATTAAAGCACATGTTTTCTCCATATCCCAAGATGTGTATTTTTTCTCCAATGAGGTGAGGTTACCAAAGCAATCCATCCATCCATCTGCTCCTGGTCTGGCCCCTTTGTCAAATGTTAGAACCCATTGTGGCCCACGAATCAAAATGTTTGCCCACCCCTGGTTTAGAGTCTAGAGTTTAGAGTTTAGAGTCTGGAGTTTAGAGTCTGGAGTTTAGAGTCTAGAGTCTGGAGTTTAGAGTCTAGAGTTTAGAGTATAGAGTTTAGAGTCTGTAGTTTAGAGTTTAGAGTCTGGAGTTCAGAGTTTAGAGTCTGTAGTTTAGAGTTTAGAGTCTGGAGTTCAGAGTTTAGAGTCTGTAGTTTAGAGTTTAGAGTCTGGAGTTCAGAGTTTAGAGTCTGTAGTTTGAGTTCAGAGTTTAGAGTCTAGACTAGAAGGTGTGAATGATCTGAAAGTCATCCTGGTGTGACAACCCCTCAAGTTCCTGGTACTTTCCTCTGGAAATCCCGGGCCAGAGGAACCTTCTAGTTCCTAGTTTAGAGACTCCTGCACTCCTCTCATGTTCCCACAGCCTCCCCAATTTTGTGCTTTGGACCTTTTTGTGTGTGTGTGTTTTGGGGGGGGACCATCCTTTGGAAGGGAAATAGATTTGCCTGTCCATCCACTGCCTGGGTGGAATTAATTGCAGACTCCTCAAGCTGTCTGGGTACAACCGGGGCATTAACATAAGCAATTTACGTCCGACTTCTTCTTCTGGCTGTTTAATAGAGCGTCGGACCTCGCCGATAAGGCTTAAGGTCCCCGTTGCATTAGCATTTTCATAATATCAAAATATTATAGCACCATGATTTGCTAAAGCCCATTCATTATTGATAAGAACAAAAGGTTTTATAAATTACAAAAGGGGAGCATGACCTATAATTACGGGAAGCAAATTAGGGTGTGCAGAGAAGTCAGTTACATTTTGAGGGAAAATAATGACGCTGGAGACCTTTCTGCTTCCCCCAGGATTGGAAAAATAATAGATTCCTCCACAGCCTCGCATGGGGTTGAGGAGCGTGCACGCCGGTCCATGTGGGACAATGTCTGCACAAGAAAGAGAACAAGTGTCCCCGACCCTCACGCCACGGCCGCCGCCTGCTCTAACGGGTGGCTAAGTGAGCTCGTTTTAGCTAACGAAGCCGCTCCAATCAGGTAAGACGTCAAAGAACGCTTAGGACGACATTTAGCATAGCAGCAACAGACTTTTTAGCGCTTAGCAACATGCGGCAGCTCGTTAAAGTCCGACTGGATGTCCCCAACGACTCAGATCTGAATACCCGGAGCTCTGTAACAGTGCACGTTCTTTTTTTTTAGCTAGATAAATAAATAAAGTTGGGACTGGTCCTGATCCAGCTGTGTCCCCGGGTGCTCCGGCCCCCCCTCATCCGTCATTAACCTCTCGCCGTGATGTCACTCCGTCCTCCTAATTCAATCATTTTGCCTTTCAGGCCGCAGATAATTGATACGGTCGAAACAATGAGCGCGCACGGACAATGTTTGTGCGTCCAGGCCTTCATGAGACGTGACTCTGTCTCCACTTTGTCTCCACTTTGTCTCCTCGTGCTTCAATTTCTCCCCCTCTGATCTCCGGCGCTGCAACAATGAGAATTAATTAACCCGCTGCTTTATTTTATCTCCGCTCTGGTGAGACTCTCCACCTGGAGGAGGGACGGGGCCCCCCGGTGCCACGCTGTCTGGTCCGGGTCACATGGTCCAAAAGGTAGAGAGAGAGAGAGAGAGAGTCGTGGACCCATGATACAGACTGTATCAAAGGGGGGGTTTGGACCCGACGCCCTTCGGGTGGGAAAGGATCTGGCTCTAGGATTCTAGCTGTTTACTTCAAAGACCAGAAAAAAACATGGGAAAAAAACCCATCTTTTTAATCATTTAAGTGATATTTCTGCAGATTTCGTCGCTAATTATCGATCGGCCCCTTTAAAATTCAGGATCTTGGGAAAGTTTCTAGTCTCAGAGAGTTCCTGGGTTAATTTTGGTGGAAACGGTAAATTAAAAAAGCAAAGTTCTCTCCCACAAACTCGTCTCTGAGGTCAGGTGTTTGTACACAAAGCAATAAAACTGGAAGACATCAGCTGTCACCCTCCCCCGGATCCGGTAATCCAGCAAACTGGAGCAAAGACAGAAGGGAGAAATCCAGGAAAAAAATATGATCGGCGAGATAAAGAAAGAGCCACGTTTGGACCCTCCGGGTCCGCATCACGCCACACTCTTATCTCAGCACGGAGCTTTTCCAAAGATTTATCAGGTGTGTGACCCCGGGGCTAGCGTTAGCCGCGGACACAACATAGCGGACGGACGGACGGACGGTCTCTGAACAGAGACACTTGAGTCCATTACGGCCCAGTTTTCCCCTCATTAACCTTTGGATCAGAGTTAATGTGTCCGAGGCCAGAGGCCATTGTCATCTCCCTCAATAGACACGCGATCCTTGATCAATACGCCGCCTCGCATTGTTTGGTTTTCCGGCCCGAGTTCCAGAGCGAGGTGTGAAAGCATCGTTCCAGGTCCCGGAGGAGACGCTCCTCCCGGTGTCCTCAAAGCGCTCCGTCCCACCCACCCGATTGTTCTCGGCATAATCATATAAAAAGATCCAGGAAGAGTCGGGGCTTTTTTTTAAATTTTTTTTTGTGTTTTTCCTCGGCTGAACAATGAACTTCCGCCGCAGGCTCCCACAACAGCCCAGCGGCTCACCTCCGCCCCCCATCCCGCCCTCGCTATCTCGTCTTCCTCATCTGGCCGGGGCGCGCTTCCACGGCCGCGTCCCATTGTCTGAGCGAAGGCAGCACGCGTGGGGGCCGCCGCCAGTCCAAACACGCTCTGGATCCGCGCCAGGAACCTCCACCACCGGCTCCGCTCTCGTAGAACCCCAAGGTGTTCGGCGCCCCCACGCGCTTCCAGGTGTCCCTCGCGGTGTGTCCCCCCCCGCCTCCCCCGTCAGGAAGGAGGGCCGGAGCGTGTTCTCCGGACGAAGCCCCACCGGGGGAGGAAGCGCTCCTCCGTATTGGCCTCTTTGTGGCTCGCTAATCGAGCTTTCCTGTCGGCGGCCGCGCGGTCCCAGCGCAGGGCGCTCTACGTGATACGGACCCACTCCGGCGCTCCAGGGGAAGTTCTGGCATCGGCAGATAACAGCACGGCGCCCTCGTCCAACACGCAGGGAGAGAAATGTCCGAAATTCCATTCTTTCCCAGTTGGGGAGCCGCTGGGGAAACCCGCCGTCATCTTTCAGGAACGGAATTTTACCCAAGACGTCGTCACGCCGTCCACCTCTGGACCGGGAGCTCCCGTTCCAGCACCTGGGTTTTGTTCTCCGTGGGGGGGTGGGGGTGGGGGGGGTCGCCGTCCACTGGTTGTGGCTCCGCCCATTTCATCACCTGGCGTCCCAGAATGCATTGCAAAGCGTAAAACTAAGTAAAAGACACGTTTGGAAAGAAGGTGACCAAAGAAATCATCGGTTAGCAAAAAGCTTCCTTCACGTGTGTGTGATGGGACACACACACACACAACACACACACACACACAACACACACACACACAACACACACACACACACACGAGCGCACGCGTTCCGCATTTTTCAAATTAAAAAAAGACCAAAGCCCGAAATTAATTATCCATCTAAAGGAAATGTAGTGGAAAACATAATTTATGGAACAATTACGAAAATGGCACGCTTAAGTGAAAACCTCACAATAATTTCATTAATATTTCATTGGATTACGCTTTTAATTCGCCGCCGCCCGGATTGGACGCCGGGTGGGTTCGAACGTCTCGCGCTGCTTTCAGGGAGATTGGAGTTCTGAAAGGTCGTCGTGGCGACGGTAAATTTGGGGGGGTAAATGTTGGGTGGGTGATTAAATCGTTTACCGGGCGAGACCTTGACTCCTGGTGCTCAGATATGTTATACGATGAAGCAAATTATTAGCATATTTTCAGGGTTTGATGCTCCCGCTTCCCTAGCGTTAGCATGCTAAAGCTACTTTTGTTTCACTGTTAATGGGAACAACGCTGTCACTAAAGGTTCACTATATCTTTTCCCACCAGTTTTATTAGATATCGAAGTTCTTTTATGATGATAAAATCGGAATAAGATCAATGGAACGACTATAGAGTCAGTTTAGCATGTTTATTAGCATCATTCATCCTTTATTAATTACATGGGAAACTTACGAGTTGTTACCTTTTACTGTACCAGGTAGCTAAAAAAAAGCTTCTAGCTAACATTTAGCGTGCTAAACATTGTCAGTTAATTCAATCTTGCATGATATGAATGATGCCAAATGAAAATAAATGGGAGTAATTTACATATTGTTTATACAAAGGAATTGATATGACAGCATTTAAAAGGGAAAGTTACTGTCTGTAGCAGGAAGCTACCGTGTCATTGGTGAATATTGCTTAGCAACATCCTGTGAAGTCTTGTCCTCATCATTGTCTGTGTCCCAAAACGCATCGTTCTTTGGGGACGACGCTAGCACATCTGACACCGACGTGAGCTAAACAAAGTTTTTTTGTTAGCTTGTTCGTTGGAACTTTAGCACGTGTCGATTTCCTTTAGCTCTCAGTGAAAAGATAAATAAAGTGAGTCGCTGGCAGCACTCTGATAAATGTAGAGTGAAGAATGGAGAGCTCTTCCTGCTTTCTGGTAGATTTAGCCGGTGACATATTAACCGCGGCCTATAAGGCAAACACTCTCGATGGAGTCCCTGAAGTATCAAAGCGATTACAGAATAAGAGCCCTGGTCCGCAACTGGAAACAAACCCACTGACACGCTGATAAAATCCCTGCCCCGTGTTTATGTGCCATCTTGCAACGAAATCAGAAAAGGTAATCATGTATGGAAGCCGGGGTTAAGAAGCAATGTAACAGTCTATTAAGTTTAATATAGATGTGTAGAATAAGCATATGCAGGCAGACATTAGCATAAATCTTGGTTACACACCAGCGGCGCTGCGCGCTGGCGTCGGCTAACGACGGACGCTCTGAATGAGCCGTGCCAGCTTGCCAATTACCCACTTAAGGTCTCAATTAGCTGCTATAACAGTGAGGTGGAGATCCCTTCCAGAATCTTATTCACATTTTTCTGATGACTAAAAGGCAGTTTTGAATTGTTTTGACTTTTTGTAATTTACATAATTAAGGCTAGAGTTAAGAAGCTAGTTCAGCCTAGCTTCTGTTGGCTCTGATTAGCTTCCACTGACACCAGCGTTCACACCGTTGCTTGAATGAGCCACTCAGCAGTCAACGGATGATGTTGTGCACGTTTATTAACCCCCAAATTGCTTCTTTTTAGGCGTGTTTGTGACGTTTTAATGACGACCGCGTCACATTTGCTGGCTCGTTTGGTCCATCAGCAGAGTTTAACACAAAGTAAATGTGAATATTTCTTCAAAATATCTAAAGATTCTGCATTAATTCACTACAGAATTGTGAAAATCATGAGAAAAATCTTCATTTCTTTAGTAAAATCAGCGGCTAGTTTTTAAAATAATCCGTAAATGGAAGTATTTTACTATATAACTCATTATTTCCACAGGTTGTGCTCAGAATAATCAGATATCAGATTGTGTCCAGACTCAATGTGGATTCACTCAGATTTTAACGGATTTTTTGCTTCGGAATGAACCGAACAAGAAATTCTTACTTTTGGATTCACGCTCAGATGGTTTTTACCCAAAAAAGTCCTGCTAGAACCCTTTTGTGGGCCAATAACAGCAACAATCAACAGCAGACTGTAATAAACTGAACCAATACTGAGTCGTCGGGGGCTAATTGGATCGGTGTTTAGCGAGACCCGTAGATGCTACCAAGATTAGCGCCGTGCATAAAATTGTCTTTTCCTTGTGCTGGCGGCGGCTTTTCCCGCCTCCCCCGTCTGCCCGGGCCATCGTAGGAGTCGTGTGAGCGTACCTCCGTCCCTGCATGGGAGGAGGAAGAAATGATCTGGTATTAAATTTCAATAACACGTTTTCCCAGGTCCTCCAGAGTACAAGCAATCAAGGGTTAAATTGGATCTGTAACGTATGCTCTGTGACCCACAAATCGCTAACCCATCAAACAGACTCATTACGAGCCAGCAAGCAGATGAGTGTTTGTGAGCGGCGCCTCTGAGCGCCGGGGATCGCGCGTATTACCGCTAACACGGCCGAGGTATTTAAATTTTGATTTTTTCGTAATGGGTTTTGACATGTTTCATTTCCTCTGGGGGAAGTGCTCGAGACCTCCGAAAGTAAATGTTGCTAAAAAGTCATCAAGGCAGAATATTAAAATGCCATCAAATAAGGATTTCGCTAATGCGATGGGGCTGGGGCTTCAGGTACGCGGCGCCGGGGTCAGGAGGGCTTGGTTCTGGGAGAAACACTATTTGTTCCCCTTGGCTGCCTTCTTTCCCTCTTAAATAAATTATTAAACTACTTCACCCCCCCTCCCCCTTCCTCCTCAGCACATCCGACTCTTGTGCAGCCAAGTTTAAAAACGAAAGGCCGGCCGGAGGAAGAGCCGCCGGGGAGCTACGACAACACGCCGTTGGCTGGATGGGGGTTAGCTACGTCTGGATGGGGGTTAGCTACGTCTGGAGGGGCGTTAGCTACGTTTGGAGGGGCGTTAGCTACGTCTGGATGGGGGTTAGCTACGTCTGGAGGGGCGTTAGCTACGTTTGGATGGGCGTTAGCTACGTCTGGATGGGCGTTAGCTACGTTTGCTAGCCTCCAGAGTTCGACCGCACGCTTGAAATCAACACTAAAAATACCGTGTTTGGGAGCCGCAATCTCACTGTAAATCGTTGACGATCCGATTCCGTCTATCGGAAAAGGGCCGATCAATGAGCGCTAGCTTCAGCGCGTAAATCTGTCTGACCCTCCTCGCCCGGGTGTGAGCCGCAGCGCCGCTGATGGTTTATGTATTCAGCGGCTCCTCCTTCTGAGGCCATTACCAGGCTGACAACCCACCAGCTGTCACTAATTGCCCGCTAATGGGGTTTGGTGGTCTGACGGTTCGTCTGCGCCAGGCGCTCCGGCGCGACACCGGGGGTCCTTCTGGCTCGGCGAAATCAAAGCGGACACGTTTTTATAAAAGCTTGTCAAGGTCTCCCACAATAACCCCAGATTAATGCGGGAATATCTGCCCCCACCCCTTTACGTGATCAATCACAGATTACGGAACTGCTACCTGATGCTAGCTCCTTTTTTTTTTGGTTTAAAAGAAGCTGATTGCTTTGTTGGGGGGGGGGGGGGCATTATCATGCATGATATTTTCTAGTGCCTGTCATTGAAATCTTCGCCGGAGACAAGAGGGGCTTGTGTCTGCCCCCCCCACCCCCACCCCGCGCGTCAGCCGGCCCGCTAATAGATGTGAGAAGGTCATCTGGCATTAGCGGCAGAAGCACGTTAGCATTTGCGGCGAGCGCCTCTCGCCGGGGCCGCGCGCACGTTGGAAGGCGCTCGGACAAGCGGCCCCTTTCACGGTGATGAATGGCTTTTTTCAAGCGTTCTGCTCCCTAGTTATGAGAAGGGTGACCTGGTCATCGGGCGACTTTATGAAGCTATAAAAAATGTATGTCAGTCTGCGGCCTCTAATGCCATCCCTAAATGGGGGGGCGGGGGGGGGGGGGGTGGCTGGGATGGTAAAAAGGCCATTTACCCTCCCTCTAAATAGCTCCCTAACTGCCCTTCTCCACTTATCTGACAATGTCCTTGTCGTCGGGACCATTTTTTACTCTTCCACACTTTGGATCAAGGGGAGGCGAGCCGGCGTTTCCACGGCGACGCAGCGGATTTTTTAGATTTACCGACTAGAGGCTGTTTGGACCCAACGTGGCCCGTGCGAACGGTCGTATTTACACATGGAAACGCGGCGTAACGCCACGCGGGGGCTTCAGCGTCGCTCTTTGAGGCCAGAGTAGCGACCCACCCCCCCCCCCCCCCCACACACACACACACACACACACATGTGACATGGACGCCATTAATCACACGTGTCGCCGTTTTAATAAATATGCAAATTTTGATCAGCTAAATGGTGTTACAGCCTTTGTGGCGTTAATAAATAATGAGCGCCTTTGTTTGACGGCGGCGGTATTTATGCACAAACTGTTCGAGCTAGCAAACAATAACGGCGAGAGGGCGCGTCGGATTCGGTTTTATCGTACGTCGCGCGACTGTTTGTGTGGTTAAACGGCAAAAAGTACCCCCCCCCCACAGGTGCAATCAGGTTGTTGCGTCATATTTCTACAGTAGCCTGGAGTGAACAAACAAGGGTTGTGTCTTTCTTTCTAGCTAACGTGGGACATTTTGGAAGGAGCGCTCAGGTGCTCGATTGTTCCAGCATTTTATAAACATAAAATGGGGGGGGGGGGGTAGTTTATCTGGACATTCAGACCCGCCCACCCAGACCCGGGGAGCAGATCAGTCTCTTGATCCCTCGATGCTAACCGCCTGTCGCATCCTCGCCCTCCTGCATCTCCATGTTGGTGCCTTCTGGCTCATTTTGGACCCGTTTTTTTTTACCTGTTCAGGGGATTTGATCCATTCCAGAACGGAGACCCGATTCCGCCTTGGGATCGACCGATCCTCAGTCCGACTAAAAGATCGTACGAGATATTTTGACCGTAAGTTCTGCGCGAGCGAACAGGTTTAGCCTCTGTATCGGCGGTTTGTTGCATCTGGCTAAAGTCTTCTGCGGGTTCCAGACCCGTCCAGGGGGATCTGATCCTATAAACCCGATTACTCGCCTTTTTGATCAAAATAATAATAATAAACAAAAACCTCGTTGGGCTCCGTTATCCTGAGAATTCCCAGATGGAGCGACTCTAAAGGAATTTTTCCATTATTAGCGCAGAGACGCAGAAGTGAGACGTTAGGCGTGTGTGTGTGTGTGTGTGTGTGTGTGTGTGTGGGGGGGGGGGGGGTGAACTGCTTGACTCTGTCTCTCGGTGAGCCATCAATCATGGGCCTCCCCGCAGTTCCTCTGATCTGAGAACAGCTGTAATCGCCCGGCGTTGTTGCCCGGGTAGATTGTTTGCCAAACGATTAGCATAACCGTCGGCCCAAATCAGAGAAACGAGCCGTCGGCCCCGGACAGATGCGGTTCCTCTGCATTATTGATACGGTCGTCCCGGAGAGGGGGGGGGGTTCTAAAATAGAGGTCTATTTACAAAGGGAGATTGGTTCTGTGGCTGAGAGTGAGCGAGGGGGGACGGGAACCTGCAGGAAGTGGGATTTAACCGAGTTCTGGGGGGGTGTGGGGGGGGGGTTCCGGGCTGGGTCGCCCCCCTGGGTTTACGTCCTGTGAAAACAAGTGTTGCCCATGCAGATTGGCCTCCGCGCACGCGGCCGACCTTTGACCTCCGCCCAGGCTCGCTACCTGCAATTCAGGAGGGCGGCCGAGAAGGGAGGGGCCGCGGGGAGGTGACGGGCAGCACATTAAATGTTTCCATTACGGCGGGCGGCGCTGCCTCGCCGAGAGGTCGTGAACCCGAGCCACCGCGGCATGTTTATTTAGGAGCCCCCCCCCCCCACACACACACACCCCAGCCCAGTTTCTGCAGAATAAAGAAAAACATGAAAACGTTGATCCCGAGGAGAACGGCTGCACTCGCTCACGCCGGCACAGGTTTGCAAAGCCCCCGTTTCCTTTTAGTGCTGCAGGTATTTGGGGGGGGCGGGGGGTGGCGTTAGTGTCCAGACTGACAGAAGCATCCCTGGACCGTCTGCCAGCCCCCCCTTTAGAGGAAACATGTGGCCCTCGTTGGCAAAGGCCAATATTTGGCAGCATCCTGAGGAAGCCATTACAAGCTCAGGCATATGGAACAACCCCCCCCCCAAAAAAAGGCCCATGATGGATGTGCAGAAGTTCTCACTGGGCTGAGTCACACCGCCAGAGTCCGGAGTGACCCGTCTGCTCAGTAACCCCCCCCCCATAGCATCAATATGAACGCAGAGAAAAACCGTGTTAGCATGGCTGATTATTGTGGCTAAAACGGGGGGTGGGGGGGTGGGGGGGGTACTGACATCAGCTAAACCTGCTCTGATTTACACCCCCCCCCTTTTTTCCCATCTTAATCCAACTATTATATCACTATTCAGCCTCTCCGTCTCTTTAAAACAGATCATTTAATCCTGTGGAATTAGCTTACAGGCTAACTGTTTAGCATAAGCGCCATCAAAGCCACAAAGGAAGGGTTCTAAAGACTAAAAGGTGTCCTGAAATCATGTTTTCTTGTCCTGACACAGACCTCGCCCCCCCCGACTGACACACACGATCAATTATTTACTGACTTAAATCAGCTGAGGAAGGAAATCGGAAGCCTCAGGTGGAGCCTGAAGGTTCAGTCTTCTCCCGGTTCTCCAGGTGTCCCTGCGCACCCTGGACGCTCCTGAGATGATACAGCAGCAGCCAGTAAAGAAACCTGGAACAGATTGGACTCCACTCCGCGGTTTTCCTTCTGCCTCTAATTGACATCGGTGGGCAGAAAACGGCTAAAGTGAAAATCGATGGCGATTTCATTTATTGCCGATTCAGCGCGTCTCAGAAACCAGGTGATTTAATCCGGAATCGCGCGCATTAGCCGCCGCTTCCTCACATTTCCATCGGTCGGAACCGGACGAATCTCTCGCTATCGATCCCTCCCCGATTAGCTTTCCCAACGGTTTCCCCCCCCCCCCCCCCCGGAAACACTCCGGTATTCCCATCATCATAATTATTTACTTTCCTTTTCTTACTGGAACAAATCCGGAGTTTTACGGGCTGGAAAAAATAAAAAACTAGCTAAGTGAAACAGGGCCTGCAGGTTTAAAAAGAAGAAGAGAAGAAGAAGAAGTTCTCTGTGGTCCAGGGTCAGTGACCTCCTCTGTAGCCGTCTCTCTTCCACCTCAGGGCACCTGCTAATGTCAGGCCTCTTTTAGACTCCCCAAACCGCCGCTCGCCATTGGTTCTTTCCTGCCGTGCTAAGTGATCCCGTGACCCCGCCGCTCTGACGCGCCGCTTCCCTTTTTTTTTTTCTTCCTAAGCTGAAGTCAAATGCCACAGCGTTGCCTCCGGATCAAAGCTTCCCGAGTCGAACTCTACTTAGGCTCCCGTTGAAATAAAAGCTCCGAGATCGTTGCTACGCTAACGTGCGGCGCTCGCACTTCCAAAGAAGCCGCAGAGGGTCAATTTAGTCCCTTTAATTGTTTCACAACCCAGCCCGGTTGACTCGTTTTGGACAGATACGAGTATCCGTCAACCTTTAACCGCGCTAATGCTAACTCTGACGACGGCTTTGAAAGCACGACAGCGTTGTTTAGAAGTTAGCGGAGAGAGATGGAGGACAGATATTGTGCTGGGTTCCTTCCATTCTATCACCTAACCCTGGCTGTGTCCACTTCCTTTTCCTGTTCCCGACATTGCTGCGCAGCCCCTCCCCCCCCCACCCCATCCCGACAGGATGCAACGTCTGGCCTCTCAGCAGATAATGTGACGCACACGTGTGCTAGCGGAAGACGGGGCCATGAGCCACAAAGGTCCGCTCTGGGTCCCAGAATATGATAACATCAGGAAGCGCAGAGAGGAAGAGGTGTCAGCAGGAAGTTGGCTGCCTCACGACGGCCTTTGGAGAAAAATCGCACTTGTCTTCGCGAGGGGCAGCAGGATGCTAACGTTGCGTTAGCCGCCAGGCCTAGTCGCTAGTAGACAGCAGGCCCCTAGTGGACCTGCTGTCTGTCTCGGCAGTAGAGATTTGTGGACATTGGGAAGCTAACGGGCAGAAAATTCCGGGCTAACGTGGCTAACTGATGATCGTTGCTGTGAACGTACCCTCTTACGCGTTGTTTTTAGCGTCACAATGCCGTTAAACCCGTCTCCAAGGAAACACAGGAGTGACCCGGGGCAGGGATGACGAGCTGGACCGAGAGGAGGAGGAAGGCAAATCCCGGTATTCCGGGACGTTTAAAGTGTTCACGCAAACAGCGACAAAAACAGGGAAAGTCCAGCTGGTTTTTAAAAGCCTCTCCTCCCGCAGATTTACGAGGCGCGCTAACGCTATCGCTGTCCTGATCTGGCGTTCTTTCCCCCGCCGCTCATCCGAGGCCTTAAACTCATCAGGTCCTCTCAGGCCTGTCATCAATCCTCAAGTACAAAGAGAACCGCGGGGGGATGGGGGGAGTTTTCCTCTTCCTTCTGTCAGCTCCCACAGCCGGATGAATGATAAATAAACCGGCTTTCTTCATCGGAACTCCTCAAACACGTGGCGTGCTCTGAATCCGACGCCGCTCTGGCCGCCGAGGACTTTGTCAGCTCGCGCGGCAACGTTTCCACTTCAAAAGGCCGTTTGTCATCCGGCGGCGGCGGTTTATCACCACATCGGACAGTTAGAGTGCAGATCCAGCACGCTGACCTTAAGTTTCGCATCAAACCCGGAGCAGGGCTCCAGTTTATGGAGGAAAACGCTGAACGTCCGTGTATTTATGACCGTAACGCCGTTGTTTTTAGTTTGGGGAACAAGACGGCCTCTACTGTGGACGGACCCATCAAAAAAAACCTGGAAATTTGAGTTTTGCTCCGGTTTAAGAGACTTTTATAATGTTAAAACTATTGATTGCTGATTAGCTGGAGAGGCTGACGGAGCTAGGTTAGCATTTGCTCTTAGGATGCTAGTTAGCGCTGGCTAAAACCAGCTAGCATTCACGTGACGTTTTCCCGGGAAATGTACGTTTTGTTGACGGATAGCTGAGTTTTCCTCGTCACCGAAGCCGTGATCACAGATGTTAGCCGGGTTTAGCAGCCGAGGCGTTCGTGGACGCTCCGTTTTTCCCAATTTTCTCTTCTCCAACAGGGCGGAGCCCCGCGTCCGTGGCTGAAGCCCAGTTTTATTTAGCGTGGGGGGGCTGCCTCCGTCACCTCCCGCCCTCTGCCGCGTCTCACGTCCTCTGGGATTCAGCTCACCTCTCCGACGCCGCCGTCATTGTCCTGATATTCCTGTCAGCCGAAGCCCGGAGGGCACCGGAGCAGCAGGACCGTCCTCAGATCCTCGTCTCGGGGTGTTTCATTATGAGCGTGTCTGACTTACTGTTTCAGGCTGGGGGGGGGGGGGCTGTGTGGAGGTAGAGAGCTGTAAAAGTCATGAGTGGTAACCTTGTCCACCCGCGGTCACGGGTCACTTGGCAAGTGTGCGCTGAAATTCGCCTCACTAGGAAAACCCTTCCTGGGGGGGGCGGGGGGAAGGGGGGGCGGGGGGTTGAGACAAAGCAGACAGGCAGGGAGCTGCACACACTGTCCCCGTGTCCCCCGACCAGATTAAATACGGTTTTAATCCAGCATTTGTCCTAAAATAATTGCAGTTTTCTTGGTATTTTTCTTAATAACACGAAGGCAGCGCGAGTTCCCGCCTCCGCCGCCACTGTTTCGCCACCAGCGTGACCCCTCAAGGTCGCGGCTCTGTGGACCAAACCGGTCTGACATCAGCAATCTCCGGGCAGTAAAAGCCCAGTCGGTGCCGCTCCGCACCCTGCGGCGACCCAGCGGGCCCGGTGGCCCCGCCCCCATCCCTCTTCCGTGTGTAGACGTTCGGGACCCTCGAACGTCTACATACCCCCCCAGATTGACCTTAAGGGGCTTTTAAGATGCAGCGACCCTGATTCTGTCAACATGCTGAGTGATGACGCAGCCGCAGGTTTGACTCATCATGACGCTCCGCTCCCACGTGCGCTCCCACGTGCGCTCCTCCCGCAGCCCAGAACCACTCGACCCCAAATACTTTCTAATGTAGCTAAAGGAGCTCAAGCTAGGTGCACCCGCACCGGGCGCTAAACCACCCACAGAGCCGCCGTGCACGTGGATCTCTCGTGCACAGCGACGCAGAAACGCGCACGTGCTCCACGGTCAGAGTAAAATAACAGCGATATTCCGACATTTAAGTTGTTGTTGCTGCTCCGATGTGGCCCGACAGCAGTAACTCTGCAGCGCCTGACGTGTCCTTGAAATTCCAGGCTTGACCTTGACCCCCCCCCCCGACTCCCTCCAGGCGTCCTGTATCGCAGCAACGTGCACGTCATGATCCATGTTAAGGGCTTGATGTAAGATCTTCAGCAATAGCTGTTGGATTTACTCTCGTTTCCTTCCCTAATTGAGTCACAGGTGAAAGTAAAGCGGAACAAAAGCCCTTTTTTCGGGAGGTTACCATAGCAACGCCGACCCAGACCGGCCGGCCCCCCCTTCAGGAGCTGCTCATCTGAGCCCGGTCTGGTTAAACCCCCACCACACCGCTGCATCCCGACGCTACGTCACGGCGGTTCGGAGGGAACGCTCCATCTTTAGGGATCTTTTCCCAATCGGACCTTCAGGAGAACGACTCCGGGTTTCTCCGTTATGGGCTGGAATAAGCAGAGCAGCCATTATGTTACATTAACCTCGTCACCATTAAATCTAATCCTTCCAACCCCCCCGGCGTCGCCGTCTAATGTAAGTGGAGGAAGAATCCCGCTCAGTTCCCGTCCCACACCGGCACACTTAAAGACTTCTCCCCCTCTGACGTCTTCCTGAGATATTGCGATCCCGCTGGCAGGAAGCGTGATTAACCGCCGCCGCCCCGGACGCGTTAGCGAGCCATCGGCTCCCCCTTCCCCTGCGGACGATCCGTAGGTGTTAGTTATTCCTTTATGTTGTGCGCCGCTCTGGCCCATTAACACGTGACACCCGGGAGATCGGCGGGTAAATGATCGAGCGGCGTGACAGTTATGGGTCTCCGGCTGCGGATGACGGGCGGCTTTAAAGCTGCCGTAAATTATCGGGAAAGTAAAAGCAAAGGCGGGCGGCGGCGTGGAGCGGGCGCCATTAACATTCCCTCTATTAGGGCGCACGCACGCTGCACTTTTCATACCTTTTGGCGTGCGTGCGGGCCGCAGATGCTATTTTTTTTTTCCGAAGAGGGGGGAGGTTAAAAGGCCTAATTTTATCGGAGGAGCTCTTTTGGTGCGTGCCCTGCTCACCCTTTGACCCCCAGGCGTACACCTGGTCCTGGGTCAGGTTACAGCCAGGCTCCAGCACTCACAGGTCAGGACCTCCTGCTTCACAGAGCCCTAACCCCCCCGCGCGGCTACATATTCGCCTGGAGCGACTTGAGCCTCGATCCCAAGACCTCATGCTTTAAAAATGTAGCTTTGCTGCCTGTTTTTCCGTCTTTTTCTGCCTCCCTCTGCTCAGGCCCGATTAGCCGCGCGTTAGCCTGCTAATCAGCATCGTCCCGTCTCTCTGGTCCTGTCTGGACTTTCATTCCTGACAATCACAACGGGCCCAGAAAGTGGGAAGTTCTGGTGCCGCCTGAGCAGAATCAAAGAGCCTCTGAGCTGGAACATCACGTCAGGAGGAACTCCGACCCTCTGGTCCTCTGACCTCAGGGTTCAGGCTAATTAATGATCCTCTCAGGCAATGTGGTGATGAGCACACCAGGGGGAGCAGTTATACTGCTGTCTGACTGGGGAGGGCTCCCAGTTCTGGTCCAAGATGATTTCACAGGCGCTAGAGGAGCTTTTTACATAAATAGGCAGTTTTGACTCCTTCTTTCTTATAGTCGGGATCTTCCAGCTCCCAGGATCCAGTGTGAAAAGCGGAGGTCCGTGTTTCTGGAGGATTTTCCCACTTCTCCCACTTTCCCCTAATCTGGCTCCTTCGCCGTCCACCTGAATATTTCTGGAATATTTCAGGAATGTTTCTGCTTTAAACGAATCCTCCAGGTAGCTGAAGCTGTCGTACCTTTGGTTTTAAACACACACCCATGGTTGAATGCTTTCCTGGTCCTGGCTCCTGTGGGGGGGGGGGGGGGGGGGGCTCATTCTTCAGCGCCTGGTAAATGGCTCTATTACCACACTTCTCTAAGTTGGTTATTGCTCCATATAACTGACGTACGGCACAGCCTCCATTTTGGTGCCGGACAGTTATGGGCCTGCGGTGATCATGTGAGGAATCTCTCCGCCGCCCTTGGTTTTATAGGGTGTGTGTCTCCCCACCTCTGATAAATACACCTATTTGAGCAAAGTATCTGACAACACTCCGGCCGCCGCCGCTTCATCCTCCTCCTTTTATTGAGCCGTATAAAAAAGAGGGAGAGAAAGAGGGAGAGAGGTGTTTGAGGACGGTTGAAGGCTTTTTTTTTTTTTTTGCTTTGAGAGTTGTTATCAGTGAAAAGATTTAAATCAGAATCGCTGAAAGGCTTTCCACACGGATCTCCTGACACTCTCTGGGTCCGTCTGCCCGCCCCTGACCTCCTGTCCTCGCTCCCCTGTCGCCGCCCTCGCTCTCAGCGCCATCCTTGTGCTCTCGGCCTTCCTCTTCCTGCTGGAATTAGCCGCGAAAGGACTGTTTATTAAGTTTCCACGCTCTTAATTTTCAATTTCGCTGTACCTCTCGGTGCTCCCTGGCTCCGTGTCAGGTGTGTAAAACTCCTCCAAACTTTTTTCCAACTTCATTCTCTCCTTTTTCAACTATATTCGTAAACCATTTGTTGCATTATGCTAACGCGGCTAAAGGGTCTGATAGGTCGAACACACTCTGTGTTTAATCAGGCTTAATTATTGACTGCTTATTTGTGTTTGGAGACCAGTTGTTCTTCAGGATGGACCGACAAACCAAACACGAGGTACCAACTCTGCTTGTTTATGATTTTTGGAGCATCTCCAGCATTTCTTTTTTTTTTTTTTGCATCGCAATTTGTCTTCCCAGGACTTCCAGCTGCTTGGAAAATGTTAATTCTGCTGAAGAGAAGGTCCTTCCCATGAAGACGCTACAGACACGCGTGAAACTGCTGCTGTTATTCACCATCGTAGCGATAATAAACCTGTAAGCTGGGCGCCGCAATTAGCATTCATCAACAGCAGATGTTCGGTCACGTTAGCACTGTCGTTAGCACGCCTGCGAGCTAGAACCAGGGTTTATTTATATCTCGCTGCACTTTCATGCAAACTTATGAGGATTTTTTAATATTTTGAGTGACATCCAATAAGCAGCAGCAGGAGTCTGGAAGCGAGAACGCACCAGTAGGGGGCGCAGTTTATCACCACAGTTTATTACCGCGTCACGCCAGCATTTTATGGGGAACCCGTTAAAATTTCGGTTTGTCTGCGTTTGCGGACGCTCGTCCAAACCTTTTCGGAGCTTTATGAAGTTGCCTGGAGGTTGATTTTGCCCCCACTTCTATTTATTTTTCACGTACCAACAAAGTAAATAAATACATGACAAAGCTTGTGAGCCTGTCTGAAAAGAAGGGGGCGTCGCCAGGAGCCATTTACACTTCTGATTTAGAGCTTTTTATTCCCAATTGTTAAATACTAATCATCGGCCCCATTTTGAGCTGGGCCCCCACCGGAGGCCCGTTCAGGATCTCCACTGGGGCATTAGCGTGTGCCTGCCCGGCTTCTTTCTTCTTCTCTCAACCACACAGGCTCAAGTTCACGGGACAGTCAACAGCCCATGAAAAACCAAGGCAGCCTCTCCTCTGCCTGCTAAGTCCTCGGCTAATTAGCAAAACGGTGTCGCTTCTATCCTTTCTAAGCATTCTCTCCCCCAAGGGAGGGTTGGGGGGGGGGAGCAAAGGAGAAAGGGGAATGGGCTAAAAAGATGAGGGCCGAGCCTGAGTGAGCAGGAGCCAGGAGGAGGAATGAGGAGGAAGGAGGAGAGGAAGGAGGAGGAGAGGAAGGAGGAGGAGGAAGGAGGAGAGGAAGGAGGAGGAGGAAGGAAGGAGGAAGGAGGAAGGAGGAAGGAAGGAGGAGGAGGAGAAGGAGGAAGGAGGAAGAGGAGGAGGAGATGGAAGGAGGAGGAGGAAGGAGGAAGGAGGAATAGGAAGGAGGAAGGAGGAGGAAGGGGAAGGAGGAGGAAGGAGGAAGGAGGAGGAGGAAGGAGGAGGAGGAGGAAGGAGGAGGAAGGAGGAGGAGGAAGGAGGAGGAGGAGGAGGAGGAAGAGGAAAGAGGAAGGAGGAAGGAGGAAGGAGGAAGGAGCTCAGATGGGCTGAAAGCCTTCAGTTAATTTGCGGCTTTTGTTTCTTCTGCTCATCTTTTGTGTTTGTCAGTTTGACCGTGTAACATCATACATCTGGTCTGGGGGGGGGCGGGGGTTCTATCTCAGGGACACCCCCCCTTCCCCCCCCCCCCCCCCCCTTCCCCCCAATGCAGGCTAAAATGAGAGCATTTGTGTGACATAGACTCACTCCGGGTAGAGTCCGCCTGGGTCAACGCCAGAACCACAGAAGGTTCTGAGCTCTAGTTAACTGAGATTATTTCTGTTACTGTTTCCATTGACTGTTTTGGTTGTTTTGACTTTGCTGGATACATCCAGTAATTATCTATCAACTGAAATGAGGACATAGAGCAACAAAAGGGTCGTTAATTAGTGACAACTCTGGATTAGACCCAATTTTAAAATACCAGATAGAAATCTTGATCTTTTTCTCCTTGTTTCTCTTCCCGTGGACCTCCGGCTACATTTATGAGCGCGGCCATTTTTCCCCCCTACCTATTCTATTTGTTAAAGAATTCCCAACAACCTGTGTTGGGAACGACTGGAAACAGATGAGCATTCATCAAGACGCTGGAAGCCCAGCAGAGGTGACGTCAAGCCTGGAGCTGCCCCGTCCCAGCATGCTCAGTCTGGCTAAAAAAAGCACAAGACAGGGGGAAGAAAAACGGGCAAAATAAGCAGAAGTGAGAGCAGAAATGCCCAGGAGGGCGGCGCTGTTCAGCGTTGCTCAGATTACAGGTTCCTCCTCCAGCGAGGGGCTCTGAGGGTGGGCGGAGCTACCTTCAGGGCCGGTGATCGGGTCTTTGCGTGGAAGCTCGTAAAGAACCTGTAAAATTAGGACTCGTGTTCCCTCCTGTGGAGGCGGGTCGTCGACGTAGGTGGAACCGTTGGTTCCTCGGGGCTCAGCTTCCTCTCGCACGAACGCGAAAACGCGCTAGCAAGACATTCGAAACGGGCGAATCATCGTCGAAAGGGGCAGAATCAGAGAATCAACCTGGTTTTCCTGCCCCTCCCCCAGCCTTCCTTTCCTCTCTAATAGCTAAACTAAGATTGAAAACTCCGCCATCCCATCAGCGCTTCCCTAAACCCGAAACCTGGTGAACAATAGTGAGCTGAAACTTCACGCTTCTGTCTATAAGTCAGAACATGAGGGTCAAGAAACGACGCCCGATAAATCAAGATGAAATCTAATAAGAGAACACCGAAAAAAAAAGGGGCCTTTGAAAAATGGCGCCTGTATTTACACGGCACACGTGCGACGTAGACACAAACGAGGACGCGTGCACGTGCGAGGACGGGGGGGGGGAGTACCCTCGGTCCGACACGGAGACCCAGCGAAAGAAGGAACCCCAAACGCACGGCCGGGTTATAAATTAGGAGCTGTCGGCGTTACAATGTGTATTAATCGTCACACCTCTTTTTAATGAGTTTGGCATTGGCAGCTGAGAGGAAATACACGTCGTCACGGCGCCGCTCGCACACACCCGGATGAAAGAGGCCCTAATAAATCTTGTGAGGACGGGCCGCGCCATAAATATGTATCGCATAAGGCATCTGTTTTACATTCTGCATATAAATCAGCTGTAGTGCTGAATAGCAATGAATCAGATTCCCGACGCTTGATTTGATAACAAATCGACTCAGCGCCGGCGGGGGGGGGGGGGGGGGGGGTTTAGAGCCCTCGACAAAGGTGCGGAGTGGCGGGCTCGCTTAAAACCGGCTTTTGGAGGTGAGGTAATTAAACTATTTTAATCACGATTTATCTGCAACGGTTGTAAAATGGTCAGCGAAGGGGTCATCGGCGGGGGAGGGGAGCCCGAAACAGACCGCGCTAGCATGCTAGCTAACTCAGAAACATGCCCAAACGTCCAAATGACCTCATGATGGGAATCGTTGGGGTGACATCTGGCTGGGAAATCGTGCACCGACGGAGCAGATGTTCGCACAACCAGCAGCGGTACTTCCTGAGAGGCGTCACATGCTTCACCACGACCAGGAAGTTGCCAGGTTCAGGTCCCCGTTTGACACGGGTCGGCGATGCGCTTTCTCCGAAGACGCCAGGAGGAACGTTAAAGGCGACAAAAACAAACAACAAAACTCGGAAAACACGGGAAGCCGGCGGGAGCCGCGGGAGCCTGCGTTTATCCCACGTTGTTAAGAACCAGCAGATGGTTTTCACCGAAATCCCACAATCGTTTCTTGCTCCAGGGGTTGGAAAACAAACGGGATAAACGAGCCGCCTTGATTTTCCGGCACGGACACCTGTGAGACGCAGGTATTTAAAAGAAGCAGAAGCTCTCTGAGTGGATTTAGAAGATCTCCAACATTAGCCAACAGGGACACACATTAGACGTTTGTTTTTAAGGGGGGGTTGGAGTGACAAACAGAAGGACGGAGCAGGAATTTCACAGCGACCGGATGCACCTGCGCACCCTCAGCAAGTGCGGCGTGTTGCGCGGCGGGGGCGTTTGGGGATGATTAATTGCTCTGTCTCGTCAGTGCTTCGCCCAAAGCAGCGGGATCCGCTGCATATGTAAATACAGGCCGCCTCAGCACAGCAATGGAGAGCGGGATTAGCAGGGAGGGGCGTCGGGACGGGACCGTCACACCGGAAAATCAATTGTCACCTCAGAAATCTACTGCTTCTTCTGCTCCAAACACACATTATCAGAGTTCTCACGATGGCCAAACCAAAGAAACCGGCATATTTTACTTAGCTACAGCTTAGCTATAGCTCCATTAGCGCATGCTAACCTAGCGTTGTGGACGTAAAGATAAAGACAGTTTCTCAACTTTAGCGGGAATTTCCCCACCTGTTCTAGCTAGCTGACTGAATAGTGGAGGGTCATAAGAATTCATCCAGAAAAGGCGCTCTTCTGTCCCCCCATCTCGATTTGATCACCTAGCATCAAGGCTAACAGCTGTCCTCCACAGCGACGTGTCTCTGCATATGTTTCAGGGCATCATCAGTCGGAGGAGGTTGTTTTGTGGTTTCCTTTTGCACAAAGGCCAGTGTGTTGTGGTGATTAGCGCTACTGCTAACAGAAGCTAAGTTCGCCGCCCAAATCGAATGGACGTCTCATTGTTCGTCCAATAAATGTCTCACTGTAGGAGACGACGGACAATCTGAACGTGATGTCACAGAAATTTACCCTAATTCTGACATCTTGGATAATTAAACGTAAAATATGAGACAAGTAAGGAGGAAGAAACCTCCAGGATAAAATGGACGATATTAGAAACACACACATAGATTTTGTGTGAATCATAAAATCTCTATTTTTTAACCGTGTCTGTTCATCTGCGCCCTATTTACGGCGTTTCCCAGGAAACAGGCGGGTGTTTGGGGGGCGGGGGGGGGGGGGGGCGCTTTTGTGTTTTGAGCTGCACGGGAGGAGAAAATCTTCTGTAACCCCGAGCAGGGGAATTTAGGCAATTGAGGAAATTCCTATTTTTCTGAGAGCCGCAAGCGTTACACGGCAAAGAAAGGTTGTATATTTAGTTAGCATGGACAGGGTGGTTGAAACAAACGATTATTGCCCAAAGAGCGTCGCTCACATTCAGCCGCGGACAAAAGCTGGAAATGAAATAACTTCCTTTCCAAGGGAAAACACGGCGGCTCTTGACAGAATAATAGCGGCGGAGTCGATGGAGAAGGACGCGCGGCGTTAGCTCTGAAACACAGGAAACGATTGTGCCGAACGGACACACTCCTGCGGCCAGCGCCGCCTCCGTGCACACACGCAGTCGTTCTCAGGCTAATTTGGAAGGATCCCAGTTTGGGATTGATTCATCAGGAAAGTGAGAGTGGTTAAATCCCGTCTGTTGGGGTGTTTTTCCGCCTGTTTTAACTGGGAAAACCTCCCTCCTGCCCGGTGTTTTTCTTCCCTGGATGAGGAGGCCACGAGGGCCCAGCCTGGCCTCTGCCACGGGGACGTCGGAATTCCGACGTAAAGGTCGGAATATGGCGAAACTCTGCGCGGAACTTCGCTGCTTCTCATGTTACTGTGGGAAGTTGGATGGAAACACGGACGCAGACAATGTTATCGCGCTTTGTGGAGGGCCTCGACGCCTGGGGGTCAAAGGTCGCGCCGTTTGTTACAGCCTGTTTTGTTTTAGTGTAAACAGCCCGTTCTGAGCGCTCCTCGCTCATTCTTTCCCACTTGGCATGGAATTCTACCAGCGCCGACTGGATTCGTCCCCCACGGTGCTGCTTGACCCGCGCAGGTTATCGTGGCTCCGTACCTGGCTTCCCCTCCTTTAATTGTCTTTTAATCTCTTCGCTTTCAATGGTGAGAAAGTGGAACCCGTCCTGACCCGGGTTTGACCCCCGCTGTCGCCGTTCCTCCTACAAATAAGGGCAGTTGAGGCGGTTTAGAATGTTGCTGCTCAGACAGGTGACCCCGGGCACAGGCTAACCCTGCTAACCTGGTACCCCCCTCCCTCCTCCAGGCTAACCCCGCTACCATGGTACAGCCCTCCCTCCTCCAGGGTAACCCCGCTACCATGGTACGGCCCTCCTCCTCCAGGCTAACCCCGCTACCATGGTACAGCCCTCCCTCCTCCAGGCTAACCCCGCTAACATGGTACGGCCCTCCCTCCTCCAGGCTAAGCCCGCTACCATGGTACGGCCCTCCCTCCTCCAGGCTAACCCCGCTACCCTGGTACGGCCCTCCCACCTCCAGGCTAACCCTGCTACCCTGGTACGGCCCTCCCTCCTCCAGGCTAACCCCGCTACCCTGGTACGGCCCTCCGTCCTCCAGGCTAACCCTGCTACCCTGGTACGGCCCTCCCTCCTCCAGGCTAACCCTGCTACCCTGGTATGGCCCTCCCTCCTCCAGGCTAACCTGCTACCCTGGTACGGCCCTCGTCCTCCAGGCTAACCTGCTACCCTGGTACCCCCCTCCCTCCTCCAGGCTAACCCCGCTACCCTGGTACGGCCCTCCGTCCTCCAGGCTAACCCCGCTACCCTGGTACGGCCCTCAGTCCTCCAGGCTAACCCCGCTACCCTGGTACCCCCCTCCCTCCTCCAGGCTAACCCTGCTACCCTGGTACCCCCCTCCCTCCTCCAGGCTAACCCTGCCGCCATGTTCTGTCCCGCCCAGAGGCGCTTTTAGATTCCAGGTTTGGAATAACTGAATTCCATGTCTGATGCAGGGAATCCTTCACCACGAGCGCCGACGGCTCGGAATGAGAGGTCAGGCTGGCCCAGACCAATGAGCCGTGCTCCCATTGAGCCAGAGATCTTTCACATTAAGAGCCTGTCAGACCCGGAACAAACTCCATCAGAGTCTGGAGCGGTCCTGAGCCGTGGGTCTGACCCGCTCCCGTCCACCATGTTTATGATTAAAGTCGTGCTAATTCTGAGGGGAGGTTTAAAGCTTGAGGATGACCAGAGCCGCCGTGGCTAAACGGACCTTCAGTACTTCCAGATTTCTTCAGTATCTGTCTTACATGCTGCCAGTTGAACCCTTCAAAATAAAAGCACGCAGGTCTGAGGACACAAACGCAAGTAGTAAATATCAAAGTTGGGTTTATTTGAAAGAATGACTGAAAACAAGGCAACAATTGTGATGGAGGAGTCACTTCCTCCAATATTGATCCACGGGGGACCGTTGAGGAGGCTTCTGGACAGAAATCCGCTGGATTAAACGAGGTCGAGCTTCATTTCGGTGGGTTCTCTGGTCTTGATGTCATATGTGAACCAGGGAGACGGAGGTGGTCAAAAGTCTGTGACATTGACATGAGCACTTGTAACGAACCTGAACATGGAGCTACGACCTGAACATGAAGCTATTATATGAATATGAAGCTATTATTGCCTCGTGTTTCTGTTTTTGCTCTGAGCTACAGATTAAACTCTGTTCTCCAAAACATCTCCAGGGCTCATAATTACGGACCTTTGGCTCTGACATCACCACGCGGAGCTGATGTTCTACTTCCAGTCAGCCTGTCTGTTCCTCTTCACCCCAGGGTGCTCGCACAGGGACCGCCGTGGCCCCCCCACGTTAGCGGAATGGACGCCGTTCCCTTTAATTTTCATTTCCGAACAGGCGGATATTTGAGTTAATGAAGTACGGCGACCTCGTCTGACGTGGTCCAGCCTGAGGGGGTGTTGTTAGCCACTTAGTGACTATTAGCAGCCATAGCAACCAAAATAGCTAAGCTAGTCATTAGCTATTCATGATTTAGAGCACATCTATCTATCTATCTATCTATCTATCTATCTATCTATCTATCTATCTATCTATTATCTATCTATCTATCTATCTATATATCTATCTATCTATCTATCTATATCTATCTATCTATCTCTCTATCTATCTATCTATCAACACAGCACAAATGTGGGTGCTGTTATCATGATTTTTCTTTATCTGTACTTACCCTTCCTTGCCCCCCACCTCCCTTCCTTGCCCCCCACCTCCCTTCCTTGCCCCCCACCAGGGCAAATCCCGGCGCCTTCACCGCTGCTTTTATTAAATTCTCCTCAATAAAAAGCTCAGCCAGGATTTATGAGGCGCTCAGCGCAGACGTTTAGTATTTCCCTCCGTTATTAACTGAAAATCAATAGATAGCAAAGAAAATGGAAGTCATACAAGTGTTGTCGCCTTTATATGATGTCGGCTGTCGGGCTGGATTCATGGTGGGGGGGGGGAATTGGTGTGTGTGTGTGTGGGGGGGGTCCGCGAGGTGGGTTTCTGCTTACATTGCAGGACCTAAAGTGGAAGTTCTTCATTAGGAGACGCCGGCGGTCGGATACGTCTCCAGGCATCAGTCTGGGTGAAAAAGGGTGCTGATGTCCCCTGATAGAGACGTCTGCCCCCCCCACCCCCACCCTCCCCCCCACCATTGGCTGGATTTATGATTATTTTGTTCTGAAGACCTTTTTCAGCACCATCACGAGCCCGCACCCTCGGAATATAAACCGGGATAGCTTTGTGCTTAACCTTGTTCCCGCTCTCATACACGTCGTTCGTTATTCCCTCGTATAATTCACCCCCCCCATCAGGAGGGGGAAGATCCTGCTTCCCACCAGGACTCCCTGGTAGGGCGCCGGGCCCGGCGGAGCTTTGGGACGGGACCAGGAACGGCGGCGTCCCACCCAGAAGTGACTTTGCCCACATTTTCCGTCTTTTCCTCTGCAAAAAGGCCAGAATAATGCGGAATAACGCGGTAATGTAATCACTCCTCAGTCCTCCGACAGGAATGTAAATATTCCATCACCAGGAAGTGCGAGACCAGGAGTAATTACTTAAGGCTTTCTGTCACATCTCCCAACTCTCTTTTTTTTTATAATCCAAAAGCTTTTTAACATTAGCACTCTCTTTCTGACAAATTAAATGAAATTTCATTACTCCGGCCGCCCTAATGGCATGAAACTATCAGCTGCTGTGTGCCAGGTCTCTCCTTGCTCTCCGCCCTCTCCTCGCTCCCCGCCTCGCCGCGTTAATCGAATCCTCGGCCTTCCAGTCAAACTGAGTGGCGCATCGATCCACAGGTCTGCGTTCGTCCTCCGTCTTCTGTCCGTCCAACGCTCCCTTTACCTCCATCTCCATATGTAAAACACCCGGCTCCTCCGGATGCGCCGCGTGACGCTACGTAGCTACGTAGCATAACGCTGGTAGCACGTTAGCATATCATCTAAGGAGCTAACGCTCATAAAAGGTTCCCACAGACTCGGTTTAACCAGCCATTACGGGCGATATTTAACACCTTCGCTGGGTTTTGTGGGGGGTTAAGCTGCTTGGCCTCTGAACTCTCGGGGGTAAGGTCTTGGAAAAGTGCCCCCCCCCACCACCAGAGGCCCTTAAGGGACTTTCAATCCAATTGCTGCCTTCGAGTGGATGCAGATCTCAAGGTTACACCTGAGTGTTCAAGGGCAGGTCCAAGTGTAATCGGCACTTAGATCATAGATTAATCTTATTTGCTATCTATTAGGCTTGATTCTTGCCCCCCCCCCCACCCCCCCAAAGCCAGGATTACTGTGATAGTTTAAGATAATGGATTCCTATGGAGGAGGAGGTCAAGAAGCGTTCTTGTTTCAGAACCTGCAGATAATATGATTAATCTAAAAGCCTCTTTCAATATAGGTCCCACCTTCAAAAACCTAATTGGCAAAAAGGTACAAAACCAACCTGGAATGTTTGCTCTTTTATTAATTACAATTTTATCGTCTGGCCATGCCGAGGGGATGGAAAATAGAATCTGTGTCGACTTAATTCTCCGCTTTATTTATTTTTTCTTTTCTTCATGATGCCCAAATGGCGTTGAATAAATCTGATTTGGGTAATCTCCAACCTTTAGATCTACAGTTCGCGGACGAATGCCGCGGCGTATCGACGCTGATGAGGCCGTTCCCTATAACATCATTGACATTTCTTTAATGGCGGGGAGACATTTCCGCCCCCCCCTCCCTTTTAACATGAACGCTGATTATTTACCAAAATGTACAATTAACATTTAAAAAAAAGGCGCCCCCGACGTTAGCGTCCGCGCTCATCAATTACACGATGAAAAAAAAGGTTACGTCTATGTCGCTAAATACGATCTCATTAACTTCTTTTGCTTCAAAAGCCCCCCCCCCATCCACCCACCCCCGGCGCGGAGTTCTGATAACAGATAACAGATAAACTGATAAAATATATCCAAATGTGGCGGCTTTTCCCCGATAACCTCTGAAGACACGTCGCTTATCTTGTCCAGTCATCGGCGGCTGAATATTTATCACAAAGCACAGCCCCTCTGCGTGCACGTGCACGTGCACGTCTGGACACGTGTCAGAGGTCCGAATAATCACGCTTCACGCCTGGGATGGCGTCCCTTTTAAAAACAGTCAATAGAGAATATGTATCGGGCCCGTTTCCCTGGTGTTTTTGTATCCATCAATAGCGTATCGATAGCTCTTAGCCTAGCTCTCGTTAGCGTAGCCGTGACTTTAAGCAGAAGCTGGGTCACTTTGCATCTTAAAGACGCTGAAATCAGCGGCGCCGGCCGCTGACGTGACATTTCATCAGCTGCGGGAAAAAGCTGTCATCTCCGCGCCCCGATAGGAAACGCTAAAGACTTCATTTAAACCCGAAAAAAAGGGGGGAGGGGGGGCGCCGCGCCGCTTGACAGCGTCCATTTAGGGGCGTAAAATAGGAAATCAATTACCTGAAGAAGAAAAAGGCTGTCTGCTTGTAGTGTGTTCTTATGAAATAGGGACACAACCTTTGGAAAGATAGATTGGGGCTGGTTCCCATCCTCACCTGATACTGTCACGCCGCGCTCATTAGCCGCCGCCCGTCACCCCTCGGCGTCACAAACAGCCCCGCGTTGTTTCCTCCATTTATCATCGTCACAGATGTCAGGACCATCAGAATTACTCACACCTCCACCTCCTCCGGCTCCCGTCGCCACGGCGAATATCGTCCCGACGCTTCCAGCGCCGCTGCTCGTTTATCCGCGATCCGATTTTGACGCGTACCCTTTGGTTTTAGGGGGTTAGCAGCGCCGTGGCTAAGGGTGTTAGCTCGTGACGTGGAGGTTAAGCATTCGGATCCAGGCGGTTCCTCCGGCCTGTCTGTGTGTCGGGAGCTTCCATATTGGATCAGCTGCTCCTCCCGATGGTGTGAGGCTGTGACCACCCGTCCGGGGTAAATCCCACCTCTCACCTGGGGTATTTGTCTACGACTGGGGGCTGGGTGTTTGCATCCGTCCACGTCCCAGCAGGCTGTTTCTGGCAGCTACGCGGGGACATAAACCTCGTTAGCCGGCTTGTTTGGCGAAGGTCAGACGAGTGACCCGTTGGTTTCACCACTAAACACCGATGACTGCGGGTTATTGTGCTACGTTATCTCTTATTGGTCAGTTATGAAACCGTGAATAAAGCCAATTATAGGAGAGATTTCATTGATCCGGGGGCAGTAACGGGGGCGAGACGTTGCCGTAGCCGCTGTGAGGGCTAGATTAGCATCTCAGGCGCACTAACCTGCCGCACTTGTGTCCTCTTTCCAGTTTTTCCTCCCAGATCCGGTCAATTTTGTCCATGTTTGTCCCCACTGAGCGTCCCCATCCCCCCCTCCCCATGCCGGGCTTATATTTTGTGCAGCATAATCATTGCATCATAATGAAGTCGAATATGCTAATGACTCTAATTGGACTCCTAATAGGGACTGTTTCCCCAGCTTTAAGCTTTCGGGGGGTTTGTGTAATCAGCGCAGACAGTCGTCAGGGGAATGGAGAGGCAACTAGCAATGTCAGGCGAGGGCCCGGGCGGTTCCGGCTGACACTACCCCAATCTTCCAGGACCCATTAAATGGCAGTTTCAACACATTACCAACCATAACATCCTTGAATATCACTGATTTTATTTGCAGTATCAAACATTTCATTTCACGCACCATTAATGGAAAAGTGCTGAGGTTCTAATGCTGCCAAACATTTAGCAACTACCTGGACTTAGAGAACCAATTAACTCCAGCGCGCACATGGCCAATTAAACACACAAATAGGTGAGTCCAGCGTTGGTTACTGCCCTGCTAATTTACTTTAGAATAAACCAAGTCGTGAATGACCAGTGAAAGAAAGAGGAGTGATTGGGAAGTACAGACATAAGCTAACCCGCCACCGTAAAGCTAATATCTTCCTATCGATTTCATTAGAAACCCGAGCGCGTCTGCACATGGATGCTGACCTCTAACGGGCGATGGGGGGGAGGGGGTAGCTTGTGTTTCTGTCGGTGAAATATGTCACATAACGTCTGGATAATCAACAACTTTTCATTTTCACGGTTGTATATTTGTCAAAGGAACCGGGACCTTAATTACGTGCAGGATTCGGCTAGCTAACCAGCCGTGTCACCAATTTCCTGTCACACCTGTGTCCACTGAAATCTCCCTCCTTCACACCGGGGGTGCTGTAATTCACCTTTGTAAGTCATTAATGTGTTTGATTTAAATAGTAAAAACACCTGAAACTGGCAATAATTAGCATTTGCTACCACACAGTGATGATTAAAAGCAACACAACACCCGACACAAAGAAGATGGAGCTTGTTTTTAATGCTGCTCTAATTGTGGATCATGTTTAGCATTTAGATGTACAGTCATGTTAGCATTTAGATGTACAGTCATGTTAGCATTTAGATGTATAGTCATGTTAGCATTTAGATGTACAGTCATGTTAGCATTTAGATGTACAGTCATGCTAGCATTTAGATGTACAGTAATGCCACGTTCAGGTCACCCATGATGCCGCTGACACACGCCCGCCAATGCTAACGTTATTAACTGGGAACCCAGCCGAGCCCAGATGGTCCCCCTCCCTGGGAGGTCTGTGATGTCAACTGTTACACATATTTTCCAGCAAAGTTCTTTTGTGTTTGTGTGTTGCGATGTGAAAAGTCCAAAACTTTGTAAAGGAAACTGGCGTGACAGCCAGCAAGCAAGAGCGGCGCTAGCATCGGATGAGGCTAACAAAAATGTTCATATATATGACAATATTAGCATCACAAGCTAATATTTATCAATCAGACACTATATTCCTTTTGTCTGACGCACAATTACAACTAATCCTTAGTTTCCAAGTGTGTTTTTTTTCGTTTTTTGTGTGTTTTTCCTCCGGTTTTCTCCGTCTGAACGGTCTAAATTGCCCCTCAGGGCGAACGTGTGAGCAAATGGTGCGTTTCCTGGTTTATCTTGATCATCTTCGATTCATGCGCCTGTGGTTTTAAACGACCGTGTCTCGGTTGCTTCTTTATATTCGCGCCTCCTGAACTCGGTCCGGCTCGGGAGCTTCTGCTGGCGTCTCCAGGTTACCCGCGAGAAATAAAAGAAGCCGGCAGAAGGCAGGATACAAATGGCAGCGCCTTGACCCCCCCTGACCTGTGCACGCTCTCAGCCTCCTAAAGCTAATAGCATCCTCTCCTCTCTATAAGGAACCCACATTTCCGGGTGACGTTCAGAGTCAACATTAGAAATGATGTCTATTGTCAGGTAGTTTAATAAAGAGACGGGACGTTCTGTATTACTGGGCCGGGCTCATATGGATGTTCTGCATCATCATCCTGGAGGGGGGGGCGGCCTGATGGGAACCAGCACAGCCAGACGTCTGGGCCGCTCCTCGGCCCGTCCCGCGTGTGCCGTTTAATCTCAGCACGCGGACCGAATCTCCCTTTCACATCGCGATGACCTTTCCCTCCTAATGAGATGACCGAGAAACAAATAAACCTCCCCCCACCCCCCCCACGTTGGCCTGACGCTGTTGTCAGTGACCTCTGACCTTCATTTTCTAAGCAAACAAACATTCATAGGTGGCACCTTCGTTCCTGTGATGTGGATCACTGGAATAAGATCCGGGGTGGGGGTGGGGGGGCGGGGGGGTTGATGGAGTTGGGGGGGGGGGGCAATGATAATACACACCAAAACCAGAAGTGACTGACTCCACGTTAGCCGTGCTGTTGGGGTCTTAGCGCGTCTGTTAGCTTTAGCTATCACAGACCTTTGCAGCAAATCATGTGTTGTCGGAAAAATCTATTCCAGCTACAGAACCCCCCCCCCCCCCCCAAAAAAAAACAAACAAACCCAAACAAACAAATAAAAGAGGATCATTTACTCAGTTACAGAACACGTTCGGAATGACTAAACAACACATAACAGATGCCGAAGCCGCCTTTTTTTGCTAGCCGCCTAATTCCTGCTAAATCTGTGAGAACGAAACAACCCAAAAAAACCCCCTGAAAAGTCGACCCGGAATCCTCGGCGGTGCGATATTTCCCACCTTTAAACGCCGCTCCGTCCTTTAAAAATCGGAACGCCCAGCTCGCTGACGCTAATTCTGCCTCCTCAACATCGCACAACATCCTCATTTACCGGCGGCAGCTCCCGGAGGTAAACGGCGAGCCGTCATCCCGCCGCCGTCTTTATCAGCACGTTAATCTAATCCCGTCAAAGTCCCGCCGCCGTCCGACTCCGGGTGCGGCGGACCGTCCCCTCATCGACGCCACCTTTAGCTTCACAATAGAAGCTCATTTGTTAGAATCTTTCACAGGTCAGGGGCCATTTAAAGGTGAGGGGGGGGCTCCAACCATCGGGAAAATAGAGCCGTCCGCTGACTCGGAGGGGACGAATTACAGGGGCGGCCATTTTACGGTCCGCAGGCGCAGCGACCATAAATACCTGTGTTCTATTTTTCAGTGGGATCCGGGCAGCTTTTCCCGTTTAACAGGTATCGAATAGACGGATTCTGGCGACGTGACGCATAACGAACAGCAAATTGTTTTATCTCTTAAGTCTTTATTTGGTCAGCCAGGAAAACATATGAGGTAAAATGGCCCCGGCTAAATGGAGCGGATAATAGATCCGTCACCGGGGCGGGAGGCCGGGGCGACGGCGGGAATGTGATTAATGAAAATAATAAAATTCCTCTTTTTTTCCCTGTCCCGTTAACGCTTTATTATGCTCCACCACGTGGTCAGCACTCTTTAGGCTCCGCCCACTTTTCCAAAGCTCCATTTTGGCTGTGCGGGGCCTCCTCAGCACGGGGGGGGACGTTTCCTGAATCATCAGTTTTCATCAGAGTAATTATCCCAAATGACGCATGTAGAAACTGGAAATCCATTTTTAGGAATAAACGGGCTGCATCACTGTTTTTTCATGGTTACCCCCCCTTCTCATTTAGACTTTGATGTCTTTACTTTGGAACCTGCACCACATACTCACGGATACACTCATGCCATCGTGTTTATTATGGAAATTCAAGCTTCCCGTCTGCTCCCAAAGTTTAAACCAGTGATTTCACCATGTAAAAGACTTCCTGGAAAAGCCTTAAAAATGGGTAAGAGGTGAAATTCAGGCAATTTTTCTGCAAATTATTTCCATATAAATATAAAAACAGGGAGGGGGGGGAGCAGATGCACGCCACATGCCCCGGGAAGACCTCGCAGGAAAAATATGCACCAATCTAAACAATAAAGCGGCAACGTGTGACGGCCTTTTTCCCCCCACAAACACCGTCCATGGAAGAATCTCCGTCTCATCTGTTTATTATCAACAACCCCAGCAACACGAATCTGATAATCACAGACTCAGCAAACAGGATGTGGGTTATTATTTCAGTCTGATCCCGCAAACGGGGGTGCTGCGGCGTTCCCGGAGCCTTCAGGAACGCTCGCTTTTGTTCCGCGGCGTTTTGTGCATCCTTGAAAAGAAACGGATCGATAATTCAATGTCGGAGTTTGTGGACTCCCCCACATCCGAAAGAATCAAATCTTTGGTTTAGAGCCGCTTATTCCCAGGCAGAAGTCGTTCGGAGCCGCTTCTGAGCCGGGTCAGGTGGCGTCCGGTTCTGCTGTGACTGGATCTGGGCGCACCTCCTCTTCCTGGAACCGTGTCCTGTCATGGAATCTTTTACTGGGAATCAATCTCGCGCCATTCCGGCTTGTTTTCCTAACTTCTTCCGAACTGTCACCGCGATTAAAAACCGCGACTCATCATCACTCAGGCCGAGGTCGCGACCTTTTAGAAGGAAGCCTCGCTGAAGGTTGTGTGTTCGTGCCCACAGTGCTTCGGTCCAACTATTTCAGCCATTCCAGGGAGCTGCTTCCTCCTTCTCCGGCTCCTTATCGCGATACTTCAAAGATAACAGCTCCAAAATGACGCTTCCCTTCGCTTTGAGAAGTCAGAGACGCCCTTGCCGCTCCGTTCCGCCGCTCGCCAGCAGAGCCGCTCGCCGTAACGCGCCTTCTACCTTTTTGACCACAGCAGAAAAAAGAAAATCAATGACTTTTAATTCTGCCGTATTGATACGCCCAGATAATGCAGCAATTGGGCTGTTCTGCTGCCAGCGGTGATGAGGAGAGGTAGATGAAGAGTAATTGGGCCCTGACCCCCCGCGCGCCTCGGCCAGCGCATCACGGGAGCTCTCCCGACGCGGGCGGGACGGCGCCGTGCGAGGCCCCGGCCGTGGCAAGGTGATGAATTACCGTTCTTAACTAGCATTGATCGCTCGCCGTTCCTCCACTTTCTGTGACGACTGTTCCGTCACTCTGAACGGCTCCTAATGGCACGTTAGAGAAAAGAAAGCGCAGAGTTTCCCGGCTATCGATTCAACTCGCTTGTTGCTTAATAAAGACAAACTGACGCGCGGTAAACTTTGGTGGCCGGCGAGCGAACGGGGACGTGACTCCGGCACCGCGGGAATATCGCAGTTTTTAAGGTGGATTTGGGTTAGAGATGATGGGCCATCGAAATCAGGGGTGACAGGGAATTAACAAAATGCGATAACCTTACGCAGAAAAAAATAGTCCCCATTGGCTCCATTATTTTGTTATTGGATATTCAGGAGTTTTAACTCACTGAGTCCTTTATTTATGCTGATCTTGCAAATTAGAGCATCAAGAGAGCATCTGAGGACCCGTTAGAGACCAAATTAGTGACATAAAAACTTAGATTAAAGCATCAGCAGTGAAGTTTTATACAATATGCCCACAATTCATTATAAATAGGAAGACAATTCCAAGAAAAAGAATTGCAGTAAAATCAAACCTCAGATGGGAACCGTCTATTTTATGAGCTGCTTCCTACTGAATAGTTCTGGAAAGTACCTTTTAGTCATGGTGCTGGAATGTTTCCATGAAGTTTTAAAACCATCACTAGTTACAGTCACGTTCCCACGTTAGCTGCAGTTAAACCCCTTTTTTTTTTAAACCCTTTTTTATGATGGGCTCCACGGTTTTTTTTGGGAAAGCAAACCGTCCCGCGTGTGTTGTGTTGGAGCGGGCGAAGGAAATCAGCTTTGACGCCGCTGTCAGCGTGTGACCCACTGTTTATAGGACTGACCCGGTCCATCAAGCACATGTCAGCGGGGACAAATCAGAAAAACAAAAGAACGGGAGCCTCATTTAAACGGGGCCGATATCAGAATGGTGGCAGGTTGAGGAGCTCTTTAAGATGCCGCTGGAAAGATTCCCATTGTCTCCGAAGCCGATGTCAAAATGCCACGAGAGGTGTTCCCCCTGCCAGTTGAGTCTGCCTCCGGGGTCGGGGCTTTTGCCCCGGGCCTGGGCTGCGGGCCACGCTGAATCTGAAGTGGGCCTGGCGCTGGTGTCAGCTGCTCGTCATGTGAAGCTACAGCGCTGCGTTAGCGCGGCGGGGTTAAACTGATTAGGATGCGCTTGTGTTCACAGGGTCACAGCCGCAAGAACAAAAGTCATATTAAAGGATCTATATTTTTCCCCTGGCTGCCTTAATGTCACATCCTCCCTCAGCTCCAGATCCCAGACCAGTGCCCCCCCCCCCCACACCCCACCATTCACTTTAGCCTTTTCTCTCCTTTCTTTGAGGTTATCCTAAATCCACCCTCCTCCCCTGCCTGTCAATACATGAACTCCTCTTAATTCTTGCCTTTCTGGCGCGCCCCCAAACTTCTGCTCCGTCTTGAAGTTCCCTCCTCGCTCGCAGCCACACTCATCCCTGGGAAATGTGGATCTTTTCCTGACAAGTTCCTCGAGAAGCGAAGCCTCTGGAGAGCGTCAGCGCGGCTCTGCCAAAAAAAAAAAAAAAGAAATGTGTGGGAATGGTCTACATGGGAAAGAGAAGGGGCTTCTAATTGTTTTTCTTTCCTCTTTTTTTTCTTCTGGAATTAGTTAGTGGGGGGGGGAAAACCCGGGATTGTTCCTTTATTTGTTTTACAGTGGACACAGTTGTGCAGCTGTGGGTGGCGGCGGCGGCGGCTAATAGGAGACTCAAAAGAGTTCTATTCCAGCTCCAGTGTTTTCAAATGCAACACAAATGATGCATTTTAATTACGCCGGGTATCATATAAATCAAGCTGCTCGCAGGCCCGACTGTTCCTCCTGTGTTTATCCACTCAATAACCTGCCCGGATCAACAGCTGGAATAACAACGGCTCTATTTTGGTGTTCATTTAGCGTTTGGCTCGGGATGTTGTTTCCCAACTGGAGGCACTTGAAAGTTCAGGTCTGCGGCTCAGATGTGTATTTTTAAGGCAACAAGCTCTGTTTTACCCTCTAAAAGTCCTTAAATAGGCAACAGACCTTTCATTAAGAGGAGCGTAGCACATATTTGGATCAAATCTGTCGCAGCTCTTCTCTCTATTACACTTAAATTCCTCCCACAAAGACAACGTAGAGCTGCTAATCATTGTAATCAAGTACTTGATGCAAACAGGCACTTGCTGCGGTGCCGATTTGGTTCCATTTATTAGCTAATATGAAGGAAAGATTTTGAATCGCGTGTGAGTGCAGAACAACAGGATCTAAATCAACCAAATCCTGAATCAACTAGTCGACTTTTAGCTGAAATCAAGCCGCGGTTTAAATCACAGCATCGATCCACCAGCCCCAAAAACCACCAAACTTATGTGTAACGACTGAAACATATTTCATTTTATGCTATCAAACACTTAAATACGGATGTGTGTGTGTGTGTGTGTGGGGGGGCTTTAGAAATAAACAGAACAAAGGGTGTGTTTCTTTAAAGGTCCGCAGACGTAGGTTTCAATCCCAGTTTTAAATGCAGGAACTTTATTTCCCCGCTGCTGAAGTGCTCCAGTGTGCTGTCACACCGTGTCAGTTGCCATCTTTGTTTGGTGATGGACATAAAAAGGCTCCCTTTGTTCGCACTCAATAAGCCTCCATTCTCAAAGCAGATAAGCATAACAAAGTCAAAGTAGGGGGCCGTCAAACATCCAGAACCAGGAGTGTCGGAGCGGCGCTCCGTCCACGTCGGCCGGGCTCACAGAGGGACGAGCTGAATGAGTCGTAGCTCCTCAGACAGCCGCTCACAATTACCCTTTTGCCTTTTTCTGTTATTTCCAGGTGAAATAATCACGCCGACAGTCGACGCCGCTAATAACAGAAGCCTTAATTAATTGGACTGACGTGAAATTGTAATTGCTTTATTGTTTTGACACTTGTTGACTGCTTTTTTTTTTTTTTTTGGTATTCCATCAGGGTTATTTGTGTTTCAATAAATTGTGAGCAAATCAGGGAGAAGGCATTTCGCTAATTCGCTAAGTCGCTTCATTGTCTTCGCATTGCAGCAGAACTTGATTGGTTTCCCTGCTGCCGCATCGCTACGGGGGGCCGAACAGCGGCTAATTAATATAAACAGATCGTCGGGATTCCACAAATCAAACTGTGGACTCGGAGGAAGCCGCTACGTTCGAGTCGCGGATGTGGACGCTGCTGGCGGCGGAGGTCCGGACCAGAGCCTGGGATTAGGAACCGCCGCTCCACAGGAAGCAGGCCGGCACGTTTGTTTAGCTGGATGTGAGTTCGAGTGGCAGGAGGGGGTGTTGCCCGCCCGCACGCAACACAATGGGCCATACTTTCTGGACAAGACTATTAGGCAATAATGACGCGGCTCAGGTCCAGGCCCTTCGCCGTCCCAGGCTGCAGATTAAGATATGCCCCCGGTTAGAATCAAATACCACCCCTGCGCGGGGGCCGCACTCAGCGTACGGTTCTGAAGTGCTTTTTAGCTTCTTTTCCCCTCCATTTAGGAGCAAATAACCTCCTGTTATTGTTATTTTAATTGCACAGTCGATGGCAAATCAGGCTATTGTTTCAAATAAATTTCCACTTTGTTATTTTAGATTAACCTTTGACCTCCACCTTACAGTAACCAACAGCGTCCCTCGACGTTTGACTAAATGGGGGGAGAGGGAAACATATTGGAGGGTGGGGGGGGGAGAAAAACAGAGAAAAACAAAGAAACCCAGGAGTATCCTGTTGCAGGAAATAACGAGTCTCATTTTCTCTGTAACCGATTCCAGGAAAGCAGCAACATGAGAGAAAGAAGTCAAGCAGAGGGATTTAGAGCGCCCGAAAAGATGGATTCCCAAATTCTAATTGGGGAACAGTTGATTTAATTGGTGTCCGTTTGGCCGACAAAGGAACGCGGGAGCAGGAATGCCTCTGGGGCCGGTGTCAACGTGAAGTGGCTCCGCTCAACGCTCGGGGACGGATCGCTTCCAACGACCGACCGTGGGAGCTGGCGGGACAGATTGAGGCGCGTGCACGTGAGCGCATTCAGCGAGGTGCTTTTCAACAGAGAGGCATCTTTATTTAGAGAAGGAGGCCATTTTAGACACAAAACCCAACTCCCACTCTGGGCAGTGGCGTGTAACCGGACCCTGACCCGCGAGACTTGTAACAGCAGACTCGAAAAATGTTTTATTAGATCGCAGACAAAGCGAGCGGGCTCACGCACGTCCGAGCGCACGCAACCGATGAATGGAAACATCTGGGCGGCTTCTTCATGCGAACGTCCCGGAAAGAATAGCGCTGATGGTGAATAACCGCACGCCTGCAGACGCTCGGATGTCTCCTGTAAACGCGCGCTCTGTTAGCGAAGCGGGCTAATAGCGCCGCCTCTTTGTCTGGCGCCGTGCGCACGAGCGCAAAGCGTAGCCGTTGTGCGGAGCTGAGGGGGAACCCAGGTGTTGGAGTGTTTTTACTGCCTCTGCGGAGAGGAAGGGCGGGAGAGCGAGGGCAGATGACCTGGAGGGGGTTCAGAGGCAGGGGCCGCGCTTGGGAGAAGTCCCTCAGGGGGATCCAGCCACTGCTTATCTCTTCCTACACTTTTACTTCTTTTTTATCCTCTTCCACAGCACTGCTTTCATTTCCCTTTCCTCTCGGTTTAGGAGGACGAGTTCTCCGGCATTATTTCCTACCAACGCCAGCCATTGTATTATCTGCTGACAGGCATTTCTAAGAGTGGAAATGCCCCCCCCCCCCCCCCCCTGTTCTCTCCCCACTGCAACCCGGTTGGATTATAAATCTCAGTGTTGATCTCTGCATGTGTGTACGTGCACGCGTGTGTTTCTTTTTTTTTTAAACACCGAACGTATTCCGGCCAATAGGAGGCATTAAAACACACATAAAACCTGCGCAGACATAATCTGATGACATTAATGGACCCTTTTTCTTGTACTGAGATGGAAAGGTGGGCCGCGGCGGCTCTTTCCCCGACGCTGTGGGTTTTAATCCTCCCACTGTATATGACAGGCCTGCCCTCACCTTGCCCGCCACTTAAAGGAGCAATCTCTCAGAAAGTCCCTTTAAAGCCCGTGTGAACGTGCGTCCGCGCAGAGGAGAGTGCGGTGTGCTGATGGAGAACGGGCCCGTTCTTGATGTAAATGAAGAGATGCATATCAGCGTTAATCCATTGCTTTGTAGTCACAGCCATACCCAAAGTCTGTCTAATTTCCCTCACACTCCCTTTAGCAGCCGGGAGTGTATCGATCGGCGGTAATTGAAGTGTACTTGATAATCCGTGAGGCAACGGGGGAAAGGGAGACCCTCAGCTCTCACGTCGATGCACAGAGAATGGGGCTGTGGGGTTGTGTGTGGCGTGAGGAGGGCGGGGGGGCTCTCTAATGTATGGGCGGGTAAGGCAACACCCCCCCTCGCGGCTTCTTCTCAGCTGATTAAACTCATTGAGAGCCAGACAAGTGGAACAAATAGATATAAAGGTTTGCCTGGCAGCTTACAGCCATTCAGATTTCTTCATTGAAAGCGGCGCTCAGCACATCCACGCAGCCGCCCGAGTCGGGCTTTATGCAACCGGGGCGCCCGGTTCTGACACGGGCTATACATTACGCACCAAAGTTAGCTCAGACTTTAAAGATTGTTTTCCCTGAGCGCCGCTGAAGGTGCAGCACAACAGCAACAGTCTGGCAGCGGCGGGTATTGTTAGCGGTGTTGGCTAGCAACGCGTCGTCCATCACGGCGGTACTTTGTTCCCCGACTTGATTTGGATTGTCATTTGGAAAAGGCGGTCCAAACATCTCACCGCGTTACAGACTTCTCCTTCTCTAGAAGTTAACAACAAGCCCGATTCAGTTTATTTCTATTTCCGATCGATGGAATTTTTAAAGGTTTGGACCCGGCGTCCCCTCCGCTCTCATTTATGTTGTAGTCTGTTATTTGGGAATTTTGGAATCATGATTAAATCTGGAATAACAGCCTCTGCCAACAGCAACTCATCACATTCGAACTTGGAATGAGTAATGTTGAATATGTTCAGTCAATTCATTAGCAAACGTTGACAACAAAAACAGGGACGCAGGATTAATTACATGTTCCTTGATGTAATAAAGACCAGAGGAGATTAAGGGTCATTCACAAAATCAGTGACGGCTGCGTTCTGCTAATGATGCTAAAGTAACATTTACATTGTTGTAAAAAATGTGATTGAATCTCATTTAAAAAAAAAAGTAATAAGAAAATAAAAGTTGCTTCTGATTTTATCACTGCTAGACATGATAATTACTCTAATTTAAGCATGGAAGGACACGTGAGCGGAACAGAAAATTCATTTTTGAACAGGGTGTTAGTGTAATTGAATTACAAGTCTAAGTAGTTTGATATGATGGCGGCGGCGATACGACGGCCCTCTTCCTGCTCTGATTTATTCGTCACCATCGCTGATACAAACACGTTGTAAAATGACCAAACAAAGCAGAAAAAGTCGTTTTTTTCCTCTTCTTGTCGTGACGCTGGGCGTGAACGTTTGAGCGCTCTTTTCCCGACTTCCACTCAAGGCTTAAATCTCCCCTCGATGCAGACAGAGAGGAAGACGTCGCAGCTTCTCCCCCTGCGGAAAATAAGAAATAACCATAACTCCTTCCCCTGCCAGGCCGCCCCGCCTGACCCCTGCTTTAAGTGGGTAGCGGGTAATTGCTGAGGCAGTGTTCCCCATCAGCCTACAAGTCCATGTGTACCTTATGTGTCATCTCTATTTATTATATTCTGCACGCTCCCTCGGCCTCGGTAATCAATTTCACAAGGATACAGGGCTGATATCAGCCGCCGCGCACATTATGAGGCGAGCCCTCCTCTTATCAAGTGCAGAATTGCCGGCTAGAGGTCATGAACAGATAAACAGGGATGTAACACAACTCCCCCACTCACCTGCCCCCCAGTGAACACAAAGGTGGGAAGGTGATGTTGTGAGGAGGGAAGGGGAAGGTGTGGGGGGGGGGCGCGGAGAACAAAACACCCAGCAAAGGGTGAGGTTGCGACCCTTGTGAGGTGCCTCTTGTTATACCCAACCTTCAGAATTTCATCATCGGTGCTTCGGACCCGCTTTATAATTCGGGAAGCTCGTCCTCCTTGAGTCAGCGTATACGTGTGTGTGTGTGTGTGTGTGTGTGTGTGTGTGTGCGGGGGCTGGTGGGGTTGTGGAGGGGGGTGTTTGGGATCTCCAGGCATCCTCTTTCTGATTATCTTCAAGCGCTCTTTGCAGACCTTTATAGACCAACCACGACTCCATCAATCATCCGCGCTGTCTCTTTCCTCCTCGGACTGCCCCCATGTGCCCCCCCACCCCACACCCCCGCCCCCCCCGCCCCCACCACCACCCACGCCGAGCTAATATCACCTTAAGCCGCGTCTGCAGAGGCGCGAAGCGAAACTTGGAGGATGTCCCTGACACTTAAGGATGCGTCGGTCGCGGCCGAGCACAAATATTCCGGATGCACCTCCTAACGATCCCGCCTTTTCCCGGAGCTCTCGAGGAGCGTTGACGGCTTGAGGAGGCGCTCGTCCAGATCGTCGACGGTCACCGGATCACTCGTGCCGAACCAGAAATGTCATGCGGTTGCATCAGCCTTAGTAAACATTAATTATGAGTCCCCCCCTGTTTACTCATCCCGACACCCCACACTGGCAGCTGTGCATATTTGCCATCAGGATTGGATCTCCATGTCTATATTTTGGCGATGTGCTTATGGTGTTGACCTTACATACTTGAGCAGAGGCGTTATTAATCGCCGAGCAGGCCGGGGCCTTCAGACAAACAAATAAATAAGCTGGATGCTAGAGAGAAGATTCTTGTTGGGCTGCGATCACCTGCCTTTTGTTGCAGACATGTGTCTGACTCCCTCACCCTGCCCCCGTCACTCAGCTGACCTTGTGCAGGCCAAAGGCTTGATGAGTGTTTTTTTAGCCCAACCACCCCCCCCCCCCCAACATCCGCTCCGTCATTAAAGCCTCTGCCCGTGGCTTTAGGACCCAACCATATGGTGCAGCTAGCGGAGTGTTGCGAGGAAAGGCCTGGGCTTTGGCTATAATCTGATGAATCTTTCTTAGAAAAGAGGTTTGCTGGGATGACATCACAACCAATCATCTGGAAAACAATCCGTGTGTGTGTGTGTGTGTGTGTGTGTGTCTCCTGCATATATCGCCGGTCATGTTTGCATGTGGCTTTAAAGTGACCGTGAGTGAAGGGAATAGCACACTTTTGCTTGAATGAAAAAAAATCTAATCGCCTGACTCTTTTTTTTGGTAGATTTAATAGTGTTTTTATGACTCTACAACTTCCCATTCAGGCAGATAAACATATGCTGCGATGTCAAACGCCTCCAAAGAACACATGACATAGTTTAAGAGGCCTGGTACCTTGTTCAAGATGAAAGGTTGCCCTTGGAGTCCTCGCAGGCATGTCCAACAGCAGCTCCAACAATAGTTGCCAGTTTCCCAGTTAAGACATGACCAGTTGTCTGGCAACACGCTTAGTATGCAGCGAGCGGAGCGTATCGCACACCAAGATGGAAGAGATTTTCTCTCCTCGCGCCGTCCAAAAGAAGCTATCAATTCCCTGACATAAGAGTGAATGGATATGGTTGATGTCGAGGCGATGCTATCGCACGGCGAACCCGGGGCGGCGCGGGGGGGAGGCAGACGGGGGAGGAGGGGGGGAGGTGGGGTTCACGCTGGTACGGCGAGGTAAATGAAAACGGCGAGCCCCGATGAGTTATCACAGGTCAAGAACGAGCGGGCGAGTTTGTTATATAATGTTGCTGAACCGGTTTCGGGTCGGCCGCGTTGTGACATCACCGGGCCAACAGATGTGCTTATTCAGGGGAAACAAAAGCCTTTTTAAACACGGTAAATCTGGCGTTTTTGTAGGTCGGCGTGCTGCTATCAGAGCGGCGCTTTCAATATCATCACTGTTTGTGGCCACTTGCTGACCCCAACAAAATCGCTAGCTCATCCCCCCCCCCCGAGAAAACCTGCCTGGGCGCGACGTCAGAGGGCGCAAAATAATCCTCCAATCATTCAAAATGTGTGTAATTAATCCAGATTCCTGCGCGCCCGAACATCAGGCTGTAAAAATATCGCCGCTCTCTCTTGTGCTGCCTCGGAACGGCGCTGCTAATGATTTCGTGCGTTCTAACTTTCAACCGCCTCTCTCAGAGTTCACAGAGTCCAACCGCACACAAAAAAAAACACACTCACATTTAGTCTAATAGGCCTCGAGGCCTCTTGACTTTCTCATTTAGCTCTTTTGTGTATGTCGGAGCAAGGGGCAGAAAGGGGAATGTGGGGCCTTTAAGCAGTAATTTCGCCGGAGTGAAGTGCGTTGCAGATGGGAATTATTAATTTGTATCTGCTTTGCCTCAGTTTTACCACTTATTGAAGAGGGGAAAAGTGTCATTCTGTTCAATTTTGGTGTTTCTGAAGTCTGCGGTCTCCAGCACAGCCTGGTCCGGGGTCGCGAGTGTTAAATGTCAAGCCTTGTACTGAGCTGTCAGAGAACAGAATAGGCTCGGGATGATTGATGACCGCGGAGTCTGAAACCAAAACCTCCCAATTGCAAATGCTACCTTGCGTCAGTCTTCTTACCCCCTGCTCCGATAGCTGCTTACCACCGGGGGCAGCTCCGGCGCGCTGTGCGGCGTCGAGACGCAGGAACGAGTCGTTTGAATTGATGTGTGCAATTCCCTGGACAAAGTTCCCGGGCGTTTAATCCCACATAAGAAAAGTGAACTTTCTGGCTTTCATTTGGCCGCTTTTTGCTGTTTCAACTTTGGCTGCGACACTTTTGGTGGCGGGGAATCCAGGGGACTCAAACAAATTAGACAATAAGGGTATAACTTGGAGTTCTGGCCCGCGCTGACAAGATTATTAATGGCTCAGGCGAGACTGTACTTAGCCCCATGCATATTCAGGAGAAGCATGCAGATGGTCTCCGAGCTGTGAAAAGTTCTGCTCTATCCATTATCTGTCATTTACTCTGCAGCTAAACATTTACATCTTTATCTGCCTAAACAGACGGTCAAAAACAGTCAGCAGGCCCCCAACAAATCACAATAATAGGACATAATGACACGTTTACATCTATTTAATCCAAAAATCTTCAGGAAATCTTTCAAAAATTGAGAGTATATGATTTTAAAAAGCTTCTCTTGTGTCCACTCGATGGGCTACTCCTGGTCATATTTCCATACCCGTTGTCCTGTGACAGGTGGGACAAGGTGCACTTTGGCTGGAGCTATCTGTGTGAACACAGAGGACGATCAGAGGCTGTCACCCTGCTACAATGGCTGCTTGTGTACGCCTGGACATGCTACATGCTACCTGCTACCTGCTCAGCGGCTGGTTAATCAGAGGCCCTCTCTATCGTCTTCATCAGAATTGCCTGGGGTTTCAGAGAATGCATAAGAAAAACAGAAACGCGTGCACATTCCTTTATCTACCGTTCCCCCACTGTCACTCACTCGACCCCCTCCGCGTCCCTCTGCCTCCGAGATGCTATCGCGTTTCAAAGCTCTGTCTATTTAGCCGATCCAGCGACGCTCTTTTATAAGCTCCGGCGCAATAATTGCAAATCAGTCGAGCTTTATTTCTTTTTTTCGAGGGCAAAAACAAGCACAGAGAGGCGGCGTCGATCACGGAGTGCCGATTGTCGTCGAGCTTCCCACGTATGCGGGTCCCCCATTAGCGTTATTTCACTCACCTGAAAGCGGCAGCAAAGTGGCTGTGAAATCAGGGCGGCTCAACACCTGCCGACCTGACCCGCGGTGACAAGCCACGCTCCCCCTGCCCGCATGAATAACACAGCCAAACATTAAGCTAAATACCAGGGCCACGCTCTGCTAGCTTTTATGCGGTTGCAATAATTAGCGTTTTGCTTCACCGGTGTGATCAAACCATCCTGAAACAATACTTGTGCCAGAAAGTAACAACAAAGTGACGCGGGATCTCATTCGCTTTAGCTTCTGTTAGCGTCGCCGCAGCGCTGCAGGTCTCTGACGTATCACACACAGTGTTTTCTGTCATGGGTTTAAGTGCTTTTGGCAGCGGGACCGTTTGAATTACGCACAACATACATAATTAACTCCTACGACATGACGCAGCTTTGTAATGTACAGCCAACAGCTGATTTGCTTCAGATTAGTTTGCATTTTTAGTCTCATTCAGCTGTCTCACACTTTAGGTGTGACTCTCTCGGGTTTAATTTCTACTTTAATTTGAAAGTGAGGGAGAAAGGTAGGCAGGAAATGGGGGAGAAAGGGGGTTGTGACATGCGTTAAAGGTCAGCCAAGAGGATCAAGGCGATGACAGCATGCAGAACGCCGTGTTTCTGGCGGGGTGGTGGTGGGGGGGCTATTACGACATCTCTTCCAAAGCTGCGTCTTAAAGACGTGATGCATAACTTCTGTGGATTTCTGACGGTGACATTCAAGTGAATTGAAAGGTTTCAGTGTCACGTTATAAACTTTATGTTTTTGGCTTTGCAGCTAATGCAATTTGACTTGCGGCTCCTCCAGCGGCCATATTTCACGTCCTGACATTTAAAAGGAGGGGGGGGGGGGATTGAAAGTCGTTAAGCGGCAGAGGATGCGGGCGGACGTCTGCAACTGTTTGTTTACCATAGCGCTCATCGCCGTCAGCCTTCCTGACATTCTTCTACCTTATCATGGCTGCTCTGAAGTCTCCAAACTGCTGCCGGGGGAGAAGGAGACGCGTGTGGGGTCTTCTTCCAGGGTGCCGCCTCGCGCTCTCTCCGGGACCGAGTCCAAAAGAGCCAGGCTTGTGCTTTTGAGGAGTCGGGGGGTCAGCAGAGATTAACCTCCGCGATCCGCCGGCGCTGGGAGAACCGTGGTGCTGCAGAGGGCAGTGCAGGCCGGAACAGGTACAGCCCCCGCCTTCTTATCTCTGGGCCCCACTGCCGACAAAACTCCCTCGGCCAGAGTGCTGAGAGCGGTGTAAAAGAGTGTTTACAGCTCGTGGAGGTCAAGGACTTGAAGACAGATAAGTATTCGCAATAACGTCACTGTCAAGGGCTGATAGAGCCGGTTCGGTTGGGAAAATAATCATAAAAAAAACAAGCCTTTGATTTAATGATAAAATGATTTAACACGTCAGGGTGAGACCACAGGATTCGTGAATCACGCCATGTCAGCACCGGTGCATAGTGTCAAAGATAAAGTTTTAAACCGACACGCGCGCGGAGGTGCCACCAGCCGGCCACGCCGTAATGGCCTCCTCGTCTCCGTCGCTTTAACGTATATAAATATAGATTCAAAGGCATATGTGAGCCAGCTGGCCGCGGTGATAATCTCCAGACCTTGAAGTATTCTTTGAAACGCGTCGGGCATCTATTAGACATGCCCGAGTAAATAGGTGACAGAAACACAGCGGAGGTGGAACCGGCGACCGCAAGGGCGGCTGGGAGGTCGTTGGTGTCAGGGATGGGGGGGTGGGGGGCGGTCACGCTCCCCTCTGGTCCGGCTCGTGCACGGACCGACGTGGACGGCTCTGTATCTGTGCAGAACAACCTTCGTGACAGGTGGTCGGCCATTTTAGCGTAGCTGCGTCACCGATAAAGGAAAAGATCAGAGGGGGGACACGTCCTCCCATCGCTGGACTCGAATGTGAGGACGCCTGTGGGGACGGGGGACGTATCACCGGTCCTCCAGAGGCTCTGGCTGACTGACCTCCAGTCTTGCCCAAACCTGCCTAAACATACCATCTTCACATTGTTCCAGGGGTTAGCAATGTGAAGCAGCTCTACCCCCCCCCCCCCCACCCCAGCTGTACCCCCCCCCACACACACACACACGTACAAACACATAAAAACACTGTTCCTGTCACTCCCCCTCCGCTCTATTAAGATGCCTTTTTGGACTCCTGAGAGCAATTATAGTCAAGTCAAACATCATTAAGGCTTGTTCAATGGAAACGGTGTTGATAAACACACACACACACACACACACACACACAAATTACAACAGTTGTGTTAAAGTACAGGTATCATTCCCGGCTGCTCTGTGTTCGGCTGCAGTACAGGAAGAATCCACATTAAATGTGGCAGCACCCGTCTCCGTGGCGGCGCAGTCGCCCGGCCACCGCGCTTTAATCTGTTAAAGTGCGTCCTCGCCACATTCCCTGACATTGAGAAGCTGAAACCAGCTTTGAGCTGACATCATGTTTAGAGATCAGACTCACATTGATATGGACGCATTCACACACCCTTGTTTTATTTACGGCCCAGCTCCGACAGAAAGCCGGATTATTCCCGGGCTTCCGCCAGGTGCGTGCTAAGGATGCTACGTTAGCAGCAGGAGCTTGAACAACTGTGAGAGATTTCGCGAACGCGTGATCGCTCTGATCCGTGCACGCCGCTATTAAAACAGAGGGATATCAGGTTGTGTTATAAACCCATCATTTGCATCTCTTAATGTTTGAAGAGAGAATTTCATAAATACTCCGTCACCATAATCCCAATATCAGCGTGAGATCAAAGCAGCTCAGAACAGGCTTTGATTTGTTCATTTTGAAACCCCTCACTATTCCTTTGATATCATACTAACCCCTTTTAATTCACAACTTTTCATCTCACCTCAAAAACACGCTGCTCTCGGGACATAATGTAGCTGTACAAACAGGAAAACCGAGTATTATCCGAACCGTTTAGCCATGAACATGAATCCAACAAGTATTTGCTGATAGACTGACAAATAAGCGCTTATTTAAAATGAAGAACAAGCCGCGGAGCTCCAGCGAGGAGACTTTTGTGCCTGTTTGATGGATCTGTCCCGAGCTGCTTCCACAAGTAGCAGGAAATAAAACCGGAATGTGTGGGAGGAATTAAACAGCAAAGCAGGGGAACAATCCCAGCTGTTGTGGCCTGCGTGCATGTTCGGCAACATTTCTCAGATACTTGCAGAGGTGCGCGTGATTCTGAGGACATAGTTTGGCTCTGTGGTCACCAGGCTGGGGGCTCAAAGAGACCTCAGAAACAGGATTCATCCCAGTTGAGTCCGTTTGAATGTAAAACGACTCTAATAACTGCTCCTCGGTGGTTAAAAAAATGGAAATAAAATGGAAAACTGCCCGCAGCTCCTCTTTATTTTAGGCCTATTGTAAAGTCTTTGTTTTGCTGAATTAAAAACGGAGCCGGCGGTGACGTGATTAGCCTTAGCAATGCTGCACCGGGGGGGTAGAAAGTGGCAGTAGCTGGTACTTCAAAGTGTCAGCGTCATTGTGCCAATGACTAGTTTATGATGCTGATGTCAAGCATCACACTCAATGAGGCCTTTGTCCCAGGCTGAGACCAGGGCAGTGGGAAAACTGCCCACTCTCAAAGCCGGCAGTCCCATCCATCTTTCCGTGAGGCCTCGCCGCCTCCTTCGCGCCGCGGCTCTTGTGTATTAAAGATCTCACGGGTTAATGCGCTGGAAAATTGGCTTGCATTTTTATTGGTGGAGGCCAGCTAAATGAAAGAAAAACAACTCGCGGAGGGTAGAGGAGGGCCAGAAAGCTATCCGGAGGAGGGACGCTGATGTGCAGACCCTCAAGACTTGCACTTCCTGCGAAGAGGAGCTTGTGTCCGACGTGTCAGAGATGACATTGTTCCGGGCCCCAGTGAAGCTGTGTCCATTTATCATCGTCAGTGTAGCCACCGCTGTTGTATTGACCCGCTCTTTGTGCCGTAAAGGCACATTAGAAGTAAATCCGAAGGTAAGTCTGGTAATGATTAAAGAGGTAAGAAGAATATTTCACCATCACCCGGTTTCACCTCTACAATAAATGTAACATTACTCAGAATCCTTTTTTTCCCCCCTCTCATGTTGTACCTTTGAAACCTACAGAAACGCGAGGTAGCCCAGCTGCTCCGTTCGATACCGCGGTTACCTCTATTGACACGTGCCGACAGCTCATGTCACCGGCCGCATCTCATTCGTTTTGATGAGGGAGCGCGAGTCAAACCGCAGTGTGGAACCCATCGGAGCAATCAATGGGCACAGAGTGACCGGCCCACTGGGCACATTCACGGGTGTGGGAGGCTAATTAGGAGGTACTTCCCAGGCTGGGAGAGACGAGCCGGCGGAACAGCTGCTGGTCAGCACTGGACTCCTGTCCGTGGGTCAAATAGGTGGCAGCTCGTCACAGACAGTGACACCGCTATAGGTCTAGAGAGGCCAATTTACTTAATGGCTAGCCCCGAGGCTGGGGACTCCCACTATTTCTTTACTTGGACACTTGTAGATGACAGTGCAGGAGCCAAAACGATCCACTTCATCACAGCTGGTCTCGCAGGAGAGCCGTGAGCCGTTTTACCGAGGACTCTTTTTTTTTTTTTTCGCGCCTATAAAAGTGAATTTAATGAAGTTCAGAGTTGAAAGTCGTGATGTAAGTTATTCCAAATGGTGGTGCGCCGAGATCTAATGACCGTTGTTGGGTCTCATGCCCGGGTCAGCAGATAATTACACCTATGAGGTCCCAGATGAACTTTGGAGGAAAAGTTTTTGACCTCAGCATGAGAGGTGGGAAAAAAAGAGGAGAAAACACAGAACCAGTAAATGGAAACGAGGTTCAATCAAATGTCTTTGTAATGAGCACTAAATTGCAGTGATTAGTCTACCGCGTTTGTATTAGATACGATTTTTATTTACTTTTCGGAGCAAACAAAAGTGGACGATTTGCTTAATTTGCTAAAGGCTTATTTTCTGAACACGTGTGTAATATTTCCACATTTCCCTTCATTTCCTGTTTGCTGCAGTTGCCTTTGGAATCTCCTTTGTCGACTTCCTTTAAAGAAAAAAGGACAGGAAAACAACCCTTGTCTGCTCGGTAACAAATAAGGTGTTTACGTTGTCAAAGAGGTATTTTTTTACACGCCCCCTGTTGGATATCAGAGGGCAGTGCAGCCGCCGCCAGCAATTAACGTGTGTATTAACCGACTGAAAGTCTATATTTTCAGTCTCGTTACAGACGTTAAATTAGGAGTTGTTACCACCATTAGCAACAAACATTAGCTCGAAAGCTAACCGAGGCTATCGTATCAATTCCAGCAGCCTTCTTCCCTCTTTTTATTTCTCACAATGGTGACCCTTCAGGGTCAAAATGCTTTAGTCCCAGATGTTACAGTAACACAGGCAGGAAATCGTGACCAAACGTCACCTTTGACCTGTCAGCTGATCCACCGTCACCTCTTTTGAAACAGATTCTCAACTTCTATAAATTACCAGATTTTCCCACCGTGTCTCCCCGTGCACTTTGTCTGGCTCCAGCTATTTTCTTCCTCAGACCCTGCGGTCGACTAATAGTGATTGCACAGTTGCTGAAAATCTGTCCCCTTGGGTTCACAGAGGTCAAAGGGCTCACACCAGGGTCACAGCCTGTCTTTATGTCTCTTCCCACCAAAGGCTTTGTGATGAATAGAGAGCCCCAGGAAACAAAAGCTTTCAGCAAAGACAAGCAACTTTGTTCAATACATCAGCACCTCCACTCACTGCCGCCCGCCCTGGTGAAAACACACTTTCTAACTGAGATCATATGAGGCTGGGGGCGGAGCCAAACCCACAAGGGCAATTAAAGCAAGCGGAGATGAGACATGACTCGAGAAGGAACAACAAACGGGGCTTTGCAGAGGGATTATTTTACAGTATGTCATTAAAACTTCATTTGTTCTTCCAGACATTCACTCGTTATTTCTTTTATGCAGCGCTATCATCCACCACTCCGGCTATATTTACCTCCCGCTTCAGCGCTAGTCTTTATTTTGATGAGATTTGCCGCCATCTGAGCGCGTTCTGTCCCCGTCTTAGTTGCCCCTTCTCCGTTTGGCCCCTGTAAACCTGTATCAGCCAACTAATAATCAGGCCGGCCTGTAATCTGCGGCCTTTGTTCTCATCTTATAATGTGTTGCAGATTCTTGAGGTTGTGACTGGCAGGGAGATTTTCTGCAAATGGCATCTGGTTAAAGGTCAGATTCAGGGGCGCAGTGGGTGAAAGGTTGAATAACTCCAAGGAAGTCAGTGGCCACAGCAACACGTTTTAGACCCCAACCGCTTCTTTTAATCTGACTTTTCCTTCTGGTTTTACAGCACAACCTGTTGCATTGAATTAAAATGCGCTCAACAAATTAGAGGAAGCCGAGTGGGGTGTTTTTTGTTCCGTCTTTTACAACCGTCTGGTCGGTATATGGGCTGTCCTCGCTTTGATTTACTGCTTAACCCCGCTTTAAATCCTCGGCTGAGAAAAAGTGCAAAAGGGAGATCACAGTCCCGAGTTCAAATTGCAGGTGCGTAAAATGGAACATGCACTTTTCCTCTAAATTAGGCATCGGGGGCACGGAGAGAGAGAGAGAGACAGAGAGAGAGAGAGAGAGGGGTGGGGAAATTAGCGAAATAACTGGTTGATTCTAACCAGATGATTACTCCAGTTGGACACCAGAGAGTTTTCATTAGGTCTCTAATTTACAAGCCTCCATCTGCATTCCAGCTCATGGTGCAACTGCCCCAGGACTTAAAGACCTCCTTTAACCTTTGCCCTCAGCAGAGAAGAAGTTGTTACAGCCACGCTCTTTGAAATTTACAAATGATATGAAAAGTGTCAGAGGGAGGCACATTTAAACATTAGCCTCATGCTGCACCGATGTTCTCGCCATTCCTCAGATTTAGATTTGACAGAAAAGTTGATCTTGCAACTTAACTGACGCATGAGTGGTTACTAGTTTGTTGATGTGTTCCGGTCACTAGTCACCAGGCAGGAACACACACTGCCCAGGTCATCGGTCTATTGCTGGACACACACCATCTAACACACACTGAGGGGCAGGTTAGGTTCTCCATTGAAGTAAAGGTGCATGTTTTGGAGGCTAAACCACATAATGCACACCCAGATCGGGAAATGGAACCAGCAACCCTCTTGCTAAGAGGCAACTGAGCGCTGCTTCTCTTGGATCTGTCGCCCAAGTTAATCCTGTCGCTTTTGCTTAATCTGGGTTCCAAATAAAGCCCCATTTAAATCAGCTAAAACACGATGATACCCCGCCATCAGCCTTCCGTTTGTGCTGTCAAAATAACGTTTCCTGGATCTTTAAAGCCCCCTCCACAGCGTTGCCCCCCCCACGCCACTCCATCCAAGGACACCCGATCTGATCCTTCCTCTTGAACCGTGCGTCGGGCACTCTCCACCTCGATGGCATCCTTCAGCCTCTATTCATGAGATTCCTCCACTTCAAACTTTGGTTTATTAAGTAAACTTGGGCGCGCTAACTCCAGCGTGGGGGGGTTGGGGATGGGGGGTGGGGGTTGACACAGATTCTCCTGGTGTAGAGGCCTCATTAAGCTTTATGTATCTGGCTCTGGAAAACAATCTCAGCTTCTGTCAAAGCTAACCCGCCGCTGCGGGGGCAATCTGGTTTGGCACACCAGATTACAAATGTTTACACCAGAGCGCCGGATTAAGATGGAATTGTCTCCATCCTGATAGTTTAATTTAGATTGTCGGGCTTTTCGAATTCATCACAGGCGAATTTCTAAACGCCGCCGCGGCCTCGCTGGCACGTCGCTGCGTGTTTGTAAACAGTGGACGGAGGCGGACCATGTGCCTCCGCTAATGATGCTGCAGGAAGGGAGGGAACTCTATGGGAGGCCCCATGCTCATGCTTAACTCGCGCTTAGCTGCCAGGTCATGTGTGATTAAGAGGTTTGTGTTACCTGGAGCCCTGCTGAGCAACTTTCCCCCTGAGGGGAGTTTGTCCCCTCCAACTAATCTGAAGGGGCCACAAATGGATAAAGTGCCGTTTACCAGTTGTTTTATTGCCGTGGCGGCTGGAGGAGCTCTCCCAGGTTTCTTTTTAAAAAAAAATGAGTAGCCCAGCAGCTTAGTCGGAGGCTGTTTACAAGACGCAATCGACGTTAGGGCTGAGTTATTAGAGTTAAATCTCCATGTAAAGGACGACAGACACATGTTCAGGAAGAAAGATGTGATCAGTTTAAGGGAAAAAAAGTGCCAGGATGTTGGAGGAATAATCCACAAAACATCGTGTCTCCATTCTTATTGACAACACCAAATAAATGGTTTCCAAATTGTCCCTGAAATTGTGTCCAGCGGTGATTACACCGGGCGTCACGCTGGGTTTGTGTTCAACCGAGCGGGGATTGAGATGGGCGGGAGGCGGGTGGGGGGGGCAGAAGAGGGTCTGGAGGTACCTTGGACAAAGAAGACGCGCATCACAGAGAGGCCAGCGACGGCGCGACCGCGCTCCCATCCTTGTTGGCGAGGTGATGAATGAGAGGACGGGAGGCACCGGTTCCCCTCAGAGGTGCTGGGGTGGTGTGGCACCACTGGGGGCTCCGGTCCCACAACCCTCAGGAACATGCACAAGCTTAGAACGTTTCATGATTAGAGGGGGACAGAAATCCTCGACGTAGCCGCTCAGACTGAAGACGCGGGAGACGTCGGACGAGGTCGGAGGTGACTTGATCGGAGCAAAAAGACAAAAGACACTTTCTCCCCTAAAATTCTTGCCCGGTTCAAATCGCTTCTGGTTGTGGTTCAGAGGAGACAAGTGATGCTGTCAACACACTGAGCAGTTACAGAGAGAGAGAAACACACACACACACACACAGGTCAAGAGACAGAGAGAAAGGGAGGGAGAGCCCGGGGAGCCTCAGACAGGACAAGGCCACGAGTTCCGCCAGCTGCACTCTGTCTTTGAGGAGAGGATGCAGAGATCCACATTGAGGTTGGCAAACGCTGGCTCATAAACTTTCCCCTGTCTCTCCCTTTGATTTTCCTTGGACATCTGCCTGGCCCTCCCATCAGGAATGTGCAGCAGCTGTTTGCTGCGAGTGTCCTCGCCGTGTGAACTCGAGCTCGCGCACGGGTCCTGGCTTAATGAATTGAGCTGATCCAAACCGGGTCGCCTGGGACACCGGGCCCTGGTGCATACCTCTTCTCTGGGGATGACGGAGAAAGAGGCTGGGAAACGTATATGATGGAGGTTAACCGTCTGCCCCGTACTGTAATTGGCTTAGATCGTCTAGCAACCAGATTTACGGGGGCAGAACCCGCAACCTCGCCGCGGCGCAGAGGTTCCGCCCCACGTTCGCCGCGACCGCGCAAGCTAATGCATGTGAGAATGTGCAAATCAGGCGCCAAAGTGCAGGAGCAGTGGGCTCCAATAAAGTCGTAAACGGCGCTGATGGAATCTTCCGCAGCTGTTTAATGAGCACGCTACTATCAAATTGAAGCTGGATCGATATTTAATCAATTGAGCATCATACGGGACGGCGCCGTTGTGTTGTATGTTCTTGTGAAGGGATTCCATGAAATTGCCTGGGGCTGTAAATGATACTTATGCACCCATCCTCCTCCTGCTGCAGTTTGAAGAAGTAATGAAATTCTCTCTCTCTTTCAAACGCACACAAAGAGGAATTCCTTTTTTTTAAGGAAAAGAAAGGCCCAGACTTTACTCCCAATGCTCATCCAGACTTTAGACAAAGGGATTACAGATAATGTGGACGGTCTTAATGGAAGGAGCGCTGGCAAACACGCCGGAGCTGACGGACGGGGGGAAGAATCTGACGCTGCTTGTTTGTTTGAACGGGGAGATTAAGGAGTGAGAGAGAAGGCGGAATTTGGGGGACTTGAACGCCGCTGAGGAAGCGCCGCCGCCGTGGTCCTCGCGCGATCGCCGAGCTCCTTCATTGTCATGAAAACTCCCTCTGGACAACGTGGCCTAAGCTCGCAATTTGTCGTTTTCAGGGAAACGCAGAGGCTGAATGCTGATAAGCCTCCCATGTTCGTTATTTCCCTTCCTGCCCATCCCGGTACCAACGGCCACGCGGCGGCGGTGGCGGTGGTGGCGAGGGGAGCTCCACGAGCCATGATGAGTTGTTTAAAATCTAATCAGAAACTAACAAGTCCCTGGTTATTTGTTTCTGCCTCAGTACTTGAGAGTTCCCAGATGTTGTGGAAGGCAGGGAGTCGATTGTTTATACAGCAGCGAATCTCCCCCAAACACACACGTTCTATCAGCCGTCGTGGCTATCTATCAAGGGAGGCACAAGTTACAGTTTTTCTGAAGTCAGGCAGGCACAAAAGCCCTTCAGCAGCAAATTACAACTCCCACCCCACCTGCTGAAGCCAGCGTGCTGGCGGCGCAGTCTTCAGACGGTAACCTGCCTCCGATCGATCGGTTGTTGTTGCAGCTGTGCTCTGGGTTGATGGTTTATTTAAGCGGCTCCACATGCTTGTTGAGGGAAAGGCAGCTGAATACATAAAACAGCCTCTCAGAACCACTTTGTGGTCCGGCTAAGAGTAAATGGAATAATAAAAACCAAATGGGTTCATCTCGTGTTGGAGGCCCGTAAATCCAGGAAGTTGCTTCTTACCTTTATGATCCGGCCCATGTAGCATGTTAGCTTTGGTGCCATCGTTGACACTGTTAATGTCATGTCGGACTGAACCTTGTACGGGTTTAGCGGGGAGTTCGACGCGTTTTCCATGTTGCTCGTTGCCAAGGTAACGCTCACGCATTTACTCCTTTGTTTTTGACCGTTTCCTTACAGACCAGCGCAATCAGCTGCTCGTCCTCTTCGCTCCGTCCTCCGTTCAGCCGGCGAGGCTTCAAGGTCGTGCCCGGGCTCCCTTCAACGAGGTCACTGACATCCTCTCTCCTCTCACACTGTTTCCTTCCCTTCAGACAGGGGGGAGGATGTATCTCGCACTTCCTGCTGCCATACACAGACAGGAAATGAGTAATTTACTGTACAGGGCAAACATCTCGACTTTTTCAAAGTTACGAGCAGCACTGGATCCAGGTTCCTCGCTTGGCTTTACGCTGAATTCAGCAAAAATGTGGACGGAGGCATATTTTTATGATCAGATTTAATTTGAGTGGTTAACTCGCTTTGGAATGATTTCAGTCAGCAGGAGCGCAGTCCAACTCTTACTGTAAACACGGCGATATGAAACCCAACAGCTGCTCTTCTTATCGAGCTGTCAAATACCGTAAACGATTGATGACGTCCTGTTCCTGCGCAGCCACCGCCTTCTGTCTCCCTACACCTCGGCCCGCTTTCTCAGGCTCGGCCCAGATGACTTTCAGTTCAACGCTCTTTTGTCCAGTTTGACGTGTGTACGAAGTGAAACTAAAAAATCCCACGAATCCTGTCGGGGAGTCTGTGACAGCAAATAAGCAACAGCGCGGTTGGACCTCTTGCTAACTGAGCGCAGACGGAGGAGGACGCGGGGGTGAAAACGGACAAAAGAGAGGCCGAACCTTTCGCTGTCAGAAGTCAAAGCACTCTAGTTGACTTTTGCAGCCTGGGGAAACAATACAGGTGATCCTGGGAAGAAAACAGCCCTGCTGAAATGGCGGATATTTCTGGAATCTCCCGAGGGTCCAGTCCTGCCCTAGAAAGGGCTGAGGACTGAAAAATGTTGTCGGAGCGGTGCTGTTTATGCAGAGCGCAGCCCCGTTGTTAGGGGGACATGGAGGATCCAGAAAACAGTTTGGCCCTCTTTTACTCTGAGCACGACCTGGAAAACTGTAACCCAGATTCTCCCGCCCAAATAAAACATTTCATGGGTGCAGCCGCGGTGACACCCCTCCCTTCAAATGGCGAATCACGCCCGCGACTCTTCTCCTTTTAACGCGTGTTTGTGAAGGTACCCCCAGAAATGATAAATTGCTGAGCGGCCTGTTTAAAAATGTCCGCAAAAAAAAAACAAACCTGAGTTATGAGGTCGTTAGCTGTTATACAACATGTGGAAACTATCTCAACAAAACTTCAAACCGGCTCCTTTGCGGCTTCACAGAGGAGGCGCTCCACAGACGGCCGCATATCCAAACAGAGCAGCATTTCCTGTTCGGAGCTTTGAAGGCATCGCCATCCTGTTGCTCTCAGATGCCTTTGGAATCACTTGTTTTACTCTTGATGATCACTTACAAGTTATATATTTAAACCGAATAACACACTTAGCATCAGGTCCTTTGGTATCAGGGTCACTTTGGTACCAAAGGTGCTCCAGGCATCTGTTCTTAGTTCTGACCCTTGATCCAACCCGAGACATCGCTTGTAGAATCGATGCATTTTATTCCCATGACATTATTTTTTACCTGAATGTCTTTCACTTTGACAGGCTCAATATTTACCTTTGCTATTTCTTGCACACCGGCCATCTGCCATCGGGGCGGGGGGGGGGGGCAAAGCTTGGTGACACTGTGGTGACACCAACAGTGTAGAATAAGTATAAATAAAATACATAATATAACTTTTTTATAGAATAAGTCCGCAGTTGAGCAGCTGAACAATCTGTGTTTTTAGTTCCGACAGATCCCCCCCCCCCCCCCCCCTTCCCCTCCCCCAGAGATTTACGGCCCATAAAGTCCAAAATGAGGCTCAGTGGGATCTTTCCTCCTGAATATGGTTCTTACTGGGTTAGGTCTTCACTAGAGGGACTGTTTTACAGTTTTTAGTCGTCCATTCTTGAGTGGTAAAAATGACATCAAGCACTTTTTTAACGTCTAAATCAATGTTACTAAGTCAAAGTGGCTTTTATTTTGAAATTCAAAGGGAATTTGGCAGCTCAAAACCTTGACTTTTATTTTGACAGATATATGGTCAGTGTTGCCTGACTGTAAAGCCGCTATTGTTGACCGTAGAATAGAGTCAACCCGAGCACATCTGTACATTCTTACATGCTATAGTGGTATATTCAGGAAGATTTTAATTGGACAGCATATCCCAAACATTAATATAGAATCGTTTAGAAAATTTATTGGATTGCTAAAACATGGAATAAAACCTTTAACACATTTCTTCTTTTTCCTGAAATCAGCAAAAAATACCTCAAAAGTGGATCTGCTGGGATTCAACCAGACTTGTAGGGTTAAATGACCTGTTTAATGGGTGCGACTGTAGTCTGTGCGTGGGACAGGTCAAAGGTCGGGTTGGCTGTGCAGGACTCTGGCTCCTACTTCCTGGAATCTTCTTGAACAGGAACGTCAACCATGTGACGGCTCTCGCTCTCATAAACAAAGACTGGCGCTGTTGGGCCATGTTACATTCCTGCTAATTCATCCAAGAAGCTAGCCGAGCAGTGGTTAAGCCGTGGTTAGCAGCGGTGGTCAAAAACAACAACACGGATGTTGTTGCACTATCATTATAGCTCGTCAGGGGTCGATGTGGTTGTCGTAAAGACTCGGTGTGTAATTTTCTCCAGCAGAGACCGCAGAGTACTTCCATCTCCTACCAACAGTCAACAGGTTTTCCTTCCAACCACGACTAAAGACGTGTTCCTAAACCAACAGTCACAGCTGCTGGAGGACTGTTTGTTGTTGTCATCTGGCTGATGGAACACCAGGATGGAAGAACGTCAGAAGACCTGGAATCGGTAGCGAGCCCATGCAAGCGAGGACTAATTATTTTGTCAGACATGATCCAAGATGTGTCTGTGGGATGACGGGTCACAATTCCTCCGTCGTTTCCAAGACGTACCTGGATTTGTGTACGTGGGTGCGACCTCTGCTGACCCCCAAATATGTTAGCCAGACGTTTTGTCCGTGCTGTGAGTTTTGCGTTTAGGAATTCTGGACGAGGGGACTCCAACCCCCCTCCCCCCAGCACCAACTTCAGCTCTGACACCGGTGGGAACCCATCAACCACCGGTACGTCTCATTAACATTTGAACAACTCGCTGTTTTGAAATTCATCTGCAACAAGTTGCTTCTGCGGGACCCAACCGACATGTTTGAGCTGTTTTCCCAGAGAGGCCATCAGCCATAATTTCCCTGTCCTCTCCAGGCACTCCTGTCAGGACTCACCTTTGATTAAATCCCTCTGGCCCAGGCGACCAGTGGCATCGATTGGCTATTCTCCTTGTTGCATCGACTCGCAGGGCCTTGAGAGACTTTTTGAAGGCTGTTGATCCTCGATATATACGTGTAACACATTTGTTTTAATTAAGTGTTCACACGGCATGGAAATTGGATCCTTGACTAAATGACTGGAACCAGCAGTAATAAGACTAATTGCGGCTACTGTTGCAGCCAGAATCCCTCAAAGATCAATATTTAGCAGCTGGGTTATTGAATACTAAACAGTCAGCGATCAGATAACAGATTTTTTTTCCCCCCTTTTTTTTTTCATATCCAAAATTCTTTGATCGGTTCATGCTTGATTCAGCAGCAGGACTCAGAAGAAGAGCGTAGCAAACGTCTTTAATACAGCCTTGGTCTGACACCCCTGCCTTATTGCTGGCCCTCTCTGTTCAAGCCAGAGCTTTAAACGACAAAACCGAATGAAAGAAAACACTCAAAGGATTAGAACAATTTAGAAAGCAGACCCCCTTCTATCCCATTGTGCCTCCACCATGCTGCGGCTATTTCTCCGGGCCCAGCATGGGCTCCACTTTGTGGCTTTTAATAACCTACCCGTTCAAGCTTCTACCCCCTGAGACACATTTTTCCCTACTTTATTTGTGCCGCTCTGCCTCTACCTACCAGCAGCTGCAACAAGGAGCGAGCAGCGGAGGCATTGGCAGCAAATTTCTTCCAGTTGCTCAACACGCTAATACTCCCCCTTTTCTTTGCAGCTCAAGCATTATATTGCCGTTTCATGGACTGGGAGGTGTTGTGTTGCAGTGGAATCAATAGCTGAGGGGATCCCAGCCCAACGATTAGCTTGTCAGTCAGGCCTCTGTGGTTGAAAGGAGGGGAGGCAGCGTAAATCCCAGAATACCAGGGGCCACCAGCATGGAAAAGCTGGAATGCTGGGAGCCGCCAATCGTGCGGCACCACCTGTTGTAAGAGGCAACATGTGCTGAGTGTATTAACCTCTCTGCTACTGTGGTTTAACCACCGACCGCTACCACCGGTCCACCCGGCGCAGAGGACTTTTACCAGGCGAGCCGTGCTTCTAATCTAATGTTATCTTATCAAATTTCCTTGGGCTGCTTTCAAACCGCGGGCTCCTGTTTGGAGGAAGTGAAACCCAAGTCCGTATCACAACTCTGTCCATATTCAGCAAACATTGACCTCTGTCAGGAAATCTTCAGGGATTATTGGGAAAGTGGAAGATCTTTATAATAGCTTGTCCTAATTTATTTATATAGATGTGGTGGAGAACCACACAATTAGAGTTTCAACAGGGAACTCCTTCCCACTGGTTTTGGAAGTTACTGTCAGCAACAAATGAAAAGCATGTTAAACATTAGCCACAAACACCTTTGCAATTATTTTGCCTCGTTTTTGGATACACCTCTGTGGGTTGTTTTTTTTTTTCATTTTGCAGGCTCGTTCAAGTCACGTCATCACGTACCAAATGCCGCTTCAACGTCATTGCTTTTCAACAAATCCGTTTCAGTTGTTCGGGCCAAGTTCGACCTGTTTGGTTGCTCAGCCCAGCGGAAAGCCGCTGTGAGGCCGTGTGAGCCATTGGAATTAATGGGTTTAAGAGTGCAGAGGTGCTGCCGTCATATTGGCTCCTAATGCTCCTGAACCTTTCAACGCCAAGTCTTCGCCCCCCACCCCCGTCTCTAGCATGCCCAGGAAGTTTAAGCACCGATCGAACTGGGACCGTGTCCCTCCTCCGGGCGCCACAGTACTCCTCTCTGACCTGCGAGGGGACGTGATAAATTATCAGCATGTCATGGGCTCGGGATAAGACGGAGTTGTGGCTTCCCAGTGACAGCAGGCATTGTTTTAATTTCCTTAAAAGGCTGGGACAGAACAATTGTAAACCCTTCGTATTTGTTACCGTCGTATTTGGAGAGGATTCAGACAATGTAAATCTTTGACCTTTTTAGAGTAATTTGGCCGTCGGCCCAGGGTCGCCTCACAGCTCACAATCAATGCAAAGCAATGTGATATTAAGAGAAGGCAGCATTACTGGCCATGATGTGCTTTTGGCTCTCAGTCCCCATGCTTGCTGGTGACCTTTTCCTCCAACTCGGTTTGAGGACCCTGACAATCATTTATTTAGCCATTATGCTAGCTCAAACTGAGCCACAATAATAAGGACGGCTGTGTAGCTATCACTCTTAGAGAGCTGTATTAGCATTTTTGCACTGATGTGCCCTATAAATATCTATGTAGTTTTACGGTACATATATCGTATAATTAATCTTATATATATCATAATAAATTTGTGCTGTCTGCTGTGTGTTTTCAGAAATAGTGAAAGCATTCCAATGATTTCACCATCCATCCTGGTCATGTGGAATGATTTCATAGTGGTTCTGAAGATTTGTAACATTGTAAATGGCATACTTTTAACACGGAAACTGCTGCGGGCTCTTCTGGGTCCAAACGTCTGAGGTCTACCCTTGAACAAATCCCTGCGGAAAAGCTTAAATCTGACAGACTGTAGCCGAAACTTTAAACTGATACCGTTGAAAGTGTCATTTTCCCCCTCCATCCTGTACTTTGCCTGACTATAATGTCCAGAAAGCTGAAACAAAGACGCCACTTCTTCCAGTAAGTAATGGTGGACCGGTAACGAGCCTCCCACCGGGGGGGCGTGCTCTCATGTGGAGGTTGTTGCACACCCAATGCCCCTGTTGTCAGAGCAGGGTTAGCGAAAGGCGGCTTAAGTTCACCGCTCGGAGAGAACTGTCAACCAGGGGTCACACTCGGAGGGATCCGGGGCATCAGGCAGCAGCATCAGAGGAGGAGTCAAGGGCAGTCATGGGCTGTTTGTCTTGAAAGTGGATGGAAGCAGGGGTAAGGGTCACTGCTGAAGGACTGAGACCCCATTAGCAGAGTTACACAAAGAGTTACACACTTCCTCTTGCTTAGCCTCGAGTTTAAACAGCAATTTATGAGCTGGTTACGATGGTATGGGGAAAAAAATCTAGATTTTTTTTTCAGGCACAAAGAGAAATGGCTGATATATTGGAAAGTTATATGAAGAAGTGGGGTCGTTTGACCCTGAAGAGTGGTGACAGTAGGCAGCAATAACGAGCCTGTTTTTCTCTGAAAGCACTTGAGACGTGTTGGCAGACGTTCCATGGACGAACCAGATCAAAGAAAGAGTATAGGTGAGGGCAGCTTTCATTGTTACAACTGTTCCCATGATAGCAAACATCTCGCATCCCATTGACTTTGTACTTAGCATGTTTCAATTAGCAGAACACTTGAAACACATTGAAAGCCGTCGCAGGATCTCTTCGCATTGCCAACAAACACAAAACTGGCTCCAAAACAGGTCAACCAAACTGCTTCAGTTACTCACTCATCACAAAGAGAGATTAGTTAGTGTGATGTCCAAAATATTATCACTATTAACACAAATATACCGGGTGGACAAGAGTGATCACAAGGTTAGAAGATGTCACTTGGAGCGCTGCGACCCTTTTCAAAGGCTCGTTTAATTATTTTTTATTTTCTGTTTTGTGCACGTGAGTTTGAGCCGTAAGTATATGTGTGTCTGAGCGGCAGACAGCGGGGGATAAAGTGAGGGAACGTCTTTGTGAAGAATTGGACAAGGCCAACAAAGTCCCTCAAGAGTCCTTACCAGAGGATCTGGGAGAATGTTCCAGTTTCTGAGGAGAAAGACCCTTCAGGAGTGAAAACACACTGGCGTTAAGTTATTAGCTCCACTTTAAGCCGTGTATGTGAAACACGCTCGCACAAGAGCTGGTGAGAATCCCTTAACTCACATTACTCCACCCCCCAGCTTTGTCTCTTTTTCAGAATCAGACTTAGGAGGGTTATTCTCGCCATGTGGATAGGTCCTCGGGCCCAATTATCTGGCTACAATGCTCAATTAGCCATAATCCCTCTTTTGAGGCGATAGTGAGAGGGTTTGTGTGGTTTTACCTGCAAAATAAAAACACTTTAAGTTAGCTCCATTAAGGAATTTTAAGATTGGCCTTAAAAAATTACCATTGGGGAGCGTCGTTCCACAGAAACTCTGCTTATGGCCAAGTGGTTAGAAGAGAACACTTTCCCCCTGGCCTCTGTAGACTCTCTGTTGGACAGAGAGGTTAGCTTTAGGGTTAGGGTTAGGGTTGAATGCGGTGATGCGATGATGATCAAGGTCGTTTGGTCGCCAGGTACTGAAATAAAAAGAGCATTAACCTTGTTTGCAAAGTACACGAGTAACGCGGCGCGGGGCTGTGAATTTATTGTCGTTAAACAGTAGGAGGCTGCATCCTCTTGGCCGCCTGCCTGAAGCTCACATAAGCTGGGCAGCTTTGCGCACGCCCACATGCGCGGGAGCAAAGTCGGTGCGATGGCTACATCTGGGGCGCCCCTCTGCCTTAGCCGGCTAATGACAAACATTTTCACTTTGCTTTGGCTCGCGTCTCGACAAATGAGGCCGGGCTCTCTCGGAAAGTAGATTTAGGAGCGCGAGGTGCCAGGCGTGGAGCAGAACGTCTGCCTCTTTATGATGTGGTAACTAAGGGCACCGAATGGGATAAGGTGAATGCTAAGTAAGCCTTGACATGAAAACGTGAAACTCTGGCACCCTAAATGTCACTCAGCCGCTTCTTATGAGGTTAGCGCTCGCCTACGCTGGATTTATACGTGCCAAAATGTGCACGTGATAAAACTTCCTCGCAATGTGAAATTAAACAGTCCCTGATCTTGATTTTTACGGCGTATTTTATGAGTGGGCACTTGGCCCTCGCTGGGCTTTTGTGTTCCAAAGAGTTTGAACGCATGAATGTGGGAAAAAAAAAAAAATCCACCGATGGGTTCAGGTTTCTGGTCAGGACCTCCACATCTGCCCCCTCCGACAAAGGAAAAATGGAGAATTTTTATCAAACCCTCCATGCAGCTGAATGACATGGGGTATAACAGCAGCCAAAGGCGGAGTATCCTTGATCCCTGGCTCTGCTGCTCAGTAACAATGCCAGGATCCGTGCCAAAATTGATACCAATTATTACCCCTAAGCCGTGTCACGGGTTTTTACCAATCTAGGTATCCGAGCTGTCTCTGTTATTCTTAGAGGAGTGGCTCTCAGTTAACCTCGAATCAAGGGCTGTAATTTGTGGTTGATGGCACACTTTGAGATGTGTCTGATCCCTGCGCCTGAGGCAGCGAGGCGCGGGCCTTGATTAGAGACAGCACCATGTGGGAACTACTGCGCTAACCGCAACGCGGAGCAAATGTCAGCCGCATGCATGTCATGTGTCTCCCGCTAAGATATATTGGGGTTAGAGCTGCAGCGGGAGACCGCAGGATCTTTGTAGGGTTAGCGCCGAAGGTACGCCGGCTGAGGTAAATCCGCTTTCCCTTTCACGGTTTAAGAGTTGTTTTTCTTGTCAGATTTGAGGAAAATAATGAAGTCTTCTTTCCTAAAAACTGACAGTTTTTTGTTTTTTTTGTAATTCTTTTGCACTTATTTTATTATCAGCACTCCCCTCTTGCACACTCTCAACAGCTTTGAACCACTTTGTTTTGGCCAGACTGTCCTCAACCGCCCCCCCACCCCCCCAAGCCTATCCCCTCCACTCTGGGGATGGATGCTGAATGGCTGAAAAAGAAAGAGAGAATAAAACACCGCCACACCTTTCAGCGCCTGTGCTCTTGAGGAATTTGAGGAGGCAACAAAAGCCCAACATCTCGGAGCCTCGTTTCGCCCAAGTAGTCGTGCATATAGTGAACAACTATTTACCCAGTGGCTGAACCGCAGAGCTGCCTATGGATTCATTAGCCTCTCTGGAGCCTCCCATCTCTTCCACCCCCCCATAACGGCCTCAAACACCTCGCTCTCGCTCATTCATTCTTTCTTTCTTTGCTGTCTTTAAGAGGGTTTTTAAGCCCGGCCAGTGTTTGTAATTAGCTCCCAAATGCTGGAATGGAACATGTTGAGGTGGGTGTTAATGGGCTGGCCAGGCCCTTACTCGCACAGCAGGCTGAGAGCAGAAACAGAAACCAGTCTTTGTTCCCTGGATAGAGAGAAGACAAAACGTGGGCTTTAAAAGTGTGTAGAAGGACCTCTGGAAAATATTAACTGGCATTCATATTTTCAAAGAACACTTGGACTGAAGCACCAGGCTGTTAGAACGACTGTCACCTCTCCGTGTTCTCAGCTGGAAACTCTGGCAACTGTTGCTGCCTGCGCACAGTTTAGCACTGGAAGGTTGTCCCCGTAGCTCAGAAGCTGTGGTGTGCAGTATTTATCTTCTTATGTGCAGACATCAAGATGAAAGCGGTGCAGACGGGACCAAAGAACAATGTTCTACAGTCACATTCAAAGGAGAAAATTGGATATGTGAACGCTCGGTCCTTCGGGTCAAAGTTCAAATGCACTGGGAAAGCGGTGGGCGTTATTTCTAAAGCTTTCAAGGTCTCCTCCCCGACATTTTTTTTTTTCTTCTGGCATCTTCACATTAAGGCGCGCAGCTCCTGGAGCAATTCTTTACTGTGTCAAAGTTCTTGTTCTCCGCTCCGGCCTGGAAGCATAGTGAAACAGCTTGTTTTCATTTCAGTAGGGGAAAGGCAGGACTCTGTTTCAAGTCCCCTGCCCCTCCAGATGTGCCTTGATCAAGGGAAGTTGACTATGCGCTTTGTGTTCTTTAGGACACTAATGTGATTATGTCACATATTTTCAGCTGATTCCCATTGCTGTTGGTCGTGGTGTGGGGTCCCGCTTTCAATAGACTCTATCAGGAGATGGGAGCTGCGAGGATTTTTCTTTCAGCAACGTCTGATTCCCAGCCAACCAGAGAACACTGAGGAGTGTGTGTGTGTGTGTGAGTGTGTGTGTAAGTGCACACATGCGCTTGTCTTTTGGTGCTCTTTTCACAGACAGGGATTATAAAGTTTGTGAAACTTTAGCTGTGTTCCAAAGAACTGTCCCCACTTATTAAAATTCCCACATTCGCTCTGGAACCAGGACCTGCACCAGCATTTGGCGTCTCTTTCCCCATCCTCCCGCCATTTACGCAAAGAAACACAATAATAAACAGCACGATGGAGGGGACGGATCAATGAAACCAGCCAGCCAACTTGGTGAACATGGAGACATGTTTGAGTTCCTAGAAGACGTCTGAGTTCAATCAAGCTAACGCCGGCTAACTGTGAACCCAACCGGATGTGAGCGTTGCCCCACGTCACACATCCTCATGCGGCTAAGCAGCAGACGTGAGGGCGTTCAGTCCAGCCGTACCTCATCTGACGTATCGGCGGCGGGCCGCGTGGCGTACTCTCACCCCTCCCAATAGATTAGAGGCCAGCTGGGAAGACAGCTATATCATCTGCGAGTCCAAATGGTGGACCCGTCTCTGCGTTAAGCTGCCAGGCTGGGTACAAACAGGATTACGCCTCCTGTTCATCAACTGTGGCTTCAGTTTGGTCCATGATGGCTGTCAGACTGTTCGGAACAACATCACGTTCCTCACGTTCCCCCGTCAAATCCCAAAATGAGTTTTTGGGGGCACACTTTTGGATGGAGACACAGAGGAGGACTTCTGGACGGGGGCCGGTCGTCTATGTATTTGTCAGTGAGCAGTGATCTGGATTTGCTCATCCACTCTGCTTGTTTTCATCACAGCAGATGTGAATGATGCCTTTTCTATTTCTGTTATTCATGCACATAAATAAGGCTCCCAGTAGGAAGGTACTGGGTTCGAATCCCCCTGGAGCTTTTTGTGTGGAGTTTCTATGTTCTCCCCCATAGCTACTTGGAATTGAACTTCGGTGTCAATTTGAGTGTGAATGGTTGTCCAACTGCTTGTTGAGGGTGTACCCCCCCCTCCCTAAACCCTACTACCCCCCCTTCCCTTGCCCTGAGGTAGCTGGGATAGGCCCCGCCCCTTGACTACTTTAAACGTTGGATATCTCAACTCAAAATGGAAATTCGATGAGATTCGTTCAGGTTTTCTTTCCGGAAATTTGGATCCAAAACGCGATTCCAGCTCAGTAGAGAAAGAAAACGCAGCGAATGTGATTAAAGTTGTGAGAACGACCCACAATTCACCCCGAGAGGTCGGATCAAGTAAAACACATCAAACTGCTTTACCACCCAAGATCAGATAAAAACAAGATAATTGACTAAATAAAGCGCTGGGTAAACATAAACAGATGAACGTTGTCACATTATTTACAAAAATGCTTGAGAGTTATTGAATATGTCTTATTCAATAAAAACAACAAATGGAATTATAATCAGCAGCTCTTTGAGAGGAACGCGTCAGTCAAACTTGTCAGTTAGTCTTTATAAAGCCCGACATTTTATTATTTATGAAAACAAGCTGGTGACACCGAGTCCAGGAAGTTAAGTAGTTACAGGAAGAAAATAGAATTTAAAAAAAGAAGAAAAGGACCGGCTGGCCCGATCTCCACTCAACCCTGACCTCCAGCCGAGGTCCTTCTTTCGAACCTGCGTCGGATTGCTTCAACCAAAACCGCCGACGTTATTGAGCGTGACTCCGCGGACACATTCTGGGAAAGATGCCTCCAAATTCCCGAAGAATCTGTCTGGTTATCAAAAAGTTTCCTTTTCCAAACGATTCCTAATCTCATTAAAGCGTATTTATAGCTGCGAACAGTCGAGCGTCCGTCTGTTTGTGGAAGTTTGGATCCTCATTTCATCTGACTGACAGGAGGGAACCGGAGAACATCGGGAAAATCCCGCAGAACATGCAAAAGATGATATTGTGTTAGTTGCCATGGGAACCGCCAGATGCAACCGTCTTTGAAATGTCGTCGTTTAGTTCAATTCCTCAGAATATTCACCTGTTGGGATTTTACCCTCTCCAATTACCCGTAGCAGAGTCGCATGCAGCGTGCACGGCCGGCGTGCACGGCCACGCTGTGGTTTTAACTGTCTGTAATCATTCCACAAAGGTTAAAGTCGGGGTTTGTTGTCTTGACACGACAAAACACGCAGCCGCTGAAGGATTTCTGCCGTTAGCGTCGCTGCCTGCTGGATAATCCTGCTGTCAACAGTTTGTTAAAGGCAAGAGCCACTTTCTGACTTCATCACTGTTTGCAGCAGATTAGCAGAGAGCAGTGGATCTCATATGGCCGGGTCAAAGGTCACCATTGAATGGCTTAAAGGATTAATGTTGTCCCGCACTCTCGCTAGCTCCAATATTCAATCAAACCCTCCTCAGAGGGACGCGCAGGTTCAGCGCAGTTTGTGGCGGCGCGTCTTATCTGTGTAACTTAACAAAACACATTTCACTGCGGAACTCTGGGAACGGACAACGTTGTTCTGCCAGACGGCCTGTTTAGGGATTTCCATCACCTCTCTCCGGCACTCGAACGCACCGCGGTGATGGCAAAGTGTCGCGGCGCTGCGTAAAGCTATCCGCGGCGCCTGAGTCATGATGTAGTAGTGTCCAAGAGCCCGGGGAGGATGGGTCAGAGGCTAAGTCCCCGCTTAAAGACACTGTCATGAGCCTTTTCTATCAACAGACAGGCCATTTCAGTACGTGTTGGATAAGATGTAATTTCCACATCTGCTTTATGGCTATTTCTGATCCCTGGGCTCTTGTCAGCAAACTCCTCGGGACAGATATCATCAGTAATAGGAGGAGGACTGGCAATACTTAGGGCCTTAAAAGGCCCTTCACTTCTCTCAGTCTTGTGGATGGCTTAAGGAGTTCGAGAGCGCGGGTCACACGTAAACGTTTCACAAACACTATCAAATAGCACGGCTTTAAGTGGCTTAGGACAGCTTCCTCAATGATTGTTGTTGTTACCCGCGCGTGTGAGAGAGAGACACAGAGAGACAGAGAGGGAGAGAGTTTGTGTTTGTATGGAAAGTATGTGTACTTGTACAATTGAGTACCAAAACACTGGTTCTGCTAGCAAAGTGAGGACATTTTAGCTCATCCTTAAGCTCTCAGAGATCTCTTTAAGGGAGTTACGGTGAGGCAGAGCTGTGATGTTCGTTAGTGTTAGTTTTGTCTATGAAAGACTTGGGAGTCTGTGTGTGTGTGTATTTGCACATTTTCTGCTAATTGGTTTTGCCGGTTGGTTTCCATTACAGCTGGTTTTGTTAGCATGGTAAACTGGGACCCTGTGCAAACCTGTAAATCTTTTTCCAGTAGAAAATAGGTAACAGTCGTGGTTTGGGCTGCGGTTTTGGATGGGCTGCCATGCTGTAAACACACCGTGTTTTGCTCTTCCAATTTAAACCCAGACCATAATCCCATCTGTAATCGTGCTGCCTTGATGATGAATGCTAATGTCATCACGCTAATAGGGGCCTGACCTGCTGCACCAGAGCGGCGGCGGTTCCCACATTTTATGGGGAATTTAAATGACAACTCAAAACGGGCAAGTGAAAATTATCCCGTTGCTGTTTCCATGGAAAACAGCAACCTCGCTTATAAAACTCAGAACTCCACGGTGACGTCCCAGCGCCGCTCATCTGTCACTTTTTGGATGTGAATGTTGCTGGCAACAGGAGACAGTTGCAACATTTGCATGCTCTCACCTTTATGCAAAAATTAGCAACCATTCAAAAAATGCTAAACGTGGTGACTTTTAACAGTAAACAGACCCCGGGAAAGAGAGCCGGTCTGTTTGGTGGTGGCTCCAGATGCACCTGTACTCAGTTTACCCCCCCTCCCCCCCAGCCAATCCCTCTATCAGACTGGAGGTCATGGAAACAGAGCCCAGCGAGCTTCATGGAAATGCTTAACAGTTGTTGTCATATTTCAGTCTTGACCATGTTGGCGTAATAATAAATAACAGAAGTTCAGAGGAATCTATTTTGCTGACTGTGTACTAACAGCGGTACTAAAAGGGTAATAAAGACGCCAAGAATAGGGACGTTTTTTACATATCACACGGTCAGCGGCAGGAACGGTGCGGTCATAAACGACAGAGAGCAAAACTGCTCATTAGAAAGACATTTGAGGGAAACACTGGTTCACCATTCAACCAAAGCGCCGTTGTAAAATGGAATTCCCTTTTTTTTCCCTGCCTCATTATGGTCAAACAGAATCTTGGCATGTGAAATGAGTTACGAACACGCTTTTGAGCGGAATACAAAACAGCATGAGCCTCTATCTGGCCAGGAGTGCTGTAGTAGTTATAATATAAAACATTAACTTGGCTCCTCCATCCCAGCACATGCTCGCGGCGCTGCCAAATGCCAGACTTGAGTTGAAATAATTGCCAAACAACTTGACAACATATGCGTCAATCCGATGTAATTTCAAGGTGTTTTTAGCATCGAGGGGCGATTTTCTTTGACTCCAGACTGATTTATGTGCTTTATAGTCTGCTGAACTCCTTTTGACCTGTTGGGGAAGATGGCACCTTTAATGAGCTGCTGCTGATTGTTTTACCCCCCTGATCTCTGATCCAGACAGGAAGAGTTCCTTCTTTTTCCCTGGATTAATAAGAAAATACAGCGCAGCCATTATTAATTAGCTTGCTGCGCTTATCAGTGTTGTGTTTTGTCATTTTTGTATCCAAAACAAACCATAACGTGACGATTTTCCATTAAACTTTTCATTAAGTGATGCGTTTCATATCAGCTCGTGTCCTCTCGAGGGTTAAACACTGTTTTTTGGAGTTTATAGAGTTTAAACTGTGTTGAATGTGCTTCCATAGTTGAGGTTTAATACCAAGCATTGTGGCTATTGTAGTTCATATTTGGGTCATTTTCCATTAAATAATGATGATAAAATGCAAACTTGTGTCTACTACATTGTGTCTGTCCTATATTCTTCTTTATTTTCCTTTCAAATTTGGCTGACTACGATCTGCATAAATACCTGTTTTATTTTAAAGGCCCCCACGACTGGCACATAATCTCAGGTCAACCTTCACCATGAGAGCATTATGGGTAGTGTAGTCATTGACGCCTGTCATGAGGGCGCTGAAAAGTTCATCTAAGAACTTCAAACAAAGTCGGGCTGCAATTCTCCTTGAACATTAGTGTTTGAGCTAAGCTACACAGCAGGTCCTCCCTCCGTCCTCCCTCGTGATGTGTTCCTCAGAAGATTGTTGCTGGAGCAAGATAAGACCAGGACCGAGGCTGGTGCATCTCCCTGAGTTACAATCTATCCCCTTTTTCACTGTGCGAGCTCTCTTTTATGAGATTTAAACTCACATTCTAACCTTCACTCCCACCAGAGAAGCGCAGAGATGTGACTCAGTGACCCCGGCCGCCAGCCTCACCGCTGGCCGGCTCCAGCTGTTTCCCTTTGCCAATTGAACTCCCCGCTTGTTTCATTCTCGGACCCTCCCCGGGCTCCGCGGAGCTGCTTGTGGGTGGACGGCAGTTAAGACAATGAATTGTTTTCTCTCAGTCACTCAATGCGCAGCACCCATATCCAGCTGTGTTTCCTCAAGCATGATCCACTCCGCTTGTTAAACACGGCCATTAGTTAGTCAACACTTCTCGGGCCGCCTGGTGAGGAATTAGTCATGAGAGTCTCTCCTTCACGCTGCCTCCCACACACGCGGAGCCTCCCACTCTCGGTTCTTCCCTGTTCATGGGAAAGTCCCAGTGCAGGAAAGTCACGCCGAGGGCGAGCGATCGTGGAGGGATGGCAAAAATCAGACGTTGTACGTTCAGAAGGGAGAATTAGCTCTGCACCTTTCCAAGCCGGCAGAAGGTGCCCTCAGCGTCTCTTCTTCGAACTTCGGAACGCTCTCGTGGCTCTTCGGGACCAAACTCCCACTGAAACATTTTTGGAAAACAAAATCTTGCTGTCGCGAACACGTGTGAAGGTAGCGTCTTTTCCTCTGACATTGAGATAGTCCAGGGGACCTGTAGACCAAACACCGCCCACCTAAAGAGCGCCGCGTGTAGGTGACGCCGAGCCGCCGAGTGCTTATTATCAAAATTACCTTCGCTTCGCCGTCTTCCCTGACCCCAGCTGAGTGCAGCCTTTGATAAAAGCCCCAAACCCACCAGGTTTGCCTCCATAATTGCCGCACAAAGGTTATTTGTTGATGAAGTGACCCGTAGCGGCTCAGAGGAAAGCCCCACCCCCACCCAAATATGTAAATGCGTGATGCATGCTGTATATTTTTATTAAGCACCAGTGACACCGGGTGCACCAGTGTTTCTCCTTGGAGTTTCATTTGAGGAATGCAAATGCTTCGGGCCCAGACGCACTGTGATTTATCTCCTTATTTATCTTTGCACATATCTGTCTGTGCCCTTGTGTCTGCCTGTTGCTCATTCCTCCCTTCTGGCACCCAGCGCCGCTCCTACGGGACCCAGGACTCCCCCACTCGCCCCCCACCGCCCCATATGCACACGTGTGCGCAGGCAGCCGGAGCGATCAGCTGGGCCGGCGCCCTCTCCCCAGCTTTAGGGCCCGCTAATCCAGTCTGTTCGCGAGCGTGCGCGCAGGTCCGCGCGCTCGGGGCATCAACAACCCGCACACGCTCTCTGCCGCCTCCAGAGCGCTGAGGTGGCGTGAGACCATAGAAAGTGACCTGATACCCACACTTGCTTTCTGTCAACAAAGATTACGCTCAGATGAGCGCGATGGGAGTCCCGCGCCGGCCCGGCCTGCTGCTTTCTGTCTCACGCAGACAAACAGAGAATGTAAAAAGCAGGCAGGAGCTTTGTTTTCCTTGTCAGAGGCAGGTATGAATAACAGCGGGGCCTGCCACAACACCCCCGAGCCGTGTTTCATATCTTCACAGCGTTGCCATAAAGTAAACACCAGTCGCGCAATCGCGCCTTGTTTCTCGCCGCTCGTCCTTCGCTTCCCCCCCGGCCGCCCTTCTCCTAAAGCGCCCCACATTCTGCCTGGCGTTACCCCTGCGCAGGCTTGTCTCCGGCCCTCCTGCTGGGAGGTCAGGTGTTATTTATCACAGCCGTCTGCGCGGGGAGTTGACATTCGTACAGGCGTTCGGCTGCACCGCCGTAATTGACTCTCCTTGTCTTTTCGAGGACACCGACAGCTATAACTATGTCAGCCCACCTCTCAGCTATATATTACCCGTCTCGCTGAGGAAGCCCGCCGGCAGGTGACCATTCGGCATCGACTCAACAGGGGGACAGGAGGCACGGCCGAAGTCTGGATCCATCTGGATCATGATGGTCCACCGTGCAGCCGCCTTTATGCGCAGAAAATTAAAGGAAATCAAGCCAACTCGTGTGATTCGGCCGACATTGGCGGGGCAAAGGCGGCGTGCACAGTTCCAGAGGTCATCAGGAGGTAAACACTTATTAATGGTTACCTGCTTGACGATCAGATAAACGGGTCACGGTAATGATTAAGCCAAGGTTGGCCGGGTTAGAGGCCATGTGTGCACAAAAGCACGTCGGATGAACGCAGGTTGGAGCCGGTGCCAAAGGAGAGAACGCGATTGTTGCAGGACGGCGATCTTTAACCCGCCGTGCCCGAGCGGAGGGAAAAGAAGCCACGCACGCCCCGGACGGCGGCGGGACGCCTCGGGAATTTCAATGTCTCGAGAGCGTAATGAAGGTGCAGAGGGAGCTGCTGACGGAGTGAAGGAGAGAGAGACAGAGAGAGAGAGAGAGACAGTGAGACAGAGAGAGAGGGGGGAGAGAGACAGTGAGAGACAGAGAGAGAGAGGGGGGAGAGAGACAGTGAGACAGAGAGAGAGAGAGAGGGGAGAGAGACAGTGAGACAGAGAGAGAGAGGGGGGAGAGAGACAGTGAGGCAGAGAGAGAGAGGGGGGAGAGAGACAGTGAGAGAGAGAGACAGTGAGACAGAGAGAGAGAGAGAGAGAGAGAGAGGGGAGAGAGACAGTGAGACAGAGAGAGAGAGGTAAATAAAAACGAAGCTGGCAAAAAAACCTGCCCAGTTTAAGTTCACAAGGTCATTTCCAGCTAAGGGATTAAGTAAACTAAACAAAAACTACACAAGCTGCAACTTATCAGGCTGCCTACATGCCGGGACTTTTTTTTTTTTTTATCTCCTCTCGTGTTTGTGAGTGTGACAGAGTCAAACATTAGAACAGACCTGCAGTACAGCTCAGAACCCACACATTCAGCCAGAGTGAAGGGTTTCTAACCCGGTAACTGATCACGTCTATGATCGCTCCTTTTGCCGGAACAGTGGTGTGAAAAGTGGATGGTGTGTTTGTTAAACGGCGGCGTGATCCGCCTCTCGTTGGAAGCGTTCGTCTCTTCTTCTAAAGCGCTTCAGAAGAGCTTCCACAGTCAGAACGTTTCAAGGCGCGATCACTCGGAGCCCACCAGGGCCTTCTGATCACGAATGCTAAAGCATTTAGCAGCTTTTTGTCTTTTTTTTAAAAGAATCCAGGGAAAGCAGCGTGGTGGTTTGACCTTTGGACCCTGCGACATGTTTATTTATGAAATTCTTTTGACCACTAGGAGATTTCTCCGAAAGCAGCGTTTTCCTTTTTTTTATTTTTTTTTTAAATGTTGTGAGAGTAAATAACACGAACAATGGTGATAAACGCAGCCTCGTTGAAGTGCAGTAAATGGCTGAAGCTGTGTTTGTGTGTGTGCTTTTAGAAGCTGTTAGCGGCGGAAAATGGACCGTTTTTAATCTCTGCTTTGTTGCACATTGCTCCAAACCCCTTAGTTTTCATTTTTAGAATTCTTCCCAGTGATCCCAGGTTGTTTTAAATTAAAATGTATAGTTTTGGGGTTTTTTCTCAATCTATCTTATTAATTCTAGTGAGCCGACAAAGGAGCCGAAATGAAGCTGCCGAAGCCCTCTGGCATAAATTACGCAAGCTGGAGAGTTCTCAGAGTCTGTATCACCTCGACAAAAACTTCAGCATTAAAAACAGAGAAAAGGGGGGGGGGGGGGGGGGGGGGGCGAGGTCATCTGGTTTCCATTAAGAAGATAAAATGGTTCACTCTGAGGATTTTACAGACCTCTTTGTTACTGGGGAGGCGTCCGTGCTGCTCTCTCCATCATCATCCAGTTGACACAACAGTAAAGGCTTCAAACGGCCGCGCGGACTTCCTTAATCAAAAACTAATTGTCGCAGATATTTTTTTTGGGGGGTGGGAGTACTAACGCTGTCCACTTAGCTGGTGTCTGTGCACCACCGCTGGCTTGATAGCTGAGGGAGGGCGACGCATGTGTGACAGGCGAGGGTCCCGGGCGCGCCTGGCGAGTTTAGAGACAAAACAACGGGTCTGGAAAACCTCTCGCCGAGGATACGGAGAGTCAGGGGCGCTGAGAGTGAAGGCGCGGACACTCTGGTGCAGTGCCAGACACCCACAATTAGCATCACGTCACAGCTGATAAGTTTGTTGAGTTTTTTATCCACTGGTGTGTGTGTGTGTGATGGCCTGAATCACCGTATCTAATTCAGCAAATTAATTCTCTTTAATTTGATTAGTTACTATCGTTAACAATACCTCATGTCAAATCAAAGGGGCTTCTTTTCTGTATATTAACCTCTCTGACACTCTCCCACTTAGCATATTAGAATTTGAGTCCAAATTCATGAACAGGGTTAGCTAGCCCTCTTATCAGGATGATACATGGTGTAATTGTCGTCCTCCTGGATGACTGAGTACAGAATTAAGGGCACACGTTGACTCGTCTTCCTCGCTGCGTCACTCTCTTTGACAAGGCTCATTCTTTTCCCGTTAGAGGAGAAAGTCTTTGATGAACCCTGTCGTCAAACTAATCTGGACAAGCTTGTCCAGAGGTCAAGAATGTGACTGCGGACGGACTGTTAACAGGAATCGCTCCGCAACCGCGTCGGAACGCCTCCTTCACTTTGGGAAAGTGGTGATAATTTTGGTGTCATTGGATGATCACAAAGGTAATAAGAGTTTTCTGATCAAACTGTTACTGTTTATGGACCGACCACCGCTACCTTTTGTCGTCCACGTTGCTTTTAAAGTGATTGTCGATCATTTTCAGGTTTTCTGGTTTAACATCCTTACTGACCTCTGACCTCTTTCTCTGACTGTGTAACATACCCACATCTAACTCTGTTTCTGTGTGTGTCCGATTTTCTACACACTGAGTATGAAAGTAATCATTCGACTAGCAAAGTGAGGACATTTTTGCAAACGGTTCCATTTTGGCTGGTCCTCACAACTTCAAAGTACTATTTGGGGGTTAAGACAGGGTTTTAAGGTTGGGGTTAGAATAAAGTTTAGGTTAGGGTTTGGGTCAGGGTAGGGAGCTAGGTAATGTATTATGTCCCCACAGTGTGTGTGTGTGTGTGTGTGTGAGTGTGTGTGTGTGTGTGTGTGTGTGTGTGATCTCCTAGGTTGATATAAAAGGATAATAAATGGCTACATTGTGCGTCACTTTGACTTTAGCCTCGTCTCCCTCTCATCCAGGACTAACCTGTACACGCTAACAGTGTGGAAAATGCATGCAGCCTCCACCTCGCATAACCACCCCTGCTGCACTCCCCTGTGGATAACAAATGGGCCTTTTCTCTGGGAATTGAGGCTAAACGATGGTTTCACTTAGAGAGCAAAGTGACTGTCCGTCTTCATAACCGTGCTCTCCATCAAAGAGCAATGAATCCCATCCCGTCCTACTGGCTCTGATTATACACAGGCAATGGATATCACCTTTATGAAGGCCTGCAAAGCCGGCCGTGCTGTCAGGTCTGCACCTGCAACTATCGGCTTCCCCTTGTCTTGTAATAAAAACGCCCCACACATCTGGTCCTGGGAACCGGACTCGGCTCGGGCCGGGTTTTCCAGTGAAGTCTGTCTGAAAGTGACACTCCACCACTTGATTTAAATTAAAAGAGGCATTTCTCATTGGTGGGGTCACATGGAAAACCCACAGGTCGCAAAGTTCGCTGGCCGAGGGCTCCTGGCTGTGCCGTGACCCCCCCCCCCCCCCAAATCAATGTTTCGTGTTAATCCCACGATTAAATTGCATCCTTCGGCCCTACGTGATGTCACAGCATCATGGTTTTAATTTGTGTATGTTTCCACTCAACAGTTCAACCCCAAATCATCCGTTGATACCTTGTAACGCAGATTTAGTCCGTTCTGGAAGGCTGACAGAGATCTGAGGCAGGTTGAACATTCTTTACCGCTATCCAGCTGAACAAATCAAACTGTCCAACTGAATTACTTCTCCAGAGCCCCCAAGATGCATCAGTGAGCGATGAGAATGACACTGCTGGATATTCGGTACTAATTCAAGCGCAGCCTTCACAAACGTGAAATATGGTGCGTTTTTGTACGAAAACACTCTAGTTTTAACGAAACAAGCTGAGTTTAAATCTGTTGGATGGGTCATCTCAGTTCCAGGCATTATGAGGACATTTGGAGAGCTACGACTGCATCAGATGGTCTGTTCCATCAGTGCTAAAAGGAGAATAAAAACGCAATATTTGTTTTTCTTTCCAGCCGACCCGTGATTATGCAGCACTGTGCCATTCAGGGAACCCGTGCCCAGGGTTGCTGATCCTCATAAGACCCACTGTAGTGTACCATCTTAGATCAGAGATGGAATAAAAGGAAACTCTCTTAGCTTGATCACTTTTAGGACATTTGTTGTTTTGGAAAAGGAGACGGTGAAGGCAGGTGCAAACGGCAGTTCCGAGCCAACCGGTTGAATTCAGAACAAGTTGCTAGCATGTTTCTTTTTTCAGTGAGGTTTGAGAATGGAGACAAAGGTATTCTATTGTTCATACATTAGCTGATGCCATTATCTTGTCTGCAGAGTCACAGGGGGTAATCTCGTGTTATAGGATTTGCAGCCACCTCGGCTGATCTCATTGGGTAAATGTTTGGCACCATGACAAAAGAGCAGATTCAACATCCAAGTTCTGTTAGCATCAGAATACCGGCAGAAACCTGACCCCTTCAAGCGGCTGGAATAGAGCAGATGCAGATGTGGACCGTTTTACATTTTGCCTTGCTCTGGGGTTTGACCTGTGCGTGACCTTTGAGGGCTGTTTCTTTGTTTGGTTTTCTTCTTTGGGCTTTATGTCACGTCCAAGTTCATGAGACTTTTCAAAATAACCAAAAAAAAAAAAAATGCAGTTTCAAACTTACATTTGGTGATTAATTTTTTTTGTTAGAAAACCTCATAAACGGGGCCAGTGGCTTTAAATTGGACCAGAAACAAATTCTCACAGTAGATTAGCTAATGCTAGATTAATTTTGCGAACTGGGCTCCGGATCAAATGTCCTTCAACCTATCAGAATGGCGTTAAACTTGAATTATTATCACATGGGGATCCAGTTGAGAACATCTATCTTGGCCGGGTGTCGCTTAAGGCAGTGACCACTCGCACTCCAGTCCAGGCCGACCTGGGATGCAACAATTGATTTATTATGATCAATAATTCCATTTTAAAGGCCGCGCTGCGCTCATGCTGATCTACTCCACTGTGTCCGTTTGTGATGCAGCAACTGTGTTTTTGGCCTTTTGATTCAACACATCTGCTATTTAAAAAAAAAAGATACATTTGTTTGAGAATAGCTGTAACTCATCCCGAACGTGTGCTTCCTCCTCGACAGGCCTGAGATGGGCGATTATGTGGATCTTTCCCCAGAGCGTCTTTTGGATTCATTAGTTCCAGAATGCCCATGTGCCATATTTGTTAACACACTGGCTCACCTGTGTCAGAGCTGTCTGTGTCGACTAGATCTGCCTTTTCATCATTGTGAACTACCCCCCATAATGGGCCGGTAATAAAGTGTCATTATCTGTCAGCCCAGGCCGCTGCACCATGCATAAAGCCACCGGAGGAATCCCGGGCCTGTGCTAATTCATTTCGTCTGGGTATAAATGTCAGCGTCCTTTTGGGAGGATTACCGTCTTTTCCACATCAAGGGCTGGGCTGATTGTTTAATATGGAAGGGTGGGAGTGGAATAAAGTGCACGAGTTTTGGTAATCTGGAGCAAAACAAGCGCCACTTGAGCAGATAGAGTCCAACCCTGGATACAACCCCGACTCTGTTCAACCCCCTTTATCATTTACCTTTGTAAAAATCCCTGGAGAAAAACGTCCCCAACTCCAAATTTTTCCAGGACCTAGTAGAGTGGTAGAACTTATACGACTCCCCAGAATTCCTGAGGGGCGGAGCTGTGCTGGGGAACGCTGATTGGTGGAGCAATCTGGCAGCATTTGTTTTATAGCTACAGCCAAAGGGTGGACCAACAACAACAACAACAACAACAACAACGTTGGGGTGCTAACACAGGTTCATGAAAAGTGAAGCCAGATTGGTTGAAGCCGATGGACCGTAACTGTCACAGTGGGTCCGACCACCAGACCCCTCCCCCATACATCAGCACCCGGATCTGAATTCATTAACGTACCTTTCAGTTGTGGCAGAAACACAAACCACGCAGATTATCCGATGTTTTTTTTTTTCTTCAGGTCTATAAATTCCTGGGATTAAAGGTTTCTGGGAAATGTGAGTGGAAAAGGGGCCTTTTATGCGGGGGAGTCGGCATGAGAACCATAATGTGGGTGGTCCTTCTTTTTTTATAACATGTCAGCTTTGCTTATGTCTTTGACACCCAGAATTTGTCCGTTCCGCTGTATTGTCTCAGCTAAATCTTTAGCTTCTGAATTAAAAGCTGTAGCTACTTTAACGGACCTTTAACATGGTGGCTACCCCAGACTGTCACACGCTCATACAACCTTAACGTGCTAACTTCTCATGCTCATCCACCTCTCCGCCATGCTTCTTTTTGCTGTTGCGGCATTTCTGATGTAAATGATCAGCTCATTGATATCTGAGCCACTGATCCGGTCCAGATATGCAGGAAGGGCAGGTGTTCCGAGCACCTGAGGGACACTGAAATGAGAGAACGTTCTCATTTATGACTGGCAATCCTATGGCCATCCTCGCTCTTCCCCGACAGGCCTCCAGTTATCGTCATGAAGCCTTTTCTGTGGAGCTCAGCGCGATGGTGACGCACCAGCGGCGGCAAAGTTCAGGTGACGCGGGATGAAAATCCCAACCCGCTCTGTGTGAATCTTCCTTTTATCATCTCCCCTCACCAAAAATCCTGACTCATCACCATTTCGAGCGCGGTGATTCACACAGTAAAAGCTTGTGCAGCCAGCCAGCGGTCATGTTAGGACCAAAATATTCCCTGAAATACAGCAAAGAGCGTCGCCATACTGAACATCTTTAATAACTTGTTCAGTAATTAGTATATTGATTGCTAATGTCATCATGATTTAGAGGCAGTCATGAGGTAGCTTTGACAATTCAAGGGCCCCTTTGTCCATTCATCAGCACCCCTGATTGGGCCCATGTCATGCTTAGCTGCAGGCCCAGCAGATAAAGATCAGGAGATGATTGGGCACACACATTCTTAACATGGCTGACCCGTGACATCTCAGGGGCAAGCAGGGAGCCTGTCATTATGTGTACAATGCGCCGCTTTCTTCCACCTTATCTCTGCTGATGACATTGAGAGGTTTTGCATTAACTCATTAACGAGAAGTCGCATCATTAAAGGCATCGCGGAGGCGCAGTGCGGCGGCTGGTGACACAGCCCCGCCGCTGCAAGCAGGAATGTGTCTGAAGTAGCGCGAAGCCTCCGCAGTGACGCGCCGAGGGCGTCGGTTGTTTCGGTACTTATCACCAGCCACTCCGATGTAGCAACATTAGCCTGTTTTGCACCAGATATCTTCAGGAATGTAGCTGTAGGTGCCAGTTTGGGAGTTCCTTGCGCGAATCTTTTTACCATAAGGCTAGTTTTTGGTTGCATTTCAGGTTGCTAACCTAGCAACACGATGCTAATCTAGCAACTTTATCCACAGGTGGATAAAGCAGCCCAATTTGCTTTTGTAATGACATAAAAGGGTGCTTTTTCTATTCTGTTATCATAATTATGATAATAAATTATATTAGCAATAACAAAGAAAAACAGATAATGTAACCATAATGAAAGCCTGCATCCATTAGTGAATCCGTGCGTGCGCAGGCGTGCACGCGCGCGGGAGCGCTTATGTGCAGCTGATGTGTTAATGCAGTCGTTTCTGCAGATCAGTCACAGCAGCCCTCTCTCTGTTGTTTATGGTTATGTCACCACAATTACACGAGAGAAGAGAGGCAGAAAGAAAGTGTCTGCCAGAGATTGATAGCTTTGGTCTCTGGTTCAATTGTAAATTAGGATAGCAAGTCCCTCTGGGATACAAGGGCTCTATTTATGATTAAGAAAGAGCCTCAGCAGCAGTGCGGCGGTAGGAAAGTTTGCTCTCGCTGACAAACAGGCAATTAGCTTGATGAAATGGGTCTTGCTTTTACTCCCCCCTCAGCCTAGTTACAGTATGTGAAACTGTATTATTATGGGCTGACTTGTAGCTGATGATTCTTATTTTCACCTTGAGCATCCAACAATATGCTTTTTAAATAAACTGGTTTGTTTTTTTTCACGTAAAGCAGCAACCTCGCAGTTTTATGCGAAGGAGATCAAGTATCACACATTTATCAGGCTGCTACACGCGTGGGCGGCTAACACACGCTTAAACAACATAAAGAACATGGATGCAGAACAGTTTATTATCAGCAGCGACAATGAAGCGAGATTGTGTGCAATATTTTGCAGGAAAGATCTGAAAGGGAGTCTTGATTTTCCTAAACTGCGCAGATGAAAACCCATCTAATTCAGTTCTAAAAGGAGCCGTCACCTTTGGCTGTAACCGGCTGATCTCTGTGTTGGGGATATTTCGACATCCGTGTGAGCTTTCATTAACCAAACACAGCGGCTGTTTGAGCCAGTGTGCACAAACGTCTCTGAGCCGCTCCGAAGTTTTCCTCTGGAGGATGTGACCCTATATACACCTGTTAGTGAGCCCCTCGTCTGGCCTCGCCGCGTCGCCTCACATTCACTATATCACACTTAATGAGGTTGGCTAAAAGGCAGAGCGTCCGAGCGTTGCGTCTGCGGGGCCGTTTCCCAAAGTCCAGCGGTCACATCCCGGTCAGGACATCCAGCTGTTTTCCAGAGCTGCGTTGTAATCAGCAGAATCCACAAACACCACTCTAATTACGCTTAATACGCTGCTCATTTTGGCTTATTTGCTCCAGCAAAACAAGGTCTGTGCTCCCGGAAAAGGCCACACGGGCTTGGATGAAATGTAGTAATATGCTGATGACTTCCTGCTGTTGGTGTTGTCTCCCAGTCTCTCCCAGTACTCCGGCCACACTCCTGTGGCTTGTTTAAGTCAGAAACACCAGTTTGTATGACCCAAAGATCATCCGGTAGCCTCAGCTGCGACTGTATTTACTCCCGGTTTTATTTTTTTTCCAAATGATTTTCACTCGCTTTATTCCAGATGTTGCAGCTGCAGAGCTGCTCCGTCACCGCCGTGATAATTTATCGCTCCGTTTCTCTTCGCCGATCCCGGAACAGATGGAAGTCTTTGGATGGGATCGGCCAACGCTGATTCAACCGCAAGTGAATCCGAGCGTTCGTCACGTTTCACCTCACCTTGGTTCTTCCTGCCTCCGGCGCCGCGTTTCCCCTCGCGCACGACCTGTTGAACGACGTTCCCGCTCCCGTGCACGTGCATCGGCACAGCTTGTCGAACGTGACAAGGGTTAAAAAATACGCGTTTGTCGGGCGGTAAAACGCTTTTTTGGGAGGGATTTTTGTTGCCATTGTGTTAACACAAGGTAACAAAACCGAGGCTGCTTGATAAAGTTTTAGCTACTCTCCTGAGTCACGACCTCCTGAACCCCCCACAAACCGCCAGGCAGGGATGATGTATTGGAAATAAAACGACTTTTGCAGCGAGTCTCCATCCTGAAATTCTTTTTACACGACTTCTTCCCGTAAGAAAAAAAAAGCACACGTTGGTATATCTGTGTTCTGCGAATACAGCTTTTTGACCGATGACATCATCCAGGAAGTACCGGTTCAGCTGAAGCCGCCCCTCTCTGTTCCCTCGCGCCGATTAAAAAAAGATGAAGTAACCAAGATGGCGTCCGTGTTTGACCTCCGGGTCGTTTTCAGCGGTCTGTTGTGACGATTTTGTTTCCATTTGCGTTCTGTGCTTTCCTTAATTCCCTCCAGCGTTTCATGAGGACGGTTGATCACATCAGGGTTTATTTGCACACAGAAAACAAATTAGCATGTTTAGCGTCACAAGCTAAGGGATGTAAAATCATCTGTCGGCCTGCTCTTTTTTGTCAGGCTGGCTGTGTTTCTAGGAATTTTTGTAAAACATGTAACATTTGAAATAAATATATTACAGAGGACAAACAAGATTTTATTGTAAATTCTTAAATGGCAAAAATACAACAGAACAATTCTTCAAACCTGCCTGAAACTAAAACCAAAGCACAGCTCCGTACTTCAAACTGCTTAGATCCCGTTTCTCCTCCTACTAAACGGCGCGTAACCCTTCGACGGGAGCTTGACAGCGTCAGCGTGATATCGCGCGGTAATGAGATATTAATCGTCACTATAAAACATTACAGCTGCCACTTTAGCAGCGAGACGGTTACGGCTGAAATGCGAGCAAAAATAAAGCGTACGATCTGACATTAAATAGCCGTCGTAGAAAGCCCAAGTAAGCCTCTGGTACATCCGCCGGTGTCATTTATCCACCGTCCACGCTGCCACCACATTACACCTCCAGTTACAGTAACTCAATCCACAGTCTGCTGCCTCTGGGGCCACATGTCAGCCTGGCTGGGCCTGGAACTGAACGCCACCGCCGCCACCGCCGCCGCTGCTGCAGCTTTCTTTCTTGTGTCTCCTCCCCTGAAAAAAAGCTGTGGTGTGAGGACATGAAAGAAGAAAACCAAGTGTGTGTGTGTGTGTTTCTGTGTTGTGAACTCTCAACCCTCCCTGTTCCTTGAATGGGTGGGTGTAAGAGGAGGGTGGGGGGTGGGGGGGTAGGTCACACTCGGAGAGATGCGGCTCACAAGTGCCCCGCTACAACTGCAGTCTTGTACTGCTGCGGCCCCACTGGGACAGATGGGGTTTAAGCTGCTTTGCCGAAGGGTTCTTCAGTAGTTCCTGGGGGTTAGAGAGCACTTACCGCGCTATTCCCCGACCCAGACGTTCCCAGAGAGTCCTGAGAGTTAAACCATTGACCTCCTGGTCATCGCCGCCGCCTCCAGCGGCCGCGGCGGATGCCCCACCGACGCGGACCCCGGCAGCCAGAAACAATGCATCATTTATCGCTGCGTCTCCCCCGCGCTGCACTTTTGATCACTTCGGCGGCCCTGATTTAAACAAACAGCATTTGCAAATACATTAAGAGCGCGCTGGCAGGCAGCCTAAAGAGTGATCATTGAGACAAATTGATCCCTATCTGTTTAAATAGGCGCTATAATCTATCACTGGCAAATTGAACACAGTCAGTTATCTGGGATCTATTGTCTTTTTTGATAGCGGCCCTGAGGGCGCGCAGACAGACAGAAAGTGATCTCCACCGCTGAATGAACTCTTTCTAACGTCAGCACGCATGTCTGCATGAAAGCAAGGTTAATGTTACACACCCAGCGTGTTTACATGCCACTACATGGCTGCAGCGTACATCCACCGCTCACCACACACACACACACACAGCACTGTTTCCATAGGCATCAGCCTCTGATTAATACATCAGAAGCATTAATGTTTGTAAAATAACCACAAGACAAGGAAATATCGCCACGACCTTCGCCGCATTCGAACGCTTCATTTTAATCAAATCTGCAATTTTAAGAACAAAATCTATACATTTCTGCTTTCATCTCCTCTTGCTGAGTTAACCTCCTGGAATTATAATTACTGCATGTTTTGTCAGCAAATATTCTTTACTGTAATGAAGCTCGACGTATAAGCAAAATCAGGACTAATTGCAGCCCTCCCCCCCCCCCCCCATAATCATATCACAACAACATAATGAAGCGCTGCTGTACACAGATGAGAGATAAAACAGCTTTCCTAGAGGGTACCGACTGATGTTACGCAATCCTGCAGATAAAAATGTTATGACATATGGGGCACAAGCACCATCAATCAAGTGATCTTTATCAGCAGGAAGAAGCTGTTTGGGGATCTGAGCTTTGCATATTGAAGCTATGATGGTTTAAATGCAGGAAAAAACGACCTGTTGCCTCTTCATTCAATATTTTAGATGAGTTTTATATCATTTATGGTGTCGAGCAAATGGCAAATCTTTGTCTTTTTTGTCCCAAGTGGGAACATTTTGGCTTCTATCAGGTCAACTCATCTAATTGAATCAGGCTCTTGAAGTTGATTAGCCTGGTTAACGTCTGGCCCTGCGCGGGTCTTAAAGGGTTAATCAGGCCGGGAACTTGGAGACCCCCCCCCCCCCCCCCCCCCCGGGTCATCGTCTCGGGCTGTGCGTGGAGAACACGCACGGATGGAAGTCGACGGTTTCTGTGTGAGCAGAGGTTCTGCATTAGAAACTTCAAATTCAACGTGACCAATGTTTGACACCGTCCTGATGGAAGGCAAAAAAAAAACTGTCCGTGATGGACAATTGTTGTTCATACTATTAATTTATTTTTTTTATTTTGCACGCTCGCAAACCTTGAATATTACCTGTTCAATCAGGATCGATTTTGCAGTGCGCGTCCTCCGGAGCGTGCGCTTTGTTTTCCTAACAATAATAAAGTGATTTAGTCCTCTGCTCCCAGACGGAGCATGGGAAATCGTTAAAGATCCAGCTATTTGTGTGTGTGATCAGTAAATATTTAGTGCAGGCGACATCCTCTGTCTCGCCTTAATCGATACTGGTCCCGCTGGGCAGCGCCATTGTTGTGTGCGCGCAGGCTCGCTTGTGCACGGACGTCCTGAACCACTAATCACGGAGGGAAATTAAAAGAGAGGAGTTGCAGCTAAACACTTTTTAGTGGTCGCTGTCGACGTGTGGACGCGTTGAAAAGGCGGCCAAAATATCCAACATTTACGGGCTGTTAATTAAATGAGGGTAATTAGCATCTTTACATTAATATTCATTTTGAATTGTGTGTAAAGTGTTATACATTGAGATGGGTTTTTAAATAAAAACACACCATTGTTGAGTTGAGTGTGGTAAAGTATTGTGTTATATAATAATAATAATACTAATAATACTAATACTAATAATAATAATAATAATAATAATAATAATAATAATAATAATAATATGGCTGTTATACACTTTATTCCAGCTTTGTGTCTTTTTTTTCAATGAATTGCCAATTTCGCCACGGTAATTACATCGTAATAGCACATGGTGATGCGTCCTTGCTTATAATTAACACATGATTTTTAATACGCACCAAGTCCTATATGGCACACCCGCCTCACTTAAAGACAGGTGTCGGTGCTGACCCCCCCTCCCCCCCTCCCTCCCTCCCTCTCCAAAGCCCACACAAAGCAGCGGTGGACCAGCGCCTGTTGGCCACATTACTGTCGGACAGAAAAGACGCGCACTGTCTCCGCGTGGCCGTGCAGCTTCCCCATCCTCTCCCACAGGCAGCCCCATGATCGGGCCCCGCTCGGACCGAACACAGCAACTTTTATTTGTCTCCACGTTCTCGCTCAACATCACATAACGCCACCCAGTCGCTCGCCTCGGCTCTCCAAAGTTTTTGCATGATTCAGACACTGCGGGTTCCACAATAAACAGCCGTTTTTTTTCTTCCCCGTTCCACCCCGTCTGTTGGAGAGGACGCTTTGCCTCTTGAGCACTGCGTCGAGACGCAGAAGACTAAACATATATTGTGGGTAAGAGAGAAGATGCATCCCGCAATGGACGAATCAGCAGCGTTTGCATTTGGTAGGTTTGTTTCTATAAGAATACAACCTCCTGCCTCATCCTCACCCGCGCAGCAGTTCATCACTGGCTATTTGCAAACTTATATCAATCATTTTACTCATCATGGCTGGCAAAATGTCGCGCAATTACGCAAAAACGACGACGCGTTTTTAATGCGCATTAGCCGGTAATGTTGTGCCTTCTGTCTGCAGCTGCGTTACAGCACATATTATTTAAAGGGCGTTTTCTATGAAGGAGGGGGTAGAACAAACGTTTCTAGTGTGTCCATTAATCTTAGAATATTGTGTAAAAATGGTTATACTCACCATTTGGAGCTAATCTGGATCCGTGGTGAGCGCCGCGCGTACGCGTGTGATTACTGTTGTCATTTACAGATTCTCCGTGTTCGCCGGATCTGTAAATTAAAGCAAAATTTTCAGGCATGCGAAATATATTTGGCTGATTAATTTAGAACTAAACACATCTGTCTAAACAGCAGCGCTCGGACCGTAAAGTGACCAAAAAAAAAAGAAGAAAAGTAAATCCCACTCTGGCAACCGGCAAAGATTTGCCCTCCGAAGCTCGTAAAACAGAATCTAAACAAACAGCCGTCAGTTTTAAATGGTGCTCGTTAGTTTGAGTCGATGCGGGAGACGAGACTGAATGAAGCACAACCCGCGTCGGATGGCTCCTCTAAATTGAATCTTATTTGGAGCAACAAAGCTTCATACGCTAGGGGGCACCCATATACTGTGCTACACCCTGGGACAATGCATGCGTGCGCGCTGCTGCCGCTGCTGTGCGCAATAACACGCAGCTCCATAGGCTTCAGTGTCATATGGCTCCATGAAGTTTCACCCGCCGCTCGTGTTTGATATCGTCCGGAATCTGTTTGACTGCAAAATTCATCCATAATTGGCCCGATGAGCTGGGTCGGTTCATCCTCCACTGGGCGTCTCATTATCACACTGGTTGACTGCAGATCATCTTTACGACAGGGGCACGTGAACGTGTCCGTAAATGACCTCCAAATATCTTTTGCAGCGCGTTGTTTGTCGCGAAGCGGCAACTTTCATGCGCGGTTTTAATAACAAGGGCACGGCCTTTAACCCGAAATGACATGTTCGAATGTGTGGCGTCTATTTAAAGCTGCAGTCGGGTTAAATTTGGGGCCTCTCGAGGCGAAGCTCGTGACTTTTGACTCATCAGATGTGGCATCTCCTGACCTACAGGATTAATAATATTTGTATGGTCAGTGGGATTAGGGCGCATGCGGCGGGTGCCATGGTGATGTCAGTAGCCCATCATAATATTTTTTATAAGAGGTGTGGGTTGTAATGATGCGAGATGTGATATATAAGCTATTAAACAAGGAAGGTGCAGTGTGGTGAATTATTTTTATTATTATTGTCTTGTACACATGATGGGCGGCCGTGCGTAAAAGACCCCAATAAGTCTTCTGTCAATCTGTCAAATTATAGTTAATAAAGGCGTTTTTTTGTGTGCATCATCAAGCTGTTTCTTCTTCCTCAGAGTGGCTTTAATGTTTTTGAAATGGCCAAACTTTAGACCCAATTATCCACACAGAAACACCACAAGATCTGATCTTATTTTATTTTCTAAAGCGCATATCCTGTTGACAGAGCGCACCTGTGCGCCTCAGACCGACGCGTCTCCAGATTCTTCCACCTGTTTTTACCACGGTTAGATGCACAGAATTGAGATTTATCCTTTTTTTCCCCCTCTCCACCAAATTGCTGAGGATTTACCGAGCCCGTGTGTGTGCGTGTGTGTGCATGAGAAGAGCCCAACAGTCGGTGGGAAACGCGTCTTCTTTTAGGACCCAGCGGCCCTCTCGACCCCCTCGCTGGATCTGGCAATGTACCAAGTAGCACAAGTGCCGACTAGCCAATCGGGTTCAGGGGGAGGTCCCTGAGCTCTGACCAGTCAAACACACTCTCCTTCCTTATATGGCAGGTGATCTCCATGGTAACGTGTGCTAAGTTGCAGCAGTCGTGTCAAAGTTCACTATATAGAGAGCTCAGTGAGCTGATCAGAGAGAAAGCATTCTGCCAGCCCGGCTCCTACCAATCGCAAATCACTTCCTAACCTCCGCCTTTTTAACATATTTGATCACCGATTCTCTACTCCTTTTTCCTATTATATTTCAGTCCACGGCGGAGGTTTTGCGGGTTGTGATCTTTGTTTTTTCGGGGGCTTATTTTTTGGGGGTTTTAGCGCTTTCGCCTTTTTTTCCTGTGCGGGGAAGAGTTCTCTTCATATCCCAGGCTCTCGCAAACCTTGGCTGCATCTGCGCGCTCGCTGGCGCTGCCTCATAGGAAGAAAAGGAAGAAGACGCGAGATTTTTTTGTGACCAGTTGGTGATTTTCTTCAAGACTTCTGCTGGAACTTGACAGTCGCCGCCGCTCGCCGACCGTATCACGCTGCTCCAGGCGCGCTCTCCTCTTCCCCCAGCCTGCTCCGTCTCTCATTGATCAGTCCATGCTACCTCGGCTGATCATTTTAATCCACAGACTATCTTCTCCCATTGATGGGCGTGCTGAATGGCTGACTGTAAGCGCCCCTGGACGTGGCCTTTAAGCGCAAGGCAGCGACTCGGCTCGCCATCGCATCAGTTTTGAGAAAGAAAAAACAAAAAAGCGCCGATCGACAGTTTTGTTATATTTTTTCCTCCCCAGGAGATCCACAGTGGATTCGTCGTAGGCTAGATTTGAAATTTCAGCAGAATCCTAGTTGGCCGCGTTTCCCTGAGACGTTATTCACCGCGACATCAAAACGGCAGACAAAAAGTTTCTTTACGTTGACTGATAGATATGGCAATGGTAGCGTGGAGAGGCTCCCAGGACGATGTGGCTGACACCCAAGGCACCCTTTCCTCGCAAACTCAAGGAGGACTATCCCTTCCCACCCCTCAGCCAGGCCAGTTGAGTCTGACAGCCTCTCAGGTCGCCCCTCCGACCCCTCACACTCCGGTCCAAGGACCCCCGAACAACACGCAGTCCACGCCGACCAACCAGACGTCGCAGCAGTCGGAGAAGCAGCCGCAGCACATCGAGTGCGTGGTGTGCGGGGATAAATCCAGCGGCAAACACTACGGCCAGTTTACTTGCGAGGGGTGCAAAAGCTTCTTCAAACGGAGCGTACGACGGAACCTGACTTACACATGCCGTGCCAACAGGAATTGTCCAATCGACCAGCACCACCGCAATCAGTGTCAGTACTGCCGCCTCAAAAAATGCCTTAAAGTCGGCATGAGACGGGAAGGTATTGAGACTATTGTTTCCTTACCCTTGTGTGTGTACGTGTGCGTGCGTGCGTGCGTGTGGGTGCAGGGTGATGGCTTTAACAGACGTGAAACGATCGGCCCACCGCCGCCTGTTCACGCCGCCGACCGCTCCATCCGAGGCGGTGCGGCTGGAGCCATGGACGCCGCTCCGGCGGAGGCGGCGATCGGGGCTTTATGTTGGGGGGGTGGGGGGTGGGGGGGGGTTGTAACGCAGCGAAATAATAACTGTACATTGAACAAAGATCAGCTGCTGAGATAATCGAATTTAAATCCAGAGAATCCCAAAAAGACGCCGGTATGAAATAATGCGGGGGAATAACACAACGCAGCCTCCTGCGCTATTATGGCGAATTAAAAGGGATCGTGCTCGGGCTGCGTGCGCCCGGCTACGTCTCCGCGGCCGGACATCATCCGAAACCGCGCCGGCGAACGATTCCGACCGATCTAATTTATTTGATTGGGAGAAGAAAATATCGGGGCCTGCGTTTGTGCTATAAGCGAGATGAATTCCTAAGTGGGTTAAGGGTTAAACATGCAAGGTCTCCCGTGCCCTCTTTGTGTTCCTCCGCAGCCGGTTGGCGTTGCTGCTGCGGCATAACATCATTTTAAACATGTGTGTGCCGCTAAACGTGTTTAAAGCGCGCCTCTGCTGTTTTTAGTGCGCACAGAAACGACAATGTTTATCTTTTCAACTGTGCGTGTGTGTGTGTGTGTGTGTGTGTGTGTGTGTTTACATGACTTGTGACGCCAAAAATTTAAGGTGAAAAATGTCTGCTTTGCCCCTGCTTTAACTGTGAAATTGTGTGGTGATCTGTAGAATTCTGGCTTCAATAGCTGTAGTTTCTCTTTTTACTGCAGCAGTACAAAGGGGACGGGTGCCACCCACACAGCCACACCACGGTCAGTTCGCCTTGACAAATGGAGACCCGCTGCACTGCCATTCCTACTTATCCGGATATATCTCTCTTCTGCTGAGAGCGGAGCCCTACCCGACGTCCCGCTATGGCAGCCAGTGCATGCAGCCCAACGCCGTCATGGGCATCGAGAACATTTGTGAACTAGCCGCCAGGATGCTCTTCAGCGCCGTGGAGTGGGCCAGGAATATTCCCTTCTTTCCAGACCTACAGATCACCGACCAGGTGTCTCTGCTGAGGTTGACGTGGAGTGAGTTATTTGTGCTCAACGCCGCGCAGTGCTCCATGCCCCTGCATGTGGCTCCCCTCCTGGCGGCGGCCGGCCTGCACGCCTCCCCCATGTCCGCGGACAGAGTGGTGGCCTTTATGGACCACATTAGGATCTTCCAGGAACAAGTGGAAAAGCTCAAAGCTTTGCACGTTGACTCTGCCGAATATAGCTGCTTAAAGGCGATTGTGCTCTTCACTACAGGTAAGACAATAGACGGGCGCGCTCCCAAGTTCACACTGTGTATGAATGTCACCATCACGCACGCTGACAGCAGCCACAGCGACCCTGACCCAAATATCTGTGCAGGCTACACGTTGTTGCTTATCTTAGTGTTTTCACGCTGCATTCATGCAAATCGGAGCTCTTCTCGATTCCTCTTTCATAAAGTGCTCGCGAATAATTTAGCAGCCACCAAATTGAGACGTACTGGACTGAATCTGACCGAAAATCAGAGCGCAGGGCGGCTTTAATGACACTCGTAAACTTTCAGTAACGACGCCTTTAACTTTAGAATCCCCCCAACACCCCCCGCGGGCCGCAGATTCCATGTTGGGGTTTTTGTCAGCCATTTATCAATACGTGTGCGCCTCACGTCTTGTTCGTGGGAGATGACAAATATAAATGATGTCAGGCAGAGAGGGGGGGAGGGGGGGTTAGAGAAGGAAAGACAAGCCTAATGCCCCATTTGTTCACAGTTAAAAAATAAAATAAAAGCGAGGAGGAGGTGGTTGGAGGCTGTCATTTTTGGTGACCACGTTTAAGCACCGAACAGAGAACGTGTCTTTTTTTCGCTCCCCCACCTGACAGCATTTGTGAGATGTTGCACAGCTTCACATTTGGAATTTGCAGAAATCTCTGGACGTGTTCCAAAAATATAGGTCACGACCCAATGCGGTCTATTATTTCCTCCCACTGAACGCACCGTTAAAACCGCTAAAACCAGGCAAATTATTAGTATTATTATTATTTTTATTATTTTCCCCAAGTCCAATAGGACCATTTACAAGGTTTCACTCGTGCATGCCCGTCTTTATTTCTACGCTGCCCCATTAGTGTAGTTATTAAGAGGGAAAATACGTATAATAGGCTCCATAATGACGCCTTTGATGGGGGGAGAGGCTTGAATTTGTCATCTTCGTACCTGCGACCCGGAGGCTTGAACATGAGCTGCGCGCTTCTTTGACACGCCTTTTGCTGCTTTTGTCACCGTGTCGCGCACACCAACTTTACAAAGTTGAACCTGTGCGCGCACCGGCATCTTCTTCTTTCTTTTTTTTTTGGCACACAATCAGCTGCCGCCCACATGCGCCGGCGCGTTTCTGATGGTGTAGTTTGACGCTAGCTCCGTAGGCTGTGGGGGCCCTCTTTTTTTTTTCTCCTCCGAGCTAAATCTCAGCTCACTAAAGGTCAGTAGGTCTTTCTGCCTCTCCCCCCTCCCCCCCCCCTCTTCCCCCCCTCCTCTGCCTCTGACTGTGACATCTGAAACAGTCCTCAGCTATGAATATGCTCAATTATTTACTTAACTTTTAAGTGGCTTTATCGAGGGGAATAAAGGCGACTGGGAAAAGGGAGGAACGTGCTGCTGGAATAGAGCAAATTCGGATAAAAAAAATAATTCAGATTTAATTTTTATTCCAGCGCATTCATTATTTCAGCTGAGTGGCAAATAAATGCTCAGCGCGTTCCAGTCCTTTTTAAACGTACATCCGGGCCATTTTACGCACAGCGCGTCATGATGGGATAATTCTCCGATGGTTAAAAAAAATAAATAAATAGAAAAAAAAACCTGTCCATTAATACAAAGCCTGCAGGCAAATAAATCCCACTTGTCCACATATTACAATAACATCAAGAAACATTGCTTTTTTTCCTCTATCATAACAGACAGTATATCTTTCCCCCATCGCAGCACCGCAGTGGGGGAAATCTCCTAGTGAGAGAAACACTTTATTAATGTTTATTTGCTTTCCCCCCTCCCCTCTCAGATGCTTGTGGCCTCTCAGATGTGGCCCATGTGGAAAGTTTGCAGGAGAAGTCCCAGTGCGCCTTGGAGGAATATGTCCGGAGCCAGTATCCCAACCAGCCGACACGGTTTGGGAAGTTGTTACTCCGCTTGCCTTCGCTTCGCACAGTCTCTTCCTCGGTCATAGAACAGTTATTTTTCGTCCGATTGGTAGGTAAAACCCCCATTGAAACTCTCATCAGGGATATGTTGCTGTCGGGGAGCAGTTTTAACTGGCCTTACATGTCAATTCAGTAAGAACCCAGAAGAAGACGAACAAACAAAAGAGCGGGCTGTGTGTGTGTGGAATTGGGGGGTGGGGGGGCGGCTGCGAGACTACAATGATTATAGCTGCTTTTGTGGAAGGACTAAAAAAAAAACGAAAAAAACCCAACCGGCTGTTACACGGGGCTGGCTTTCATGAAGAAAGACTTTGACGTAAATGACTGTGAATCCCCCCCACCCCCTCACCCCCACCCATCCACCCTCCACCTTCCACTACCCGAAAAATAAATGCCAGAAAAAAAAAAATTGAGACATCCACCGAACTTTCAAAATGGCAGATCCAGAAGATGCTGCCGTTCCATCCATTTTTTAAATGAAAGAAGAATGGGGGGGGGGTTGAAGGAAGGAGTATTTTGTTCGTCCATAAGGGAAAAAAATAAGTATTAAGTGCATTTAAAAATGATAATTTGGTTTGAAAAAAGGAAAAAAAAAACCATCCGAGAAAGGGAAATGCGACAAGTGTTCTTTTTCTCCTGACTTGTCCTGTTGTCCATGTATAGCTGTGTTTTGTACTTTCTTTGTTGCTCCTTTCTGGTTCCAAACCGGCCTCTGTGATTTCTGTAGTACAGGTGGTGTTCTTTTCTGAGACAATGACTTCTTTTCAAAAGGTTGAAATCATGTTGGGGGGGGAAAAGCGTTCTAAAAAGAATTAAAACCACAGCAATAGGATAAAGAATCTGTAGGCTCGATGCTGCAAGCGCACTTACGTTCTTAGGATGACCAACACATTCATGGGGAATAAGGGATTATTACCATTAGGATTATTACTATTGTTATTCACGCTCACCTCACTGGCCCTTGATCTTTATATATATGAAGTTGCCCACCTCCCCCAAGTTGCCTGGACTCTTCTGGAGGCGACAGGTTGCTCTGAGGGCGCCACATGCGCGTTTTCCAGCAGGGCGCGTCGCGGCGCTTCACACCGCGCTGGAATCATAAAATGATTGATTTCCACAAAGCCCGCAGAGGTCAAGAGTCCTAAAAGTTGGGCGCGCGAGCCCGACGCGGCGTGGCTATGGCAGTATTATTGCATCGTCCCTGAAATGTCGCCCTTTGTTCATTTCAAGCATTAAGTGCCTGGCGAGCGTGATGTGATATTTGATTTTATGATCTTTTATTTTTTTTTTGGAATCAAGACGCTGTCAAAGGCAGGCCTATTTACCTTTGTTTTGATGGGAAGGGGGGGGGGTCACAATTGGAAACTTCAGTCGTGTGTTTCACTTGAAAAACATGGATTAGACGCAGTATTGTTGTAAATATAGGTCAATTAATTTCTGTTCTTTTTCCTTTTTACAAAGTATATGTGATTAAGAAAATTCTGTGGTTGCCAAGTTTTTTTTTTCTTTCTCGGTAATACAACGTCTTCAAAATTGAGTGGCAGACTTAGCTAGTAGCACTGAAAGTTCTGTTTTTAATGTATATACATATTACTACAAAAATGTTTTCTTTTTCATGTATATTTAGACTGTGAATGCATGGCCACAGGTCGCTAACCTATTTTACCTTTGATATATAAATGTAAATGTTTTTTCCTCTCTCTCTCTCTCTTTTTTTTTGGACTGTATAGATATAATCTGTGCATTCAGTACACTAGCCCTTGTATTTAAAGCAAGAAAAAAAAAGGAACGAACCGAGGTGGGTGGTGAGGCTGCAGGCTTGAACAGGGTGAGCAGGTTCGGGGAGCAAAAAAAAGGAGGCGAGATTTTAAAATGCTCCTTTTTGGGCTTCTTCTTTTTTTTTCGACAGGAGCGTGCGTGCGCGCGCGAGCTAGGGATTTTTCCTTTTCGTTCCTGTTTTTGAGGATTTTCAACACACACACGCGCGCGCTCGCACAGACACACACACACACACACACATACACACACACACGCACGCACACACACGTCGTGGTTGAATTAAATGGGATCACTGATCGAACACTGATCTTTGGCTGTTCGTGGCCACATATGGACCAGAGAATGATACATGATTGTAATTATGAACAGTTTAAACTGACCCACGTTTTTATATAAATATATAAAATATATGACTGCAGGGTATTGATAACGTATAGATACTTTTTTTATGATTATGATCATTATTATTATTATTATTAATTGCAAGTGATATATGTGAGTGTGTGTGAAAGTTTATAGTTGAACACAATTCTTGTTTGTTTGTGTTAGCTTATTGTAAACAAGCATTCTGCTGTAAATTTGTTCTTGGTATTAAATTATAATTTATGAATTTGAAACTCTGGAGCTTTGCCCTCATTTTCATTTTATTCTATTTGGTTTTTTGTGTGTGTGTGTGTGGGTTTTATTTTTTTTGCGCACGTGTGCGCGTTTGCGCTCGGGGGCGGCGATGGTGGCGGTGCTGGTGGTGGGTGGCTGGCGGGGTTGGGGGTGCAGGGGGCGGGCGGGGGAGGCGGTCGGTCGGTCGGTCGGAGTCAATTTGCTGTGGCAGGATGTTGCCCTTTCGCCCTATGAAAGTGATTAATGAATTACAAAAAATAATTAATCAGTCATCCAATTGCGTGCCCCCCCCCCCCCCCCCCCCCTCGCTCCTTTGCTACAATGTTCCCTTCATCAATACTTGAGTATTATAGTTCACCAAAGTGTGTGTGTGTGTGTGTGTGTGTGTGTGTGTGTGTGTGTGTGTGTGCTGAAACTCCAGCCTCAGCAGACAATCACGCCTGCACAAACGCGCGGTTATTTGCGGGCAACAGTTTCACCTTTGAGCTCACATGAATATTAATGCGGGATCACACGCTATACATCATAAACGGAAGCCTCCAAATATATTGAAACCAAGCGAAGTTTGAATTATTTACTCTGACTTCCCACGCGCACACCGAAATGACCGGGTTTTGTTATTTCCAGGCGCCGCTTGCTTCACTGGTAGTTGCTGGGAGTTAACTTTAGATATTTGTCGATTAAATCCACACTGAAAAGCTTATGATGCGTTCGCGGGACGCACGTTTACGCACAATTTTGGCTCGTCACCAATCACAACTGAAAAGTTGTGGCTCAAGTTTCAGATGCTTCTGTTTGTGTGTGTAAGTGTGTGTGTGTGTGTGTGTGTGTGTGCTGCTGTTGGTAACGATGAAAATGATGATTAGGCCTTTGGATCCGCGGCTCCGTGCTCAGAGCTGCTTATCCGGACCGAGATGGCTGCTCTGCTTGTCAAAACAAAGTGTCTCCGAGGCGTCACACTCGCCACCAACCTGACAATTAAACCCCGCGCACCGCGTCCACACCCGCCCGGCGAGATCCCGATGAGACGGGATCTCAACCCGCTGCGGTCTGCAGACCAGATCCCAGATCAAGGGATCGAAAGGAGCTCGCGCGGGTCAGAGCTCCCACGGCGGGATTATTTTAGCTCGTTTTCACGCTGGACTCCATCATTTGCGCTTCTGGTCGTTTATTAGCATCGCACCGGAAACCTAATGAGGTGTAACACGCACCGACGTCACATTTATTCACATCATGCGTGACGTGGGAAGTTTTTGACACGAGATCTGGCAACCCTAGAACCCCCCCACCCCCACCCCAGGCCCCTGGATGCTGCCGAAGCTGTGAATTTATGGATTATTATTGTTAGCATTATTATCACAGCGAGACTGTTTCTCCAATATAAGAAACCACGGACACACACCAGCACACACGTGCTCATCACACACACCCACGCGTTTAAAAGACAAAAGCGCGCGTTATTTCCACGCCGGCACCGTCATGACAACAAATTAGCTGCTTCATTTGCACATAAAGGTTAACGGGAGCGTATTTATGGATCGCTTGGGGGAGAAAAGGTTCAGTATTCTGTAAGATGATTACAGTACCACTAATAATAACAACAACAGCAGAAGTTGGACACACTTGGACACAAAAACGCGTAAAACAGAAAAAAGCGAATCTTTTCAGATGTAATAGATCTGTTCTGCTCGATTCGACGTCCTCAGCCTGCCCGCCTTCAGCCCAGAAATGTAAGAAAATTGTGCCATCTACCCGCCGCGCCCGGAACTGTAGCTTTGGAGACCCCGGAGACCTCGGCCGGCTCTCTGACGAGACCCTGCGGTGGGGGAGGAAGGCGCCGCGCACGCAGGCGCCTCCGTGCGCGTCTGCAGATGCCCGCTGCGATTAGGCGTAAAGTTTACAAGTAATGTCTGTTTTACGCACCTGTCATCCACTCTTTAACCCGCAGACGCGCGTGCTCGCGTGTGTGTAAATGTGATCTTTCAAACGCAAAAAGCCCCAAAAATCCAGAGTCCATATTGGCAACTTTTCATTATTGTTTCTTAATTAATGTTAATGTACAAAGCTGGATTCGCAGCACGCCACCCCCCGGGGCTGTAAATGTTCAAAATAAATATTCAAATAAAAACATCTTTCGTTTCTTCAAATTGGATTTAACGAAAATATGCTTTAAACAGAAATTAGAATAAGAAATAAATTTTAAAAAAGGTCTGACCTCAGAGTTCAAGAATAGTGTAAAATGTAGAATGTTCTCACTCAGGCAGAAACCTTTTACAGCCTTAAAAACCTTTACTAAAATGTGTATTTAAAGATATATTCAGAAAGAAACGGTTCAACAAAGCGCCCAATCAGCAGCAGCTCCGTAAAGCTCATTTAACAAAGAGAGAGGGAGGAAAAAACCCCTAAAGAAGGCAGTGGGAGACTTTCAAAATGGCGATAAACACCACTGGAGCTCCCATTTCCATTCGCCCAGTTCAGCTTTCTTGAAGACCAAGCAGAGTTTATCTCGATGCCAGAGGAGCAGCCAATATTTTTCTATGATTTTTGAGCTCTGCGCGCCAAAGAAATCCAACTATTTGGCTACCGAGTTGGCAGCGAGAACGCTTACTCTTATATTTAAAAGAAAGGGGGAGGAAAAATAAGACGTAGCTCAATTTATGGTGGACGGTGTTTAAAACTCTCCAGAATCCGGGGCCGGTGGAGAGGAATCCAATAGCAACATGGCGGAGCAGAAGGCACTTTTCTGATGGGGCACTTTGATTCGCCTTAATACAGACGATCACACAGAGAGGAGGCCCGAGACCGCAAACGGTCTCCTGGATATTAAACACCCCCTGACCCCCCACTCCCCCCTCCCGCACAGCCTCCCCAAACCCGAACGCATTATTGCATCAAGGCTACTTCATAGGTATCGATCGGCATGAGCCTATATCTTGTATTGATTAGTTAGTCGGTACATGGATACTTTATTAATATCCACATTAAGCGCACCGCAGCTTGGGGTTAGCAATGCTAATGTAACCACCCGTGCGTGTGTGTGCGTGCGTGTGCTTGTGTGTGTGTACATATATACGCGCATTGTCAATCATGCACGTTTTTTTGGTCATCCCATCATAATTGTGCGTCATAGGTGCGTGTCTGTCTGGCCGGTGATGATGATGATGATGATGACGATGATGATGATTTTGAACGTATATTGACGCAGTCTGGATTTGATACTCATAAAATCTTATACTCCACGCGCGTTTTGCCGTTTTCCCATGATAAACGCGCTCAGCGGAGCCGCGCGTGTGCCCGTTGCGTCACTGGAGTGCGCGTATTTGCCGAAACTTCCAACACGCGCTTGGCAAAAGCTCCCCCGGACTGTGAAATGAATTTGGAATAATAATTGGAGGGCTTCGACGGGAAGGTGCTTCAGCAAACGTTCACGCCCGCGCGTGTGTGCCACCGTCCAGGCTCCATCATCGTGGTTTCTCCAACACTGTGAACAACACATCCGCCCGCTCTGCTGCTGCTAGAAAAAAACCTTTAACTTAAAAAAAAAAAAAAACCCACAACACTCGCGTGATTATTTTTTGAAAACACAAATTGGTTTATTGCTCCTCGTCAGCAGCAGGCACGCGGTGGAGGCGCGTGTCCTGATGTCGTAGGTGCGTCTGACATTTCCAGCCCAGAGCTCCGAGCTCTCCGAGCCTGGCGTGAACACACACTCACAAAGGCCCGCGCGCTCCCACCGTCTTTGCGCCCCGGACCGCATTTTTACGCACAGTTTATTTGATCTCTGCGCCTTTATTTCTCTCTGGGTTTTATTTATTTATTTCTGATTAGCTGATTATGAGGAGAAACTGCACAGCTACAATGTTGTTGGTGTTTTCCTCTTCCAATCAGTGCGCGCACAGACGCAGCCCCCCTAATAATAAGCTTACAAACACCATCCCTCGCTTCATTCGCCGTGGACAGCCACCGGTGCGCAGGTCTTCTGAACCCACCACTCCTGCCCCCCCCCCCCCTCTAGTCATATTTGATATTTTCTCCGGCTTTGATTGTGTCCATCAAATGCAGGCAGAGCGCTCGCTGTAAATGTGCAACAGTAAACCCGCACCGACCCACGAAGAGAAATTAAATTAGCCTGTTTCTCTGATTTCTCTCCGGGTTGAGGACACTGTTTATCCCCCCCGGTGACCCACGGGACTCCCGAGACCTCGGGTCCGGGAGGGGAACTTTATGTTTGCCTGTGATAATATTGTTGAATCAGATTACAGTGCAAAAACAGTACATCTGAAGTCGCCGAGGAGGCGCTTCCCCAACTCTCCCCCTCCTCCTCCTCCTCCTCCTCCTCCCTCTGAGTGACCCCCGTGGGCCCCGGGCCCCGCTCCGGGAACTCCTGCACTAATGAATAGCTATAACACATATAACTGGTGGCCGCCAAAAGACAGCAGCGCACAGGCGGTTGTCATAGCTGGCCATGCTCACAGAACTCGGTCAACCTTGTAAGAGGACAAATCTTCATGGAGTCTCAGCAGAGTGACTGAAGGGAAACAGCGATGCACAGGCGCGGCAGCGAGAGGGCGCTGTTCTGCACGTTTCACCTCAGCGGCGCTCCGGGCCCGAGAGGCTAAAGCCCAGGTTTGGTTCTGCTTTGTTGCAAATGGCTGCTTCACAAATGCGCCCGAAAAATAATAATAATAATAATAATAAAAATCATTCAGTCAATCGTGATACAGGGGTGACATTTTCAAGTTTTATTGACATTTGTTTTAGTTTTCAAATAGTTTAACTTTGAAAATTACGAGCATTTTCTCAGTGATCAGTTATAAAATAACAGACAACCAGGCCAATTGGTGATCGCATAATATCCCACGGATGGAGGATCTTATTTATTTATTTATTTATTTATTTATTTATTTATTTATTTATTTATTTATCTCCTATTGTTGTTGTATTATTAATTGTGTTGTTAATACTACTAATAAAATAATGTACAATTAATTATATCACATAAGAAGCTATATCTTTCTGTTTATATCAAGTAGGATTTTATGTTACAAATTAGAAATAAATGCTCTAATTAATTTAAAAAAATCTTTCATTATCTTTCATTATTTTTAATTTAAAAAACTAAATAAGAGCACATTCTACCGACAACCTTTATTTAAGCGATTTATTAATTTGTGTTAAACTTGGGGGTCGGGAACCGATTGTTTCCAAGAAATAAAATCACCCAAAATAAAAACACAAAGTAATAATGTAATAATGATTCCCTGTGTGTAAATAAGTGGCAATAATCGTTGTAGCTCGTTTTGGTTTGACTGTCACTCAATAAAAAAAAACTACCGCTGCGACGAGCTTCGTGGTTTTCCTTTAAAAATCCCTTTTGCTGCTCTATCAGGTCTCATCTCTTCATCTCCACTCGGCTCTGCAACAGCAACATTTGGTTTCTTAACAAAGAAAACCTGTGAAAACCCCAATGGCGACCCTCCGTGTGCAGAAAGGGATAGAACTTTACAACCAACATCCCCCTCGCTATTAATTGACTGAAAGTAAAATTTCTAACTACCTTTTAACAATATGTAAACGGAAATAGAACGAACAGCGTGGCCACCAGATCCATTTCTCCTTTTTAAACTGGGAGTTGCAGCGATGATGTTTGTGGCCCCCCTCAACTTGGACAACGGTCTGTAAACAAGTGGTCAATAATCTTCTTTACCTTTCAGAGGAATCAAAATTCGATCTCCCCATCTTAGACGAAGCAGAGGATTTATTTTCTCTTCTCTTTTTCGGTGCTTGTCATTGGTGGGGCTGGACTTTGGTGGACAATAATGCGGCAATTGTTGATGCTTTGTGACCCATAAAATTTGAGGGTGGCTATTCTGGCTTTGGTATGTAATTATGCAAAACACTTTGCATAAAGACTTGCCATCCGATCTAATGATAGAGCCCGCAGTCTCATTTCCACAGAGGGAGGCACCAGCAAACCCTGCCCGCACTCCGTGATGGAGGGAGAGCAGCCGCGCACGTTCAGCTACTTTCCAGGTAGCTTCTGATGTGCTGTGGATGATTATAATCTACCAAAGCCGCATTGTTTCTGCGTTATCCGCCGCGCAGTGACGCAAATGCAGATGTCTGCCACCCATTTGGCCACTTAAAGGGGTTGATTGCGCGTAATTTCCACTGTAAAATAGCGTTGTTTTGAAACGAAAACACGGGGGCGAGAGCGTGCGCGTTTCCCCCTGATGTGTCCGAGCGCGAGGGCCACACTCGCGTCCCTCTCAGGGTGGAAACATCATCTAAGAAAAAATAATAAATGTGGAGGATTTTGCGCAATAAAAAGGAGAAATACAGCAGGATAAATGGCTGGCGCGCACGGGTCACGGTGTGCAGCATGCGTGCTGGGGGCTGCAGCCTTTGAGGTGTGCACCATATAGGATATTCGGTGTGCACGCACATAATAAACACTTGTGCAGCCCGATGGAGGTGTGAATCTGAGAGCTTTTCTACCAAATGAAGTGCCAGCAGAGAGAGAAATAAAGAGATCTGCAGCTGTCAGGGGTCAGTCAGCCAGAGATTGCTTCTAGAGATCTTTTGAAAAAAATCACACGTTTGAAGGCTTAGCGCTTTGCTGTCTTCGCATTTCAAGCTCAGATCAGTGGAATCAGGGACAGAAAAAAAAGGGAGAACATGGGTTGGAGAATTCTGATGTTGGGATGGACACAAGAACACAAGATGAGTGGTTTTTGGTGGTTTTTTTTTTTTTTTTTTGGGAGGAACAACCTGATTCTTTAGAGGAAGGAGGCGAACCCAAGTTTTTTTTGTTTTGTTCTGACATTAAAACATATCACAGCTAAAGCAGAGCTGCTCCCCACTCGCCACTAATTTGCTGGGTGTGTGTCGACAGGCTGAGGGAGTGCAGGAAAACACGTCTCGCCACTCTGGCGGATTCACAACCTTTATAGTGAAGATGTGAATCCACTTCTCCCACCCGGAAACGCTTTTTTTCTCTCTTCTCCAACACCAGGAAACCAAAACAAGGAATTAAATAACGACACTGTTGCTAATTTCCAGGCAGCAGCTCATGGTTTCGCTGCCTTGAGCAACTTGTGATCCTTCCCCGACTGCACGGAGCCACGTTGATACTCTGTTTGAACTAATGATCAAACCAGTTTGATTTTTTTTCCCCACCCTCCATTTTTATTTTTCAGTAATTGTCAAGTTGCTCAAGGACACCAAAGCCAGTTTTCTCGTCGAGGCTTAAAGAGCAATTAGACACTGGGAGTTTAAAATGCTTAAAGAGGAAGGTTCCAGCCAATCAGAGCTCAGGAAATCCAGCGGAAGTTTCCGGGAACTTGGATCCATAGCTGCTGTGAAATGTTACATGATCACACAAATGGGAGCCTTTGAAAACTGCCATTAATCCTTCAAATAAACATGAAAAAAGCTGAATTTTTATACATTTGAGACGTTTTGGGGGGTGAATTTGGCAGAATCTTGAGCAAAAAAACGGGATGGAAACAGCATTTTTATTTATTTCTTTTTTTAATTTAAGATTTTAAAACTCCCCAGGCATACAAGAAGCGTCACTTTGATTCCTAATTTGTCAGGCCTGTGCCTCAGGAAGGCCTAACATCATCTGTCAGCTCAGCTTTCACCGTCTTCACAGGGTGCTCAATCTTTTTTATAACGTGTAATAAAGTAAATCTGTCCAACTAAAGAGGAAGGCGAACCAAAGACTAGCCGCTTGATGAAAAACAGGAGAGGAACAAAGGTCAAATAAGCACATTGTGACACATTATTTCTTTATTAATCTCTCAGATACCAGAATTAAAAACAAAAATCAAGGTTTTTACCTTGAAATCCTGGTGTTTTCAATCAAAACGTGAGCTGAGGAGAAACACATCCTTCTTAATATGAACTCTGGGGCTCCTGCGTGTGTGTGTGTATGTGTGTGTGTGTGTGTGTTTTGAACCACTTCCTTCCCTCTTGTGTGATTTCTCTAGCCTGATCCTTGTGAGGGAGGAAAAATATGCAAATCCCATCAGATTTATAACACTTGGTGCCTTTCTGTTGTTGCTGCTGCCTCTGCTGTGGTGTATTATTATTTTCAAGGGTTCTCAGCGGGACATAAAAGGATCATAAGTTATTCTTCCACCTGACAAAAATATTTCCCTCCCCCCCCGTTTCAAAGATGGACCCCAGTTAAAGTGATAATGACGTGATTTATTATCATCTGAATGGACGGAGGCGAGCTGATTGCTTCTGACGGGGCTTCGCGCGACGACGCAGAAGGAACACGATCCAAATTGACAGGCGACGCTTTCCATGCAGTAGGAAAGAGATCTTTCATGTGACAGCGTCGTGTGCTCATTAAATCACAGGTGATGCAAACATTTCCAATCTAACCACCACAGAGGTGTGTGTGTGTGTGTGTGTGGGGGGGGTCACTTATCTGAAAGTGGAGATGAGAGATGTTGGAGGGAACTCGCAAACTTTTGCAGACTTCCCACCGGCTCCCGATCATCTCGCCGCTCTTTCCCGGGAGAGCGTCTTCTCTCCCCTCTCCGGTTCCTGGTTCTCACACCGACCCGCTGCATCCTCGGCCCCCCGATAGGCCCGGTGTTAAAGAGCTCTGATCTGGGGGCCATGACAGCTTTGTCCGATCAGCCTGTTCAACATGCTGCTTTGACTGTCACTTTCAATTTTCACATGACCCCTTCGGGCCTAAGTGGCAGAAAGTGGGGCTGAACGCTCGTCCCAACAGCTTCACTCATCTGAAAATAATGCAAAACGCAGCTCATATTTAGGCTCCGACCTCCTCAAACGGGGGCTTCGCTGCCTCTGCGGCTGAGCGCCAGGAAACAAAGGCGATTCCTGGAGTCCCCCCCCCCCCCCAACAGATGCAAACACAAATTTGAACCACTTAAAGGTAAAATTAAAAACGGCTCCTTCCTAAATATGCAACATGTGTTTTTTCTTTCGCTCGGCCCGGACTTGCAGCCTGTTCCTGCCCATGTAGGTCATAATGGAAGGCTGCTATCAGCGGTGGAAGTGGTCATTATCAGACACGGCGCGAGACACAGGGGAGGGGCTCATTGTGCAGCGCGCCGCCTGCTGCCCAGTCACTCACCACAGAAGGTGAGCTCATTGTTCACTCTGTGCTGCGGCAGCTCCGCGGTTCACACATGAATATGAAACTGCACACGCTGCAGCCTGGGAGAGGGTCTGATGATGTTGACCCCCCCCGCCCCCTCCAGCACCACAACCACCAGGAAAAGCAGCAGAAAAACAGGCAAACAGGATCAAACATTATTAGAAATAAAGTTTTTCTAGTAAATCTGGACGCACTGACAGCAGAGGTTTGTTGTGTGCCTTTACCCCCCCCCCCACCCTGTTTAATCCACACTCCTTGCCCCCCTGCACGACCCTCATAATCCCTTGGCAAGTGTTGGTGACATCACATGGCAAGTTCTCGTCCCCCTGCAACTGTCATTAACTGTGCGGACAAATGAACAATGGCTGGGAGACTCGCTGGCTCCCACCGCCGACCCCGGCTATTATCACAGCGACCCTTCTTTGACTTGGAAAAAAAATGTTTTTGATATCGGTTCTGGAAGTACACTCAGAATGATAGCTTGTGTGAGTTGGGGGTGGGGGGGCAGAGTCCACCAGAACCACCAGCGGGTAAAGCGATACTTCCTTTCATACATACTCGAGCAGAGATGGTGGGCTCGTAGAGCTTCCTGACCTCTCCTTAGCAACAACACGCAATATTTGGGGGGGGGGGGCACGGTCAGGTGACACCTTCCACCGTCAGGAGGGGTCATGGGGGGGGGGTGGAGACCAGGGGGAGGTGGTTCTCATGATGAGACAGATGGAAAATGATCAAAATTGAGTTGAAAAACTGTGGGTGGAAATGTAAAAAATAAACCCAAAGTGTTCACAGGATGACTGATTTAACAGGACACGTCGATTCACAATCACCTTTACAGGTGTGAAACGGCTGCTGGGGGGATGGGGGGGGGCTCAGGGGGAGACCAGGGGGCTCGGGGAGGGGGGGGCTCAGACCCAGAACCACATCTTCTGACCTTGTGAATAATTCGACTGTAAATAAGCAGCTTGTGACCTCAGCTTGTCCTGGACTCGGAGGTCACGTGACTCAGGTTTGTATGAATTGACTCATGCTCGTTCCAATTGTCAGCACTTTGTATTTCAGTGTTTGCTTTTTGCTATTATGGTCTGTCTGTCTTCTTCACTAGGGCGTCTGCGGCTGTCTTTCTTGTCCAGGTGACCCTCATGAAAGAGGTCTTGATCTCCGTGGGTCTTTTTTCTGGCTAAATAAAGGTTAAATATACAATCATTTTTATACATGACACACATGTATTCTACATGTATTCTATATGTATCCATACAGCAGACATACGTACTCAGATTACATCAAACTGAACTGTACATAAATGCATCACTGAGTCCAAAAACAATCAAACAACCTGTTTACGGCATCAGTTTATACTAGATTTAGTTTCGGAACAAGTAAACAAGACTTTTTCAAGCTGTAATGTTTGGATCGAAATGTAAAGAAGAACAAAACGTAAACTTCATTAGAAAGTACACACATTATTTTTTTAACATTGTAAAACAAACATTTTTGTAATGATGAAATTGGAAAAAAACGTTTTGTGCGGCCATATTTTTATTATTATTATTATTGTTGTTGTTATTATTATTATTATTGTTATTCCTATTCTTATGCTTATTATTACTATTCTTATGCTTATTATTATTATTATTATTATTAATAGTAGTAGTGGTAGTAGTATTATATAGAGGCCGTGTTTATAACACAACAGCAACAGCAACAACAACAACAACAACAACACAACAACAACAACAACAACAGTGGATAGAAGCCGCGTCCATTCGTGTCTTGGACAGAGAAGCACCTGAGATGAGCAGGTGGGCCGTGACATCATCGGCGGTGCTGCGTGGGAAGCTCTTCATCTTCATCTTCATCTTCATCAGCTCCGTCAATAAAAGTTCCAGCAACCCAATTTAAGGCGACGCACAATCACGGCCGCCCTCGGGCCCCATCCACGCACGCCCCAAACCGAATGGATACACGCACGCACACCGAGAAAAAGTATAAATGCCAAAAAAAATAATAAGGCATGATTAAAAGGCGACCAGACTTCAAAAACACAGGAAAACCTCTTTTCTGATTTACGTTTCGTTAAATTTCGTTTAATTTTTAAGGTTCTAAAATGCGGATTCCATTTATACAATTTGAAATTAATTAACTTCAACAAATACGTTTAAAATAAAAAAAAAACGCGGAAGCATTAAGAAGATCAATTTCTCTGCGTTCACGTAATTTATAGCGACAATCTGTCAGTTATAGAGTCGCATTATTTATTATATTTAATACATTTAATGGCAGTAACGAACCAATAATAACGCTATTAATAACGAGGATGATCACAGGAGACGCGCGTGTTTGCTGCAGCAGCACCAGCTGAAGGATCTCCTCCTGCACACTTGATCACCGCCGGACTGGCGCGGAACTCGGACGTGGACGCGCAAATGTCCGCCCAGCACCTGTCACGGTTTACATGTTGTGACATCCAGGACGGCGACGGAGGACATGTCCACGATGGAGGAGGAGACACGGACAGGGCCTGACTGGTGTCCACGGCGCTACACTCGCACACACACACACACACACACACACTGGATGTATATATACTATACTATACTACTATACTATAAGGTTATTTGCAGTTGTGAAACACTGATGGGGACCATTGTTCCAGATTTGACCCCCCCCCCCTCCCCCCCCCCCCCCCTTAACATCTCCTGGCAGCATCTGGATCCCGTCAGTGAGGCAAAGGACAAAAGTCATTTTCTCAACACACCAAAGCCGCTTTAAAAATAAAAAATAAAAAATCCCCCCCACCAATAAATGTGTGAAGGCCAGGCCAAAGCCCCATCACCCCCCCCCCCACCCCCCCCCCCACACACACACACAAGCACCTCTCCTCTCTTTTGTTTTGCAGGTGTCTCCAATTACCTGCTAATTTGCCTCTAATCCTGGCACAGTTCTTAATAAACATGTTTACCCCCCCACTCCCCCCCCCCATGAGTTCTGTGAACATGTGACCAAGACTGACCACGAAACAGCCTCGTGTGATCCACCGTTTCTATTCCTGCTTTATTCATTTCATTCTAAAAACTTCTGCACCCCAGCAGGGGTGGTGCCGGGGCTGTATGTTGTCGGGTGACCATCCCATAATGAATTTTCTTGATGAAGAGCTGAGTGCCAAGAACCAGCCACATATAAAAGGGGTGTTGCTAAGATACAGGGATGCTGCACAGCCTCCATCAGGAGAGCGACTCTGACCTCACCCACAACAGATCCTGACACGTCTCTGAGAGCAGCGGTGATGTCACCAATACCTGACCCCCCCCCCCCCCCAACCAAGAGCCCACTCCAATCCTACCCCCTCCCCCCCCCATTACAAAAACTCCAGACCCTGAAGTCATTCGGTCTTTTAGCTGCTGCTAAACTGAATTTGACTGATGGCATCAAACTGTAGTCACCCCCCCCCCCCCCCACCTCTAAGCCACCCCCCCTCCCCCAAGCGGTGGATTTTCAGCTGGGTGAACGAGCCTCACCCACCACCGCTGCGGTTTGCTCGACCTGCACACCATTTAACATAAGAACATAAGAACAGTAATGATGGGGGGGTAGGAGAGGTGGGGGGGGGGGTGTGCTGGAGAGGCCAGAGGGGTTGTGACCTGGGAATGGGGCTGTATCAGGTTCATCTGAAGTGGACGCTGATAATGGCCTTTTAGACATGCTGGGTCCGATGCTTCCCCCGTCGAGGGGGCGGAGCAAATCAATAACGCCGGGACGTCGGTGATATGAGGTCACTGTATGAGCAGCTACGGCCAAACAACAACAACAACAACAACAACAACAACAGCGGCGGCGGTGGCGGCTAATTGGCTCGCCGTTTGAAGGGGTCAGCAAAATGAAGAGAACAAGCGGATGAAGATCGGAGCGTGAGGTGGTGGTGGAGGTGGTGGTGGTGGGGGGGGAGGGGGGGGGGGGGCAACAGATCGATTCTATAGATTCTATATTATGTTGTTGGTTCTTTATGAAAATCTGTAAATTTAGAAGTTACGACGGTGGAATCGCTTTAAAATGCCTCGTAAACACACCTTGGAGGAGTAACATCACCATTCTAATCAGACCTTTGTGTGTGGGGGGGGGCAAGAGACAGAGAAAGAGGGGGGGGGGGGGCGAGAGACAGAGAGAGGGGGGGGGGGGAGAGAGGGAGGGAGCGGGCGTTCAAAGCCAACCCTGTCAATAGTACTCACAGTGGGCTCGGAGAGTGTAATAGCACTTCCCTGATTCTACATTGATATCATATAATCCACTGTGCCCTGTTTCACTATCATATTTATCTAACCTGCTGGGGGACAGACTAAGGGGGACGGTGTCCCTGCTGCTAGGAGCAGACGCATTACACACCGCCTCATGTATTCTTATTGATTACTGCCACCTCACGGGCCCGGCACCGTAATTTAACTCAGCAGGCTCTACAGTTAATACTGGAATTCAAACATTCCATCTACACTTCAAGAGACAAAAACAATTGACACTTTAAAAATGTGCAGGGCCTCTCTAAATGGGATCTGAAGGCGGCGGATCTCCATTTGCTGCCCCCCACCCAGCCCCCACCCCCCTACCCCACCCCCCCACCACCAGTTACAATTCAGACAAGTGTTGATAAAGTTTGAAATGAGAACCTCGTCTAGAAGAGGAACTAATCCAGGCGACTGACGAGTAGAAGGATGTTATTACCCCAAGAATAGTGGGAAAACAACAGCAAAATTTGGGAAAAAAGTGTGAGTTTATTAGTTTATTATTAAAAAAAAATACGACAATGGTACCAATGAAAGCTAAGTGTCTGTAATTGTTAAACAGCCACAAGTTATTCAGATAGATAGATAGATAGATAGATAGATAGATAGATAGATAGATAGATAGATAGATAGATAGAGATAGATAGATAGATAGATAGATAGATAGATAGATAGATAGATTGATTTATTGGTTATCTCTTTCACTGACATTCACCATGTGACCAACACAGCAGGGGGCAACACAAGAAGTCCCATTGATCAATATCTGGGAATTCTGGGAAAGGGGGGGGGGGGGGGTTACAGGGAAAAGAAGTTGGTGCTTTAAGAGTTTGAAGAAATGGTCTAAAATGTTAAAATGTTGACGGTAGCTCTGAATTATTAGCTCATGAATCTGTAAACCGGGATAGCCACTTTATTTCAACTTAAAACGAGCATCGGTGGGGATTAATACGCATTAATTAAATTGACTCTGTTTCCTTTAATGAGGAGGAAAGGATTTGATGTTAATGCCGCTGATCTCCGCGTGGCTTCAATCCCCCTAATTAAGCCACATTCCTGCAACAGGCTCAAATAATCAATAATAAAATATTTCATTATTGCCGTGCGCCGCTCGCTCCGGATTCAGGTAATTAAAAACGCTGGCTCACCTCCGAGGAGGCAGGTAGGCTTTTCAGCGGGAAAACGGCGCCGCTGCCATTTCTGGAATGGGGAAAAATGCCCGATTTCTTTGGCTTTCAGTGGGAGAGTGGCGACACTGGCTGGTGCAGATAGAGCGTCTGCGGAGCGCCGGCCAGCAGACTCCAGAGATCCATCCATCTCAATCTGAGGCTACAGCTGACACCTTACAAAGAGGTACAATTAATAAGGGCATTATCCAGCGCTAGGCAACAATGGAGTCCTAACGCAGAGACACCAACCTCGGGAGGCCCGGGAGAGCGGAGAATGGGAGCGTGCGTGTTGATGGGTGGGGGAAGGGCCGGCCAAAGTGCTCCAGAATGGGATGCATTACAAGCCACGTCTCCAGAACATGAATTCAGCCTTCCGTTCTCTTCAGAAGCAAATTAATTCGTTAAAGCCCAGCGTCAGACCGGCGCTGGCTGGCCTGGGTTCCGAACAGAACCTCTCCAGTGGGTCGTTTTATAGAAAATCCGAAATAAATGTCAGACGTGACACAAACATGACAGCAGGCTGTCTGTCTGGAGAGGCTTCGTTTGGGATTCCTGAGACAGCAGCTGATAATGCTGCGTCCATCCCATGTCCTGTTAGCGCGGGCCCGGTTCACAGCCCGGGGGGAACGCCGCTGACATTTACAGCAGTCCGGGACCTGTTTGTGGTCATCAGACCGGAGACAAACGGCGAACCCCGAAGGTCAGAGGTCAGAACCGAGTTCGGGCCTCGGCGGAGGCGCCTCGGCCGGGGGGAGGACAAACAGAGGGAGCGGCCGAGGTGCGAAGAGTTCCTGCTGTCTGGGAAATCAATCTCTGGTCATGTATAAACACGAGGCGGAACACGGAGCGGGAATAAACACGGCGTCAGAGAGCCGGAGCAGCGAAGTCACAGAGATCGATACAAAAATGAACTGAGGTGTGAAGCAACGTTTTCTTAAATAATTAACGGAGCGCTGATAAGTCTTTAAAGAAGCAGCCTGGAGAGTCCTCCACCATGATTAGCTTATATTTTCCCGCCCGTTCCGCAGAGAGAGGATGAGCTCGGTTATGGATTAACGGCACGATCAATAAGGAGATACGAGTCCGGCTCTCTAAGCTGTGGAAAATTAATTCCAAAAGCAGTCAAACTCTTATCGACCCGGAGCCTTGGCTTGCTTTCATTTCACGTAGCTGATAATCCACAAATATTGTGATGAGCGGCTAATCTCTCATTTTAAACGTGACCTCCGGAGCTCATAATAAAAGTCGAGACCCGGCGGCCATTTGTTGTCCGCGTGGCATCAGGTTTCTTTGAGAGGAGGCAGATTCACCCGCTCCAGATCCACCCACCCCGGAGGCGCTAATCTTCAGAGCCGGAGCAAAACGAGCAATTTAAGCATCCTGGTCTGGTTTCAACCTAAGCAAAACCATCCAAAATGGTTCATAAAGCACCAGAGAATCATTAAAGCTTCTCAGATGGAACGTTTCAGGAGTCGGTCGTTGGGAAAAGCCTTTTTTCCTTCATCTGCGCAACCTAGCTTGGCGATATCAAAGGTGGGCCAACGACCCAGGATGCGTCTTTAATTATCTATTGAAAAGCGATATTAATAAACAATAAATAGATTAGCACGGGCTAATCTGTGGAACGAGGAATCGGCACAGAGAATCTTACAACTCCCAGTTGAGCATCGTAAAGAAACGCCGTGAACTGTGAAGGAATCGACCAAAAAAGGTGCACAGACGAGTTAAACAGAAAAGCACCTCTGCCCTCTGCACAGGTGACCTGCACACTGTTCTCTTCGCTCAAGAGGAACAACAGCAGGGGCAGAAAACAGCTCATTCAGGTTTAGCTACTGGAAAGAGTTGGAAAGGTCAAGACTCCAACCAATCGCCATCGAGAACCAATCAATACAGGCAGCATTTGTGGTGGTTTTTTGAATATTTATTGGCTCATTTTGCAAATTTCTTTATTTTTTTCACTCGAAATCGTCGTGTAAGGCGGGTTTGAAATCAGACGGCGAGCAAACTGGTGTAACTGATGATCAATGTGGTCCGGGTTTAATGAGGCCCTGTTGCCCAGGGCCACGCCCGGTTCAGCAGAGACCAAAGTTTCCCTCTCCTGCTCCACTTTCCTTGATCTTGTTTGCTTTTTCACCGCTGGGACTCATTGTTGGTTTTAATTACTTTGCTACCAAATGGCACAGATGAAAGATAGGTGTCTGTAATTAATAAAATCTCCATAAATTTGAATGGATAACCAGTCTCATTAGCTCAGGCCTTTTGTCCTGACTGAAGTTGGCCATGTGATCCTTCTCCAACTCCAACCATACAGAGTCATATTACTTCAGGGCAGGGAATCGCTTGATTTGCACCATATTTTCCTGATAATCAAATCTCAATGTAGGCAATTAAAGGCAGCTCGTGCCAACCACTGAGGTCAGCCTGGAGGAAAAACGACAATTTCACCAAACAAAAAAATCCCCAAAAGTGGACTCAGAGGGTCATTTCACCGGGTCACAGTCGCGTTTAAGTCCAGAATTCGTCTTTGATGGAGCGTAATCGGGATATACGCCGAGGATCTCGGGGCCACAGACTAAATGAGTTTGGACGCTGTTGGCACTGGCTGGTTGGACGGCAATCAGCTTGGCAGGAAGAGAGCTGTGGTGCCTTCGGTTGACTCAAAAAAAAAAGGACAGTTCCACAGAGGGGCATTTGGATAATAAAACACCTGTTGTTTGGGCAAATTCAAAGAGGATTTCCACTGGAAAGTGTGGAAATCTGCTCCAAGTGCTGCTTTGAAAGGGACCATCTTCATATTCTCTCCAGCATCGAGCTAAAGCACATATGAGAAACGTCACCCCCACCCAGCCATCACGCCGCAGAAACACACACTTCTGACTGTAATAAAGACAATCTTTCCATCACCGCGTAGCTTTTTTCTGCTGTTTACCTGCGATACGAAATCAGGCTCCTCTGAGATGATGGCGAGGCGGGTCAGATGCGGGGATGCGGGTCTTTGTTGTTTAGCAATGGCGCTCTGTAATCTTGTGCTGAGCAGCCTGTCATTACCAGGCGGTGCGGTAATAGAGCGACATGGACGCAATGGGGAGCAATTGATTCCACACATCAATCAGTCGGGGGAACTCATCTCGGCGATTGCCTAGAAGTGGCTTGTTTGTCCTCGACAGCGTGCTAAATGCTAACGTGGAAGCAGGGCAGGCCATCAGCAGCAGTAGTTACCCATGCTAAGAGATTCATTAGTGCACCCCCACCCCCTCCCACTGCCTGATAATACCTACAAATGTAAAAATCCTTCAACCAGGACAATTAAAGTTGTCATTTTAGCCCTTTAATGATGTTTTCATCCTTGTTCTGCATTGTTCTGTCCGTAAATACGCAGCGCGGAGGGGTTTCTATGGGGTATTGAACTGTTATTGACTTTTAAATGTCTCCACGACTCCGCCAAAGCAAAGCGGATCATGATGGAGCTTTAAGATTTCCCTGCCCCGGCTTTATCCGCGGACATCTGCACAGGCGCCGAATAAAAGACGCAGCTGGAGGCACAGCGTTTACGGTCTTCCACGCTAAAAGGGAAGGGTCCCACCTGATTAAGGAGGGCAGGGGAAAGACTTTGGCAGGCCAATGGGAGAGGTCAAGGATAGAGCGGCCGGCCCGTCCCCCCCTCCCTCTCCGCCACATCATTTTTGTATGACAGCACCAACGTAAGGTTGGGGTTCAGCGGGACTTTTCATGAACAGAGCGCTTAACGTCAAACACAAGATTAAAGCGGGGGTGTCGCATCTTGGCAGGACCAAATGAAAATATCAACTGCTAAGCCCCCTCTCTGCAAAGCCAGGGGACAGGTATCTAATATTAGAGAGTGAGCCTAGTTAGCAAAGGCAGCCTGCTGCTTTCCGTACTCTCAGCGGCGGTCAAAAGGCCAGGCTGGCTTTGGAATTGCTTTATTGGTGAAATATATTACAGTAGAGGCCCAGAACTCCCTTATTAAGGAGGCAGAGAAGAGCTGAACCGCTGACATATAGCAGGTGCGGAGGACATTTCCATACCGCTGAATAAAACACAATCTTCTCTTCTATTCCGCTCCCTATCAGCACGAGTCGGCCAAATTAAAAACTCCGGACGGGCCCCGCGTTTGTTATTTAGAAATGAAACGTGATGCGGGGATTATTAATGAGGTCCAATTTAAACCAGCAGCCTGCGTTTTGGGGTCTATCCCTCCATCTTTTTTCGCTGAAATGAGCCACATCAGCGGGCAGCTCGAGGTCACGGTATGGAATTGGGAGGGAGAAGCCATTTTGTTTGTTTACAGGCATAAAAGAAGCTTATCTGTCTATCTATCTATCTATCTATCTATCTATCTATCTATCTATCTATCTATCTATCTATCTATCTATCATCTATCTATCTATCTATCTATCTATCTATCTATCTATCTATCTATCTATCTATCTATCTGCGGATTAAAAGAAATTCCACCTCATTTGTAAAGTCAAAGTTCAAGACGAGTGCAGCCAACTTGGACTGCAGACTTGAAACATTACAAAAACAAACCCCCAAAACAGTCAGAAAAGAACCAAGGAAGAGCAAATCACGTTTTTAAGGACACTTAAATCCAAACGTCCCCTCACACTCCTCGCCAGTTTGACATTGTAGGTAACTAAAACTGTTTAAAGATATTTCTCCGTATGATCCCCATGGCGATGGCTGGTTATTTCCTGTACCGCAGCACTATTTATAATCACAAACTCTGGTAAGACATGAAGCTGATCTCCAAGGCTTTTCTCTAATCCCTCCCCTGGAAGTGGTCTTTATTGGAAGGCTAGTTTGTGATGGGCTCACCCAGTCGCTGCAGTGGGACACAGCGTTCAGCTTAAGCCAACTTATCAACTACATTCAAAGCACATCCATTCAGCTATGCGGGCAGACTTTTCCTTTCCCCCTTTTTTTCTTTTTTGCAGATCTATTAAAAATACTCTTATCTGTATTTAGCATATGCTGCGTATGTCAGTGCTGGCAGCTTTAGACGGATTTACACTCAAAACACCTCAAGCTATTCTTGAGCCGAAACTACTGATAACATTGGAAAACTTCTGCAGACAAGCAGGTTTTACAAACAGATAAATTCGTTCAACACACTGTTGTGTCGTCGTATTCACGCATTGTCAGTTTTGTTGCACATTGGCAGGGCGCTTTAAAGACCTTTTCACTGTTTTTTTTTGTTAAAGAATTCCATTTCTGCCTCTGTAAAACACGTTAAGTCTGTTAAATAAAGCAGCAGAATTCTGTTTATGACTTCTGTGTTATTATTGTTTTTAATAGTCATTGAATTTAGCTTTAATTCAGTGCAACAAAAAATGATCCAACCTGACAGTTATTATGATTATTATTCTAATTATTATTATAGGAACCACAGCAGCTATTAATGCAGGAATATCCTCATGCGCAGCTCCCGGCGTGTCCTGAAAGCCTCAGTCTCTTTTCTTTTCAGTGTTCTTTCAGGCCAGCTTCTATTTGTTCTCTCGAATAATCACTAATAGACACAGACAATTTTCTTAGAATATAATTTCATTAAAGCGAGATTTGCCCAAATTATATATATAAAAAAAACAACCCTCAATTTGTTTTTAGGAGATTTTTCTTAAGGGGAGTTCTTTGTTCTATTTATTTGTTTTATGCTCAGCCTGGTTTATCCATTCCGAATGTTTCCGTGCTTTGTTTATTTTATTTTTTTCTGTTATGTTGTGCTTCACGTGACATATTTGTGCTTCTGTGTGCAGCCAAAGCTTTATTTAACGGCGCTCTGTGGGCCACACAGCTCTGGCCTTTGAAGCGATTGAGAACGAGCACCGTTATTCATGCTGCATTCACTGCCGACGCCCGAGCCCCCAAAACCAGCAGTATCCTCTCATACCTGTTGAGAACACTTTTATCCTTAATGGGCTCATTAGCCATATTGTTAATTGAGTGCCATTCAGGCCAGCATCAAAGCTAATAATAATTGTTTGCTTACTTCCTCGCTATGGCAAAAAAAAGAGAGAACCTAACAGGCAAAATGCTGCCCTCCTGTAAGGTTATGGGTTCCTAAAAGAAACTGTGTTCGGGCTCCAAAAAAAGGGTAAAAAAGAGCCACTTTACATTTTTCTTGAGGGATTCGAACAAATATCCTGCTGCAATTAACTTCACTGGAAATCATGAATAGAGCAAAAAGTGGCTATTTCTTTTTTAAGTTACTAGTAATCAGTTTAAAAACATGAGCTTATTAAACACAATAATAATAACAACAACAACAATAATAATAATAATAATAATAATAATAATAATAATACTAATAATAATAATAATAATAATAATTTCTAAATTCACCTCCCGTGTCTTCCTCTGGTGCTGCTGCCATATTAGCGGATAATGGGATCCGAAAATGGAAGCTAACTCGCTGGAATTAAATTTATCAGCATGTGCTCAGAGGTAATAAGCTGTCAGTTATAAAATGAAGATTTGTATTTAGATATATGATAGGAAGAGAAATGAATAGGCAAAATAAATGAAGCTGCTTTACAACTAAATTACTTATTTGGAGCCCAACAGACCACGGCGAGAATCACGACGATGATGACGACGATTATTGCAGATAATACCCCCCCCCCCCAAAACCCCAGTGGAGGTGAAGATAGCAAATATGAAATAATTATGTAACAGCGGCGCCCACAAAGAGTTAACAGGAAGGGATATTTGCGCAAATGTTTTGATAGAATGGCCCGAACCTTGAGGCACTATCAAACCTTAGAATGTAGGAAATCTAATTAGGAGTGGGGAAGATTTGGGGTGGGGGTGGGGGGGATGGGAGGGTTGCTCCCAGTCACACTGATCAAAACCAGCCTATGGAAACTGTCAGAACCATCAGTGCCTGTTGTTGACATGAGATATAAATAAGTGAGGGGGGACTTTTGTTGACGGTCACCTGTCCCGATTGCCCCCCTTCTCCCCCCCCCAGCCTGGATATCCAGAACTAGAGATTTCATCAGGAGGCTTTTCTATTTTTGAAAAGGCGCAGGCTGATGAAAGCCAGGTATAAGTTACGCTCAAGCTCGGGGGCCGGGCGGATGGATTTCAGCTGATTAGTCACCTGTGCATGATGAAAGTTTGCTTTTTAAGCGACGCGGCAGTCAAAAGATTTCAAAGGGAGCGCCGCCGAACGCCAGCAGCCCTGCCAACGTGCCAGAAAGCCCACCAGAGAGTTAGATAAGAGGGATGGAACTGGTAGCAGCAGCGGCGGTTTCAAACACACACACCCTTATGAGGCCCGACAGTCACTGTCTGATTCCCGCCTGTCCTCTTCAGCCTCATTTGTGCTCCGTTTAATGTGTCATTTTGTTATTTTTCACGTGATGTGACAACAGTTTTCATCGTAAAACCCGTTTGTGTTTTAGCCGGAGTCCTTCCTGCAGGAACGCAGGCCTTATGAGGACCTTCTGCAGGCTACCGTGCACGGCTGGCGTGAGATCCTGCACAAGTGATAGGATCTGGGAGCTGCGGGTTTTAATACGTATCACTCTATCCAGAGAGGAGCAGCAGATAGAAACGTCCCTTCACGCGAGCAGGCCGCTGTAAACAAGCAGAGGAAGGTGTATTAAAAGCTCTGCCTCCGTGGGGGCCGCGCCTGACGCCTGTCAAATCATTAAAAAGGAGAGGGGCCCTTATCAGATGCCTGGGATCAGCAATAGTGGTGGCACATCACTGGGATGAGCCATGTCGTCCGCGGGGGCAACTCGAGGGCCTTTTTGTGAATTTATAGAGTTTCGATAAAATCTGCTTCATATTTCTCCACAAAATCGGCTGATGAAAGCGGCCCAGGAGAGAATTACACACTTTTCTTTCTCTATAGTGCCGGGAATGAAAAAAAAAAAAAAAGGTAATGAGAAAACGCCACGCCGCTGGTTGGCTGTGTTTAATAAGTCATCACTCCTCTATCTATTGTTCGGGCCCGGCCGAGATTGCGTTTTCCCCCAGCCTAATGCTCTGCAGGCGTTTGAATGGACATAATGTATCCAGCAGCAGCCGAGCAGCTTATAGCACAGACAGCGTTACACAGAGGTGTGTGATAACGGAGAACAAAGCAGAGAAAAATGAGACTGTTCTCCTGTTGCCTCTCTCCTTAAAGAACGCGTGATTGCAATTAAGATAGACGGGGGAAAAAAAGTTCACTTTGAGCTCAAGTTTGGGGGGTAAAGCTGTCCCGTTTCCATTCCCGTGTTCCAAATATGTTTGCGCTAATGAGCTAAGGATAGCTTTTTTAAAAAAAAATACCTTTTAAATCATCTCATAGCTCCTCAAACAAAAGCGCTGCCAGTCCTCATCTGTTTAGTCCTTCACAGATTCCTCAGTCTCGGCTAAACTCGGCACATGAACAAAAAAAAAAAAAAAAAAAGGCCTGGAGGAAAATGAATTTAAATATGACTTGATGATGAATGGCTCAACTGATTTGCTGGCAACAAGAATTAAAGCGTTGTAATGACACTTGACACACATTTGATGAAAGGGAGACAAAAAGTAAAAAAAAAAAAAAAAACACCTCCTTTTTTATACAGTTTGTGTAATTACTGTATGACACATATAATGGGTTGTATTTTCCATTCTGACAACACGCTACACAGCTCCCTTTTGTCTTGATGTCATCGCCTCCGGGCGCGCATGACAACAACACCATTACCGCGCTCAAAGCCGGCCACGCTGTTTGTCATACATTTGTACACTTCCATCCACTTACGGGAGCAGAGGCTTTATGAAAAATGCAGGCTTGTCACAGGCTCTGATCGGCCCGAGTCGGTCGAGGGATTTTTTTTTTTTTTTTTTTCCCCCTCAGCGTGCGGAGTTTTTAACATGGAAATTGGCTTTGAACCCCATCTGCACAGGTCGGCACATCTTTGGGCAAAGCTCTGCTACTGCTGACAGGGAAAATGAACCATCAATTCTTCATAATGTGGCCTGATTATTATCCTACTTACCCCCCGCAACTTTAAACCTGGCTAAATTTCTACAGCCTTGTGAAAGCTTTCAATCCAAAGACACTGAAGGATTACTTTTTCTTCCCTTTAATGACGCTTAAATCGAAGTATCATCAAAAAGAAAATCCCTAACGGAACGTTTTTCCACTTTCAGAGACCCCCCCCATCCAAAATGAATTAAAAAAAATGAAATTAAGCTTCAGATTGGAGTTTTTCCTTTGTGTGACAATAAATAGTTGCATCAATTGTTCCCTGACACTGCGAAAGGATTTGAAGAAAAACATCCTACCTGTGCAGAAAAGTTGAATTCAGAACCAAAAGCAATCCTACAAAAAAAAATTGAAACCCTTTTGTGATGCACTGGGACCCTAACTGGGACACATGATACAAACCAGAGCGGGCTTTGAGTGTGTGAAGTGTGTTCAGCAACTTGAGGAAGGGATCTGTCAACGTCCAAATCTGGGACGTCTTTATTTGACACGATTGGTTTTGTTGGGTTTTCTCGAGTCAGTCCAACCCGCCGGGGTCCCCTTTCACCCCTAAAAGCAGCTGGGCCCTGACCCTTGCAGCGCTGGCCCTCAAAGCCGAGCTCTTTTCAGCCGCGGCTCCCAGGGACCCTCCCCTGGTCCCTCCCACTAGCACCATCCCATTCAGCTGCAGAGATAACTTTATTCATCCTGTGCATCATTGTATCCAGTTGAATGCAGAAACTATGCCGACACTCGAGTGAATTGAACTAGCGTGCGTGCATGTGTTAACGAAGGCAAAGAAAGGGAGGTGTGATGTCTTCATTTTCTCCATTTTGACATCTCGAAGTCTTTCCAGTATGCGCCGCTCAACTCCTTTTACATTGATACGTTAGCCAGAATCGCTGTTGCATAGCTTTTCCACTAAAATAACATTTTTATCAATGTATATGCAGATGATTCAGGAGTATTTCTTTAAGTGCCGTTTGGGCTTTGGCGACGTGCAGCTGGGACAGTTGAGCTTATTTTCACCTGCCTCGCACCGAAACAGCGCTCAGACCACCCTGCTCTTCTCTCATCATTCATATTCAAGCCAGGGCCTCTTGACAAGTCTGCTGATCTCACTCCATGTTTTGTGATTCGGACAATACGTTTTCACTGTGTGGGCAAAAAAATGCTGAGGCCATCACACTTCTTGAAGGCAGACTTGTGAGACCCGGGCTGGGGCTGAGTCTCTGAATCTGAGCTCTGTTGCTCTGCCGATCCGCCTGATCCTGGATAAGTCTGCGGCCAAACAATGTGTTTTCTGGAATATATGAGTAAAAAACTGCATTTTAAATGAAGGTCAGGACCCACGAGAAAAATAACAAACTACTTTTGTTAAAACTGACTGCATTGTTGAGGGTTTTATTTGAAATGACATTTTTTTCCCCCAGTTTTTATAAAAAGATGTGATCTTATAAAGTTTTAAATACTATTTTGGTTAGTAAAAACAAACCAAATAGCTAGTTGCTAAGCTATCCAATTCAACAGTGGGATATTCAAAGAAAAAGTTTATTTGCAAACAGCTAATACAACTTTAAAAAGTGAAGCCAAAACTTCAGGGTTTGAAGTCTGAAGATATGGATTTTTGAAAAAAAAAAAGAAAAAAAAAAGTCAGATTTCTTTTTCTCTAGCTATGGTTGTAAAAAGTCCTTTTTTGGGGATTCCGATGTCCAAAAGAGAGAGGTTTATACATTAGCGCTGTAGTTGCAAAACACTGTTGATATTCAAATGATTATTGTGCAAAATCTGGGATAAGCTTCTGTGTGAGAGCTCTTCTAAGTGCCTACAACTATTGCTAATTCCCCTCGCCATTGTGGGCCGAACAAAGGCCTTAATCCCATTTCACTTTTGCAGAAGGCTGGGGCTATTTTCCCACTCATAAACCAACAACACTCCCCCTAGCCAGAGCTGAGAGGTTCTGAGAAAGGGGCCAGTGTGTGTCTACTTCAAGGCTTTTTTGTCCAACTTGGCTAGTGCTCTGCATAAACTTTTAAGTGGTCCCAGAAGGCCTCAAACACCTTTTGGCAGAAAAAACATGCTACCACAAACTGTAAAAAGGAAACCAAACACTCTCTTAACCTGAACAATACGAAAGAAAATATATGAAGTCTTTTATGGCTCAGATTGAGTTCTGGGCCGCAAAGAGTTAAGTTTTTTATGCGGGAGTAAAGGAACGTTCTTCTGAAAGCAGCTCTCTTTCACTGCATTGTAAATCCTTTAATACATTATTTATAACACGGTGGTCCACTATCAAAGCAAGTGAAGTAGGACAGGAATCAGTTCTTGGACTTTGAGGTTTAGCGTTAGCTCGCGGCAGAAAATAAACCATTTCTCTTACTTTGACGTGATATTTCCCTTTGTTATTCAAACCGCCTTATATCTACTTTTCAAACATATGGTTCAATTACAGCCAGCAACCGCTTCCGCATTTTATCCCTCAAGCATAATTACATCACACGGTCTTAGCTGCAAACGTCCGAATTTTACTAGAAATACGCGCCCTGGTACTGTTTAATGACAAAAAACCGGAGTGGCGTTTAATTTTAATGCAGCAACAAATTTTATTCAATCTCTGCCTCAGTGATAGGAGATAAAATAGATTATAATACAGCTTTTCTTCTTCTTGGAGGCTATTACATGAACCGTGTTATAGTCTTATTTTGTATATGAATAAATTTACGCTCATTCCCACTAAGACGGGTATCGCGCGACCTGATATCACATTATTGTGAACGAGGGATGACAACAGCCGAACCAGGTAAGTCAGTGGCGGGATCATCACGGCCCGACAGCAACTCACTTACAAACCAAGGAGAATACATCACAGACATCAAAGCAAGCCTCCTCCATCTGTGCTGTGCTAGCCTATCAGTGTTGCTGGTTGTCCAGTGCTGGAAGAGTTTATTATCTCTACGAAAATGATGCAAAAACAAGTCGATTTATTGGACTGCTGGGTGCTGAGCGCCACCGATATCTTTCTGTAGAACTTTCTGGTACACAACAAACCACAAGTGGTACAGTATGTAGGGAAGGCTTATTTGACACACTAGCCTAATGAAAATGTAACGCGATAAATCCCTGCGTATCACTCGCTAAGACCACATCTTTGTTTGGTTGGGACTAGTTGAGCTACCCTCAACTCACCTCCATCACATTTGTGCCATTGACTTGCAGGATAATAAAGAGGATCTCTCCGCTAAGATGCCCGCTGGAATCTAGTGTTAGCTCAATATCCCCCGGGATCTACTGAGGCGAGTGTAGCCTTTTACATACGATACTCTCCGGCGGCAAATGATACCCCCCTCGCTTGATGTAAATGGTTTACGACAGTCAAAGATAGCCAAGTTTATCTCTGGCTAACTTGGCACTAATGATATTTCCTCCGCTTATGTGGATGGAGAAGAAAGCCCAGGTTAGCGTGTTATTGAATTGTTACACACGCATACAGAATCTTGGATCAGATTCTGCTCACTCTTATCTGCAAAGCACCACCTGAGGCTTTTTAGATGGGGTGGGGTGTTCTGTTAAACCTTTTACCTCATTTCCAGCGGCTAGAATTGACTAAACAAGAACGACAGTGTATCAAAGGGAGACGATCGATGCGCTGTTGAAACTCGAGGACCTACGGCTGTTACGGGCTCTGCAGGACCTGAAAAATTCCAAATGACATCAACTTCCCGCACCTTGACCACGACACGAGCGCAACTTTTTTACTTGTCTGGTGACCGAAACCCACCGTGGGATGGGATTGGAAGTTGGACGTTTGCCGTGGGTGATGTAGAAAAGTGGAAATAATCTCTTGCATCCACTTGCAGAATAGAGAATTTTGAGAAACAGCTGGCCGAGGCGGTAAAAACAATTCAGATTTGTACAAATCTTATATAAAGACACCCAAAAGGGTAAAAAACTGTGGAACTCAAGCATGTGTGATGTTTAAGTAGGGTTCTATGGGGACTTTAGGGGCTCCGCACTCGAGTTTTTAAACATCCTGTTCAGAAAATTGTCGTTTTATCACGTGGGGAAAGTGAAGGACTGTTTGTTCTTGTTGAGACTGTTGAGCCTTTAGGAAGTTGGAGTTCCTTTTGAAGTAGACCAGCTAGCTAGCCATAATGTGGTTGAGTGCTTGTCGTTCTTGAATACTACAAATAGCATCATGCTAACTGGGCTGACTCGTGTCACAGTTTCTGCTGTTGGCAAGATCAACCTATAAGTAATCAGCAAATGATTAAAAAGAGAAATTTCCATAGGTGCTAGCTGCTACACGCGTTCCTATACCTCCCAGTAAGCAACAAAAGAACCCATTTAAAGTAAAACGCATTCATGCCTTGGAATAAAACACTCCCAGGAATCACTCAAGCTACAATGTAGCGACCGCGTCTTTAAATCCAGTTTATTAGGTAAATGAGGCTTTCCACTAGCCTGGCAGCTAAATGTTGTCACATAATCTAATCGGTGTTTTCAAAAGAAGATCTCCGGTACGGGCCTTGTGTCTGGTGAGTGGGCTGTGTAAAAATGATCTTTACAGCCGACATGTTGCGAGTTTTCCCACAGAAATGTCCTGGCAGGCAAATCTGGCAGTCAGATCCTCTGCAGGGTGTCTTGATCCTGTTTCCATTCGGATGAAAACAGCCTGTTCCATCAAACCAAACCCATTTGTGCGGCTTCAAATCGGATGATCACAAAAATCAAGGCACTGGGAGGAGAAAAAAAAGAAAAAAAAGAAAAACATGCAAATGACATTTGCTTCGACATCTTTTAACTTTTGGCGTAAAGTCGTTTTTTTTTCTTTTCTTACTTTAAAGGTGCAGACGCGTGCTGGAGGTACAGCCACACTTTTGAGGACGATTTGTAAAAGCGTTTAAAAAAAAACTGGCAGCAAAAAAAAAAAAAAAAAAAGATTTGTGTTTATCAAAACAACATTTGGCTTAAGTGACTTTGAGGAAACATGTTGACAGATGTTTGCTGTCTACACGGATACAGAGACATCAGAGTTGAAATAAATATACGCTTTTCTCACTTTCAGCAACGTTCTTCACTCATTCAAAGCTGGTTCGTGGTAATAAAACCAGAATCGTTACTTCTGATTCTCTGCTTTAGCTTAATTACAGGTCTGCTGTCGATTAGTTGATTAATAACAAGTCAAAAAAGCGTCTCTAGTCATTGTGGAAACGTAAACTTAACACCTAAACCTGAAGCAGACGCGCGTATTCTTCTGTATCTTTAATGTACGGCCTGTGTGGGTTATTTTAATCCAGACCATAATATTTGCCTGCTGGCTCACGTGTGCTTGCGCGACATTAAATGTCATTAAATATCAATGAAAGTTTTCATGAGGAAAAAAGGCGTATCGCTCTGTTTGGGAAATCTGTTTGCAAATTCCTTAGTTCTAAAAGAGGGCTGTTCATTTATTACACATTTATTACACACTCGGCTCCCACAGTGTTGTCGCGCAGGTTGTGTATTTTTTAATTGCATTAAAAAATGAGCACAATCACGATGTGTTAAGAAGAACTGGTAGGTTAGCATTAGCATTAGTCGAGGCTTCGTGGCTGCATAAACTAATGTTACAAAGTAAAAGCGGAGGTGTTTTGGATGATTTGGTGATTTTCATTCATCTTTTTTAAACTTTTGCACATCCAAAACATCATTTTCTGAGTTTTCGGAGGTTTGTTAGCGGGCCGGATGTTAATGGTGGTTTTGTAACTGTAAAACAACATAAGATGAAACGTCAACATGTTCAAAAGAGGAATATTCGACCATAATAGAAAAAACAACTTTGTTTACCATAAACACACAATGCATAATTATCGGGATTATACCAAAAATTAATTAGCTAAAAACACATTTGTAGCATTTTATACAAAAGCATTATAGGAGAACCACTTACTCCCACCGGGTGATTGGTCTTATTAAGGTCTTAACTGGTGAGATAAGTCGTAACATCGACGCCGTCATTAAATAAAATCTCTTATCAGGTTCACTTGTGGAAAAATTAAGTGGTAGTTTGGAAAAGAACATTTTCACCTCAGAGTTTAATTAATTTTAAAGGAGTGGCAAAACAATAGCCCCACTGCATTTGAAATCTTAACCCCAGGCGCCCTCATTTGGAGTGCCTAGCATATCTCCACGCCGCACCAGTCTAATCTATGGCACGCGAGCGTGACCAGGTGAAACACGATGTTAATTCTATATTGGAGCGGTGTGTGTGGAGCCCGGCAGAGACAGGTAGAGCACGCCATGGGAGTCGGCGTGTGACCTGACAGGGATTGGCAGGCGGGGTGTTAATTGGATAGGTGCGCTGGCCCATTTGTGTCGGCCGTCCCGCCGCTGGAGAAGTCGCACCAAGTTCTTGACTCCCAAGGCAAGCCGCCGCTGCGCACGTTTCGGAACGTTCTGATTACATTCAGTCCCTTCCGATCAGTCCAGCCACTTTCCTCAGACACGCACGGGAGGATGGGGAATGCATCACCAGCCTCTTTGGAAAAAGTGGGAATTTGAACCATTAGCAATTCTATAAACAAGCATGTATACGTGCTAGCATGCGTGCTACATGTCCTGTGGTTAGCTTATGCTGTCATGCTACAGTCACCGGACTGAAACTATTTGGCCCGTCACTAATTCATGTAATTACGTTGTCATAAAGATCAAATCCAATGAAAACACGCAACACGTTTTCATGGACATTACGGACTCAACGCCAGTAATTAAGGCGGTAAACATCTATACTGCTGATTCATTTTAGAGATGTTCGGTTATTTAATGCTGAAGTACGACTTGGTGACATTTCAGATAAGACGTTTTCTTTTCGTAACTGTTGTAGATGCATGATGTCACCTGTCCGCTGTAGCTGCAATGTAGCTACACATGAGGAAACCCTGAATTATTTGAATTTGAAATTGAATTGATTGTTGTTTTCTTTGAATTAGCATCATGTTGTCAAACCTTGGTAACAGCTATAAAACTACAGGGGAATTTGGGCACGTTCTAAAGAAAATATATCTTAATTGTTATTATTAAAATGGGGACTTTATTTTTCACTTTGGACTATTCCAAAATGATATTTTTAACAATTTCTCTAGTGATTTTTATACATTTTTGATTCAGTTAAATGACATTTTAACCTAAATGTGAGTACGCTGTGGCTAAAATATCACATTTAGTACAAAATTAAGGGTCTTCTAAAAGCTGTAATTTTATTTCAGCAACAGCTGAATGAAAAGTGGCCGTATAATGATGCTCATTCTAATATCAGAAAACAAGTGTAGAGATTAACTTTGCACGTATAAATGCGCAACTGCACAAGGCAACGCTTTTATTTGAATATGAATGCTTCTTATATAGCAAAAAAAAGTACAGAGAACCTTCAATTTAACCTCAGCCATTGTGCTCCATGCAGACTAGACTCCCCATTGTTAAAGATGCTGCATCTTATTTATTTATTTTTTTTAATAAGCCAAAGGATTAAATGAAACTCAATGCAGTCCAAATGGAAGAGGGATTTTTGGATGCATTCATACAAAATGTGGCAGGAAAAGATAATTCCACTTAATGGAGGCATTTAAAGAAGTTGGCCGATGCCCCTGCTGCACAACTGGATTAAATCAGGGTTTATTTCCTTTTTTTTGCCACAATGTAAGAAAACAGGCCCGAATGTTTGCACCCGTTTCTATTATTCTCATTATTTTTATGTATTTTATTAACGATATTAGCCCGTGTCTCTCTCTAGGCTGTGGGGCTGGTCTGAGCTGTCAGATTTGCAGTGTGATATCTCAATTAAGCAAAGCAGGAAAATCTATTGTTGGGGGGGTGGGGTTGGGGCTGGGGGGGGGGATTTCCAAAGGCGCAGGCTTTAAAATGTGTTCGGTCAGCCTGAACAGCACAGGAGGATTTTGGGGAGGACTCGTCCTTTGTGGCACATGCAGCAGAGACATAATGAATTATATTATAATTACAAAGCACAGTCTGTAGAAGTGGACAATATAGATATTTGGCTGGGAAGGGGGGGGGGGGGGGGGGTGGGGTGGGGGGGGGCTGGAGTGTGCTGCTCCATAGAGACAGGGCCACTCCAGAGCCCATTTCCATTCAGATCACTTTAACTTAGACAAATCTCAATATGAATGAATGGGGGCTTTGTTTGGAAAATGAAAACATTTGAACAAGGACGCATCATCTCCTCGCGCTGGGGCGGGGTGCGAAAAAGAAAGAAAAAAAAAACCCAAAACTTTGAGGACGAGGCAGGAAAAAAAGAAGAAAAAGCACAACGCTCACATATTCGCCGCGGCGCGTCGGGGAGTGGAGCCGGCGGCGGCTGAGGAGGAGACGAGGGTTTGACGGCAAGGTGACGAGGAGTTCAAACAAAATGAGGCTGGTAGATTAGCGGCGCTCCCCTCGGTGACAGGTGTCATCTCTGGGGGCAGTCTGTCACTCTGCCTGCTGCCACTCTTCATACGAGCGCGGGGCAGAAAGTCCTGACGGCCTCCGCCAGGCAAACCAGATTAAAGAAGTCATGTTTATTTACCCTCTGATAAATTTCCTCACCGGCGTGAAATCTGCTGTGGCGTCGAAGGTCTACTCGGGCATTATCTGGTCAGAAAAGGCCCCCGCGGTAACGGGTGACACTGCTTTACATCTTCCGTCGTTCCCCAATCACCCTGTTATTAATCATGGACGTAGCAAATCACTCAGATGCACTTTATGAGGCAGAAAAGGTAGATTTTTATCAGCTAGCGCCACATTATTATTCATCTCGATCCCTTATTTCCTCTGAACACCAGGTTTATTACATAGTAATTACATATTACTAATCACTTCAGCAGCTCAAACGCAGACGAAGTGAAGGAGACAGACAATGAAAGACGGTCCAGAGCTTTACAAATCAGTAATGCAGAGAGGTATTAAGTGGAGCTCCGAGGACGCCGGCTCACATCCTCCCGCTGACACGCGGGCTGAGACCTGCTGCTCTCTGCCCGGGACTCCAGCCATCTGCTCCACAGATTGCACCCAAACACACACAGCGAGCACCGCTGCCGCCCCTCTCGGCGGGGGAGTCGGCGCGGGGTCAGCCGCTACTCCAGGACTTTCTCCCTTATACTGTACGTTCTGTATCCTGTTGATTGGGGTCAACAGGCAGCGCCGCTAATAATCTCATAATCTGCTCCGAGTGACATTTTACAGTGGGTCCGGCGGCGACCGGAGAGAGAAAAACCTGCAGGAACGAGGGAATCGCAAACAAATATTGGGGTGTTTGTGTTTGACAGATGAGGGATGCCCCCTGTTGACTTTGTCGGGGAGGATGGACGGGGAATAAAAGCAGGGAGCAAATTATGAAGAAAATAAGCAGAGCGGCAGCGGCTCGCCATGACGACCAGAAAATGAGAAAAGGAGTCCTGGAGATCAGGAGGTCAAAGGAGAGAGAGAGGGGGGGGGCTCGAGTTGAAGAATTCAGAGAGCCGATATACATTAAGCTTTTAAAATATTCATTGCACAGGTTGGAAAGGATAGAGGGTTCAATGTGAGTATTTGGCACCCTCGCAGATAGAAAATTCTCCCTGAATGACAATCAGGCTCCTCGGAATCAGACGTATAATGAAAACAGAGATGAGTGGTGGCTGGTTAAAGCCGGGGAGGCTAATTACGGGGAGGCTGGGAGAAGACGCAGCCACCAACGCGGCCCGCTCCTTCAAATACAGCGTCAAGAAGGAAATACCTAAATAAACAGGCCCCGTCTTTGTTTCATTCCCAAATATTTTCCCTATAATTTCCAACAACATATGCGCCGGGCTGTGGGAAGCCAGTTCCAGGCGGCGTGGTGCGTCTCCGGTCTGTGAACCAGCGTCCGTGGGGGGAAACGGACCACCCTGGGCACAGTTGTGCTGGAGTGAGTAATGAGGCAGGCTTTCCACAATGGCTGATAGAGGCTCCCATTAACAGCCGTGCTTCAGGGTATTCTCCGTCTCTGTGTTGTGGAATGGAAATGAGATCTGATAGAATCATGTATAATTTGTTGTCACATCAAAGCGACACTTATTAGCTTTATTTCGGTATCGCCGTTACATCCACAGCACCGCTGGGTAAATATTTCAGCGGTGCAGGCGGCTGCCAGCGTGCTTTTGCGACTCGCGCTCAACTTTCAACGTTTAAGACGCACGGCTACATTAAACAACTTTCGCACACATCAAAAATGCTGTTGTGTTAGCGGCGTGTTAGCGAGCGGCTCTTTTCCCTCCTTTTTCTCCATCTTATCCGGCCAGGAAGCGCGTGAAAGTTGCCCGGTTTCCTTGTTGCTTTATTTCCTCCACACGTTTGCTCCCGCACACACTTTTTAACCCATTAATCTCCCGGCTCTCCTGGAGTGGATTATTTGGAATTCATCAAACGGCGCTCCCCTTATCTTTGCCACGTTAAATTGGGATGTTACGGGACGGACGCCCTATCAGAATTATTCTCTCCAACTCCAGCAGGGAGCTGAGCATCGGAGGGCTGTATTTTCCCGCCGCATCCATAGGCGCGCGGCATTAAAAGTCATGAGTGGCACCTCATTTCACACAGCCTAATGGCTTGACACCGAGATCACACCAGGGATCCGGGCAGGGGAGATTTCCTTGATTTTTTTTTTTCTCATGGTTTCAGTTTTATGAGATACAAGGATTAGGCTTGATTGAAAGTCACATTCGGCGGCTCTAAAATCTGGACTTTGAAGCCACATTGGCGGCTTAATTGTATGAATGACACAGAGATGCGGCACGTTCAAAAACAATAAACTTGTGCAGCAGCTTTGGGATATTTCTCACACGCAGACAGGAAGAAGCAGATGCTGAGGCACAGATGAGTCTTAACTTAACTTATCTTCCATGTGACAGACAGCGCAGCCCTCCAGCTCTGCTGTCACGCGCCGAGGACGAGCCGGAGCAGGTTGCACCGTTGTATAATTGTGTTGTGACACCCTGAACCCGCCGGTGGTATAGAACCGTGTTAATTTCCTGATAGCGCGCGGCGGGCCGTTTGGAATCAGAGTTATGATGGGTGTAATTTGTGCCTCCAACGGAGCAGTGAAAGGAGGGGGTCATCAGCAGGATAAATACAAATTAAAACCGATGCAGGCCTCATTTCTGCTTGACCGGTTCACGTGTGCCGGCTGCAGACGTCTGGGAACGGCACACTTGCCTTTGGGCTCCCATTACAATTTCAGGCCCGGGGGGGCAAGAACTGGAAATCCGACGTACCTGCCCACGCCGCGTCGCCCGATCACAGACGCGATAATAGAACTCGGGGATTATCGCGACGACTTTTGAAGCGTCTTCAAAGATTATTTTCAAGAAATATGAAGTTTTTACTCCACTTTTGCTTCCAAATTAGCAGAAACATTTATATACAGTGAACTACTGTATGACAGCTTGTGTGTGTGTGTGTGTGTGTGTGTGTGTGTGTGTGTGTGTGCTTCTTGCACGTCCAGCAGAGCCAAAGTGGCGTCCTCCTGTCGCAGCTCCTCCGACTGGGAGTTCAAGAGCTCTTCATTACAGCCGCAGCACATCTGAGGGAAAGAGAAACAATGCTGGGAGCTCAATGCACATAACCTTTCCATTCAGACGGCGGTTCCAACTCTCCCACTACTGCGAACGGTTCCCTCTGCAGCTCCTCAGCGGCACCGGGGACCAAAAAAAAAAAGAGTCACATAGAAAATTACATTCCTGGAATAAAGATTCCCTCCGTGCATCCTAGATTTGCATGTATTTTACTGAAAATGGGGATAAAACCAGGTTGGCGGCGGAGAGCTGAAGTCAAACAAAAGCTCGCCAGCGGTGTTTTATACAAATCCACTGATATAATAATTATGCGATCCCCAGTCTTTAGTGAAGGTTGATTGTTCTTGCTGTGAGCTAACACACTTAATTGTAGTATGCAAATGAGAGCAATTACAAAGCTTTTAGGTGAAGCGATGACAGCTGAGGTTGGTTTTATTGGAGGCCTCGCCCGGTTGTCATGGCAACCACATAGAATAACCCAACTGTCAAACGGATGTCATCTCATAATATGTCCAGAAATTGCCTCTGCTCTTTCCTGACGCGCGGATCCATTTTATTTTTTTATTTTTTTAAGGTCTTTGATTATTGAGCAAATTGTCAATTTGAGCCATGAAGAAATAAACAATAAGAGAGGAGGCAGACGAGATGTTCAAGACTCTGGCAGCCACGGAGTGAAATACTTTGAGATTAATACAGCGTCAACACTGAAACGCTTTTATCAAAAAAGGGAATTTGTCGCAATTATTCCGAAGAAAAATAACATTTATTGCATCAACGACAACTAAGTCCATCAAACATCAAGTCGAGAGTTATTTAAATCACTCTGCAGTGGCTGTTTTTACTGTCAATAATACAAGATGCCACTTTTGGAGTTAATAACAATTTCCCACAATGCATTTCCCCCTAAAAAGGTTTCACCACTGCTCTCTGCTTCTGTTCCTTCACTTCTAATTATGATACATAAGTAGATTTTCTTTCCAAATCAGCACAAGAGTAAACATTCATGCATCTATTTTTACACGGAATTACTTCAAATGGCTCCATCAATAGTTGCAGTCCGAATGTGATCAGATTCTCAACCACAATTTAGATTACAATTAGCCCGATAAGGCTTTGACGAATACAATTTGTGTGTGAGAATGAGATGTTACAGAGGTAAATGACAAGAGGCAGCCTGTAATTGAGGTGGTGGCAACGCGGGCCTTCTGAACTAATCCCCCGACTTGGTCATGTGACACGCCGCTAACCAATGGCGGGCGTCTGGAAAACCCAGGGCAGCTGGGAAAATTGATTTCTCATCTGAGCCGTATTTGATAGCTTTTGAAATTAAAAAAAAAAAGAAAAAAAGAAACTAACTAACCCACGACCTGTTTTCACAAAAGAGCGCGTTAAACGGTGCAAACGCCGGATCCTCCGAGCTCCGGGAGGCTGCAGAGGAGCCGAGCTGGAACACGCAAGCCCTCGTCGAGCCTCTTTGTTGGTGCCGAGGAAATTTTAAAGAAGAAAAAGCAAAATCTTAAAAAAAATATCAGCTGCAGAGCTAAAATTGCATCAAAACTATCATTTGTAAATGATCTCAAGGATAGCTTCGCTATTAAAACATTGAACATTTTACTTGAGTAAAAAAATGTATATTTATATACAGTGACTTAAGACTAAATATATGTTTTTAACATTTACAATTGCTAGATAGGAAAAACTAAGACTCAACTGAAAAAATTATGTCATCTTCTAAATTAAAAACCTGTTATATAAAATAATATCTTTTTAATTCATTCATTTCTTTATTTTTTTAGGGGGGAAGAGCAAAATTTTAGGCGGCAAATAGAATCATGATAAAACACTGTGATAAATATTCTAAAATTTCATGGATACAATTTTTTTATTACTGGTTAAACATTAAATGTATTTATTTAACCAAAATATGGCTATACATTTAACATAAATATGAAAAACGCGGATTAATCGATTTTTTATTTGCCATATTAAATTAAACAAGCGTGGCCTCGACGGTTCGCGGCGGCTAATTTCCTCTTCATTGTTAGAGACGCACGCGCTCGTTTGAACAGGCGTTCGGGAGTTAAACCTCTTTGTGAGAGTGAGTGAAAGTGGACAAGATGTGGGGGGAAAAAAAGCCCAAACTGTTAGCGCTGACAAACGACATGTCGAAACAGATGTTCCTGCAGGTGGACACGAAGATCAATAGGAGGTGGAGACTAGCTGCATAGTTACCTGAGCTGCTGGAACTTGTAGCAGATGTTAAACAGACTGATGCCCTGGACGCCTGATCAATGGACAGGAGGCAGATGGAGGAGAACATGGACGAGTGCTGGGAGGCGCAGTTAGCTAGGAAAAACATAAAATAATGGGAGTTGCATCTGATATGCAGATGGCCGCCTGTCCACAGCATTAGCCCATCAACACACACTCTCACGCGCGCGCAAACACTCCAACTTTTGAGGAAACTTCGTCCAAAAATCTGCTCCCTTTATCAACTTTAGTCTAACTAACTGCGGTTAAATTTGCCCGCCGGATTCCCGTATGGTCGAGCGGCTGCCCCACATCAGGATTCCACGCGGGCAACCTGGCTCAGAAACAGCAGAGTCAGCAGGTTTTTTTTTTTTTTCTTCTTTCTGGGCTAAAAAGTCGTTTAATGAGCAGCAGGATGCGTCGGTGTCAGGCTACGCTAACAGACTATCACCTTTAGCTCCCATTAGAGAATGAAACACTCCCAAAGCATCTCCTGGCTGTCAGAACTCATCAGTAACTCATGCCAGGACAACAAATAAGAACTTTTTTCTTCTGGAAAATCTAACTTTTATAACTTTCTCCTATTTTTAATCACGATAAATCTTATTGTGGCTGGTTGCAGGTGCATCAGCTGGCTCCGTAATTCCCCCAAATGCCACACAGCTGCAGGAGGGTGCCGGCCGGACGCACCCGCGCACGGATCAGCTGACACGCGGCGTCCCAGTTGCCTTCCTGTCCAAGGAGGAGCTTGAACTGGGAGATAACCTGATAGACTTTATCTTGTTTTTCGCAGGTCTCGGTGACGCCCGAAGACGACACTTCAACCGCGCGGCGTCCCCCCCGAGTCCTAACCTTCCCCTTGTCGCCCGAGAGCTGTCAGCGGCCTGTTGCTTATTGATGTTTCTGCATGTTTTATGTCTTTCTAAGATATGACGGCCCTGACACGCGGCTGATTTCAATCAGCGAGACACACACTGCCGAGAGTGACAGCTGGCGAGAAGAGGACATGAAAAAAAAAGGTGGTGGTGGTGGGGGGGGGGGGGGGGTTGAGGGGACGTCATTGGCTCAGATCAGCTTCGGCCTCGTCTCTGACCGGGGATTCTCCTCCCTTCTAATGAAAATGTTTCATTCACATCTCCCATCTCATGCCTCCCCTCCACGATGAATTCAATAGAAGGGGAAGGAGAAACGAATGGCGAGGGAAAGAAATTCAGCTTTTGTCAGATCGGGGAGGCAAGAAGAGAGGCTGACCCCAGAGCCAAAGGTTCTGACACTGCATCAATCCCTTTAGGGGCGAGGCCTGCTGGACCAGCTCTGGCTGAAGATTACTTCAGCACATCTGAGGGATGGCTGCTCTATCTATTTCACACATTCTATGCAGAGGACGGCCTTGTATGCTTTGGATCCTGAGCTGCCCAGTAAATTAGGTCTGAGATCATTCCGTGGAATGAAGGGAACTATCCGGGGCAATTCAGCTCCACACCATTGACAGGGAGCTTACCGAATCTGGAAAAAAGGGGGAGACGCATCCAGTCCCTCTGTTTCTTTATGACACCGTCCAGAATGTACCGTGGGTAATCCCAATAAGGCTCTTTACTTGCAAATTCAAGTATGGGCGCGCATGTACCGATAAGACGCTCCCACGCAGCTTTCTCACACACTTGTTATTGACAAGCACGTCGCGCACAGCTCGACCCTCGGCGCTTTCGCACCCGTCAAAAGTCGGACGCTGCAAAGCTAAAAGCCAAAAAAAAAAAAATCGTTCGAAAAAGTTGAGCGTTTTTGTTTCGCCCAATGTCAGCGTTTATCCCGCTCTCGTGCACGAGCACGATGTGAGAAATAATCTGCGCCATTGTGTCTTTTTCTGACGATTAGAATAAATTCTTAAATAATCACATTTATCCTTTAAAAAAAAAAAAAAACAGTGTTTCTGCTAATTTAAACTGGACTGTAAAACAATTTTTAAAAAAAAAGATCTCACGGCCGATGCAAACTTGTTTATGTCTGGATCTGATAATGTCCAATTTAGGCACTTCTGTGTTCACAGAGAGATATCAAATTAATAGCTGCAGTCAGGGTACTTTACTTTGAGTGCGCAGTCATATTTCACTTTTTTTTTAATAGAGCATAATTACTGCAGGCGTAATGAGATTCAAAACAAAGACTAAATTAGCTGTCATTAAATTATTTCAATTTCCTTCCCCTAATAGAAGATTGTGACAGGTGTCACAGTCGCTGTTATGTTTGGCTTCGCAACATGTTATAATGGATAATTGATCCATCAAAAAACATCAAGCCGCGGCCATAACTGGCTGGAGACTGTCGCCGTGCACATGCAGAAAATCGAATTTAACCCCGTGTTGACTGCGACACTCCCCTGCTCTGTCGATCAAGCGCGTCTCTCCTTGACAGCTCTGTTCACATGTTGTTAAATAACCTAAAGGCAGGAGAGAAAAAAAAGAAACATGAAAGAAAAAAAAGCAGTCTCAGAGGAACTGTCACAAAGAAAGGAAATGCCACGGGGGGCGAGGAATGCCTTCAGTCGCGCGGCTTTTCACATTTTAATTTGGGTTTGCGGGACTGACTCGTGGTAGCGCCTGAGTGAGCGGGTCCTGGGAGTCAGGGCTCGCGCTGACCCCTGAGCATAGACGCGCCCAGAGAGATGTCAGCCCAGAGCTCCCGAGGATCACCGGGCTGCCAAGCGCTTTGAAAGCCGCTGCCAATTCAGCCTAAGTTTCAGCTGAATGGTCGCCGCAAGAGGAGGGGAGCGGCCGCAGTAAAAACAGGTTGCGAAAGGAAGAGAATTTGCTTTCAAAATGTATTTGGCCTCCGACCCCGCGTCCGACCTCGCGGCCTCCGCCTTTGAAGGCGAGCATATTTTTTTGTGAGAGACACTGAAAGAGGTGAGGGCTTCCGGGGTGGACTCGGGGCCCGTCGGCATAAACATATTAATAATCTGACAGCTTCATCTGCTTTTGAGGGCCAGACTTGACAGCTCCACAATGGCCTGCGCTGTAGTCCTCCTCGTACACGTCTAGCTCCCCTGTCTGAACAACACAGAGACTTTATTAAGACATCACACTCCTGTGAAGTATTGATTTTACACCAGTCTCTGTCACTTACTGTATGAGCACAACCGGGAGCAGCAAAATAAAGTATGACAGCTGCATGTAACCCGCTGGATGTGTGTGAGGGAGCCGCTCGGGTAATTTGTTGTTTCTCTTTATTTTTTTTTTTGCCGCTTTTCCCTATTTTGTTGTATGTCTTTAATCCGATATGGCAAGACCGCGTTCCCTGATCAAACGGAAAACGCGCGTCAGTCTTTCCCTTCATATTTTTTTTCAAAAAAAAGTTGAAATTGGAAATAAAGGAGCGAGACATCAGAGGGGAGATTGTTGCAATTAAGTTCGCGCCGCTCGGAAAAAAGGAGCAAACGCTATCTTGAACAAAGGAGGGGGATGTGCATCTGCCTGTGGAAACGCGCCCCGCCCCTCAGACAGCAGGTCTGTCCGTGGAGAGACAGAGGGAGAGCGGGGTCAGACGGAGCACAGGTAATTGAGGTGTCCCCTCCCCTCCCCTTTTTTTTTTTTTTCCAGGGTTTTGCGCCCCATCCTTTCGCCCCATCTCCTGCCCTATCCACACAGCGGGCACAATTACGCTCCCCATCACCCCACCAGCTGGCCCCCATGATCCCGCACTTCTTACTAAACGCTACTCCATCAGCCCTCTCCCTCTTAACCTCTCAGCACCCGCTCTGGGGGAATGGTTAGCTGCACACAAAACTGAGGGCTGGGGGGGGAAAAAAAACAAAAAAGGACTGAAACAATTCCACTACTTTCAACATTTAAAACGCTGGAAAAAATCCAGAAGTTGAGTTAAACACAGGTCGTGCCTGGAGAATCGAACTGGCAGGTGCGGCCGGGGCCTTGCTGAGCACAGCGAGCGCTAACGTTAGCGCGCGGATCGGTTGTAACAAATATTGTCGTGCTGAAATTAGACCGCGTAACACTTTAAATTCCACAAAACACCGCAGATTTGTTTCAAATGGATACCTTCCCTTCTGAATAAATGAGGGACAGCCTCTCTTCCGCCCAGCCGGCTGACAATTCAAATCAAACCAATCAACATGGACGTTAATTGAGCGGCTTGAAATAGATTTCAACACCCGAGTGTCAGTCTGATCATATTTCTCACGTACGCGCTGGGCGTCTCTTGATAGACAGTGTTTTCGCTCCATCCCTTCATATTAATGAGTGGGAAGGCTCCGGTGCGTTATTACCTGGAATAATACCATATGGTAAAATGTAAACAACATCTGCATATTCATGTCATAACTTCATCTGTTTAATTAGTTCCAGTAAAGCAGTTTACCCTCTGAGACCCTCCCCTGTCAAAGCAGCGGCGGCGGAGCCGTGCCCCGCTGTCGGGCCTGACAGTCCTCCATTGTTCCGTTGACGCTCCTGCCCTGTCTGTTTAATGCCAGGTGCTTCTTTACAGGCCACAGATCAGGTGGAGTGAGTTATGGAGCTACTTTCACGCCGATGCCAGCGCCGACACGTCCCTCTTTAGCGGGGAGACCTATAATTATTTGAGGATATTCCATTCTGCAAACACGGCTCGGTTAAAAGCCAAAGTTTCCCCAACAGAAGCTATTTGAGACGCATCTGTTTACATGCATAGAGAGCCGGGCGGACTGGCGCGTCGTACTGCGGGAAGATCTATTTCAAACAAACAAACAAACAAACTGGTGCACAAAGTTTTAATTTAGTTTTTTTTTTAATTCAATGTTTCATTTGAGTTGGATTTCTACCAACAGGGTTTAATCATGTGACTTCATACTTGTGCGCTCACTCAGCTAAAAGAAAGAAGATGAACAAGATGCAATAAATGAGGGATACTAAAAAGGCAAAAGCAATTATGCCTTAAGTGCAGAGCCATGTTGGTTTACTCGCTAGTGCCTTGGTGTAAAAGGTGCCATTTTTGTTGCTATCTTTACCAACTGGTTGCTGTTGTTTCTCAATATTAGCATGACAATCCTAGCAGTGAAGCTAAATGCTAACTGTGTTTAAACAGTTTCAAAGATAATAGGGTGCCGTGGTTTCAGGATCTCGAGTGGGCATTGTCTAATTAAATTCTCTTTCATCAGGCCCTCGTTTGTGCACAAGCATTAATACTTGTGACCCCGTGTAGCCTGAGCACTAACATGCCGGAGGAGGGGAAAAAAGTGGAGGGAAATGAAAGAGAAAAACATGAAGGAATATCTTATTAGGGGAGTCAGGCGTGTTTTGGCCCTCGTTTCTTGATGGCTGCTCTCGGTGTCGCGACCTACTGGCGTCTAGCTAATACGACAATGTGCGCAATGCCATTGTTCTCAATCAATAACTAATTATCAAAGTACTGGCTCCGACTTATATTGTCTGCTCGCTCGGAGGCCCTTGTTGCAGACTGAGAGACAGAGAGAGGCACAGAGGGGGAAAGGAGGGTGGCTTTTGGCTGCGCAGCGATGCTGCCGCCACAACATCCTCGCGGGCCTTTCAACATACAGTGTGCCGCCAACTCGAATTAGCGTCGCCTACTAATTGATATGAATTAGAACAGAAGATTTTTTGTTGCTGCCGAATGTCATAAAAGACAAAAAGGAAAACAGCACAAAACACGCAGGCGGGCCAAATTAAGCTGACTCCTGTGACGGGCTTTGGACAGTGGCGGCGGACAGTCGCTCTGCTCCCAATCTGTACGTTTCATTATTTCAATCGGGTTTGCACGGCCCTGAGTTTCCCCACAAAGTCCGGTGACCACCTCGTCATTGTTAGTTGCTTTGTACAAATGAGGGAAGAGGAGGAACCCGGGAATTTGACAACACAGGGTCGGATTGTGCTCTGGTGCCTGCCTGTCTTTGCGGCTCCTAATGGAGGGGCGAGACCTGTCATCCCACGTGGCAGCACAGTTCACTTCCCCTCCTCTGGTGCCACCGGCACCAGGACTCTGGGCCAAAGCCCCAGCGAGACGAGGCAGGAGGGGGGTGGGGGCGACCGGTGGCCCAGTGGCAGGCAGGGGTCAGCCCAGTGAAAGTGCTGCCCCCAGGACAGCAGGTTTAATCCCTCAGCAAGAGCAGGACTGTCGGAGTGGCCGGTCCATTCAGCCTGGGTAATGATATCACTTGCACTGGATCTGATGTCTGACCTCATTACCAGAGTTTAATTGCATTGGTTGCAGAGTTTCAGTTCTTCTTTTTTTCCGGGCCTCTTATTGTTTCCGACAGCTCTCCAAAAGAATTTCTTGGTTGCTTCCAAAAACAAAATTCATTTCCCATACATCACATCATTCAAATTAAGATGGCGGACGCTGCAGTGGCTGAAAAAAAAGAAAAAGAAAAAACTCTTTCAGTATTAATGAGATAAAAAGAATAAATTTAAGAGTCTGACTAATTTGTTGAAGTGTTTAGTAACACTGGAGACAGTATATATATACATATATATACACCTCCAACTGAGCTATTTCAAATAAATTATATTTCAAATAAAAAAATAACACAATTTGTTTTTCTTAAACAAATCACAGGTGGTCATTAAAGGTGATTTTTTTTTAAATCGAATGGAGAGTATTAAATTAGCACTTCATTAACACCTCTGAAACTTAACTGGTCCTAATCACATGGTGTTCATTACAGATGAGTGTGAAAATAATCTTACATATGTAAACGACAGCTGGTTCACACTTTAAATTAGGTAATGATTTCAAGACCCGCATAAAAATCACTGCACAGTTTTTATGCCATCCTTCAAAAGTCACAATTTTAGCCGCCATATTTCCTGAGGGTGTCCGCTGATCACGTTTATGTAAAGCTACGTGTTTTGGATAACTTCACAGGACCGAGCAGCCACGTTCTCCCGGGAAATACTCCGTTTCTGGTTGTGCGGGCTGTTTTGATGCTTTGAATCGAGAAAAGCTGCCCCCGTCCCTCCGCCCCCACCTCATCTCGCTGCGACCCAAGAGCCAACCATAACCTGCCCCTCCACGGTGAAGGAAATAAGTCTCTTTCATGCCAGGATAACACATGAAATATGAATACAGAAAACCAGACGGAGCTGAGGAGTAAATAAGAATCCTGACTGGGGCTCAGGTAGCGGCTCCGGTGCCTCGGCGTCACCGGTTCACTTCCTCCCACGCAGCTCGAGTGGTAATGTCATCCTCGTTTCCTGCTTGTCGCCGGTCCTTCAGAACCCACACAGCCTTAAGAAGCTGCGGCGGAGTTGCGAGTTCAAGCCTTTGCTCTTAATGGGGGTTTGCTTTTTTAAAAACATCACAACACGCGTAAACAGGGTGGTCCGTTGTGAATTAAGTGCAAGGAAACTTTGAGTAAAGTATCACCGCGGCTAAAGGTCGCAGGCAGAAGGTATCTGCGTGTGTGTGTGTGCAAACAACGGTGTGTGTACAGGTGCCGCACTGTATTGAAAATGCCTCATTAGCACCCTTCCCGTTTTCTTGGGCTCGTGGAGTGTAGCAATGTGCCCTTGAAAACAGACCCCAATTAATTCTTTGCATTGTGCGTGCAGATAGATTTTCCAATATTCTCATCATGAAAGAGCAATTATAATTCCATGATTCATATGCACACTCCATTTGAAGCAGCTATCCTCGCCCATTGTCAGTTGTCAGAGTAGAGGATAAATCATGAAAAGGCCTAATCCTGCTACGGGCAGCAGGCTTTAATGAGCAGGCTGTCTCAGGCGGAGCCATGTGATACCCTGGCTGGGACCGAGCTACCGCTACGCCGAGGTCACCTCCTAATGGAAGGCTCCGCGGCGTCCCCTCTGGAGCAGGGCGGGGCCCACTTACGTTGACCTGTTAAGTCAAGTTGCACTCCTCTGACCCCCCCCCTCCTCCAAAAGATGTCTGTATGTGGGAGATTGTCAGAAAGGCAGCAACACAAACAGCCGTGCTGGCTGCAGCCAACGAGAGGCTAGAAATAAAAGGACCAAAAAAAAAAAAAAAAGCCAGTTCGGAACAAGAGAGTGGAGCCTGTGAAAGATGTAAATTCAAAGCAAAAGCAGCAGAACTTTAACCTATGGGCTATTATGCAGCAAGTGAAACAGAACTGCCGCATGGAATTAAGGGACAATGGGGAGTTCAGGCCAGGGGCATTTAACCAATGGACATCCAGTGTAGCTGATCCCAATCTTAATGACATCGGTGACCAAAGCTTTGCAGAAACTCTGATCTCTGGTGGCATAAGGAAAGGGTGGTGGCCAGAGGGGATTAGCTAGATATATTAAAATATGAAAAATATGAACAAAGAAAGGATAATGAAAGGAGGTTACAGGAAATCAGGGTGAGTATTATTGCTGGCCTTCACTGAGATGTAGAGGGGAGGGGGGTAAGAAAGCTCTGCAAATAGTCATTGGATCGCAAAGTCAATAAAAAGGTGCAATCCTCACAGACAGGAAGCTATAATCAACAAAAATCCATATTGAGGGTGAATGCCAGAGTTTTTCAAAATGTCAGCGGAGTGTGTTTGCAGAAGGGCAAGAATGACAGATGAAGAGCAGGGAGGTGAGCGGCGGGGACACGGGGACGGGCGGACCGTGCACTGATGAGGTCCTGGAACCAGAGAGCAGGCAGAGTGCAGCGCCGGGCCAGGAGAGCACCTGGCCTCAGTCTGCTCCCCACAGAAAAGCCAAGAGGAGTCAGCGGTGTTACCGCAATTTAATGGGAACTCTCCACTTATAATTCATAGGTTAACAAGACAGTAGGCAGCCTGGAGCGCGGAATGACAGCAGGAGCCGTTGGTGGAAACACTTTATATCAGCCGTTTTTGCTAACGACAAATAGTTGGAAAAATACAAAGCTGAGCAATACAGGAAGCTAGGTGATTGCGCCGCGAGTGCGGCAGCACTTACGTCGAGTCAATTCAGAGATACAGGTATTTTCCATTTTCAGCCGGGGCAAAAATGCGGGGAAATAGAAGGGCCATTTCTTCCCTTTTTTCGATTTCTGTCTCATAAATCCTTTTCAAACAAAGTTCCCATTCTTCTTTTGAGGTCTTTTAAGTCATTATAAATGTTTTTTCTCTCTCTCCTTCTCCCTCGCTTTAGTCTGCCTGAATAAAATAAGTGCAGATTTGCTGGAAATCAGTGGCTTTTGTGTGTGGCTGCAGGGGCATGGTGAAATGTTTGGACACTAATACCCATTCATTTCGGTAGCGCTATAAATAAAAGCTGCCAGCTATGCGGCTGCCATGAAGTGGTATTCTTTGGTGCCCAGCAGGATGTCCTGTTCACATTAGCGCAGCAGGGAAAACTGGCTGGAACAGCCAGACAACTAAATCAAGACATTGTCAACTTCTGACAAAATTGCTCTGGGAGGATGAGGAGGGGGAGGAGGTGGGGGGAGGGGGGGGACTGGTTTTAAGGGGAGTTGTGCATGCTGGCTTGTGTGCACATTGCCGTGAGTGTATAAGAGGGAGAGGGAGAGCAAGGAAACGAGAGGAGCAGCATATCGATAGATATCTAGCGAATTTTCAGGAAACGTATATGTTTTGTCATTCCGAAACATGCAACCTGTTTTGTTTTTTTTTAATCCAGCGGCAGGTTTTAATGTATGCATGACACGGCAGGTGTCTGTCATTTTGAGCCAGTAAACCAGTGAGCATAAGCATCCTGTCGGTAAATACGCACTTTACACCATCCCACCTCCCCCCAATCAAATAACATCACAGGCACGATGTTACGCTCCTTTAAACAATGACCCAGCCCTGGGCGAGATTTGCAGGTGGTCGGCTGTCTGGTCTTCGTAGAGGTTAGCTCTTAGGGAGTGCTAAAAGCCCCGGGTCTGAACAGGGGGTGCTATCATCAGAGGAAGCCTTGGTGCCAACAAGACCCGGATCGTGACAACTCTGACCTCAGTTAAGTACAGAACGCAGCAAGAGCCCTTGGATGCGGCGCCCAGAACAATGAAAGGGGAGAAGGGAAAGGCCGCGCCAGGGCCGCAGCTGGGACGTAACATGCCAGTGGGCTTGCCATTTCGATTAGAGGTACCAAAGCCTTTTACCGCAGTTAGAAAAGACTAAAAGACAAAAGTGGAACTTTCCATTCTTATCGTTTTGTCTTACAAAGCCTACTTGACAACACAGTAGTCCAAAATGTCCCTACAATGGGGGAATGAACCACGGAAGACCAGAATCAAATAAGGTTTGGCAGTGCCACCGTGAGGTCGCGGATGGGTTTTGCTTATCCCAAAGTGTCCTTGGACTCGGTCCAGACGGCCCATCTTTTGGAGGTCTGAACTGGAGATGAGACAACTGCTCCTTGGAGTCTTTGCTGTAGGGTTCAGTGGACCATGAGAAAACAGCAGTGAATCCGTCACTATCTTTCCTCCCGGGACAAAGCCGGCTGGTCACTTCTGAAGCTGCAGTGACCCCAGGCATGAACCCTGCTGTTCTCCATTCCCTGCCCTAGGTAGCCACTGGGAATCTATGACCTCAAGTTCATCAGGAATCACACACTTTCACAGCAGCTTTAAAACCAATCACTGACTTTTTCTGAGTTTTAAAGTGTGTGAAGCCCTCCGCCACTTCTGTCCCAGTGAGTTAAAAATATTTACGAGGGGTTCCATCTTTTTATTTTTTGAAAAGAAAAACATTACGGACAGCCGTGTTTTCAGATACATGCACATTTAATGAAAACCAGTTATGATTTTGTAAGAGCTTCCTTACTCCATCCAAGCACAGATGGCTCTTAATTGGTTGGCAAAGGGAGCAAGAGGTCTCTTTTTGTGTGCGTGTGAGTGCTTGTGTGTGGGTGTGTGTGTGTGTGTGTGAGGCGCCAGTGTGTGATTGCTGCTGCTGTGAAAGGCAGGCAGCCTGATGTTGAGATGGAACAGTGCGAGAACGGGTCACACAATGGCGGCACCAGCCTTGGGGGGAGGGGGGGGGGTGTTGGAGGTGCTGGGCGGTGGCGTGTGTGCATCTTTCTGAAGATGGAGAAATCAACATGAATGGAGGAAAGAAGACTTCAACTGAAGGTTGAAATATAAAGAATGATAATGCCGTAGCAGAGTCCTGCTCATGATACCACGTCAATGATATAGAGCGCCAACTAGTGGTAACAGGGATTTAATGCCCCGATTTCTGTCTGTAATGCATGTAAACAAGCAAAAATGATAAAAAGAAGAGTGTTGTAGAATTACTGAGCTTTCATTCAGCACATGGTCAGCTTTGATGAATGAGGAATCAAACCCTGGGTCAGTTGTGCAGGACTCTAAAGGCCAGGTAGCCCATAATGTGTAAAAATGTGTAGCAACGATTAGCATATATTAGCTGGTATTATGCTAACATCCACTCACGTTTTTCCTCTCGTAACGGGTGTGATTGTGAGAGCGAGATGTTTCAAATCTATTTGTGGAGCCTCACAAACTACAGTTTCAATCATTTTTGAGGGCCAGCTTCTGATTGTTCTGGCCCGTCAACGATGGTGAAGACTGCGGTTAATTCGAGAGATGGAAAAAGACTCCCTTTTCGGATGAGAAGAGGTCATTTAGGGCAAAAACATTGACATTTTCCTGTATGTAGACACATGCGCGGGTGTTATTCTGCATAAGGCGCAGGGAAGGTCCATGAAAATAAGGTTCCACCCATATGTGATCCCTGGATTGCTCACACACACACTCACTATTTGTAGATAGTTCTCCCCTTACAAGCCACTGTGGACAAGAGGTTAAAGGAGAAAGTTGAACCTGTTTGTGTGAAAATCCAGTCAAAATAAAATATGTATGATGTGCTTCAATAAAAACAAATTAAAAGGGGATTTTCTTATTTTTTTATAGTGTAGGCCTCATTTTAAATATCTACTAGACTTTTGGGCTGCGGTACAAGACTAAGAAGTTAATGTAAATCTCTGCCCTCGGAGGAAATGACCCGCCAGACATGTCAGAGCTCAGGACGCCACAGGAAACAGGAGGAGACAGAAGCTAGCATTGTTTTCTATCTCGTCTTGCTTTTGTAACAAGGTGCTACGCAGCTATTGCCTCCACAGACACACAGTGGTATTACACAAGAGGACGCTACCTGACTAGTATGCAAACTTTGCATTTTTACAGGATAAATAATGGGCGAATTTAGACAAATCGTTTGATAATGAAGTCAGTTCATTAGACTGTTACACAGACGTTTAAAAAAAATACATTTCTAATAATTCTGAAGCGTTGTTTAGTTGGCCAAAGTCCTTCCATGAATGTGTTCCACTGTATCTTACTTCACCCCACTGTTGCCTCTAACACCACCTTCACTATCACACATGCAAAATATGTGTTGAACAAATTTAATTGGGGGGGGGAGCTCTGCTTAATAAAACACATCTAGCAGTTCTGAGAAGGGTGGTACCCTTACAAAGGATGAACACTTGTTCAACACCTTCTAACAGGATGTCTCCATAAGCACGGGGTAGAATTAAGCTGTGTCAAAATGACAGGCCATGGGAGAGGTTACAGGAGACGTCAAATCAACGGCGGTCCAAAAGGGGACGCCATTATCAGTGACACTCTACGGGTGCCCCCGGCCAAAAGTCCCCCTGCACCGCACAAGTTAAGGTGTTGCTTGATTCATTAGTGTCCGTGTCTGAGCCGAGGTGACGGCTCCCTCATTGTCCTGAGAGGGGTGAGAACCGGAATGTCGCTTCTTCCTGTCAACAATATGTCACTTTAATTTCGTTTTCTGACGCCCAGTCTTGACACCTGGAAAGGTTTGACCGAGCGAGGTAGCAAGGGATCATAGGAGAGTCCTATTTAAAGGGGGTGGTTGACACTGATGACATTTCACTCTTCCTCCTCCTTAGAGCCTCGCAATTTTGTGGGAGAAGAGACAAAACGCAGGACACCGAAGGCAGATAAGCCGTTCATTGTTTGAAAGGGCGGATAATGATCAGTCATAACTCAGATGGTCTCTATCTTTCGCACATTTGAAACTGATCACACGCGACGAGGAGAGCGATTCGAGATGAAATATCCCGCGGTAATTTAAATTAAAGATGCAATCTCAGCGGTAGTATTAATAACACATCTCAGGAGCGGACTCGTTCGGGCAATTTCACTGATTAAAACACACTGTATTCTTTAACTCTATGAAATTGTTTAAAAATGACTGTAATGGACTGTCCTCTAGGATCTGTGTCAAAGTATTTACAGTATGAAGTCACCCATAATACACTGTTAGAATATAATAGCTGTCAATGGATGCACAGTGCTAATAATGTAATGTGCCCCTCCCTGAGGGAGCTGATCTCCTCATCTGGGTCATGGTGAGTATTAAAAGGGTTAAGGGTGCACAGTAAATTTATTGTGGGTCTTCCAGCACCAATGGGCCGGAGCACTAATGGATGACCTTGGGGTTTAGCTACTCCAGACTTGAGGAGATCATGTCTCACCACCTCCCTACCACCAGGATGACCCCAGCCCACTCTGCCCCTGGCCTCAACCTTTAACTCGCTGATCTTTGACCGAATTATTAAGCAGACACCTGCTTTCCGGTGTTTGGTCAGAGCGGGGGAGGAGGGGCCTGCTCGCTCCGGGTACTCAGATTTGATGTAGATGCGTGCTGAGACAGTATCCATCTCGCTGGAGATAAAACCCATCTGTTCTGGTTCCCAGCAGTGTGACTTCCACTGTCCCCCCGCAGTTGAATCAATTTAGCGTTGACGATGGTGTAATATAAGGTGCATTACAATGTCATCACTTAATCTGCATCGATGATTCATTCTAAATACAACATTAGTATTAGAAATCATTTAACTTGTATTCACTCATACTCACAGTCACTATATAACACTAGAGGATCCAATAGGGGAGGTTTATATATTTAGATTTTTTCTTTTTTTTGCATTGTTTTATGTAGTTTTTCAGGTATAACATTCCAATAAACCTTTTCCGGGAAGACCGATCTAGTAAACAAAGGTAATAATGCGTGCATCAAACTGGAAATTTAACGTAGAAAAGTGAAAATTGGCTATTATGTCAACTCTGCCAAGGGCTGCGCCACCCCTACACCAGGGACTCAAACCTGGGGGAAACAGGGAGGGAAGAGAAAAAAGCAAAAGGATGTCATTAAGGTATAGCCTGGAAGTGACACTGACCTAAGTCAGCCATCGTGCATTGTCCCACCATCTGCACCGACGTGAACTTTGCCTTTAAATCATGGCGTCTCAATTAACATGTCCAGCTGGGTGGAGAATTTCCTCAGCTCCCTAATATCATTACCGCCCCAGCCGTGGTATAAATATTTAAAAAGTGCTCCTGGTATGTGAGAGCTTCTGCTCCTCAGGTTATAATTGCCCTTAAAGCTGAGTCAACGCGCAAAGTCCCCATAAATGTCCAGTGTTTTTCATGAATGGTGTTCAACTTCACCCAGGCCGCACACACATTCTCCAGTGGTGGGATGGCAAAGGCTCAAGCCTCTGTGAGACGTTCTAATGATGGCAGACAAAGAGGGTTTAGAAAGCATCAAGTCGTCTTCCAAAATGCAAGCTGTGTGGTCTTTGTGATAGTCCCATTACAGCATGAAGGACTCTTACTTTGGGCTGTATGTGTCTGTATCTCTCTCTGTGTTTGCTTGTATGGATAACTGTACTTTCCAGGAAAAAGAGATCTTAAGAGGAAGTCTTTGAATGTAGGACACTGGTGCTGTGGCGGTTAATCTCCCCCCTACGGCTTTACAGACGGCTGTGGATTTAGGAATTGGCATCATAACTGACCAGTGCTGTTTGATTAGATAACAGGGGATCTACTGCAGGCTTCAGTGGTCCACCATGCCGGAATGAAACAGTTTGCTCTCCTCTCGTTCTGCTTAGAACACGATGGGGGCATCTCCAGCAGTCTGTTCCAATCTGCCAAGCCGCGTCCACCGGAGCGCTACCACGATGGAGTCCATAGCTGCGGACAGCGCCGGCTCGCACCAGATGTTGGGAATTAGCCGTCGTGGGCTGTGCCCTGCAGCTCTCCTTCAGACACAGTGTGCAGGATTGCAGGTGCTGCCAAGTTGCCAGTCAGGCTAAGGAAGGATGCAGAGGAAAATAACGGATAATATAGGAGACCTATGATTGTGGACCATTGTTAACCAACCATGGTCTTGTCATTAAGGGTCAACTTTGAAGGATTAACGCGTAAATCTACGAATTTTAAAACAGCTCGTTATCTCTTTGTCATTTTTTTCTATTAAATGTATCATTCGGCTTCATTTTGGACAGGAACTTTTCGTTTCAGGTTAAAATATAGCGCACGCCGTTGCAACTTTCTTGTGTCTATTAACAGCAAATGCATAAAATAACTGTCTTTGTGCGAGATCTGTTGCAATACGTTGCAATAAGTGAAGCACCCTCCACCTCAGTACGGTGGCGGTCAAGGCACAAAATGGAAGTCCTGCACCCGCTCCAGAGTTTCATTGCCGTACATAAATTTAGACATTAGTAGTAAAGGTTAAAGTGGGGTTTTTTGAGAAGAAATTAAAATCTGGTGTTAGAAAATTAGCACAAAGAACGTTCAAAGACGTGGAATCCATTTCAATATTTACGTAAACATCTTACTCCAAAGTGAAAAGAAATACAGCAATTAGCAAGTCAATAAAGTAATGCTATCAAAAAAAGCTAATTAGGAGACACTGGGCCTTTAAATGTGTTTGAACAGGTTTCCTAAAGCTTTGTACACCAGCAGGCAGCACCAGTAACTGGTTAAGCTCAGTCCCTGCTACTATGGGGGACGGCCTTTGTCCCCTCAAATGAAATATACTCTCAGTGTACGAGGTGGGTGTTACTTCAGATGGAGATGTATTTGGGGTCTCCACAGGGGGAAATAACGTGCAACAATGATATCTTTGATCATTGCTAAAACGCAGCAGCGCAGGAACTGTGTCGAGTGTGGTTATCGTCAACCTCTTTCTATTCCCCCAGCACAAATCATTTCATGGCTCCTTCATCCCATGTGCCACAACTAGGTTTCAAAAGCAATTTCATCTGAAAAATAAGCTGCTTTTCTTCAATTTTCAAGCCATTTGTATCAGGGTTAGTGTTGTTTACCTAGCTAGTACACTGGTATTTACATACCTCTTTAAAGGGAAAAAAAAAGGTCTGGTATGATTTATGGACTGCAGCAAGAGCGCAATTTTCTGTGTTGCACACCTAATCTGAGAGGGTATGGAGAAAGGTCACAGTGACCATACAAATACCGTGGCCCTTCCACAGAGAGTGGGTGGATATTCATTCTCTTAAAAAAAAAATGTCATTGAGGTCTGATTTATGATATATGCAGAGCGCACCGAGCCCAACAACACCTTTGTTTTCTGCCTCATTTCTGAGCCAGACGACTGAAAAAAGAGACCATATATACTGTATATACATTGATTAAAAAACCAAAAAGGCTTTGAAATCATCAACAAGTAACAGAGTTAGTTTGGTAATTGAAGACCAGAGGCAACAGATTACTTGCATTTTATCGACGACGAACAAAGAGGAGCGAGAGAAACAGAGCCGGAGCTCTCAGGTGTTGGGATCAATGCCATATTTCAGAGTTGTAACCTTTAGACTCCCCCTTGACTCCTGCGTGATACGATACTGACAGACATGGCAAATACATGTTCCCATGGACCAAAATCCATATTTCTCCCCGTGCTTCATTTCCCAAACATCTCTTTATTGTGGTGATTTGATTGTACCACCGTCAGGGCGGCGGATTGTTTGCCGCCCACGCAGGGTTAATTATTGCTATTACCGGGCCTTGGAAGATGATTTCCTACCCAGGGAGGTACGGTTTTATGAGGGAATGCTTGTTAATAATGATAATGCCTGAGCGAGGCACAAGACAGAGAGGGAAAGGTCAGGAATTTCACAAACTGAGCTTGGTAAAACCCGGAAAAGCTCCAAAAAAAAAGAAAAGAGACAACTGTTTTTGTTGATATTGCTGAACAAACTGGAGCAAAACAAGGTCGGGCGGGTTCAAATTTAAAACCGCCGTGCCGCCCGTCCACCGCCTTTCCGCTGCGCGTGCGGTTTTGTCATTTTACTGATGCCGCGGGACCGACTGGGAACAAATGGATCTAAAAAGGACAGGTGTAGAGTGTCACATCTGGAATAGTGTTTCATGTTCAGCATTACACACTCATTATTTACAGTGCGCTCACTCCCAGCATAGACAGACCATTTTATAGGGAAGTGAAGGGGGGATCAAGTTCAGGCCTTAATGACAACCCTTCCCTGACCTCTCTGGAGAAAACAAATGGAGCCCCAAGGTGATGTTTCAATATCCCTAACTACTTGGGTGTCCGAGGGAAAGGAACAGATGTAGCCCTGAGGATGAGGAAGGGGTGAGGTGCGGGTCAAGGTCACCATACGCCAAGGTTGGGGTCAGATAAGCACGCCTGGCTCCGGGTCTTCACATGCCCACCGGCTGAAAAAAAGGGAGGTGCGGACAGAGTAGGGAGCTACGGATGGAACGATACTCCGCCGAGGGCCGGAGGGGCGGGTGAGAACGGGGGCACCGAGGTCCAGTGCCGTCATATGCCCGGGTCAGGCTGTGCCCTTGCTCTCATTGGCTGCTTGGGGCTATTTCTGAGAGAGCACTTGCTAAATTACTAATGTGTTTACTTGTGGCCAAAAGTGACAAAAGCGCCCGAAGTAACGTGTTTGGGAACGCCGCGTTAAACAGGCGGCTCCTCTTCATTCCACCAGGACTGAAACTTCAACCCAGGTTTGGGGTGGCTTCTACACATTCATATACTGTTTATCTGATACGGCCACAGTTAATTGGAAAAAAAACCCTAAATGAATTACTTCAGGTTATTTGTTAAGATAAGTATGAAATGTCAGACTGCGCCATTAGTTGCAGAGGGGGATCCCCTGGTATTTGGAGAGGAATAAATTGGCTCTAGCGCATTTATTTTGACTTAATTAATAAGATAACCTAAGTGATTTATTTGATTCCCCAGACTGTATGGCACTATAATAACATACAGTATTGCGGTAAATTTGCTAAACGTGTTCAACCAGAGAGGGACAACGGGAACAGAGTGAGACTGCAATTACTGTCACATTCGCAGGGAGAGGGATGCTAATGGGGAGATTTTCTGCTCCAGATCAAATCAAATGTAAATGTATCCTGGTGGGTTGTGCTTCCTTTAATTAGGAGGTGCAAGTAGTTTGATAAACTCTTAAAGATTAGGGTTCCTCTGGTTGTCAGCTCATTACATGGCTGCTTGTTGTGCCGCAGCCATTTATTTTCCATACATTACACCACTCCATATATTAGCAATAGCAAAGCGGGTACAGTTCACCTAAAAGGGCTCTAGGATGGGAAAGATGAAGACCACCTGTATTTCCTGTCAGTCACTCCAAAACAAGTTCCACAGTTATGGAGGATGGAGATCTTTACTGGTTAATTACTTATTTCTCAGGTGGAAAACAAAAGCTTGACGCTTCGTGTAGTGAGGATAATAAAGAACCTGAACACAGAGGAAGAAATTCAATTACGTTTTGCACAAAAGGCAAACACACAAACAAAATATAGATTTTCCACAGTCCCCATGTGTGTTTATGAGACATTTTGGTACTTCACTTGGAAAAGTATGCAACTAATAATGAGGTTCTTACAGAGACGATAAAGCAAATATATTTTCGTGTATGATAAACCATAATTTCTGTGAAAATGTTTAATTACACTGATGAGTGTACCAAACAGGCTGTCATATTAGCAAAGCAGTGAACTGTCACAAATAGAAACACTCAAATGTTGAATTAATTGGCTCAAACGACGTAAGTGTGTTCTAAAGAGTATTTAAGTGTAATTTCACCAAATGGGACCGAAGCTACACCGATCAGATTTTATACACTATCGCTCTTCTAACATGCTCAATAATCTAATTCTGGACTGTTGCTGTGCGCACAAACAGCATAAAAAGAATTTAACTAGGACGCATGTATGATAATAATATTAATTTACATTGAAAACAATGATGCAAACTGGATGAAGGGATGTTTTTGGACATTAGATGCATATTACGGGTCTAATACTGTAAAATGGTGCTGTTTTGTGTCAGTTTCAGAACACCCCTCCCCCCCTTTCAGAAGAGAACTGCTGTTTTAATGAGATGCTGAGTAAAGCTGGAGACAAGAAGAGTATTACTACTATTAACAGCAGACATGTGAGCTGACAGGTGACGTGAAACGCTGAGCTGGTCACCAGTTAGAGGGCTCCAATGAGGAGGGGTGGGAGAGCGGGCTGGAGGTGGGCCGAGGGCGGAAGAGAGAGGTGGCGCCTGGAAGGTCAGCCCTTTTTTCTGCAGTCAATAATTGACATTTAGACGCGCGTTTCAAACGCCGGCGATAAAACGACGCAAGATAACGGGGAGCGGGCGGCTTACGCTGGCGTGCAATTACGACCCTAATGAGATGCCAAAATGCAAATGTCTTTGTGTGCGCTCCAGCCTCCTTTTGTGGGGTGCCGCGGCGGCGTCTGTGGCGGATGATACATGCCATGCTGCTGCTGCTGGTCGACAGAATGGTGACATGTTGTGGGAAGGGGGGGGCGGAGGGGGTGGTTGAGAGGACCGGGCCACACAAAAGTGATTCCAGTAAGTGCATTTGGTAATGCAGCCCTGAATGCTCCCAAAAAATATACATTCATTAACAGCCCCAGACAGTATTTTAATGAAATAACAGCAGGCTGGAATATTAAAGATGGAGAGAACACCGTCCTGGCTAAGATATCTGCACCCTTTTCTTTAAATAAAGTAAGAATTCCTCCATAACCCTTAAACAAACCTTCCATTTTAATGCTGGTCATTAAAATGATTCGCAAAGCAATGCATCGCCACACAGCGGCCATATTGTATTTCATGCACACGGTACAGACCTTTTGATTGCTTTAATATGTATCCAAGTATATTAATTAAAGCCTTTGCAGTCAAGAGTTTGCACTGATCGCTTGTATAGCCTCCCTGTCCTTGATTTGTAAACGCTTCTTTCAGGTGTTGTAAATGCTCGCGTCTTGCTTGATATCTGTCCCTGAATAAAATAACCTGGGGGGGTGTGTGGGATGCGTGGGGGGGTGAATCCTACTTTCCTCGTTTGTAGGTTCACCCTTTCCAGACCTGGCGCCCTCCTTTCTACCGCTAGAAGCCGATAAGAATGGCCACAAAACATGCTAGCAGTCATGCTGTTTGTTAGAAGCAATTAATTTCTCCAAGGCCTTCATTCCATTCAGGGTGAGCTTTTGTGCTCTAAATCCCACTATTCTGAGCTTCTCTTGTGCCACGTAGGAGGGTTTGAAAGAGCGGAGGATCGGAAAGGAGAGGGAGAGCCTTTGGATGACAGATTATCTTGGGCCAGTTAAGCATGTAATTGCTCAAATGAGTTAAAATCCCTTTAAATATCTGTCTCTGCACCTCATCACACCACTTCATAGACTCAAATATTTGTCTATTGACAAGATAAACCGAAAAGGACTCATCCGCCCTCAGCTATCCAGACTTTCCTTTAACGAAGGGAACTTTATTCAAAAGAAATTAATAAGGAGGGGGGGGGGGCTGGTTAAAGAACTAATCTGTAAACCGTCCTAAAAAAGTTTTTAACACCTCGTAATGTGAAGAAATCAGGGATCATCGCGCAGTTTTAGCAGACCTGGTGTTAAAAATCGGAATAATAACGTAACAGGATGCCGAGGTCTCATCCCAGGATTGTTATACAGAGTAACAGCCACGGCCAGGCTGCATATTCTAATGTGCAGAAAACCTCCATTTCTCCTGCCAAGCTTCCTTTTTTTTTCACATAGCCACTGTTGCTCCAGACCAAGGCTGATAGATCCATGCCTTAGAGGGAGAAAGTGCTCCATGCCAGACTTCTGAGGGTCACTGAATGGACCGCTCCCCCTGCTTTCATTTATTTTAATTTAATCAGCAGTCTAATCACAGCCTTCGAGATGTCCCCCTGCTGCATCCCATCAAAGACTTTGACAGCCTATCCGTTGTATTGACAGTATGAGGATGCGGCCGTGGATACGATATTAAAATATAAATGCACGTCCCTTCTTCCTGTGTGGAGTAATCAGCATCCACAGAGGATGTTTGGGATGAAACAAAGACTGTTTTCTGTCTGCATGATGGAGAAGGGATGAACATGATGGGCTGGATAAAGAGGGCGAGTTTTTGCCAGGTGTATTTGGCCCTTGCCAAATGCCACCCTCAGAGCGGAGAGGGTGTCCTGCAGCGGTTCCCTGAATGAATGCTAATGAGGGCGTGTGCGTACGTCTGAATGTTATTCACACCGCATCAAACTGGGCCTGCAAAGAGGTGCAAAACTGGGGCTGGCAGCCTCCCAAACCAAAACAACCTGGAAGAATGTCAGACATTACATGTGCTGAGGACACACTGCATGCATGGTGTAGTGCAGTGGGGGGAGGGGAGGGGGGGATCCATAAAGCCTATATTAACCACGGTCCTGCTGCCAGAGGAGCTGTCTCATGGAAAACTGTTAATGATTTATGGTAATGTGTTTTATTTTTAAAGCTTAACCAAAATAACATGCATTAAAGGGAAACCAGCAGGGATCACATGTGTCTTGGTATTAATAGAAAACGTCTAACAGAGGGGTGTTTGTCCCCGTTACCGCGCACAATGACTGACCACAGGAATTCAAATGGAAAGAGGTAAAGTCCAGTTGAAATAAATGCAGGTGAGCCGTGCGCCGCGCCGCTCATCACAGGCCAATTAGAGTCATTTACTAAGGTGAGACTTTTCCTGGCCCGACTTCACAGGTGCTGACAGCTGATGGGAAGACAAGGTCAGTGGATATACAAGCTCTCATTTAAGACAGAGATGTGGAAGCTGAAGTGGGGTTATTTGGGTCTATCGGAGCTGTCAATCAATTAATGACAATTATCGAGCAAGGACGCCTGCAGGAGGCGAGGCGGGCGGTGAAGAACAACCACGAGGGACCGGGCTGAGGAATGGGACGAATTATGGAGATTGGAAAATAATAACCAAAGCCGAATGATATTAGCAGCCCGCACGTGTAGATCGCTTCCGTGCCCGTGAGCGTGAAGATGTTGGGCACCGAGGCAAAGACTTGGATCCTGCTAATAATGTGCATAGAGATAAAACGTTCAACAGAAGACAAATCTGACGTGTGGGCTTAAATAACTGCAGGTGCCAAACGAACCATGAAGCATTCGATAAATAAACGGCTGACCTGGTGGCTGTTAGCACACATTTAAAAAAAAGCAAATACTAAAAATGAAAAAAAAAAAAACATCTTAAATGCAAGAGCACATCATCTCAGACCCAGACGGGTTCATGTAGCTGCAGTAACACCCTAAACTAGGAGGAGTGCGAGGAAAAAGGGAGGGAGGGGAAGCATTTTGAAACTCTCCAGCTGGCAGGCTTTAATTTTCCACCATTCTAATTAAAATGCAAATTAAATTTATAATTAGCAACCACAGTATCCGAGAAACCACCTTGTGTGCAGCCCAAACATATGGGGCAACCAGCGGTGGGCAGCGCTGTCTCTAGGAGACGACAGAGGTGGGTGGCGAGACCGGGAGTTTGTTTGTCGAGGCTGGCGGCGGCGGGCCGAGGGCTGATGACACGGCGGCGGTGTGGCGCTCCCCCCCTGCTCCTCTCAGCAGGAGGCCCTCTGAGCTCTGCCGGCTCGGGGGGGCCACAGGAGCGCGGCTCAGTTTACTCTGCTGTCGCTGCCCCACGTCACAGGTCAGCGCACGTGTCACCTCGGCTAGGCGCAAGTGCGGTGACCGGCACGGCCGGGGTCGGCCGCTCGGGATCGAAAGGTTTCTGACCAAAATTAACCTTTGCCGACTCTTAGATAATTAATTTTTCATCGATGGCAATTCCTTTGTAAAGCTTTTGTTTTAAAGCAGCAGTAGCTGCACACAAACCCGGGACGGTCGTCGGGATTCCTTCGTCAATCGTGGTGAGTTCAAAAGCAAAAACCAGGATTTCAGCCCAATAAACACAGATTAACGCGGCTGCTTCCATTTGTTTTTCCCTATAAAAATGAAATAAAAGCAACAAATTTAGCAAATTAAAGAAGACAGACACAAAGTGGAAAAGAAAGCGGGGCCACTTGGGGTCAGAGGAGCCCCCTCCCCCCCATCCCGAGGTGACCGCGACACTGCTGAAACAGCACCATCCGTCATCCATCAGTTGTCACGGCCCCAAGCTGAGGTCGGAACAAATCCATGTCGGTGGAAAAGGCCAGATCTTAGCGGAACCCGCTCTCGCTCAGCTGGACATTTTACCGCTGACGCTGTGTCAAGAGAGGGCTGCCCTGATCTCCACTCCTTCAATGCCAATGACGGAGTCCATGAGAAGTTCTTTCATGACCTGTTCACCAGCCCAGCGTCCCCTCCTCACCTGAGTGGGACCACCACCTTCCATTACACACTTTGAGCGTCTCCCCTACGAGACAGACTTATCTAAGAAGCTGTCAGGTGAGTTAACTCGCAGAGCTCCGAGTGGACAATTGGATGTGGCCCGGTGTCACAACTGACACGTTTCCCCTCGCACGCCGCTCCCGAAATGACGCTCCTCAGGGAGCAGAGTCAAACATTAACACGGTGTCTTTCGGGATCCCGCTCACAAGAGCCATTCCCAATATTTGGACTACCAAAATCCTCCAATTGTGCAGGTTTTGCACGCCACAGGCGTCTTCCCTGACCTGATGGCAGAAACAACGCGGTGGCTTCTTTTTCTTAACCAAATTAGAACGTTACATCTCCCAGTTTGTCTGCGTTTCCCAGCGGGACACAAAAGAATCCGTTCTGAGAAAATATTCTAACCGCAGCGCTGGACAGAAAAGTCAAAATGATATATGGCTTAACTGAGTCGACGGGCACGTTCGGACAAAACACGGCGTCCAAATATAATCCTCCATTGTTTTCTCCCCCAGCAAGAAATGTTCTTGCTAGCCGCTTGGTTTAGCCACCTGTTGCCTTGTTAATCATGCTGCGAAGATACTCATAAATCATAACATTCTTCAATTAATCAAGCTGTCAGCGTCTAGGTGAGAGGTCATTCAAGGAAGAGACAGAAGTCATCAGTGTGGCGTGAAAGGGTCACGGCTGTGTGGCATCTCTTATTCTTGGGAAGTGTCACCAGAGAAGCCAGTGGAACAAAGGAGGAATCAAAGTCCAAGGGACACAAGAAAGGGGGCTGGGGAAGGCAGCCAGGCAGCCACACCAGAGGCAGAGAAAAGAAGCAGGGTCTAAAGCATAAAGCCAGTCAAATTGACCTGTCATTACATCAAGAGAACCGTGCCAAGCCTCAACATTATCGCTCGCACCATACCCTTTTGGATGACAGAGTTCCTGCAACTTACCAGGTTCCCGCAGCACTCTATTTGCATAATTAACAAGTCATTCATGTGTCATTCATTCCACTTCTATTCATATGTTGGAGACTGAGATTAAATAGCGTGCAATGTCTTTGGTAATTTCCACCAAGTGCCGAATGATTAGCGCTAAAAAAGGCGCAAATTAAAGTGTGCTACTCGCTGGACGGAGGTCGCACGTTGCCATAGAAGACAGACGGCAAAGAATCATACCGAGCAATGTGGCATTTTGGGTCAATTTTAGCATTTAAATGTCCTCTCCTGGGGGCCAGGTTTAAACTGGATTGGCCCATGCTGGTGACGGCACAGGCCACCATTTCCACTCTCTTTTGCCTCCATCTATAAACACAATCAACCGAATCTCCAGAGTGCAGATCAGCTTGCACTCCAGACGTGTTTCCGATCATTCAGTTGACGCCGTTACATGTTAATATTAAGTTCTCCTTATTGGAGCCGTAGTTATTTGTTTTGATCTCGCATTAGTGCCGTGATGGCGTGCTCAGGTTTGCACCTGAAAGTTGTCGTTGGACGTAAACGTGCATGCACACTCTACGTTTACGTGCAAACCCCACCCACTCTGCAGCTTCATCTCACATGTTTCACCCCCAGAGGAGGAAACAACAGGGAAAAATGCCTCTGCCAAGAATGGGCATTATTAATATTAATGTTAGCTGACGACAGTGAGAAATTAACCTTTAAATGAGGGGTTGGGTTTATATATAATATCACCAAATAAAAAATGAATTTTTAAAAAAATCATTACTATTATTATCATTATTATTGTAAGGTATGACAGCAGTAATTATCTGTGTTAATTGGGATTTGACGTGGACTGAAACACGACTCTAATGTGGTAACTTGATCCCAAACACCCAATTGGCGACTTGGTGACAAGTCCTATTTAATAATTAGCGTAGTTTCTATTAACATTTCAAACAATGTTAAGACTGTTTTAATAGCTGTAAAAAAGGGATCATTTGTCATCATTTTTAACATATGGTCAATTGAAACGCCGCAACTGGTCCTTGATCCTAAAGTTTTTACAGTAGAACAGAAACGTGTCCGCACCAGTTTATGGTTTTATCCTTGTAATTAAATCCTTCAGCCGTTCAGCTACATTACCAACTCTCTTCCCTGCTTTGTCTTCAAGGATCCTGGTTAAAAAGAGATGTTTCCAAGATAAAACATATGAGACTGTGAGCAATTATTTCAATTTTAAACTCCACTCATACAGCAGAGGTTTGAAGTAGACTCTATCCTTGTACCTCTATAGCAGCCCATAATACCTGCAGGTCGTTACTGAAGCTGCTCAGACACATAAGCAGTTTAGATATACGTGAAAAAATTGTGATATAAAATTTCCTATATATATTTTCTGTATATCATTCATTTTTGCAACACATTTAAACATAAATAGCAGGTAAACCCCCTTTTTTACCCCAATTTTCCATTTTCAAGTTGAAGGAACATATTTCTCGGGATTGTAGAAATGGCTCTCAGCATTACTTTCTCTCAATTTCCCTCATTCATTTCATTAAAAGTGAGCTATTTGCCACCTTAAAAGCCAAGCACAAGTACTTTAACCCCAAACTCTTAAGCATGCGAGGTCACCCATTGCTGATAATTACCATGTGTGTAATTTCCCATCTTAATGCTCCATACATCAAGACTGAACTTTAGCGGCGCGCCACGTGTCAATCTGCTCCATGTATTTGCCTTTGCATTAGCGAAACTGAATGACATTTAAGTCTCACGGATGTTGTTACCACCACGTCCGTCACTGCCCACTCATCCGCCGCCTCGGTCTTGGCGTGCGATTTTACCCATTGATGAGTGCACGTTTGGAAGTCCGAAGCTATCTGGGCACATTATGAACATCCTTCGATAAATTCACGGAAGTGCTTAAGTCGCTCGGCGCTCTTTTGTCTAAATGAAGGAAACGTCTGCGGGCAGTTTAGAGAGCCAGGGTGCAATTATGATTAATTATGTAAAACGTGAGAGCGCCGCTTCTTTGCCTAAAACACGGGATTTTAAATGTTTCGGGTTGAACCGTGCGGGTTCTTTATGCACCACTGCCAGCGGGGCTTTATTTTAAAAAAGTTTGATTAAATGTTTTAATCAATCACAATCCTCCCCTGTTTATTAATCACTCTATCAAGCAGTTGATGCATTGCCGCTTTTAATGGAGTCCATTTATTTTGATTTCTCTTTCTCTTCATCTTATCGAGAGGGGCTCTCTCAATCTGGACTGATAAAACGGGCGACGCCTGAACGACGGACTCTGGCAGTGAGAGCAGACAGGAGCCGGGGCCTTAACTTCATCACAATCACCGTGCTCAGACTTGACCAATTTATTAACAGCATCATGTCCCTGAGCCAAGGCTAGGTAAACCCGGCGGCTGAGCTCAGATAAACCGACACCCATTTTTCTCTTAATGTGTCACAACGGCGATGTATAGTCCTAATAAGATTAATATCTGCTGGTTGTTTTCCCTGTATTCTGTTGCTCCTTGAAGACAGAAGGCAACTTTGTTGCTGTTGGAACGTGAAGCGCACAGATCGTGGTAAACAGACAGCACGTCATAGCTAGATGTCGGCGCTAACAAACATTTGCTGCCCACAGACGTGGACGCGGTTGAACCGTGAATGAACGCTCTTTCTTCGCATACAGAGTCTGAAAACAAAACCCTAAAAACCGAAGCTCCGCCCCCTACTGCATTTCAAGTTTCTGCCCTATTCAATCAGGCATTAAAGTGGTCATTGAACCCGTCGTGTTCTGGTCAGAAATGGCCACAATTAGCAAACAATCCATCTCCTTTTAAGCCCCACTCCCAGCCAACCCGACATCACCGGGCTGCCTCAGCCTCTGGCCTGGATTCACGGTGGACTTTCAGGCTCATCCATACCCACCCCCCCACACACCCCCCCATCTGCCCTTCAGCTTCTCCTCGTCTCTCCATTGTGTGCTAAAAAGCCATTGTCTGCATTATCTGAAACTCTGTTCAATGTTACGAGGCAGCGCTGAAAAACGAGAGTGCACAGGTTTGGAACGCTGAATAGAAAATTGTACTTAAGTGGTCTTCTCTTGCCCATCACCTCTACCCTGTACCCTCCTCCACATGAGAAGGGCTGCTGGGGCGGACTGCGAGGGGAAGCCAGCAGAGCAATAGCAAAACTTGAAAGCAGCCAACATTTGCAGCACTCTTGAAAAACAAGCATTTCACACCTGAAGCCTTTCACGCGGGGCCTCGAGGCATCCCCTTCAAGGCATTTAATTGGCTATTGCTTCAGAGCTCGTTGAGCATGCCCATTATGGTAAGGCGACAAGCAGCCAAGTATGCCGAATGAAAAGGGTCCTTCTCCCAGATGGGCCGAGTAGTATTAAAAAGTGCCCGATCACTTCTTGGAGATGGCTAGTAGAGGTAATTCAGACTCTATCAATCCTTGCAAAGAACAGTATACAAGACAGCGAGCAGCACCTTAGTTTAATGCAGCGCTCATGTTTGGACTTCTCATATGTACAAACGGCCATGTTTACAACTCTAGAGCACTATTGGAGCCGCCACTCATCGGCAGCCCCGTTTATCATCCATGACATTTGAACAAGCTGTGAAGCATTTCCTTGGTTATTGTCAACTGGTGAAAACATGAAAACACCCCGCAGCATGCCTCCACGCATCAGACGCTTTGATCACTCGCAGGGTTTTGAAACGAAGACGTTTTCAGCTCTTCTGAACATATATTTCATGCTCTAATCTCAGCCCTGGGACAGACAGGCTGGAGGATACAATGGTCCACTTTCCCGTGGTGGTTCTACCTTAAAGATATGGTATTTTCCCTTTCCTGTGCCATCTGCTGTCTGAAGTTTCACCCATTTCAGCCTGGGGGCAACAGGGCCCTTATTGGCCATGTTTTTGAGGGCACCCTGGCTCCCCATGGATGGACAGCCTTGGGGGAACCAGATAAAGTAGGTGTTTAGTCTCTGCACTGCTGATGAGGAAGGGATTGGCTTTGAGCTGGGTTGGGGGACTCATGGGAAATCTGGCGTGCAAACTAATTACGTTGTGCTGCCAAACTGCCTGTGATTACAAAAATGGAGAGGCGGTGAAGGCGGGGCTTAGACTTTTTCAATTGCCCCGCTATTTCTCTTTTAAAAGAAAACGGCTAATGCTAATGAGAAGATTTAGCAAGATGCTCTTTTTGCACTCGTCTTAATGTCACGAAATTTCAGTTCAATGCGATGTGTGGATTGATAGGTGGCTTGTAAATATGCGGGCCAACATCATAATCCTCTGATTTGAAAGTTCCATTATCTGAAACATCCGAATCCTCTGGATGGTTAAATAACAAATAGCTAATTACGTTTGCCATGTTTCCCCACCTGCCTGTCACACTTTTGGGTAAAGCCACTTATAAACAGGGTTAGTGCATAAATGATCTGTTATATTTGTATTAACGCCTCAGCTGGTGGCACAGACGTCCCCTGAAGATATTCACCAGTCATTAAAGGTACAATTGACTGGCACTTCCCTTTTTTACATCTAGGACCAACTCAAATTAAAATAGTGGTCGCTAAAGATCCTGTTTATAAAAGCATTGATCAGTACAATTTAATTTCAGGTGTTTTATTTTAATAGTTTACATAATATTTTAAAAGTCGTCAGCATTCAACCTTAAGAAAGACAACGTGGTTTGTGAGGTTTATTTGTAAAAAGTGGCGACTTTAACCTCCAAAATCTGTGGCACTGTTATTTTGTTTAAACAGCTTCGTTAGCATTGCATTTGTATCAAAAAGGTTAAATAGTTGAAAACCCCACATTTATTATTAAGTCATGCGATTTATTTCTCAAAAAAGGTGGTTGTGCTTGATAGGGGTGCAGTAAAAAAGAAGATTTCTGCTGCTAAAGACAGGCCCCTGGTTTACCGGGGCACAAGGAGAGGAGGTTCCAATAAAGCCGAGAGTAGGGACACTCATAATGGGAGATAAATCTTGTATGCTGCCTCCATTATTTTTTTATTACATTATGTTTCATTACTTGTGAATGTGCTTAGCAGGTGTCTGGGAGAATTGGGACTTACATAACTTATACTCCCGCTCCTAACCCGTTTATACAGTGGAGCGTGTCACCAGCGCAGATGAGGAACATTTGTCAAGGCCGGAATGACGGGCAACAATGAAGCAATATCATCCTTTAAAAGAACTTCACCTATTGTGCCTTTTGCTCGGTCCCACATCGCCGGCACTCGGCACCTCGTGGGTTAAAAGAAAGAAACTGATTTTACAAGGGAGCTGTAGGCGCAGTCATGGATCTAATCATCGCAGGGGGATGCAGGTAACATCAGTCAGTGACATGGAGCAACATGATATCAGATGGAGAATAGATCACTGTCTGTGTGGTATATGGAGCACCACTCCTGCAGAGACCTCATCCTTCAAAGGGGCAAACTGGTTGTGGTTAGGGAACTGAACTTGGTGCAAGAGGGCTTCAGGTTCAATATCTCCAGTCAGAAACTGAGCAAGATACTTAACCTGAGCTGCCTCGATGAACATCCCAACTAATAAATAGATGGCATATAAAATGTCAGCGCCAGGAGACCGAACTGCAATAATAACGCCCAGGGAATGCTCGGTCCCTGCACAATACGCTCTATTTATATACGGTCCCTGACGGCTGCTTCAGGATGGCCGGGAAATCGTGACATTTCTCTCGGACAGTTCGTCTTTGATCGTCTTTAATCCTCCACCTAAACCCTTTCGTTAATTATGATCATGCTATTTTTGATTTCCCTCTTTTGTATATATATTTTTTTGAGAACTTAGGTATAAAATTAGCTCAATAAATCCATACGCCGTTGATGTTATTACCATGTAAATGACCCGTCTGGTTCAACTTTATAAGGTAAAACCGCTTCTCTCTACCTCGATTCTCAGGTTTTGCTCCCGTGTTCAAAGAGCAAGGAGAGGGAGAAAAGAAAATCAATAAAGCAACAGGACAGGTAGTCTCAAAGGATTTAATGTTGGATTAAGAGAGGAGTAAAAAAGGGAATGCAATCCAGAAATTCCAGGATGACATTATGATCAAATTCCTCATTGATTACTGATGTGTGAAAATAAAAGGTAATCCTACAGGTAGTAATTGAAAATGAAGACCCGCGGCTCGCTGGGTTGACTGGGAATGATAGCCAATGACATGACATTAGCAACGCGAGACAAGGGGCACTGGTTTAAGTGATCTGGCAGGCGGTACGGTGCCCTCCTGTCAGGATCGATCAGTCCTGCTGAAATTTAGAGCAACACTCTAAATTGCTCTTAATGGTGTGTTTCATCCTCCAGTTTCCTCCACGCATTGACAGGGAGCCAGTGTCCTTCATCACGCTGGGTTCCTGCCCTCCCTTTCAATCCCAGCATACCACTGATCTCTTGCTCTCGGTGGACAGGGAGCAAATTGGGCCTGGAAGGGCGGGGAGGGGAGACCCGCGGCATCGAGTGGCTCACATCCCACCTCAGACGGTCAGGGAGGTGTCCCCTTTTAAGGCCTTAAAATAGCAAAACACGCTGTCTGCCAAGAAATGTTCTGATCTGAACAAAATCCTCTTTGTGAGTCTGCGAATTATCAAATGGCATGGAAAAGCATGCTCTGTGTCACCAGTATGAGCTAACTGGGTATAGGCCAATGGGTCCTGTCTTGATCTTTAATGGGAAAGACCCACAAGGAGAGAGGGGGGGAAAAAAAGAGTCTTTTCTCACTCTGCTGGAAAGTAATCTGCTTACATCATTAGGCTAAGCTCGCCGAAACAAATTACCAGATGTTGTTTTCCCTTTTCTCGCTGCTTTTTGTCAGCATTTTAAAATACGTTCCTCCATTTTTCCCTCACTAGCGCCCTCCCCCCACCCCCTCCACAATAAGGCCATTTGCAAATAACAACAATTGTTAAAAGAAAAGTCCCTCCCGCTATTCACAACCCCGACGTGGGTCCAGGCGCGCCCTCACATTTCATCCGGCCACGGGGAGTAAAAACCTGAGGAGAGAAGAAGAGGAACCCGGCGAGGAGAAGAACGGAGGGATGCGACCGAGGACCCCCACCCGTAGCTGCACTTGGTGGGGATTTTTAAGGGTCTGGTTGAGCCTATCATGTTAGAACCTCTTTAGAGATAAAGACACGTCCCGGTGCTTATTAGAACTGTAGCATGCTGAGCGTTCAAATACGTGTTCCAATCTGCCTCTTTGCCTTCGCACATTCCTCACACAGCAGATGTAACATTAACTCTAATGTCAATAGAGGAGAATTAAGCAGTGTGTTCAATGTCTCGGAAACATTTCCCACTGTAAACTGTTTGCACTGAAAATATTTAACAAAGGCGCCAAATTATTAGGATCAAATAGTTGCATTTCTTTCAAATTATCTTCCTGAAAGCCCTCCACAAAATTACAATTTGGTTAAATATTTGGTTTTGAATATTTAATATGTTTTAAAATGACCATTATTATTATTATTATTATTATTATTATTATTATTATTATTACTATTATTGTTACCATTATTGCCATTGTTATTACTACTACTATTATTATTAATATTATTAGCATTATTATTATTATTATTAGCATTAGCACTATGTGGTATTATTAGTTACAAATATTTATTTTATTAGCAGATAACACCAATTACAAGAAGCAAATATATTTTTTATTGCATTTTCACTCTTTAGCTTCTATATTTTAGACATAATGGAGACATTATTATAGCTCGGTGCTGCATGTCACCTGATCATTTCCAACGAGCAGCGTTCCCCCTCCAAAGCCAGTGGGAGCTCGTCATTTAGGTGAAACGCGCTCCTTTTCAGCAAACCGCTGAATTCAGTCTGGGACAATACACGCGGGCCCCCACGCTTTGGGAAACGACGTGCAACAAAGCCGCAGCACTGTCCGCCCGGCCGTGACCTTATTTTCTTGCCGCATAAAAGAATACATAACCAGAAAATATACTTTTAAAAATCAAATTGCTTGTGTATTTACCTCTTATCAAGCCGGCTGGCAGCAATTGTGATTCATGGCAGTCATTTAAGTGATAATGCACTCATTCACTCCACTAACAAACACATAGCTCCTGGTTATCTGCGCGTCGGCGTCGCCGCAGTGCCGCTCGCCAAACAGGAGGCAGGAAACTCAAGATGGTGTTGATTGATAAATTGACAGGTTAATTTTCAGATGGATAATGAGAGGAGGACCCTGAAAGATGGCAGGGAGAAGTCGCGGGCCCTTTGCTCTACATGGATGCAGTGCCATCTATCTATTACTGGCAGAACCACAGCTAGGAGCAGGTACACAGGCCCCGGCCAAGTGTTTGTGCTATCAGGGAAATCACGGCTTCCTTTTTATATCGCCAGTGTTATTATTCAGCTTCAAAAACACATTAATGATCACAGGACGTTCGCTCTCCGCCCAGGCTTTCTGCATCCTCGAAATAAATCCCCATCTAAATATATCGCTTCCGTTTAATCCTACGGTTTTTAACCGTCGGAGCTTTCCCCCCACAATATTTAGATTTCGTCATTTGTGACTTTCCCTAGACTAAATTAAGATTTTGGGAAAACACTGCCTTTTTTCCCACACGGCTGCAATTAGCAAACTTTACATCTACACTAATATGCAGCCCATGTCTGCTGCTTAATTAGAGGGCAAACTGTTAGAATGGAAGAAAAGGTTTAACAAGAGGTTACAGGGGTTCCTACGTCTTATGAGCACTTCCACTGCTTGTCACTGCAATGTGCCAACTCTGCAAGGACTCTAATTAAGTCCTCGCCGCTGTTACTCTATAGCTGTTTCCCATGATTCAGCACACAGCGTAATGCTAATCAAATGTCACTATTTTAGACAGAACTAATGCCCATTATTTCTAGCCGCTCTACTGTACCTAATAGTGTGCATCTTTATCTAATTATGGCAGAGATATTCGGACGTGATGCTAACTTTAGAAAATTCCTGTAGTAGCACACAAGAAAGATTTATTTTTTTTTTTTTTTTTTTTTTTAATGTAGACAAAAAATATGACACATCCAGAAGAAATCATGACCTTTTTGGAGCATAATTCTGATCTTTTTTTCTTTTCTTTTTTTTTTTTTTGAACGGTGTGTGATTTATTTTAGAGCTAACCTTAAAATGTGCGTCTCATGCAGATTTTTTCGGCCCGTCTCTATTTCTGAACGTAATATTTATTCGACCAAAATGATGTTGAATGTTGCGCCCGTCCTTGGACTGAAATCACGGCGGGGGAAAATTTCCATGAAGCAGAATGACAAAGTCTCACTCTGGACTTAAGTGGCTCGGTGAATCGGGAGCGGCTCCGTAGCTACAATGTTTAATGACATGACCCCGATTGTGAATGGGGACAATGCCCTTTTCATGCACGTGAACTTGCTGATCGTACTGAATAAATGCTTTTTATTTTCTATATTTTACACTGCGTTTATCCACCGAGCCAAGCTAATTTAGCCAAAGCATGAAACGCGCTGGAAGTTGAGGTGTTTGTGATCAACGGTATTGTTCAACGGCTGCTTTTGCCGCGTCTTTTGTTGGTTTGTGAATCAAGTATGATGAGAATTATGCGTGAGACGTCTCGTTGTGGGGCTGCAAACGCTGCGAAGCACCAACAACGGCAAATTTCAAGAGCGCGGAGGATAATTCTTGTTGGATTCACCCCCGTCGGTGGCCCGGCAGCACCCTACAGCTTGATCCCGTGTCACTCCGAGGGCACGGCTTGGCTCTGCCTTGATTTGTCTTTGAAACCTAAACGTTCACTTGTGGGCAATGAAAAGGGTTCAAGCAAATGAATGGCTGAGGAATATGAGCGGAGGGAGGGGCTGTTTCGGATTGTCAGGCTGTAAAATGAGTATACATAAAAAGCAGGAGGCGAGAGCGAGGGGGAAAAAAATCAAGAGGGAATAATGAAATTAGGGATGGGGCGAGAGAGAAAGGGAAGGCGAGGGCCGGAGAACTTGAAGCAGTGACCCCTATCGTCCGCGGTGAAAAGCAAGAGATTAGAAAGCGTTTCATGCTAATTTCCATGGAGATTTCTGTAATTTCTCAAAAATTACTTCTTCCCGCTTTGATTTGTCCACACCGCCCGGCCCCCCACCAGTGTTGTCGGGGTGGTCTGCTCTATCATGCCTGTGCTCTCGTGGGCCCCCCAATGGCCCCTCACTGTGGCCAGCCGTCGCGAGATTACTGAAGCGGCGCTGACGTCTCTATCAGCTCACGCCACCGCTGTGCCCTCTCCCAGCCCCCCACCATCACCCGATCCCTTTCCCCCCGGCCCGGCCCGGGCTTCCTTCCTACCCACCCACCGTGGACCCGCCCTCAGTGCAAGCCTTCCCAGATCTGTCAGATGATGGCTTCATCGCTCCATACGGCTCCCCGCTAACTCATAGCAGTCTTTTTTGCACTCCCTCCTTCCTCTATGGAACCTGCACCACCAGAACCAGCCCCCACCCCCCCACCTTCATTGTCGACTGTTTCACCTTTTGCTTTTCCTCAGCCTTCCCTCGCTCTGCCTCATCTTGGTTTGTGCTTCTGCCTGCCACATCAAAGGAGAACCAGGGGTCACGGAGCCACAGGCACGGAATATAAATGCAGCCCACTGCATGGCAGTATGGGAAATCAATCCTCTAAAGATAGCACCATACACTTCATGAACTCATCATCAGAGTCTGATAGGTATAGCACCATATAGGAACAGTCTCGGGCTTTTATGAGGGCTCTTTAGATACGTCATGGATGTATTTAGGAACATCTTCCTTGAGCGTTAAAAATCGGCGGTGTTATAACGCATCGAAGGGACGGAGACGAATCGGTGAGAAGAAATGTCAGAGAAAAGCACTGCTCTCGAAATAGGAAAACAACCTTTAGCTGAGCTAAAGATTGACGTCGCCGTACACACACGTTGCGTCCCCGATGTGTCATAAATGTACTCATCTTCATGTCAAGCACCTGTGAAGCGTCGGAGCCCGGCGGATGGCGGCGAGAAATATCAGGCTGCATGATAAATGAAACAAAACAGACATGACACGGAACAGCGGCAGAGCCATTGTTGTGGATTCTATGAGTCTTGAGGGATGAATGGGCAAACTAGCGCGACTTGCCAGATGTCGCGGTCGGTGGCGGCGTTTGGCGGCTCCGTGTGGGGGCCGCCGGCTCCGGTTGCTTAGCATTAGTATTAGATAAACACTCTGTCGGAAGATGTCAACGTCTCCATTAATGCCAGAGCTGCCACACGGGTTGCGCTTGAGTGACACGGTGTTTTGTGGAGTGTGACAGGGGTTGTGAATGCTAACTCCCCGCGCCTGGATCTCCGAGGACGGCGGAGCCAGAGCACGCCGACACCTGGAAAGGCAGAGGCGCTGATCCCCGACACGCTGCCGAGACGAGACGCCCGCGCTCCCGAGGAGGGCGCGGTATTTACCTCAGCAAATTAATTTGATCCGGGCTTATTAAAAGGCGCTAATAGAAGGATGGATATTTGGTGCTGATGTCTACTCCTTCATTTTCCAGATTTCTTTTAAAAAGTGTGATGAGGAACAAATAAACAGAAGAGGGAAAAGGCTTAAATATCTTTGCTCGGTTATCCCACGCCGTGCCGACCATGAGCAGATAAGCCTAGCCTGGATGTGCGGCTACCCCAAAAGGCTTTTCCACAGTCTTCACAAACCACAATATGGAAGGTGTGTGTTCAGCACAAGTATAATGCACTTAAAGCCCGCCGCAAGTACACATATCCAGCCACACAATGAGCAGGATATGGGTTTTTCCATGCACTTACACAGTGGAGAGAAGAGTTTTTTTCCTAGCCAGTAATAATAGATAGATCTGGGTATTCCAGTTAAAATAATTGTGGATTTGATTTATTATTTTGTAAGAAGCGGGAAAATTAACCCAGTGTTTATATTAGATGTTTTAGGGGGTAAATAATAGAAACGGCTTAAAGAAGAGGGAGGAATATATTCTAAAGATTTATCCTCCAAATTCCACCGGAGGACGGGCCGATTTATACGAGGGGAGGAGGGGATTGGAAGGAAGTTCATGGTTTACTTATTCTTTTCCTGCATCACGAGCTGTAGCCAGAGAGGTTGAAATTTATCAGCCTGAGCAACCAGCACGGAGAACGAGACCGCCCGAAGCTCAATAATCCTGGCCACGTCGAGGCTGCAGAGTTGCTCTGCAGGCTGGAGGGCTGGACAGTGTAGTGTACTCTTCCCCCTAATGCCCTGTCCATTGATCTTTCCCGTAACTACAGCTCCCCACAGAAACCCACACAATCTGTGCAGAGGAGTGCTCCTAGGCACCCCCCACTTCAAAGGTGCATATTTACTCTTAGAAATTTAGAGAAAGTGCAGCTGTGGATGCATCCTCCAACCTCAATCAATGACAGGGCTGGTCCTCCTGACCCCCCCTGCTGGCTAATAAAGTGCTTCTTAGGCTTGGTGGTTTCCCTGAAAGCCTTATGGGGTTGGTTCAAACTAGCACTTAGGTTTGTTTCCATAGTCTCTTCTCGAAAATTGATTTTTTTTAGAGAAATACTTATCTTGTTTCTCAACAAAAGTTCCACAGTGAAGGACTGGAGACAGTTTTCTTTTGTCTGTGGTTGTTATTGTCGCGATCATTAGGATTAGCACCAGTATTTATGGAAGTGGAAATGTAAGAATCCAAATGAATCTCCTCAGAGTCCAGTAGGAGGCAGGTTATCTGATGCAGAGGTTTCTTTTCGATTTAAAAGCGAAAGTAGCAACATTATATGATCAGAATCTGGTTTGCTTGTCTTTCTAGTGCATCTTCAATACAGAGGAAATGAGTTGTTTTAAAAAAACAAAACAACCAAAAACCCTTCATTTAAAATGACAAAAAGCACAAAAATGAATTAAAAACTTGCTGTTTCTCAAAGAATCTGCTCAAAATGTTTTGTATTCTAGTGTTCTGCGGGGGAAAAAACCCCGGAACGAGCGGTTTCATAATTACCATTTTGGATCTTGGAAAACAAATATGGATTCAGACAGTTGTTCAAAAGGGCCTTTGGCTGCTAAAATCCAGACAATCGGAATTTGCTGCAGTTATCCGAGCGATATTCTAATTACTATCACTGCAAAGCTACTCGACGCTGCTCTCTGTTCCTCACGCCGCAACAATTAGAAAAATATATGTCAACTGTGATTCTTCCTTTGTTTCACTTTAAAGTGGCACAGTGTGGGATTTATTCCAAAACAACGGCGTTTCTCCGGAACGCCGCTCCTCCTCCTCTCAGCAGGAAAGCCTTAAATTTTAAGTGACTGGAGGACAGGTGTCAAGCTATTTGCATATCTGCACAACACCAGGAACACTTGAAAGTGGAAACTCTTGATGGCGTTCTCGCTAACTTCTACATGGAAGGGAAAAGTAACCCAAACAAACTCTCCGCACTCATTATCTCACACATCATATACATTTCCATGATGAGTCGGCTTTAACCTTTCGGCTACTTTTTCATTTGATTTCCACAGCGACGAGTTGTCACTTCGCGCGCCTTCTTTACGTCTGCCACAAAACGGCGGAGAGAAACCTGTCTGGGTGTCATTAATCCTCACTTGTTTGGACTCCTCACGTTGACTTTCCCACACATCTCTCTTCCTCTCTCTCTCTTTTTTTCAGTCCATACTGCTCTCACTCTCTCCGCCTCGCTGACATGTTGACAGCAGTTTGTTAGTAGGTATCAGTTTTCAGTGAGCAGGCTGGTGGGGGTGGGGGGGAGCCGAGGGATGTGGTAATCATCTCCATCTCCGGCTGCTTGGCAGCGTTCCCCTCGGCATGCTGGCAGACACTTGCCATTGAGCAGCTGTCAGGCAGAGAGGGTGTGGGATGCGGGCTCAGGCTGCACAGGTCACGGTCATTTCTTTCCAAAAGCCGCAGAAGCTAAAACCTTAAGTGGCATGTGAGCTACCTGCACTGTCAGTCCTGACACTCAGCACACTAACAAGGAGACCACCGGCAGAGAGTCAAACTCCATTACCCCCCCCGGAGGATCGCCCTCAATATAGCTTAGCGTGTTTTGATTTATTAACAGTCGGAACAGCATGCTAACAATATGACGCGAGGAGGAAACGTTTGTCCTGCGATTCAGAGAGGAATATAGGCAACGGCAGGAGGTCTGAGCACAACCGACACCTTTTAGAGCCTGGCTGTAAGTACAGGAAGGACCCAACGGGAGACATTTGTCTGGTATTATTACAATTTTAGCCTCTAATTTCGGAGCACCGCTCTGGCTGATTTACAGTGATGCGCAGCGGTTTTGCCAACAGCCCCGAGAAGGTTGGATTGGCTTTACTTCCTACGATCTCTGCGCTGTTTCCAATTCGGCGTTTAGCATTTGCGCTGAGTCAGCGGCAGGCGAAACGCAAACTGATTTTCAGCTCAGCTGATTCTCACATCAGGCTCATCAGTCTTAAAACCAGTCGCCAGTAAATACGCAGATGTCGGAAGTTCACAAAGCGCAAACTTCTGGTTTACAACAAATGATTTGGAAACATCACAGAAAGGAAAAAATAAAAACCCAGAAGAACAAGTTCACCAGAAATGCTGAAACTATGATAGAAAGTGTAATGAAAAGTTGTCTGAGTAGCAGCGCTGCATTGTGCCTGATAAGTTGCCTGCTCTCACAACCTGAAGTTGCGATCTTTAGAGTGATACCCTCAAGTTCATGGCAACAAATGCATTCAATCACTCGGGGAGATCCTTCATCTCTCTGTTGGCCAATTACTGCTTTTAAAAAGCCTGCGGCACCCGGGAAACTTTGACTCCTGGAAATAAAGACCAATCTGAGAGAGGAACATTGCAGCTATTAAAATCTTTATAATTCTGTAAATCACAAGTGATTTGTTTTGCCCCATGGCTTGTTCTGATACATCCTTGCTGCTATTGCAAAGGGCACGGGGTGACTGCAATTGAGGAGAGCGAGCTTATTTTTACAACCGGGCTTGGGAAGGCAAAAAAAAAAAAAAAAAGGATGCCTTTTTTTTCATCTTCTTTTTGAGTGCAAAAGGCAAAGATCTCCTCTGTGTCATAATTGCCTGAAGTTAGAGAGTAAAGGCTCTGGACTCCTGATGTTAGTGTGGGCCTTTCATCAGGGGGGTTGGAGTCAGAGCTGCTTTAAAAGATCAGGCCCTCTGGAGGATCAGACTGCGTTTTTTTATTTATGTAATAAAGGCATTCTAAAAGAGCAGAACACCATCCTCCCTTATCTACACTTGCATTAGATGCTTCCCAGACTGGCGCTATCGCAGCCTTTGTAGTTGATGGTTAATGTTCCTGTTATTTAAAGCAAATTCGCATTTTCCAAATTATTTTTTTTCCCAAATAATAGAGAGAGAGAAAAAAAGAACAACCTTGAGTATGACACGCTGATTAATTTTAAGGATTGATGCCAAAATTAGCCTGCTCACGCAAAGTGGGAGCCAAAAAGTGGCCGAGAGGATCCTGTAATTACGAGTAAAATCACTCCAATTAAACAGCACCGCGTTAACTTTTAGAGAGCGCGCACTCCGCGTGACGCGGACCACAAATTGGGACGGAAAACGGGAAAGAAAACAGCAACAGTACAGAAGGGAGCGTTTGCAGCTGATGGATTCTGGAAAAGCTCTCCTCTCCCCTGGTGCTCCGGGTTAAGAATGGCACTCCTCTCCTGCTGCAACGCTCTCCCTCCCAATTGCCACACTTCCCATTCAGCAGCGTAAGGCCCTCTGGTGCTAGACAAGGGCCCTGACTGAGGATGCTTTGATACTTCAGCCTCTAATCACCAGAGTATCCTTATAGCGGGCCCGCTGATGGACGAACGGGTCACAGGAAGGATGTCCCCGCCATAAATCAGACCACGGGGGTGACAGCGCACAAAATAGGTGGATTGTCCTTGGGTTCCCGACGCTGGCGGCGTCCCTTGTGTCAGCAAGTCGCGCAACCCTTTTTATTATTTGGGAGCGAGTCAAACGGATGCCCCACCAGCCATTCTTCCCCGCACCCACCCTCCTTCCTCAAAGCCTCTGTGCCTGGACCCTGCTATGAACTGTTTCCCCAGTCAGTTACTGGTGTAATTGAAAGTGCTTTGTCATCGCTTTCAGACAAATACTGATGGATGCGAAGTTGAATGAGGTTTGGGTTTTAGTTATAGGAGTGAGACGGTGTGAGATTTATCACCAGAGGCTTAAGAGCCTACATGGGACCATTAAAGCCCCGCTGCCTTCTACGTGGCCATGAACTGTTCATTATTATTCATTAAAATAGAAAGCCTTTAATATGTCTTGTTTCCCATGTGAAAAAAATAAACATACACATGCGTTTTGGCCTAAAAAAAAGCCCCTCTAGGATAATCAAATGTTTGAAGCGATCCTTTTCTCAAAGTTATAGCATTAAAAGTGCAGAAGACTCACAGGCAACAGATCCATTGTTCCCTGCAAATCTTTGTGCTTTTGCACACATGTTCCAAGGCGAGGTCAGAGATGTTAAAAGTGTGCCCTTAACGTATACACATGCTCGAAAAGCCCACCAGTGGTTTACATATTTATATTGTAATTAGGGTGGTCGGCCGACAACCTGCACAACCATTTAATTTCAATTCTGGATCGACATCCACATGCAAAGCGTGGGAGGCGTGCAAGTTCTCATTGTCTCCCATTTATTATAGGCTGCCCCCAGCTGCCTGGGCTGTGAGGGCCCGGATCCTGGCTTACGTCCAGCTCGGCTCTGATCTGGGCCTCTTTGTGATTTGAGGAGTACTGAGCTTCGCTTGGGCTGCTGTCCTAGAGCCATGTTGGAATGCAAGAGCAGCGCTGGAGGAGCAGAGGGAAGTGACCTCACTGTGTGATGCAAGCAACAGCACGGGGCAAGAGTTGCACACCGGGGTCGCCGAGATTATAAATAAAGTAGCGTGCGGTTGCTGTGCTGTTGCTGGGAAATAGTAAAAAGGTGGATGCCAGCGCTCACAGCACAGTTGTAAATGGTGCCCTAGCCTAACACTGGTTCAAGGTTGCCAAGATAGCATGCACCAAATAAAGTCGATTTAACATAAAAATATCTCCCAATTTCTGCATATGCGCGGGTTTTTCTGCTCCGCCGTGGGTCTATTGAGTGAGTTTTCCACTTTTTCATGTCGGCTGGATGATTTTCTTCTTGTTTAATAACTCTGAGGATCGGATCAGGTGGGTCACAAACAAAGGGAGGTTAGCATCTTCTTAAGTCAAGGGGGGGAAATGAACATAGCTATATTAAAACTACAGTCAAGTACGTGTTTTTCTACCATCGGGCGTTGAAGCGCGTCCGGTGTGATGAGAGGGAGACTGACCTGTCTGAGGCGAGCGTGGATGTGGGTCGTCTTGCGCTGAACAGCAGGAGCAAGGGCGGAACGAAAGGTCAAGACCTTGCCACCGGCACGGATACCTGAGGAGAGACAAAAGAGACTTCACCCTGACAGGAAGCACGGCGCCCAGAGGAACCATCGCATAGCTGCGAGCACCAGCGGAGTGTGAAGCGGCCAGAGCGTAGCCCCGGAGGGAAAAGGAGCGCTTGTTTCGACCACATTACTGCCTGTTTTGGCACCTTTTGGTTCACTTAAAACACGACTGCTGACAGACAATAATCCCGACGTTTTCACCGCAGCTGCCAAAAGCAATTTCAGAGCGATAATACTGAAAATATCTTACAAACAGAAATCAATAGATGCGTTTTTGCCTTTGGGAAAATTAGCATAGTAAACGGACATTAACTTGCAGATGGTAGAATATGACACATCACCGCGGCTCCTAACAAACAATTGATTAACTTGTATATTCCCTTTGCCCAGCTGTTATTCCGACTGTTTACCATAAATAAAGGAGAGGGAGTAGAGAAAGGATCCAGATGCTTTGAGAGCCGCCGAGAGGCAATCTGTCATTGTTCCCAACTAACACTGATGGATGCCGCTTTAAACGGGGACTGGTTTTAGTTAAACATGACAAAGTGAGGGATGACACGCCGTCGGTCACAAAGGTCTGGAGGTCCAGCAACGCCTCAGCGGTTGCCCCCCCCCCTTTTTTTTCCCGACCGAGACAACCTCTTGTTCATGTATCAGCTGCCAATAAAGCGGAGGAGTCATCAGGACACGCTTTCGGGTCCGTTTGTTTTGCTGAAGTTGACAAATGGAAGGCTGAAGGAAGTGACGCCTCGATAGCAGCCTGTATCATTAAAACATGATCTAGTTTGGGTTTTTTTTAGCATTTGTGAGCACGACTAACTTCGGGAACTTTGTATTTAAATCTCCCTTTGATGCCGTCATGAACCACAAGAGGCACCGTTCATTTAAACGCCACAATAAAAACACAAGTAACGGATTTTTTTCTTCTTCTCTGTTTTAGATGCTATTGCTTCCAACAAATCCAGAAGTGGATTTCCTGGTCCGGTAAACCAGTTTCTCAGTGACCCAAAAATATCCAGGGCTGATGTGAAAAACAGATGGTTCCTGCCGCCAGCTGCAGGAGATCATGCACGTGTAGGGGATGACATCAGAGATCTGGAAGGAACGAGCATGTCGGAGTATTCCAGATGCAGGGGGGGGGGGGGGTCCACAGAGCAGCACAGGGACAGAATAGAAAGAGTTCTGCAAAATTCATCAGCCACCATCAAAAAGAGAAGGAAAAGAAATGTCCTAAAGGTTCTTTTATCTTCTATAGGTCCCCCCACATATTAAAAAGCTCCCCCACTACAAAGGTGGAGATCATCTTCGAAGGTTTTCATGTTTCTCCTTTGAAAGGCAGACGGGATCAGATAGAATCGAAGATAACAAAAATGTACCGAAAACACCTATATTGAAATACGGAATTAAAAGCTGTAAGTAGAACCAGAGCTCGACAACATGACGCTGATCACTGATGTGCAAAACTAGCTGACTGGGGATCAGCTGGCAACATTTCCATCCACACGCTTACTTCACATCAGACGACTTGATGTGTTTCATGACATTCTTTATTGGATTTGTTAAAGTTTCCTATTATAACACAAATCACATTATAAAGTTAAGAGCTGAATGTGTTTATGTGCTCACTGACAGCACCTGATCGCCGTGTCACCGGAAGTTCCCGTTTGCTAATTCCAGCCTGAACCAGCTGAGGGATCTGTGAAGGTTTCCTAAGATAAAATGCTAAATGCTAATTTTGTTCAAATTTGTTGAAACTACTGAGAGAAAGGGAAATCACTACTAATATAAATATAATCATATAGCGCCACATAACGTCCCATTCAGGTAATATTAAATTATGATGCATCCTAAACAATCCAGATCGGAATCCTGACGTGGTATGATCATGGCTAATGGAAGTCTAGAAGCATAAAAGCTAAAAATCTAAGTTAATTTGTTACTATTCATATCAACTCCTGTCTTTATCGGCCATCAAGCTATTTTCTCATCGCCTTGCTCCAATAAGACTGACTCAAAGCCTTGTGTGTTCATACATACTTCACATTTATACAGCAGCAGAGCTTCTCCGGAGATTCAGGACTTGCCTGGAAGAATCACTTCATTCCAAACAGTCCAAAAATGAAGCTGTTGCCGACGCCCTCGCTCTCAAATCCACTGGCAAAACCGTGATGGTCTCAGAACTCAATTTTCAGTTCCTGTAGATCTCAAAGCAGCTCCGTCCATTGTCGAGAAAAATCACCCTTCTGAGCTTGTTTTTCCATTTGGGAAACGGTTGAGACAAACAGCTCAATAAGTTACAATTAGCGAGGGATGCATTAGTGTCCACAAAGTTTTTCTTTTCCTCCCCCCCACCCTGACAGAAGCACTGGAAGGAAGGTGGAAAACGCTGGGAGGCCGCGCTTGAGGGGCAAAGGGGGGAAAAGACGCAGCGTGACGGCTGTGACGTGACCTTTAGACACCACAATGCTGTGTTAGCAGAGGGTGGAAAGGTGTGTGTACCCCAACACTACCAGAGGAGTGTGTGTCATTCACTGAAGATACACACTAAAATAGCACACACTCACACACACGCAAAAATGTAGCTAATTTTCTCAAAGCAGATCAAAAAAGACATTTTAACACACAAAATATGACAGAGAGATGTATTTAAATGAGGACCCAATAAATCATGGACACATTTCAATGCTTTATCTTGATATTGGCGTTAAAATTAGCCGGAGCTTTGGCTTCCACAGTGGTTTTACTGCCAGCAGCTCAACATTAGGCGCATCGAGCAATCTCAGAGGCTGTTTCGGAGAGGCCTCAGCGCTTGGTCGTCTAAAACATCCTCTGGCTGGAATCCCCAGCGGATCACTACAGAGAAGATGGCTTTATAGCAGGCAGCTGAAGAACCGATTTTGACTTTTTTATTAGCTCCAATTGACTCTGTAGGAGAGGTAGGTAATTTAATTAGTAAGGTAATGTACGGGTAATGGGGTTTTAGTGTTCTGAATCTGCAGGACACACACAATAAAGCTGCACTAACAAAGCTGTAACAGGAAGATGATGACTCACTCACATCATTCTGGAATGTGGAGCACAATCCCAACATTTATGAGTTCCCATCAATGGCCAAGCTCTTTTAAGCCATATATGTTGACACAATTCTTCTAAAATTTTAATGGTTCTACTTCACTACATCTGTTGATTAAGCATGATGAACTGGACCCATGTGATAGTAAGAGCCCAGATCACATGATTCCAATAACCAGGAATGAAAATGGTATAATCTCAAATGAACAATGAGAAGTGCAACCAATGTGTGCTGCTACCTGAGAGTGTGTCTAAAAAGATGTGTATTACACACTGCTTATATCGGTCAACAGCTCACAAAAAAGTTTTCAGCTGAGTTTAAGGTTCTCTTGCCGTTTTCAGCGCAGTATGGAAGATAGCACGAATGTGGTTCCTGCTTTTTATGCTGCTTTTAAATGCTACAGAAAAACCTCAATTGGTAACATATTTGCAGTAACATGGAGGGATTTTTGGCTGCACAACATTCAGATTTGACATGATTGAAGCACAGCAACAGGGTAGAATCTATCAACAGGGGTGTTACATGTAATCATTTGGGAAGGATGATGTCCAAGGCTAAGCTACGATGCATTGAATCCCATAAACGGACGCCTCTGACGGATTGGAAGTCCATCTTTCTGAGAGGCGATGTTCTCGGAACTTTCCAGGATTTCACATTGCTGACATGAGAAGAATTATCACGTTGTGTTTCCTGCCAGCTGATCTTGAACAGACACCTGGTGGTGAAAACATCTGTCGCCAGTTAAAGTGTGATGCTAGCCAAACATTTAAGGCCGTAGATTTTCACACTCTATATGAAGAGGCCTCCTCACACCACTCTCGATGGATGCATTTAGCTTTAAACTTTGAGAGGAAGACATGAATTTCTGTTTCAGAAATCTCGTTTTGTTGTTTTTGTGCAAAAATGGTCAGAAATGAGGGACTTCAGCAATACTGGCCGATGTGACATCAGCACTGACCATCTACACTGGGTTTAAGGTAAGTGCTCTTCAGAAATAATAGTGATTTAGGTTAAGAATAACTTGTAAAATACCATGTTTGGACAAACTAAAAATGTAGGAAACATTACCAGGCAGCATCCTAAACCAGGCTTTGGCCATCCTTCACTTTCCCTTTGTTTGCAAGGAGTAAACATCTTTATTCCTCTCTGTTGCATTTTAACCTGGAGGTGACAAACTGGGATTCGGCATAATGTCAGTGTTCATGTTACGTTGCGGCTGGGATGTTTGGGGCGTCTAGAATACGACGGAGGCAACGTCGTTTTTCAAAATCTGAGAATAAATCCAGTCGCAAGACGCAATAACAGATCAAGATGTGTGTGACGATGCTGCTGTTGCTCCTTTAATGAGTCCAAGAGGCCGCTGATAGACTTGGCCGCTGCCTGAAGCCAATTGTGCGAGTCAGGCAGCGGAACAGAAGCCTCCCCATGTGGGAAAAAAAAAGAAGGAGCAGAAAACAGTGGAGTGAGTTTTTAGCAGTCAGCCATCAGACAGGAAGACTCTAGAGGAAACACCAGAAAGCCATTAACTAACCACAGTATTATGGTGATCTATTTGCTGGAATGGGCTACAGACAGCTAATGAACGAGCCTTTACCCCGCCCCACCCTCCATCCGTTGCCCGTCTCACACAGTGTGCAGCGACACACACAGAGAAGCGGCGCTGAAAAAGCTGCTTGTACAAAACAGCGTGACAGATCAATGCCTGATTCCTAAATCAAGGGAAAAGGTTATTCACCATCTCACTGGGATTCCACTTACTAACCCCCCCTATATCTAAGACACTCCCATACCCATTTAAACCCCAGAAGTCCACCAACAGCTCCCTCCACCCCCCGCATACAACCCCCCTTTAACGACACACATCTCCTAATTAAGAGCATGGCAGCGGGGCTTTTTGTGTCTGTGGGTATGCTTGCAATGGTAGTGTCTGGAGTCTGAAAACAGATCTGATGGACCGCTGCCCTCAGCTCTCCCTGATCAGGCTCCAGCAGGTATCCCCCCACCCCCCCCATGATTGACAGCTCACAGGTCATCCGCCCATCTCTCAGTCTGTTAGAGGGTGGGCGGCAGAGAGATTTGGAATGTCTGGGACCCTGATTGCTTTATTGCTCGCCTGTCAGAACCATTGCACAGCGCTGTGTTATTAGGGCCCGCCATCTCTCACCTTTTAGAGGGTGTCGTGAATCCGCTCTGCATGAAGAATTTGCGAAGGATTCATCCACTCCATTCAAAATCCCCCTTTTTTATGTTTGGCTGAAAGCAAGAAAGCACAGATTTTTCTGTTGTTTTTTTTCCCATTTTCGCTAAATCTCCTGTATTCGTTTGTCAGATAATGCAACACGGGTGTCTCCAGGGGACGTGTTGGACGGCGCCGCTTTACGCTGAGATGCGGAAGATCTGAGTTTCCATTTGGCAATAATTTATCACAGCAACACACGATGGTCTATAACGTAACAGAGGAATGATTCTGAGAATCTAATCCGAAAGCTCCTTTTTTTTTTGCCTTCAATATTCAAATTTTTAAAATGTTTATAGAGACAAGTTGTACAGCAACTTCTTTACTCCTAAACTACTTCGAATTGTCACAATATTATAAATAATACAAAGTCCCACATTTAACATTTGTAGTTGGAAAGATGTGATGTCATTTTCCATCTTTTTAACATTAATATTTAAAAAAGAAATGCTTTATTCACTATCGTGACGTTTGTAAGTAACATTGCCTGAGTGTTAAGAGTCAAAGACCTTGTTCCTTCCTAAGTTGCAGCAAATTTCCCCAAATATGTGCCAATATGAAAGGAATGTGAGAGCATGGAATGATATAATATTAAAGGGATGCCCTGATACCACGGAGAGAGGACGCCTGCCTGCCGCACACGCCTCTGCAGGAATCCTTCGCTGATTTTATCCCTGTTATTCCCTCAGCTCAGATGACAGACTTGCACGTTGTTGAAGGTCATCAGAGCAGTACCTCCTGTTCCCCTGGAGCCCAGGTGATGGCCAGGCCACATCCCCAAGTGCACTTGCTGCTCCGGGGCCAAGGCGGAGTGGAGCCCACTGGTGCCGTGTCATCGTCTCCATGGAGATGAGGCGAAAGGCTGGCCGCGACACAGGCTCGCACCTTTATGGTCAGCGACTCTGCGTCTCTGAGGGGCCCTCCCTGCCTAACAGCAATCTCGCGCAAGTTGTGATCTCCCCCAACTCCCACCCCAAACCCATTCACTGCCTCTCTCTTTGTTGTCTCCTTTAAAGCCTGAGCGAGAGCAAAGGCAGACAACAGTCCACCTCTTTTTGTCTTGGCAGTGCTACTGTTCTGAGGCCTGCTGGGAACAGTGGTGAGATGTGAGATTAGACCCTCAAGTCCGGGCAGGACCTGTGAGGGGATGTACCGCAGAGGGACTGCCCACTCCGCTCAGACTCTGCTGTGGTTTTTTTATCCGAGGGTGTGAAAGCTCCATTCCCAAAAGCGCTCTCCTTTCAGATCCTCACGCTATCGGCTGCAGGAAAAAAAGAAAATCTCAACACTCTCCCTTCAGAAACCCCGATAATCTACGCTATCGTACCTCTTATGAGTGATGGCGCCTGAAAGACAGACACATATACTTTCAAATGTAAATGCAGGCTCATATTAGTGATCATATCGATTTTTAAACCGTCACAGTTTCTTATTGTGTAAGAGTGTCCTAATCTGAAATGTGAATGATAACCTCTTCATCATTTTACCCCTTGAGTGTTCTTACTGGAAGCCATATTGATTTTGTTAGTCTGAGAGTCCTTGCAATGCCTGGCCTTTACCTCAGGGACAAATCTAATTGTTTATCTCTGGACCAGACTTCTGCTTTTACTCCCTTCTGTCTCATTATGTGCCAAGATTTGTCAAGTCAAGTCTCTCCACACTCTCAAATCTCGCTTTACAACATGTCGTTCTGCAGAACACTACAGATGGCTTACTTATCAACAGACCCTCCCACATGGAATGTTACAGACATGACAGCGCAACACACTTGCAAAAATATACACAAACTGACATACAATATAATCACACTCTGGAGACGCGAGTGCACGCACCGACACACAGAGCAAGAGTCGATTCTTTTAAAGAAACCCCGGTGCCTTTGTGTGCTGCCTCACAGAAAACACACAGTAGTATCCCAATAGTTGCTACCATCGATGGTGCTAAATTTGCTAATATTTTCAGAGCCGAGCAAAACGCCGACCACGCTTGGATCTAGTCAAAAGTTAAAGGAGAGTAAAAATGTTCCACTGGGCTTGGGCATTGTAGCAGCCGTGAGTATCAGAGGATGAATGGCAGAGGCTGCTTAATACCTCATTGCAATCCATGTTATGCCCAATTTACTAATCACTCCACAATGCAAGTGCATCTTTGATAAGGTAAATACATCAACTTTGGGCGACAAACAGCGTTGATGATAGCATAAATAGCCCTCAGCGCATTTTACACATATCAAGTGAGTACAGATAGATTTTTTAAATGAGCAAATTTGGTCTTTTTATCATCTCGCCCTTTTACCAAGTCTACCAGCTCTTTTAGGCCATTGGAAGCCCTTGGTCAGGTTTTATCACCGAGTTAACTCCAACGAAGGAGGCCAGATCGATAAGCACATTCTCAGAAAGGAGCGGGAGCACAGAGAGTTGGAGGCACTGAGGAGAGAGGCGCGAGAGGCAGGGAGCAATCAGAGAGCTGTGGATGTGTGTGCCTTCAGGAGCGGATCGATGCTCTGACAGGAGCTTCGCTTTGTTCTCACACAGCGCTCAGATGTTAGGCGTGCTTAACATGATTGCTTAAAGGTTTTTGTTTGCCTACTTTGGTTTGGTTTGTCATTTTCTTCCACTTATTCTTGGCTATTCTCCCCTGTTTGTTATTAAGTGAGATCGGGGTTGGCTAATTGAGTTAGGCGGATATGTTTCTGTTTTGTTTTTAATTTGCAGGATTTTTAGATTGAATCTCCCCCAAACCCCCAACTTTTTCAATGTTGACAGAGTCGGGAAAACGCGCCAATTTTGGTTACGACAAAGTACCACATTCCCTGAGACAATCTCGGTCAGCTTCCAGCCTTTCTCTAATTCCATGGAACGCTTCATTAATACAAAACTGCATTCTGCAGCCGCGCGCCACATGGCCACCCAAACTGAGTTAAGCACTTTGCCTCACTAAATACTTCTAACAAGAACTCGAGGTTGTGCCTCTCTCCCGAGAGAAAGGTGCTAGCCGCAAAGGACAAGTAGGTGTCAATAGATCTGCTCTCAGCGCCTATGGGACGTTGAGACGCATGAGCTCTTTTCCAAGACTTAATAAGATAGCACAGATGCGCCGTTGTCTGAGCCCAGGCCTGCGTCTCATTGTACTTTGGCCTCCCAGCCCTGCCACTCCGAGACCTCTATTGCATTGGCTGCATGAGAGGGTCTCATTAGGACAGGCAAACGAAAACCGGGGTCAAGGTATATAAAGGTAGTCACAGCTAAGGAGCATGCCTCCAAGATGAGCTGGGAGCTCCACCAAGGCTTGGGGCCACCCCGGCGGACCTCTGGCCTACCCTGTCCTGACCTCCAATATCTACCATTATTTGATGAAGCAGGGCTTGATAATTATTTTTGCGTGGTTAAAGAAAGGGGCACAGTGTGAACAGAGTGTCTCACTCAAAGGGAAGGGATAGTAGAGGATGACAGAAAAAAAGAAAAAACTAACAAAAAAAAGATCAAAAGCGGGCCTTTCGCTTTTCATGCCTCACAGGCTCCAAAGAGGATAAGGAACAATTGGGCCCTGGGTATCCTGTCCTCTCTGGCAATTAGACTCAGCTGATGAAGTGAAAGGGATGAATGGCAGGGTTCAAGGCCTTCTCTGAGATTCACACAACAGGCTGTGTCTTTACCTTCTCCTCCTTTCTCTTCATCACCCGCCGGAGTGACAGAAACACAGCTGAAATATCTCCAGATGACGGACACGTGACCCAAGGTGCCAAATATGAAGCGCCGGGCCTGACGAGGAAGAAAGGGACGAGTGAGTCGCGAACTGTGGGCGCCCAAAGACGATGCCCAAAACACCGCCCCGTGATTTCATCCTCCCGGAGTGACATCCAGAGCTTTAAAAATCCGCATGAATGCACCCGGCAGGTGTTGAAATGCACCTGATGGTCAGGATTTAATGCCGAGTTGGTCACCCAAAACAAACCCCGCAGCAACCATGTATTAGAAAAAATGAAATAAATAGGAAATAAAACAGGTTTTATTCACTGAGGAAACCTACAAACAAAGAAAAAATGAAGACCAAATGAAAGTGTTGACAGGCTAATTATTAAATGCATCCCATCAGGTTGAACTGAAATCCGATCTCTTCATATTCCCACTTAATGCAGTCCATTTCTCAACGGCAGGACATCAATTATTTATTAAACTGCAGCATTAATACTTTAACATGGCGGCGAGTTCTCTGAGTAAGTTTTAATCTGACACCAAAGTGCAGCAGTTCGATCTTTTTTTTTAAATCTCAGGGACTGCAATGAAAAATAAATATAGCTTCAGGAGTAGCGGGTAGCTTGGAAACGTCGCGCCGGCACCCGCTCTGATATAATTATGCAAATCTACTCAATTCAAATGGGGAAAATGTGCTGTTTCCACAGTAAAGTCGAACATCGGTGTAGATTTAAGCCGCTCCAACAGGAGAAGCTTGAAAAAAACCTGCTGACACCAAGTTGTCATATAGTTCACAGGAAATTCCTTACAGTGCCCGTGCCTGTAAATGGGCCCCTGGGAGCCTGGAACGATGCTGCCACACTGCACTAAAACCTTAAGATGATTAGTGATATTCTTAAAACCTCACCCACTGATAATGTGTTTAAAGCAGCGATACAGCTTTTCTGAGCTTTGAGTTCAAAGTCTAAGAAGCATGGGGTCAGAATGCCAATGGGCTAAACAAAGAGTAGCCAAAATGGGCTTTGGAGGATTTGAAACTCAGGCCTCTGGACCCCTTTGATCAAAACTGAGCCATGGCTACACAGAGACTGAGTATCAACTGCCTGGGACGGCATTCCAAACAGCCCCCCCCCAACCCCCTTAAACAAAAAAAGATACCGACTCTTAGATGATTTAAACCCCAGATCGAGAAGATGTTAATAACATGCAAAAATGAAACCAGAAGGGAAAGCTGATGTTTTCACAAGTACTGTCCTAACTGTGTGAACATCCAAGTGGCTGATTAGCTCTATCGCGCGTCTCTGTTCTGTTCTAGTCAAACACTCCAGAAGTGGTCTGAATACACACTGAAAGTGATTTTTTTCTCAATTAAATCTTGTAATAATGATTTTAGTTTGTGCTGCAGGTTGCCATGGAGATGACCTCTGTTACCTTGGGAATTACATCTATCATATGCAGTCTTTCCTGTATCTCTCAGATGCTAAATATGTCATTTTACATGGACTAAGACATATTTCATGATATGCATATGCCCTTTTAATGTATAACTATAACACATACAATTATATAGTTTTCCATATACTCTCCAGTCCTAAATATTACCTAATTGAGGCCCCGGCTCCCAGAATAGCCGGACTACATAAGATATGTCGATAACAATGCGTTTTCCTTTGTAGCCAAGTCTGACAGATAAAAATAATCTCAATTCATAGTCAATCAAAAACTCAATTAAACATGTTTATTATCGTCCTGTCGGCTACGGCAAAACACCTCCAGGCTTCTCCATCAACAACTGATTAGTGGTGGAGACAGCCCCGCTGACGACCAGAACGTATGACGGAGAATTTAAATTAGCATGTGTGAATACTTCCACATGGCACTGACAGTCCGTTCATATTTAAAGCCGCTGCCACGTTCCCAGCCCTCACGTATGGAGTAACACAGCATCCACGGTCGAGATGATTCCCATGCAGCATCAGGCACAACACGCATACAACATATGTCATATCAGAGCCACACGTGTGTGGCAGCATGTCGGGATATGCCTGAACCCAACACAATGAGTATCTCCGCCTTCAGCTGTATAAGACAATCAGATGTAGATTAGGTGGCATTCATTCAGTTTTTTTTAAGGGATGCAAATTAAGGGTACAGCAAAATGTCTAGATGATATCTATATAAAGAGCTGTGCCCTATTTTCATGGGAATAAATGCTCAAATATATATTTCCTGCATTGCACAACAGAATTTGTGCCCTGGTCTAAAGCAGAACTGTAATATTATGCTCCCAACCGATAATTAACGTGCTCTTCCTGTTAATATTCGTCACCATCGAAAAACAAAAATCCTCTCTGAAATATCACCTCTGCCAGATCTTTGCTGATGACACAAAAAGACAGCAATATAATGGCCATCTTGTTTTAATTGTTCGAAATTTATCTCGCCTTTTTCTTTTCTCCCTCCCTCTCTTTTTTTTTTTTTTTTTGAAGGTGACAGGGCCATTACTCCACAGTCACCACTTATCAGCGGTATCAGAGAGGATTAATGGTTTCACTTGTGCTAGTAAGAAATGTTAAAGTTGTCCCGATTATCAGTGCAAGAAAAAGAATGGTTATTTGTCATTGTGTTGGGCGGCGAGAGGGACTAATCCAACAAAGCATTGCATTAAGAACGTGATTAACCCTTTCCAGGGAAACTGAAGGGTGTGTGTGTGTGTGTGTGTGTGTGTGTGTGTAAGCTGGACAGTTCCATGACGCCAGAGTTGACAAAAGTGAATATTTTCTGCTCCAAAATGCTCAACAGCTGCATAATTGAGCAGAACTTAACTGTGATATTCCCTCTATTTTCCTCTTTTAATACTCCACCGGAACAAATAATCCTAAGCGTTAAAATCTAGAGATGGTGAGTGAAACTTGAGGGCAATCAGCACGTCTTTGTTCATAAAAGAGAACTATTGTACTCCAAAATGCTAATTTCCACCAAATATTAGACTAGAACAACACTCAATCATCAGCAAACTGAGGATTCTGGTGCTGAAAGCTAAATCGAGTCTTACATGCTGCCACAACAGCAATTACCACCACCACAAGCTGCCGTGCTACATATTTAACACATTTTCCTCATGAAGGATTGTTTTCCAGCCGTGCAGTCCCTAAAGCTTTTGTGCCGGCCGTGCAGCCTCGTCTCTGCTCTGCTAATCTGCTACATTATTTTCCTTGTCTGTCACCTTTATAGTATCTATTAGCCACTCTCTGCTATCTGTTTGTGGGGGCATTTTCTCTTCCCTTTCCCCATGAATGTTTTATATATTGGAGGGAGAATGATTGTTCTTTGCAATGAGGCCAGCGCGTTGGCCTCAGTAAGACAAATTGCTCCAGAACGTCTAAATGGCAGTCAATGATAACTCATTGTAAGGAGAGTAAGTGACTTCCAATGGAGTGGATAGGGGGACAGAGAATAATGGCGGAGCACAGGTGAAAAATAGATGTTTGGCTGGGTGTAATTACTCCATTAGGGGGCTCTCTGTTAATCTACCACACCAACAGCAAGTGTTTTTACAGCGATGAGGGGGTGACGGGCAGAAATGACTGCTACTGGACAGAAGAGGAGCCCCTCCGCCTCCCCCCAATCACAACACATGCCATCGAGTGTTTACTAATGGACAAATGTGCTCCCTGTCAGCGCAGCATCCCACTGGCTACTCCAGCCTAAGTAAGTGCGGCGATAGATGTATTGACGGAAGTCGTCACCGGGCTGACAGATTAATTACCTGAACGACTACAGCAAGACGGAACGACTGTGAGACGGTTTATTGTGGAAAAACTGGGTTACTTTTTCTTCTTTTTTTTTAAGTGTGATGGGGGACAAAGGCAACCCCACCCGCTGGAAATCAACACCCCCAGACAAACATAATGATAACAATTTTTTGACCATTTGGTGTCTGCTGCATCCGCCCGTGGCAATCCAGACAAAAAGCAGCCCGAGAAAAAAAATAATAAAAAAACCTGCTCCAATATGGTCTTAAGAGTTTATTCTGACCACACAATCTGTTTTCTTAAGTCAACTTTTAAAACAGCGCTATGAGCAGTGCCCACAGCTCTATCACTGAAGCTCGGCTTGACCCCGCATTCACCTTTATGCTATCTCCCATCTGTTTAGGTTCCACCCTAGAATCCATCCCAGTTGGCTGTAGGCCCACTTTGCATTGGGCTTCCTCAGTGGAACCCTAAACAAAACCCTGTAGGAGCAAAAAAAAAAAGACTCTTGTGCTTGGCCTACTTCAGAGAAATTTCTGTTCGCATTTATTCTGCCGCTCGGACTCGTCTGGCGGTTCGTAAAATGTGGAGCAAATGAAAGAAGCCAGCCTATAAAAATCAGATCTGCTGCAATATTGTTATATTTGGAGGAGCATATTTGCCAATAGCAAGAGGCTAAATGCGTCTATTTTGCCTAAAAAGAAAACTGATATTTTAAGAACTGTAATGAGGAATCAGGTTCATTCTTTAGCTTTATTGTTTTTTTTAAAGTTTGGCTTTAATGGAACGTTAATATATGCATTTTTTTTAAATTCTTTATTTCTGAAATTGTGTTTTTCTTGATATCCTTCAAGTATCCCTCTGTTGCAGCGTTGCACAGTTCCTGGTTGTGGGACAAATAAAGGAATATCTCCTCTTAATTTGCACATTTGCCTACATCCATGGTTGAAGCTACTGATACAGTTCATCATAGAGCTAGAGTGACCTTCCACTTACACACACACACACACACACACACACAGATCTTTCAGCAGGTGCACATGGCTCAACACATAAAGCTACAGATGGGGGAGCACAAGACGTCCAGCTGCACAATTTCCAGTGCCCCAAAAGCTACAGGTTGCGGTGAGAGGACTTCAAATGCTAAGGACAGTGAGAGGTGCCATTATCTCTCCGCGCTGAAAACGAGCACGGTGACCCGATTAAAGGGAGAATTTCTGGGTCACGGTCTTGTTTTTCAATGCTTAATTTGTCTATCGACGCTGACACGGTCCGCGCCTCGCACCTACCTGTAATATTATCTTTCTAGAAGTCGCCGTGCAGACAGAGGGGCCCTCGTCACTGTAACCCGACCCGGAGAGCGGGGGAGGGAGGGGGGAGGGGGGGTTGCCTGCAGCGTGCTGCGGGGAGGAAGCGCCGGTGCCGCGGATGATGCGGGCTGCGGCGCCGCTTAGTGGACGCTCCGGTTCCTGCCTCGTCGGCAGCCTCCCGGGCGTGTTCCAGCTTTATTTCCTTCTCCAAAGTTAAGTGGTCGCACCCATCGGTTTACTCTGGACATTTCACCGCCTTATTCCCTCATCCATTTTATTTATTCAGAATAAAATCAAAAGCGCAGCACACAATTGTTAAATTAAATATTTCATCTTGCGGCTAATTACCTGATCACAAGTCGATTTAACTATTATTCCCGTTTCACACGCCCGTGCATATTTTAATTACTGTGTACACTTCACGCTGCGTGTTATTTAATCACCAACAGCATGCACAGACAAAAGAATCTGCTTTCACAAATGTATCACTTTATAAGGTTTTGTGCATTTGCTCAACAAAATATTGTTTTTTTATTTAAAAAAATAAAAATAAAATAATAATAATAAAAATCCAATAAATTCTCTTCCGTTGCTGCAGGGTCAACATGTGCACACACACGTTTGGGATTTTTATTTTTTATTTTTTAGATTGGAACAATGTCACTCATAAACAGGGCGCGTTTATTGCTTATTTTGGTGGCCTCCGGTGAGCAGCAGCAACAAACAAGTTCATGGTATCTGTGCTCCAGCCTTCTCAGGGCTCCCTTTGCATCAGGCACGTTGCCCTTCATCTCATGCTAATGTCGTACAAAAAAAAAAAGATATCTAGCTTTAAAGACGTGGCACGCAGTTAAAAAAGGTGTTTGAAGACATAAATGTGACAGAAGACTTCAAGAGGAAAGCCCAAGACTGGCAGCCTGAAGATGAGTGAGAGGCGGACAGGCAACATGTTTTCTCCCATCCAGAGGGATATTCTGTGGCCAGGCTTGATTATTAGAGATGAAGGACAGCCTGAGAGGATGTGGGATTGTTAAATCCTTGAATCCTTTCACCAAAGCACTCCCACCGCCGCCACCTCCCTCCATAATATTCCTCCACTCCATCTCTGCGCATTTATAGTCCACCCTTGATTTTCTTTTTAAGGCAGAGTACGATCCAGATTCCCTGATGATATGCAAAAACCGAACAGGGATATGGAAATACAAAAATGCGTCCTGATATAATCTACTGCTTTATATTAAAGAAAACAAAGCAGACCTTGTGCTGCATGACTCAATTTCCATTGTTGGCAAGGATTCAGAAGCTCATCCGAGCGCTAACAAATCACTACAGTATGTAGACAGCACTTCAACTGTCTATGGTGTTATGTGAAACCCTGGCTGTGGATTCAAAACCTCTGCTCCCTTTGCTGTGAGAGGCTGCGCTTCATTTGGTGCCCTGTCCATTATTGCCAGCATATTTGAAAAGTGCTAAGCCTTGAAACGAGTCCCATATTATTTCAGGCCGGGCTGAATATTTCACGGCGGGAGGCAGAAAATGAGACCTTCTCTCAAGAGACTGCCTGTGGTGCATTCTACTTGGTGCAGCAATCGGAAGGTCTCATACTGTGCAAAACACACTCGAACAAACAATTATATATTTATCTGCCACACTTGTGAGATTTTTCTATTTTCTCGACACTTTTTTTCCTTCTTCTGTGTGGGGGAAATTGAAAAGAACTGAATAAAATATGAAGGGGAGTGTAAATCCGGACAGTGTGCTGTGTTCCTCCTGCTAAGATTGGCACCGGACGCGCACGTCAGCATACAGTGAGTGATCAGCGACCCGTAAAATAAGGTGCTTTATCACCGGGAGCGGGAACACATTCCTGGAAAACCGGAGATCCCTTTTGAATTTCACCCAGAGTAAAACAGCAGCGGGCTAAAAACAGAAAACGAGCCGGATTGATTCTCGAATGGCCAGCGCCTGCTTGAAATTAGATCGGGGAGGTCTTGCGAGATTAGCTGATGACACAGCCTGTGTTCTGGTGCACGGTGGCACGAATGTGGCGCAGAAGGGAGGGTGGTCTGGAAACAAAGCTGCCTTTTGACTGACGGGACGCTGCTGAGGAAGAGCCAGTAGCTGAAGCGCTCACAGGCACATGGCAGAAGCAGCAAAGTTCCCGCCCGCTAACTCTGTTATTGTTGTTGCTACATTGTGAGGTTACGTTAGAGCCCAGCCAGATAGGCATCGCGGCGAAAACAGCCGTGGATTTGATTTTTTTTTATTCAACAGAACATATTTCCCCGTTGACATTTGATTTTGATGAACCGCCGCTGCTATTTAAATGTGGCATATGAAATAACGCTTAATTTCCCGTTCCATAATACGGAAGAAACGCTGCTCTATTTGCACCTAAAAGTACGTTTTGCTCGGAGAAAAAGTCAAACAACAAAGCTCCGCTTAATCATTGGACCTTCAGCCGGCGCTGACCTTTGGGGAGGATCCGTATCTCTGTTCCTGGAAGAAATGATGTGGATGGCAAGCAGTTGTGTCCTTTGTGTTTCGCAAAGATACCGAGTGTTTGAAGTGTTAACAGTGACACTGAGCCTGTGGGCCGAGCAGGGGAAGGAAGCATGTCGCACAATAGGATGGGACTTGGATCTCCGCGTCCCCCTTTCTGACCTCTGACCCTTGCTGGTTTTCTAGGTTGCCACAGTCTCGGCTTCTCAGGGGCAGTGTCTGCCTCGATCACGTCACCATAAATGAATCGCGTTATTTAGCTAACTAGTCCTGCGATTTTACCATTTTATAAATCATCTCGTATTTCTTTAGGTTTAACGCTGGATGCGTTGATGCCAGGGTCAAATCTGAAACACCGTCTTTAAAAATCACGTTCAAAAAAGGAGAAATTCCGCCTTTGTTGGGGGGGTTTCAGTTTCCAGCCAAGCTTTTATCCCTCTCATGGCGACTTCTGGAGCCCCGGCCATCTAACAGGCATTTGCTGTCATGGAAATGACCTTTGTTAATGAATCTTTGAATTTTGGTTGACAATGTTTTCGTGTGATCCCTCCATATTATATGCCTCCAGTAGCTTGGCTGACATAATCCATTGAGGCCACACATAAAACAGAGTGCCATCTGCACCTGGAGCATGACTATCAGCGCACCCCCCCCCCCACCACCACCACCACAGTGCCTTTGCCTGAGCTTCCTCCTGCCTGTGTGTAGCCTGACCCCGCTCTTCCCGTTCCAGGCAACAGAAGCCGAACCAAAGGCAGCTTTCAAGGGGGACTGCCTGCTCGAATCAAGTCAGGGGCCTTTTTAGAATCGGTTCAGAGATCATAGCAAGTTGAAGTCAGGAACGAAGATGACCCTCTCCTCGAGGCTTGATCGGATCTTGGCCCAGTCAAACCCAGCGGGCTCCGGTCTCTGGACAGCTACGTCTCTGCAGGCTTTGACTCTGTGATAGCGCGAATGAAAGAGGGCACCGAGAGAGCAGCAGTTCCGATGTGTCAGGCTCAATGTCCTGGCAGCCTCGCAGAGCAAAGTGGGTAAAGCAAAGGACACAGCCAGCAGGCACGGGGCTGGGCCAAGACCCCTATATCGTGTGACATGTCATCTAATGGCTGTCCTTTTGCTTTAATTTTTCTCGTCGGAGACAAGTTGGGGGCCAGTGACAAGAATCTCAGTGTGTAAGTTACTGTAAATAGGCTCATTCAGAACGGTGTCTTAGCTTATAGATGCTACACACTCTCAGTCTCAACTGCTCCATCCATCAGCCTAACTCCGGTCACACCGGGGGCTTCGAACAAGGCTTGTAACGGCACCTCTGGCATCATTTCTCACCGTAGGGCTCCTCACTGAATGTCAACACTATTTCTGGCACGCGTAGATTAGGCCAGGCTCGTCAATGCAATGTGTTCACCCACATCAAACACATTGTTGTTGTTGTTACGATTCTTAATCAGTCTTTATTTCCACACATTCATGAGAGATTCAACGTTATGTGAGCTCTTTCTGGCTTTGTGTCGTCCACAGCCGGAAAACTTTGGATTTTTAGTTTTTTTAACCACACATAGCTACAAATCTAGCGAGCGAGCCAGTTTGGTCTTGTTGACTCACAGGCTTATTCACCCTGTGCTCCTAACCCTTCTCTACTTGACCCGGTCCCCCCCCCCACACTCCCACCTCCACAGATCTCAGCATTCATTAAGATTATGTATTTACTTTAAGCCCGCCGCCTCTTTGCATAATGGCAGGCAGGTTCCCCCGGCTGGCACAGTGTGTTTCGAGCACTCGACGAGGATAGGACTGAATTTTAAACGCGCCGTGTCTTGCCTCTGAGTTGACCTTGCACAAAAAGCCCAGTGATCTCATTCCTCGCTTCAGTAGAAAGCTGCTGATTCTCTCTGTTTGAGTGTTGCTCCTGTAAGAAAGGAGTCCTGCACGGCCTGCATATCACTGCGGGCTACTCCTTCCACTCTCTTTTCACAGGAGGACAGCGAAAATGGCTCAATTCATAATGCTTTGAAATGTAAATCTGGGTTAATTTCCCTCTCCAAAGGAAGTAATTTACCAACAGAGAATATAATCCATCTCAGCACAAGCAAGGAGAGCGGGCCATTTTAAACTTCACTGGCTCAACTTGTCTTTTTTTTTTTTCATCTAATGACGGTAAACATGATAAAGCTAGCACGAGTTCCAGAGTTTTGCAGATGATGCAACTGTATAGTGCTAAAAGTCACCGATCCTCGCGCCAACTGCAGTAATTTCCCACAAGCCGATGGCGGTAAATTGATATTTCCCAGCTAACAACAGGCGTAACTTCAGCCCAGATTTATTCACGAGCAACTTTAGGGTCAGCTGGGGTCACCAAAGCAGCCTTGATACGCTGAGGCCACACTGCATGTCCATATGATGATAAGGTGAAACAGCCCGGGGCCTTGGCGCGACCCGCAGCGCTCCGCGGCACATAAGATACGTCTTATACGTACAGAGAGGACAAAAGTCAAGTCTCATCTGCAAGCCCCCCCCCCCAAAAAAAAACTAAAGGCATGCACGATTCATTTGGTTTGAGAAATCCAAACACGGCCAAGTTGCCAGAACCTCCCCATAAAAACATTTCCGCTCAAACTTTTTTACGAAGAGCTCTTTAAGTACCCATCAGGAGGCATCCATGGCTTTATGTGACTGAAGGCATTTATTACACTGACACCCAACAGTTACTTTGATACCGTGCCTGTCAGTCTTCGGCACTGCCAAGCTGTCCGACGCAACTCCAGGGTGATGAAGGTTAATCCTGCCTAGCGCTCAAAATTCAAACGATGACAGCGCAGGTTCACTGATAAATGACTGATAGCTGACCCCATATTTCACTTGTCACTTTGTCCACTAAAGCGTTCTTGGACGAGGTTTGTCAGGAGAGGTTTGCTGCTTAACCCTCAGTTGTCACCATCTTCCCCGGCTGTCTCCGGCCCCGCTGATGACTCACTTCCTTATTGGGACTCATCGTTAAATTGGATTAAATCTGGATTAGCTCTGCAGTGAGAGCTCATTAATCCAGCTCGATTTAGAAACGCACGTCAGTGCACGCACGCAGCTTTAGGAACCCCACCTTTGTCCTACTAAACACACCGATATGCTTGTTAACGCGAGCGCTTCGTGTATCGTTGACGGGAATAAGCTGAATCCTAAATCCACAGATAAAGTGACAGTTGCAAATGTTTGGTGAAGGCTTCACAAATATAACACACGCAGTACGCTCAATCCAGTATCACGACGTTTAAAATGAGCTTTACCTTTACCTACTGTATGTTTTAGAGCGATGCTTCTGTCTTTGCTGCCTGGTTAATATAACGTCTTTGTTTATCTGTTTAACATTGAAGGTAGAAACAGTCAAAACGTCCAACATTGTGTTAAAATTGAGTCCTAATGCTTTTCTACCCGATACAGACAACACTGGATTTGTCATTTAAAGGGAATACATCCTGTTACTTATCTTTTGTCTCTAACAATGACCTTTAGAGACAGACACTTGCAGAATACGTTACCTGCTTTACCGCTTTACTGTCACATGTGATATTGCAGACAGCTGTAGGACGCTAACCTCTGGTAGCCGTGGTTGATACCCACATCTCCCCTCTGGGCTGTGCTCTTTCAGGGTTTCAGCTGGGGGCCACGTCGATGGAACCTTGAAGTGATGAGGGCAATATGTCAGCGCTCGAAGACACTTCAAGTCAAGGCAGAAGCTTTGCGTTCCTGCGAAGGATGAAAGCAGGCAAATGCCAGATCTTTAAAACAGTGTCTGAGGGACTCTGAAGTATGATTTGCCATATCTTATTTAATGTTTGTTTTATTTGAAAAGCTAGTTTAAGATTACTAATCATCACAAAAGCGTGGAAATAAGCACATGTGTTTCTTTGTTGGCAATTTGGCAGCTTTTTTCTTTACCTTTGGCTACTTCAAGTCCTCGTTTGCTTTGTTGTTTGTATGTTTTCAGCCCAACTTCTTGTTTTTGTCCTTTTCCACTCTTTGCCTTGTGTTTCCTCTCCTCCTCTTCTTCTTTTTCTTCTCCAGCTCCTTTCTTAATGTGCCTTTTCCTCTCCGCAGGGACACACATCCATGTATATTGTTGCAAGCTGTAAATAAAACCATTCACTTGTTTTCTATCTTTATTTGCTCTTAACAACTCGCGCTGAGGTATCTGCAGCAATATTGCAAGTTATTCTAAAGCCAAGATGGCAGTAAAATCATCTCAATCTTACAGTAAAATTAAACGAAACCTTCATAAAATTAAAGTGGAACAATAAACTAAAATGTGCATATCAACGCAACATTCACATCACATTGTGGGGAAAAAAAAAAGTCTATTTTTTAATTAGGTAACTCGGTGAACACTGAGCCGCTAACAATGGCATTTACAACTCCATAACAGCGCTGCCTTCTTTTATGGGCTGGGGTCTACTGGAGCAGGCGCGACCCCTTTGTACGCCCCCACCTTCTTGGGCTCGGCGCCGCTGCCCCATCCAGCCATTAAGCACCATTACCAGGGAGAGCCATTTCATGGTCAAAGAGCATTTCAGTGTTTGCTCTCCCCCAGGGCCAGAAAAATCAGCCGAGTGAGTCGAAATCCTCTCCCACTACAAATACTCATCATATGTTTTACATTTTACCGCCTGCAACTTCGTTTTCCTCCCAACAGCTCTCTCGTGCACTTTCACTCTGCAGGTGTGACTCGGGGTGACTGAACGTGCAATCGATGGCATCTTATTTCCACAGTGAAAGAAAAAAAAGTTCACGACTCACAGAAAGAAACTCAGCCTCCCCTTTGACTTGTCCATTCCCTTTTCCACACAAGGTCATTGTCCCCATTGATCTACAAACTACAATACAGAACAATAGATATAAAGATATAATCAGTTTTTAATCACTGGTACGTCAACAGGAAGTCAATTTAATCAAATATCAACGCAATTAATAACACACCCATCCCAAAGTACAGAGCGTGCATGTTTAAACTTCTGTGAGGCAACACAGGGGTCCAAATGTTGTCAGCCAAGCATCAGCAATCCCCAGGAGTGCTGCCTGAAACATCTGGAATTTTTCAGAAATGAAGTAATCAAAGTTGACATCAAGCTGCTGCTCCAAGTTTGTTGTCAGGAGTCACAAACCTGACTGAAGTGTAAAGGAACATTCTTATGAACAAACAGCGCCCTGCTAAACAGCCGAACAGACGGCTGCGGCTAGCAGATCCAGCCCATAATAGCTGTGTGCGGGCTATCGCGGCCATCTGGCTGCTATCAGTGAAGGTGAGTCGATCTAAAACACAAACGCTGCTGATAAACTTCACTCTTGATTCTTACTTGGATACTTTGTCTGGATTTCCCAGTTGCATGCTAATGTTTTAGCTTATAGGTATACATTAGACATAAGGAAGGTTCTAGCGATGCTCATTGCTGTATAATCAACCCGCTGATTGACGTTTGGAGAACATGGCTACGCCACCTACTGTCAAACTGCTCGGTAGCTCAATAGTCCACCGAGCACTGACAGTCACAGCTGTACATTTTACGCTAGCTGAAGCCCAATAATTAGTATTACTTTTTTATGCAGCCACACACACACACACTGGGTTTACCACAACAAACACGTTCAAAGTATTCCTCGTTAATTTATTTGATTCTGAGCTCAGGGTGAAATTAATTGTGCAGGTTTCATCCTAATTTCTGTCAATGTTGAACTTGTCAGCTTGAAGTTGACAAGAGGAGCCACATTCTCGTGCAGTAGGAATCCAAACATGTTGGAGGAGCCTCATGCTGCTGGTGGGTGACACTCGGGGAGAGATCATTCTTGCTCAGTAGGCAGTTTCCTCTCTGCTGAACCAGCCAGCTGTTAGTTTATCAAAACTTGACTGTTTGACATATGCTGCATCCATGTTTTTGGAGAAGATGGAAATCTTCGAAGTTTCTCCCTCTTCCAGCCTTTGCAGTCTGTTGTGGTTTACAAGCAAATTCCTGGAGGGAGCTGTCAATCAAATTAGTTTTAAGCTAAAACTACTACATTTAGAAAAGAGATCTTTGGGATGCAATGAAGTGCTAATGCTAGAATGTGGTGGGGGTGCTGGCTCAGGTCTTGCATTATGTGCTGGAAGCCTGCATGGGAGGGGTGAAGCAGGCCTCAGGACAAACCGCCCTGTCACCATAGATGTAAACTGGACAACTGTGTTGACTGATTGTTAGCATTAGCGTCGGTGAGCATGATTAATATGCTTCACATCACCCTGGAAAAAGAGAGTCACGGCTTCAAATCTGAGCAGAGGCGTCCATGTTTCACACTTTTAAAACAGAGAACGCGTAACCCGAGCGTGGCCGACTGTGAGAGATGGGATGGATGGCTCTGGGAGACCAGGTGCTGTTGCATTAATTCCTCCATCCTAAATCAGGGAGGCTGTGCTGGTCTAATGAGCTTGTTGTGTGGGATGCTGTGAGTGCTGCAGAGACACTGTGAAAGCACACTGCGCTGCAGCCTGGTGATTTTGAGACCGCCATAATTGCTGCATTGTGATTGTGATTTTCTTCTTCCACTTCCAAAGCGGCCCCGTAGCATCTGCTTGTTTGCCGGGGCCTCCTGTCTGCTGCGGCGATGGCACTCCCTCTGCTTCCACACACTGGGCCCCGAAGCACTCACCAAACATCCACAGTCTAATTTGAGAAGATTAGGTCCCCATGCTGATAAGTCAAACACTGCTTCTCAGCCGCGCTGCTGTGAAATGAGAGCGCCTCACTGTCCGCTACTGGAATAAAGGATTCACCTGTCCACAGCACTAGCATACAACTTCCATTTTATTCAACGTCTCATGTCGTTATATATGTTTTGCTGGTTTAGAATAAAGAAAATCAAACCTCCCAAGCCCTGCCGCTCAGTCGTGACGTGACATGATGAAACGCCACCTTCAGTTTTCCACTTACGTACGCGCGCGGAGGCCACAAGATGGCTAAGCGATTAACCGCGCGGCCCGCTCAACATCTGTAAGTGGTTCATCTGTGCAGCAGAGATCCATGGCTGGGGCACTCCCTCTGCGCCCTTATGGAAAAAGAGGCCTGCCAAAATGAGAAATGACGGCAAGGGCCCTGATTATTAGGATTAATTGTCTTTTAGTCACGCAGCAGAGCAGGAGTGCCAGGGTAAAGCAAGGTGGCTATAATGAGGGGTGCTTTTGCTTCTAATCACCCTTCACAAAACAGTTGCTGTAAGAAGCTTCACTCTGTCAACGCGCTTCACAATGCAGATAAGGACAAAGTCACAACAAGCAGATATTGTGTAGATTAAGGAAACAGATTAGTCTCTTTTTCCAGTGACACACGCGTCAAAATACTGGTGCTGGGTTTAAAGGCTTTTAGGAGGGTCAGAGGAGGTTCTTCAGGTTATTTCTATGTTTGGCCAGGTACAACACATGAAAACCTTTTTTTATCCCTAAACAACAGTTATCTGAAGGTGTTGACAACAGTTGCAACAGTGTTCCTGTTTTTTTTTTTTCTTAAAAGTTGCAAAGTGACAGTTTTGTGGCATCATGGCTTCTAAACACCTTTCATTTCCTGGCATATCCATTCATCATTATTAGACAATAAGGGAGGAAAATCCCTAAAAGCCTCGGCTACTTTCTTTCACTTGACAGAAGTGTGTCACAGATAACATATGAGGAGGGGTTTTACGTAAAATTAAATTACCATCTTAATATTTGGGACGATTAATGGGTTTTGGAAGTGATATTTAGGGATGTGTCGGATCAGTTTATCCTGGGAATTAGCCCTTTCTACACTGCAGTGGCGTCCGACAGCATGTAAACAAGGCTAATCTGTCCAAAACCAGACAAGCCCCTTTCACTAACTTTCAAAAAACTCCTACATTTATGATGGAATATCTGTCAGGTTTCTTTAAACATGATCAAGGGATGATTTATGATATGCGTCAAACTGAAGTTTGTCAGAGCTTTTTTTTAATAAAACATGTTTTATCAAGATGTGTAACAGCCTCTGGACGGTGCTGGTCAAGGAGAACTGCTGACTTTACACTTTTTGAACTCATAACTTGCTCTTATTCTTCCATAATCTACTTGCAGGACCACAAACACTGTTGTTTGTTTTTACTGTTTTTTTCCCACCTGCTGAAATTCCTCTGCCCCCCACCGAGGAGGTACATGTTTTTCTGCTTTTTTGTAATGTGAGAGTGTTACTGTTTCATGTCTGAACGCACCGCCGGGCCTCCCCTCGCTCCCCTGCAGCCTCGACTGTGACAAAACAGGAGCTGAGCAAAAGTCACAGCAGAAGCGCTTTTGATTGCGAAACACCCTTCTGAATCTGAAGGTAGGAACAGGGAACAGCTACCAGAAAGTGCAGTAAAGCTCGGTGGTGGTGAACTAATCAGCAATTTGGGAATATGTAATATCTCTTTGTCTTCCAAGGCGGCGGAGAAAGAGTTTGAGAGTTGTTTCAGCTTCCCTGAAGCATTTCTCTGTGCTTCCCATAACAGTGACTGGTTCAAATGCCAAATTATGCTATGCTCTGACATATTGCCCACACCATGTGGCGTCTGTGTGCATTCGTATATGCTCGTGTGAGTGTGTGTGTGTGCGTTGTGAGTGCTGGAGAGCACGCACGCACGGCTGCTGTTTGGCTGCACTGCTGTAAGTGTTAGTGGAGGTGGCTGGTGGCCGTCTACCAAATAGTCACGGACCTAGAGGATTAGATTTACCATTTCAAAGATGCCTGTGTTCCTAAAGTTTGCACACATACGTGAGCGCACGCACACACACAAACACACGCACATACACACAGAGTCATACAATCACCCAACCACCCACACACTGCTTCCCCAGCTTGTCAACGTGCAACGTGGGCTGTGGAGGCTTGTGCGAACAGATGGGAGGAACCAGCATAAAATAAAGTTAAACTAGAACAGAATGACTATGCAAGTGGCGTGGCCGCCCTTTGTTTGCTAGGAAGGTGATCCTCAGCAGCTGGGGATGATGGAACGCATGATTAAAATTACCAGAGGGAATGATTAATATCTCCTTAAAGCACACACTTCCAGCATATCAATCATCTCATTACACTGGAAAAGTTAATTGTGTGAGGGGAGGGTTTGGACCCCCTGAACCATGAAAAGGTAGCCCACCCCTCGACATGTTTACTTACACAACAGACCGGACCCAATAAGTCCATGTGTTCTCCACTGTTTCAGAAGATTCAACTGTTTCCACAGAAACTGCCCCCCCCTCCCGCCCGCTCAGCAGGGGAGCTTGCACTTCGCGGCTAACTGGAATTTTTATTTTCCCTTTTTTACCGACTGATAAAACTTAGAGTAACAATTGAGAGGTGTGGGCTGAGCCAAGAGCGGCTGCCGAACTGACATTTGGCGTCAAACAATGCGGAACTCTTTCTGTTGACGGAGGGAGGAGTAGACATTTGCATGAAGCACGCCGCCGCTCGCAGCCCTCGCCCCTGAGCGCACTCCTGCTAACACTTGTGAGAACGGCGGAGTGCCGTATATTACCGGGAACGTTCCGTTACATTCCGGATGTCATGAGAGGCGAGGTTGTGAACCGCTGCGCCGTTTAATTGAATTGAGAGGAATTTCCTGCCCGGCCCGATTTCAGGAAAGATTATTGCGACCCGGCCCCCGTTTCTATGAGGTGAAATGTCCAACGGGCTTGTTTACACACCAAAACAGTGGCTGAGTATTATTTAAAACACAGATTATAAAGGTTAGATGTAAAAAAACTGCTACTTCACAAGCACCAAACGGAGGTAGGGTTCCCAGTTCCTGTGGTGGCCCAGATTGCCCTTGCCTCGCCTCCTTTTCCCCTAGCTGGCAGTGTGTCCTACTCTTTGCCCTCTCTGCTCCGCTGCGCTCACTCCCGGCCCCCCCCCCCCACCTCTCCCTGCGTGCCTACGCTGCCTGAGCCAGCTGCTCCCACTTCATCTTCAGCAGCGTCACCAGGCGGGGTATTAATCATGTTTTTCGAGAGGGACACTCAGCTATTTATCTCTCTGACACTTCCAGCATTCAGAGGCCCGTTGCCGGGCACAGCCCATTGAGTAGTAAGATTACACATTACTTCGCTCCATTGCTTCTCCCTGCCCTCTCCATTGACTGGCTGTTCGACGGTGGCATCGAGCTTGTGCGATCGGACATAATTTATTCCCAACATGCATAAAAAACACTTCTGTTTCTCTGTTCGTACACTACACACGAGTCGGCTGCAGTAATGACCTTCAACATCGGCTGGGACGTGCGTGTGATGTGCCCCGCGGTTGCATGTCGCCGCTCCCCCGCACAGCTCGGAAAATTCCGCATGCCATTTATTATTTCTAAAACATGACCAAGCACGTAATTTAGATGCAACCAGAGTGGCTTAATTGTGCCTGAATACTCTGCTAAATAGTCTGTGAAGCTAAATAGTGGTATCTCAGAGTAATAACTGCGCCACGCTCGCGCGGCTAGCACCGGAAGAGTCAGCGGAAATAGCCGCTTCTATGAAATCTGACTGTTGACCCTTTTTTTCCACTTACGCTGCGCGCCGAAGCACTTTCACAACAATCTCAGCGCAGCTCAGGCCACGAAATCCAAACGGCAATCCAATCCGTTTGAGTAGGCGATGAATAGCGGGGATGAATGCAGCCCGGCTCTCCTGATAGTTAGCTCAGCCTCCGTTTGGTAAATTTGCGAGAATCCTCGGGGCTAAAGTAATCTACTACCTCTTCCCACTGGAAGTATCTCAAACAACTAAATTACAGCAAGGATGAAAAAGGTGTCTTGGAGAAACAGGAAGCAGGTCCGCTGGCTGATGGCCAGTCTAATGGGCTGATGGGAACGCTGAATGAATGAGCGATTCTCTGGGGATTCCCTTCAGCTTTTGGTCGAGTTCTGAATTGAGAGTGTCAACTAACTCCTCCTCTGCTGAAAATGGAGGCTAAATGTGCATTGAAATCCTGCCAAATAGTAAATCAAATATGTGTTCAGAAAGGAAGTGAACATTTTTAGAACAATGGAGTTAAGTATGCCCTCAACCTCCACCCCGGCAGCTCACTCTGCCTTTTGCGCAGTTTTTCAACCATTTTGCCTCTCTGGCACACACTTACACAGACGCACTCACACACACACGTGCACACACTAACTGGCTACACAGACATGAGGAGAATGTGGTACTATTCGTCGAAGGGAGGAGAGAAGGTTTTATTTATCTCGTTTTCTTGTTCTTTTTACACAGGGGTCAAAGGTCACCCAGGATTCAGAAGCGATGATGGACATTCAGACTGCAGTCCTGCGTGCTGCACCAACGAGAATTCGGATTCTGGACTATGAATAATGCAAAGATTTAAATTCCCGGAGGGAAAATTGTAAAAATTGAAGTGAATAAAAATGGCCTGCATCTACAGTGTGTAAGTATTCAATATTTGCCCGACATCCACATGTTTTACTATTTTTAATGCCGTTATTTGTCAATTTTAATGAGGACCTATCTTTGCGCTGCGCCTGAGAGCTGCTTCTAAATAAAATACAAAGAATTACATTGTCTCAGCAAACACATCAGCTGCCTTTGTTTTTATTTTCCAATTAAAATGTGGATAAATGTTTATTTTGAGAAGCATTAGAATAACCAAAATGATCCCCTTTAATTACATTGTCCACTTGTAACAGTGATACATTGCTAAATACAAATAATCTAATTGTTGGTCTTTCTGATTTACTTGCTGCTCGTTTTCCCACCGCGGATATTTTATGCAAAACAGTTGAAGTCTCTCAGGAAACGGGTCAGAGCCGCAGGCAGGTGGCGCTGTTGTCGGGCTCTGCCCAGCAAAACAACCTAAAATGAGGTGGTTTGTAACACAGCACCTTGATCTGGGTCCGATGGCATCGCTGTGGCAGCTGCATGATATCCTAGCATAGATGTATTAAACACCAAATGCATTCAAGAAAAAGAGGAAAGTGTCCCGAGAAAAGCTAACCAACACTAGCTCCACCCATACAGTCCCAAACCACTGCTCTGCTAAACCGACTGAAGGGTAATAAACATATGCTACAGCAGAGTAAAAAAAAAGAAACAGGAAAGAACATGGAAGAAAGAACATGGAAACAGGTATAAAACAGGTATAAATGGGTTCTGGCTCAATCAGACCTGCACTGATGAGTGCAACCACAGCGTCTGGGAGAGACGGTGTTTGGGTCTCCTCACTTATCTGAGAGTGCAGGGACTACCCCCCACATGTGGACATGTATTTATATAGGGCAAGGGTCCATCAGTCAGCGTGTCATTGGTTCTAGGCCTGTTGGCTCCTAAAAGCCCCGGAGTCCCTTCAAAATCCTTGGAAATGGAGCACGGTACAGAGCTAGCAATGATTTGGCTTCAAACAAGGATAACACCAATTACTCTGTGTGTGTGTGCGTGCGCGTGCGTGTGTGTGTTGTTGTTGTTCAGGCAAACCGTCCCATTTCAGCTGTAATGACGCGCTGTGCTGTAGCCGGGGCCACAGGATTTGGACATATGCTCACCTTTCTTTTGATGCACAAAAATTGAGACCGGAAGAAAGGGGACAACATTTGGACCCTGGCGTCACCAAAGGGAATAAGATGAAAAGGCAGGAGCCCGGACGGCGAGTGGATCCCTGTCATGACCGGGAGAGTGGCCCATTCATCTGCTCTAATTCAGGGCATTAGTGCCTCGCTGGATCAGCATTGTCAGGACTACAAACAAGAATCGTTAGACTTCATAGAGTTGCCGTCGATTCTTTCATGTGTCTCGTCGAATTCTTTTGTGCGGCGAGTTTCGTAACGGGGCGTGATGGCCGAGTCATTACGGTGGCATCAAAGCGACAGAGAGATTAGCAGACGTGTCGTGTTTTAACGTTTGTGATGGTGGCCCCGCCCACGTCTGCGGGGAACAGAAGCGACAATAAAAACGTTCTCATGATTAATCACCCCGATTCCTGGAGGCCCGCTGAGGTCCCATCCCCAAATTTTGTATTGATCCTGATCAGAGTGTGTAAAGTTGTGGCACGACCTCTCTTGGCGGTGACCTCTCAGCATCTGTGTCTCTCAGCGCTACAAAGGCTCATTACTGGTTCTGCAGGTGCCTTCGTCGTCGCGTTCCGTCCCGTGATTGATGGTTGGCAGCAAGCGAAATTGGAAATGCTCCGTGCTCTGATTGTTTTGGTAAACACCCGCACAGCATTTCTTCCAGAGGTCAGAGCGTCATAGTTGTCTCATCTGAGAGAATATATGGAGCCAATATAGCCGAGGAGCAGATTTAGACTTACCTTTATCCTTCAGTACCACTGAGAGATCCTGCTGCTCCTCTCTACTAATGCTAATGTATCTGTTTGATGCTGCGTTGATATTTAGACGCCAGCGTCATTTGGCTTCGTAATCAAGGTACTTTTAATGAGGCTGTCGTATTTCATAGTTTGCAGATCCCTTTAATGGCAGCACTATTTGATTATTTGTCTCCGAGAGCCAAATCTTTACTGTTTCAGATCAATAGCTGATTATCGGCGGCCTGTGGAAAATCTTCATTTCCACAGATGTTCACACAGTCAGGTGGGCACTTTGTTCTATGTTTTATACATCAGTGGGCTGTATTTATAGCAGCGTTTCTTCCTTTGTTTTTTATTCATTTTTTTTATTTATTGCTCATCACAAGCTTCAAAATTAAGATTTTGGCACCTTTGCACAAACATCACTACCAAACTCTCCAAACTAATGAAGACAATAACAGTTTATACATTTAAAAAGATCCATTTCATGTTTGATCCATGGAAAACAGCCGTAAATGCTTCTATAGTTCAGCATAATGGACAGTTATTCTCTTTGGAATTCAATTGTCCCCACAAGAGTACCAAAAGTTTGACTTCAGCAGCATTAGGTTCAGGTTTAAAGACAATAAATAACAGAACCAGTATTTAACTTGTTATTTTCATTTTTAGTCGAGTCTCCTCAGCCTAATTAGGCTGACATGAGAATTTTATATATATATATAAAATGCATTGTCTATTGACTGGAGCTCGTGCGTCATTAAATCTCAGTTATAATATATTGATCAAATCAATCATAGATTCATCACAGTCTGCCCCCCCCCCCCCCCCCCCCAAATGGGGTAAAACCCTTGTATTCTCTATTCTTACCCGACTTTAGCGAGTTGTGAGCCCTCTGAATTATGCTTAATTTGAACTTCACACTTGAAATGGGATTTCCAGATTAGCAGCGTGTATGCAAAAGAGAGGGAAGGCATTGATCGTTTGATCTCGTCCCAAAGGGAGCGCCGCTGGGTTCGAATAAAGAATCCCTTAAACTCCGCAATTGCAAATAATGAGCCATCATTACTCAAATTACAGGGAGCACTGATTGGGTTTAAAGTAATGAAGAAAACAACACGATCAATCATCATCAAGCGGTGGTGTCTTGCCGTCAGGGCGTCGGGTCCTGGCGCTGCGACTGGCGGGGCAGCTCCCCGTCTACCGGGGCCGTGACCAGGCCACGTCCTTGGGGCGCCCATCCATCCACTAACTGTAGCCTCTGTTGAGCTGCGGCTCCTGGATCATCCCCTTTGGTTATAAACCATCATTATATTACGGTCACACCAGCCAGATGATGGTGCAGATGTTGCCATCAAAAGGTAGACGTCACCATGGCGACGGCGCCTTTTAAATCCAGACTCATTATCCGTCCAGATGCTGACTTTTGTATGTCTTTTTAGCCATAATTTCCACCTGAGGAGAAATCTGAAAGGTGTTGAATAGAACAGTTACTGTTCTTAATCTCGGCCGTGGACAGCTTGTCAAGCACCCACACGCTCCATTATCATTTTAATACGCCGCTCTGTCTTATTCCGCCAGGGTGCTGACGGAATGGTTTCGGAGCGCGACGCGTCTTACAGAAGGGAAAACGATTTTCCCCGCTTTATCATAGATACAGGAGCTCAATTAAGATTAAAAAAGGCAGAAATGTGTGGTATTGTGAAGGGCGTTTATGGTAAAGGGGGCGTCAGAGGACTGGACACACTGTTGCATAATGGCCCGTTGACATAAATGGGGAATATCCCCATCAACAATCATTCGTTTTACTGTAGTCTGTACGAGGCACTGTCGTCCATGTCCATCTGTCAATCACAGGGCGAGCGAGTTACCCATCTGAATGGTTCAACCGGTCCGTCTGCCCCCAATCTGGAAGTTTTATTGCTGATCCCCTCCATGTTTGGATTCAGCCTGCATAAAAGCGTCTAAAGTTGTCCGCCGTCAATAATGAGGTCTCATTTACACAAATTACTCCGAACGCTGATTAGGTATTATCTAACGGCCAGGGCCACCTCGATCAATCATCATCAGCCGGCGGAGCGTCAATGGACATCGAAAGGTTAACCCAGATCTTGCAGCCCCTGCCAGAGTCAGCGGAATCAGAGCGAGAGGCCTCCGCAATGTCGATTGAGCAGCCAGACAATTAGGTAATGATTAAAATAGCGGCACCTGGGAGTCGATAAGAAAATGAGCCATCACGGCATAATTTGAGAATGATTTGTTTACCAATCCATACGACTGTAGGCAAAAGTCGCCCAAGTGCTGTGTATTAATGTAGGTGCAAGACCCATTTTTGCTGGAGTCTGCAGAATGAAGTCGCCATCATTGCAGACACACTCAAAAAATCCTCGGATTTAATCATTAAAACCAAAAATTTGACATGATTTGGACGGTGGGAGTCACTAGAGACAACCTAAACATGGTGAGATGTGTTCTTTTTATGCAAAAGAAGCTAAAAATCAATCAATTTAGGTGTTGAGTGACAGGACCTAGCTGATGTATGCTAACTATCATTAACAGCTAGGTGGGGGTAAGTCTCGTACCACGTCTGGGCTTGAAATAGGATATATTTCAACTAAACACAATTCATTTTTTGTTATTTTTCTCTCCTTTTCTGCTCGAGTTTATTACTCACTAAACATCTGAATTTTGAGTAAACCTTTTGTTTGCGGAAAATGTGACTCCATAAATAAACAGGCTGTTTTCTTCATGTTATGTGGCTTTTGGGGGCTAATATAAATGGCTAACAATGCTGCCAATAACATCAGCTGAAAGTTCTCCATCAACTCTAAATGAAAAAGTTGAAATGTAATAAACTGTAACGGTTGTGATGATTATGTGCTTGACAGTCAGGATGAATCACCTATCTGGGAACAGAATACGCATTTAAAACTGTAATTTAGAGCCGGCAAATATGGCTCAGACAGACAAAAAACTCCACATGCGGGCGGAATTCCTGCTGCTGTGTGGGTTTCAGAGCATCCGTCTGCTGGTCCCTCTCTGGCTTTTTACACCTCATTTGTGCTCTTCAGCCCAACAGGAGACACGACAGCATCATTCTGAAGTTTAAACACACTCGATAAGCTAGCTGCTGCACTAAAATGACGCCCTGGAGACACAAATGAACTATATACATTTTAATGTTTTACAGAAAAACCCTGGTATTTCCTGACATTTGCTCGAGTGAATCAGTCTAAGAACACAGTCAGGAACACTAGTTGGGTTAATTTCCTAATGCTGGCCTAATTCTCTCGGCTTTTCCCGACACAATTTTAACAAACGTTGTTTTGCATGTGGCCTGTCTGCGCTCCTCTTCCTGTATTTTAATCGTGAACACTCCTGTTGAAGAAATGTCAACTATCCTGCAGCTTTTCCAATTTGAGCAGTGAAATTAAAATCCACGTCTTTGTTTCCTCTTGTTTGACTAGTCGAGACTCGACTGGGATGATGTGTTCAATCATTTGACCTGCAATTTTGGAGAATATTTGTACTCCATTTTCAAGGAACAGATGGTGGATGAGAATAAATGATTAGAGAACAGACAGCTCCTTTCAAAAGAACATTAGCAGTATAATAATCTCAGCAGCGGTCGGTTTACACTGCCAGCTAAACCTTATCTATCAATAATGTATGACGTGGTTTGACATGAACCAGACAAGTAGGATTTACCAACACAAAGCCCAGATCCAATACCCGACTATTCATGACATACTTCTTTATTCTACACCACTCGGGAGCTACATCAAGTCAAATATTTGCTCTTTGGGAAACCTTGTTACCCAAATCAGCTGGTGGCCCTCAGTGCACATCTGACCCATAAGGAGTGGGTGCTGGCGCACGCTGCGTGCATCCACTAATACAAATGAACTTCCTCACACAGGCCTGCCACTGAACAAACAGCGCAACCTCTTTATGTAATGGGTAGCAGTGGGGCACGGCAGAGAGATGATGAGACGTGAAGGGCCGCAGCCTCTGGTCGAGGGAAGGAGCGTCGGGCCGCCTGGATTAAAGCAGACCCCCCGCGGATGTGTCACAGGCTCCCCCCTGCTCTCCGCCAAACAAGAAGGGACACAAGTGCTTTAGCTCTCACCTTCCAGAGGGTGTTTTGGATGGAGGGATCATTAAATTAACCGCAGGGCACTGCATTTGTGACCGCAAGCACATAAGCCGCGGAGGGTGGTGGCCTTGTGTCTGTGATTGTAGAGATGCACGTACAGAGGGCTGATATGAGACCCGCTCTGCGATGGTCTTTGGTCGTTATGTACTTACTTCATTACTGGTTCTATTTTTCACCGGTTTCACAATGTCGAACTTGGTTTTCCCCTTCTGCAACCTGGTTCAGCGTCTGGCCCTTGAAGAACAGCCTCAGAGAGCCGTCAGTCTATAGACTTTCATTCCCGTCGCTAGCTGATTGACAGCAGCTTATCAGTGTAAGTGCGCGGCGTATTATCCGAGTTGTCCGTCCTGTCTGACGGCGGGGACATCCTCCGCCGTCAGACGATGCTTTTCATGAAGTGGTTCTGCCTGATCGTTGTCAATAAATAAATCTGATAATTGTCAGCGCAGACAGCTGTTTGTGACAGCTTTGTTGTCTTGACTCACTGCATCCTGTCATTCTCACAGAGGGAAAAGTGAGTTTTATATACGCTGACTGCCATCCAGGGAGCCCAGACATTTGCACATGAATCAATTGTCAGCATCGCTGTAGCCTGACAACCGGGTGACAGCTGAAATACATCGAGAACGCCGCTGTGAACGCCTTTCTCGGTAGCCAACGATGGTTTCTGCTGATATTTTTCCCTAAGCTACGCAATTCAAGGAATCCAGAATATCAAGGTTATATCTATCATTATGAAAACAGGAGCCTGGAAATCTTCAGAATTTATGGACGCGAGCAGAACAGGAAACCAGATGAAACATTTTTTTATTTTATTTAAATATCTCCTTTCAACAGCTACTTGAAAGTGAGCGTCTCCGATTATGATTGTGGCTCTTGTTGCTCAAGATAACTGCTTGACATTTGCTAAATCAGTCAGTGTCAGTCTTGCATACACAATTTCCCTCCACTTGAAAGCTCTCTCCAACTTTGGCATTTTGTAATGTTCTGTCACTCAGACAGATTTTACTATGGCTATCGATAAACAAAAAAAAATCTGACAGCACAGAAATACACAAAAAAAATGTGTATTTAAGCCCCATTTAATTACAGAAATAGCTCAGCGTCTTCCATCAAAGAACCAGGACTTAAAATATATTAGGTTGCGGCAAAAAAATAAATAACTAAATGGGTCCACACTTAATATTCACTGTCTTTCATCTAAAAAGTACTCTTTCATTAGATTACTTGTACCTGAAAATGGCTTTTATTTTTCTTTTGGCAGTCAATGCTAAATGCTATATTAGTAAATTAGCACAACCCTGTGTCAACATCTGGCACATTGATCCATGCCGCTAAGGGTAACACTCCACGCTTGCTCTTTGCCCCGGACATTTACTATATGTTTTCCCAATGTCAGTGGACTCTGGATGCTCACGGTTGAAAAGATAATCACTATGATCAGTGTTCTGTACGGCCTGACCAGCCATCGTATCCCAATCGCGTCCACCACCATGAACCGGCTCCTGCCCTCACAGATACCCTCTGCACATTTCCACTCACAGCCTAGAAGCTCCGGGGCGGATCAATGGTAACGACGTGAACGTTTAAAGGCCTGTCGATGAACGGTCCCCTATGATAGAGCTCAACCTGTTGAAACTAGCCGCTGCATCTCGTGTGTTGATCCACTCACCTCCGGTCAATGTAGCTCAATGTCAAACACTCATTATTATTCAGTGACCAACAAATACAGCTGAAAGTGGTGTTTTTATGACTTTGGACTTTTATTTAGAGGCATTCCTCTTTAAGTGGTATGAATTGGGGATTATGCGCCTAAAACTGTATATAATGAACATTAAGGGTGTATTTTTAGCAGTGTAATTCCTCAGAGTGTGGACTGACTGTCCTCTTACAGCCAGAACACAGAAGTTTGTTTTCAGAACAACGTGAGTCCTTCCTCGTCTGGTGTCTGAGCACTGTTGTTTGGTTGGTCAGAGGTTTTGAGTGGATATGGCCAATGTGAAATCATTTACATGCACACAATGAAACCGAGTTTCTGCGATAGCAGACAGGAAGTCCAGTTGTCTTAAATATTTATAACAATCAAACACGTGTAGTCCGATTTTAATGCACATGTAAACAGAGTTACTGTGTAAAGCGGATAAAGACACCCCAATGGGTAGTAATTATTTACACAAAGAGGTGGCCCACATATTACACACAGTGGAGAAAGATTCTGATAGCCTTGAAACAAATTGGCAAAGGCCAAAAGCCCAGGACCTCGAAACGTCCTAGTCCGAACAAACTTGGTTCTTGTTCTTGCCAACTTGAAGAAATGAAGAAATTCGTCTTTTTCGCAAAGTCTGAAACAACCTTTATCATAGAGGACATGAGCAGAAACTCACAGAAAAGGCATCCTGCCATCCTGCCTCGAAGTTTAGCTTTCCAACATTAAATGTTATATAATGAATAATGTATATTTATTCACATGGAGTGGAAAATCAAATGAAATACAAGATAAAAAAATGTTAAAAATACCCACTGGGGGGAAGGGGGGGATGGATTTGCATTTGCATATGGAACACAAGCTGTGTCACCTTTCAGAGAGACTGAAGTGGATGCTATAAATGTGTGGGGGAACTCCCTGAAGGGAGCCTCAGCTGACACGTGTTAGTAAATCTTATAGAGATGCCATCTGCCACGCTGGGAACCGCTGGAAGAGCTGACCTCTACCGGTGCCGAAGTCCTCCCAGGCTGATCACACTTGCTGACTTCGACCCCTGAAAGGGGTGAGCGGTGGAAGATGGCGGCGTTGGCGTGAAAGTCACTTGTTTTGTAAAACTTCTCCTGGAGGATCACGGAGATTCGTCAGCTCCACATCTGCATCAATTATGCGTGGCGGCCCAAAGAGTCAGGAGGAGAACGGCGATCAGGTCCCGGCTGTGTAACTGACACCAGCCGGACGTGGGTGGATACACTTGCCTAGAGCGAGGGGGGAGGTCGTGACATCGACGTACCGGGCTCCCTGTCCTTCATGGTGAGTGACAGGAGGAGGCAGATCTTGCCGCTGCCTTTCACGTGGGAATCACAGCTTGCAGCGATATTGAAACAAAAAACGACTTTGTGGGAAAATTCAATTGCGAGTTTCTGAGTCCCTTTATGTTTCTCTTAAAGTAAACTGCTGTCCAAACTTTGTTAGTTCAGATAACATTTTTTTTTGTCCAGTGCAGCTGTGTTTTTAGTCCTTCCCACAAGGTCACTCAATAGACGCCTACTAAAAATATCTTGCTGCAACAATTGTTTGCAATGCAGACAGTATTTCATGTATTGTCCTCTGTTAGCCCACAAGCTAGTATTGGAGATTTTTCAACTCCAACTCACTGAGTGGATTTTTAATTGATTTCGACAGTCGGATGTGACAGAAACAGCACATTAGCAGCGACATTTGGCTAATACCGAAGCATCAAAGTCTGCTCTCTGTAGCATTGTTTGACAGTAAGGCATCAGTCGTGTCAAAGTAGCTGCTTTGCTGCCTTGAACCACTGCGCAGCGCTAATCAGCCTGTGCGCATTGAGAACTTCTCCTGACGACCGAACCATATAATCTGCACACCTCAAAGACACCTATGGAACAGCGGGGGGCTCTTCTCACTACAGTTTCCAAGTTCTTCACTCACTCTTCAGCAGAAGTTTGCCGGCTCGTTCCTCAAGGGGGGTCTACACTGTTTTCTTTTCTGCATGTCCCATGGGTGTCTTTTCCAGCTGTAATGAGGCCTCCTGGACCAGAAAGCTCTCTTTAAAACACGGAGTAATGAGTCCTTGTTGGCAGAGAGAATGGGGATTTGCACTACGCAGTGGAACGGGAAGGTCATCGAGAGGAGTTTTATTTTGGGAAACTGTCTTGTTTCTGAACCAAACAAAGCTTAAAGAGAAACACTACAAAGCCGCCATCTACAAATCGACTATCGCGGTCGAGAAGGCAATTCAACACCTTCCAAGAGCCAGTGTAGACTTGACAGCTCGTGTCCTACATCCTGGCCCCGGCGGCGAGGATTATCAGAGCCCGTAAATATAATTTCGCAACAGAATTTTAATCAAACATGATGCTTTTTTGAAATGCACGAGAGGCTTCAATATTTTCAAATCACGGACTGACAAAAGCTGAAGATGAATGTCCGCCACCTCCGTGAACTCGAGCAAACACATGAAAAGAATGTTTCAGTTGAGGCAGATGTGGTGGCGTTGAACAACTGCTCAAGGCTGCAAGTAAACTGCAGCTTATTCAAATTAGAATGCACATAAATTGATTTACACGATTATGCTGTACGCTAATAAACAAGTGTAAATTAAATGTATGAATGTATGCGGCTGGGGGATGGACCAACAGCTAATGGATGAAGCGCAGTTGTCAAAAATGAAACCAGTCGCTGGACTCTCTAACGGCGGGTTCTGAACCTGCATCGACCTACAACAGATGGGTGCATCACCTGCTGGGCTGAGGTCAGGTGGCGATGAGACGCCCACAGTCCGCGCCCGCCCCACGTCATCATTCCTGCGTGAGTTGCAGCCTGGCGGCCTGTCGCTGTGACACGTCCCAACATAATCAGCCCTGACAAGAGGACAACCCATCAACACGAGCCTGATAAGCATTACGGCCGGATGACAGCGTACAGAAGTGTATTAGCGACAGTGTGACATATCACATTACCACTGTGAATACAATAAAGGAGATCCTAAATGCTGCGGCAGCTTCAGCGACTACCCGTTTCTTCTTTCTTCTGTGGGGCCATTATGTTCCATTTGCTGCGGCTAATTCAGTCTCCGGGACTGTGACCAGAGACAAAGTAGATTTTTGGTGTTATGCATATGAAGACAGTAATGGCACACGGCTAACTGATGAGATTTAAGGTGTGATAGCCGAAAACCCTTGTGCTATCTACACTCCACTGGACACGTGTTTACAGCATAGACCCCCAAACATTAACCATAAGTCCGAGTATCTCTGATTGGAGCAGATTTGGAGGCAAATTTCTGACATGAAGAGGATGGAAAATCCATTTCCCTTAATTGTTTTACCACTTGTGTGGAAGGCAATGCCATGTGTAAGAGGAGCCGTCGGATCCAGGGACAGGTCCTGAACCTGATAACTTGTACATGTTTTATAGCTGTTACATTATAAATTATTTCCACAGGCCGATGCCTCAAGGGTTCGTATTCTCTCAGCTTCAGTTACTGGTAACATCTTTTAATGATATTAACAAATTTGAGGCTCTAGTGTTTCAGCTTTATCTGGGAAATCTTAAACGGCTTCATGGTAAATACTTGGTTATGATATTATCCGGCATGGTCCATTGTGTGCTGGGTGGATCATATGGCTATTAAAAGTGGGACCAGCAATAGTAATAACTAAGCTAAAGGCTGCGTTTGCTGCATCTCTGCATTTCCTGTAACAGGGAGATGCAGAATTGGGGGGAAAGACAGGAAAAGGCAACCACTGTAACGATCAGGGAAGTAGCTTTTTATTATTTATTTCCCGGTGCCATGTTGAACCCATCGTTAGCCTTGTAAACCCCAGCCAGCTGGAGCCAATGTTGTGAACTCCAGCAGTTTGATCTGTAATAAGGCCTTTAAAAAGCATATGGACCATGACATGCTTTACTGTTCTCTGACGTTCATATGGGTTCCTTTGGCTGGATGTTCCCTGCATTTAATTCAAGGCGTCCACTCGTTAATTCCATGTGACTTATTATTTTTCTCGAACTGCTGCCAGCAAAAGGAGGTGTTAGGAGTCTGACGGTGTAACGTGGCATTTGTTCAAGTCACGCTGTTCTGTCATATGAAGAGAGGAAGTGAGGAACAGAACAGGATGTACGGAACCTTCGAATGTCTCATATCAGTGTTTGAGAGGTTGTAACAGAGGAAGTGCATGTTTATCTTTGATTCCTTTTGGAAACGGCCGTGCAATGCGAGGCAAAGCTCTACGGCGCCTCGAACACGTACAGCCTGGGACTATGCCGAAGCCCATTTTGTCCCCAAGATTGGGGGTTGGGGTGATTTGCTCTCACTGATAGAGTTCAATGATTGCAGCATGTCAGAGGAGGAAGTGGGAGGCAGCGTGAGGTATGAAGTGTGGGTATTCCGTCACTCATCAGCCACCAACATCGCTGCTCTGCAGCAGCACTGACTTTTAATAGACTCGCCCGCCGTGGACGTGTGAGAGCCGCAGCCTCCCTGACTCGGAGTTAGAGGGAGGGGGCATCGGAACAGACAGACATTTATGGGAGATGACAGTTTGCAAATATCTCAATCTGTGCAGAGGCACTCGGGGTGACAATGAGCACTGCCATGAAATTGGAGGAGTCAGCAGCCAGCATTTATCCCATCAGGTCTTTTTTCCCAATTGCCTGACAGCGTGATGTTACCGAATGTGTCAAAACACCCACCGAAACCCATTCTGCCCAAATACGTGACTCTAATGAGAAAGTATTTTCAAAGAATAAGCTGATAAGTTTCAGGAAAATCCTCTCTCACTCACTGGAGGAGATGTTCCTTTATCAAAAATGAGATGTTTATCTGTGGAGGAACTGTGATGCTGATGACAATCAAGGAATTAAGCAGGATATTGATGTGACTGAGGTCTAAATAAGATGGAATATGATGGATGGTGTTTCTGTTTTAAATTCTGGGGACAGAAAGTTAAAAACAGGGCAGAATGTTCTACAGACCAGAGCAGTGATCAAAACATCTGGCCTTATCTGAAGCCATCTGAGTCTGGTGAGCTCTGTGTTGGTGCTGGAAACTAGCCCGAGCCCAAACCAGAGAGAAACTCCCTGGATAGTTGTCTACAGTTCTATGGTGTTCTAATGGAAATGGACACAGCTAAACACTGTCTTGGCACACACTGGTTTCTGAAAAGGTGGATCTTCAACTAATCAAATAGCGGTTTATGTTATATATTAATTATGGGCTGAGTTTAATTTCAAGAGCTGTTTTCCGGTTCTGATTAAAACACATGCTAAAGCATTAATTTAATTGACATTGACCTTGAGCAGCTACTGTAGACCTCGACAGCCCATTTATTTAGCCTGTTTCTTGTGTGTGTAGGGGGGAGCGGGGCGTGGGGGGGTGGGGGCTAATGTCACTGACAAAAAGTTAAATGGAAGCGATGGGAAACCTGTTCACCATCAGGTAGATGATGAGCAGAGTGCAAGCTGCACAAACAACTATTAACAAAACTGCAAAAATATTTTGGAAAGGAAACCGGTAATTCCCCCGCAAAGTCCGGGACAAAGTGAGGATAAAGACATAAGTAGTGGGTAGCTCGCAACTGACCTAAAGCATTTCCATTGCTCCTAAAGTTCTGAAATCCTCCAGTTGATTCTCTGGTCTGAGACCATCTCAAAAGTAAATATGAACTAAAAGCCACCTTCAAAATGCAATTATGTTAAGTGCAGGCAGATGTCGGACTGCAAACTTTTGCACGTGCAACTGTCTTTTCAGTCAACTTTGACCCATAAATGAGGTCTGGAACAAAATCATTTCATCAGCAACAGCTGCATTTTTTTCATGCGTTTGTACAGCGGCCGCATTCCAAAGGGGCTCACGTTTCTGTCCACTCACACGTGTCGGGACCTTCCTCCCTGCTCTGAGTTTCAAGCTGTATTACGTTGACCTGGATTTTATTGAGCATGTCAGCCTCTCTGAGGCGCGCTCTGATGTCACGGCGGGCTATGGCAGCCAGGTCAGAGGACTTTCAGCTGTGTTTACCGAAAGTATGCAATTATATGCACAAAAGGGAAACTTTGAGTTCTGTTCCACCTCATTTGAAACTGACTCTTTAAATGTTCTCCATCCTTTTGATTTCTCAGGGGGTCTGCATTTCCCAACGCTCTGATCTTTACCTGCAATTTCAGTCCTGTGCTGCAGGTTTTAAACCCTAAAAGCTGTGTGTAATTTTTTACCAAAAACAATTGCAAAACTCTCTCATAGATTTTTGCTCAGGAAATAATCATAACCTAGATTAGCATTCAAATTGAATGGCCACCTAGTGGCCAGTCTACAACCGATTTGATGCTTGTGACCAGTAAGGCTGAGGTTATGTCACATTACGTTAGACAACATTGGAAAAATGAGTCAGGGGTCAGGGTTTGGGTCACTTAACCAGTAGGGGGGCGCTGGTCTGAACATAAGAACTACATTAAGAGTTGGAGAAACAACTTGTTGGCTTGCTGCACATGCTGTCGATGTGCTTGACCCTGACTTAAAGGTGCTTGCGTAGTTTTTCTAGACTGATTCAACACTGTTTTCGGCATCGTTAACCTTTGCTCCTGTCTGGAATTCTAGAGCATCATCCTCCGCGTATCCTTGTCGAAATATGTTGTGTTGCAAACACAAATGAAAAGCTTTACTTCCACATCCATTCATGTCAGATATGCAGTTTAAAGTGAGGTCAAACGTGCTTGTTTTCCCAACTGCCGGAGAAAAGCTGCTTTGAAACGTCCCATTTAGGCGGGGCTGGCGGTGAGATGATACTTTTTAATTGCTTCAGAGGAATATGTTTGGAGACGAGCGTCACATTCGGAACATTAAAGCGGATTTCAGCGGATGAGCACGTAAAAGGCGTGTCCTTGGGGAGCGCTGTAATGTGCTGGTAATGAGTGGAGGTAATGAAAGACTTCACATAGACAGATGTATCCATTTAAAATAGTAATAACTACAGTTAAGATGGCAAATAGCAAATTGCCACCCAACTCCAAAGGAAAGAACTTGTTTATTTAGCCCCTACAGGGACCTGTCATTTCTTTTTTTACTGGGGGTACTCCTGACGATGCTCGTTGCCCCTGGTACAAGGTCAAAACTGTGATAAAGCCTGCATGATGAGTTGTACTGCACCTTTGAGAGCAGCCGTCACGGCAGCCTACACCAAGAAGCCTCCGTTAAGGCTGGCAGCTTCCGTTCCTGGTCCGTATAGAAAAGAATATCGACCTTCTCAGTGACTAAAGTGACTAAACTTCCAGTGCTGATTGTAACAACCTATAGCAGGAAATAGAATATAACACACAGAGGTGTTATGTTGTGTTTATTTACCTTAATAACCAGTATTTTATTAAATTGAGGAATCAATTTTCTTTATAAATATCAATGTGGGGCCCCCTCTATATGTGCCACAGAGGCTGTACTAACATGTTTGTAACAGGAGCAAACTTATTATTTTGTAGGATCCAAACTCCAAACCAAATATTGTTGCCATGGGAAACCATCCATCTGCAACCCCGGTAGGTTTTCAGGCTCACGAGGAAATTGAGGGGAGTTTGATCGTTGTAATGTGTGTTTCCAGCACCAGAATATGCTACGTCTTTCACAATGGACTCTTGAGTGCAGTGGTGGGATTTTGTGCATTTTCTGGACTGATTTCACACTTGTTTTTTCACTTATATGTTCAAACAGGACAAAAAAAAGAAAGGGATGCAGCTGAAAACAGGCATGCCAGACATACATGATGACCTAATGGTATATCGGTCTTTAAATGAGGGAATACGACTTTAATTAACAACAAAATTCATGCTTAGCATGATACATATACTCTAGAATGGAGGAAATGATAGCATCGCACACAGGTAAATGTCTGACACACTGAAGAAAAAGTGAACGCCTAACAGATCTTTTGCTTTTCTATCTATGTCTGACTCAGAGAGGAAGCATGTCCCCCCGTATGGATGGCATAGCTGCTGGCTGACAAGGTAAATGACACTTTATAAAGGCTCATCAGGCTGCGGGTGAACACCGGCCTGCAGGTTAGGCACAAGCCCTTCATCCCTCGACAGTTGTTTCAGGCACACCCTGCCGGCGGATCTCTAAAGGTCAATAGACTGGAATGACGGGGCTGAGCACTCTTTCATTCAGCTCTGATGGAGAGCAGACCCGGCGATGCACTCCTTACCTGAGCGGTCGTGCAGCTCCTCTGTGTCATGGAGACGCCTCACAGAGTCCTGGGTATTTTTCAGGGGTCTCTTCTCAGGTTTCGCGTTAAGTGATGGATAGTGTGCTTTTTACAGATGTGAGGAGTTGTCGGCACTGTGCTTGTGCCCTCGGCGGAGCTGCGTCCGCCTCGCCCTGCCTGCAAGGATCCAGGACCCAGGGATCATTTATCCTGATTTACTGAGGAGCGGGAACATCAGTATTTCCTCTCTGGGCTGGACACAGACTGATGCTCTTAAAGCTTTTGTTGCTTTTACTGCAATTCCCTGGTATTTAACTGAACAATGCCGCTTGTAAAAAAAAAAAATAAATAAATAAAAGGAAGAGGAAGAAGAATGAAGAGAGTGGAAGAAACCAGGGGAGAAGCTGTGAGGACACGAGTGTCTTTGTTTGTGAAAACTGTTGCCTCTCACAGTCAGCGTGCACACAGTCTCGCCTGTGCCAAAGAAAAAGCTTCCCACGCAGCTAATGGCGGGGATGTGGAATCGAATGGCTGGCCAGGGCGATGGAGGCAGGGGATGTGTTAATTGAAAGTTAGGATCACTTTGTGGCCATTACAAGGAAACCTGAGACGTGTTAACTCAACAGAGTTAGGCAGCACCTGCTGTCACCGGCTAATTGCGTTGGGTTTGGTCATGTCTGTCAGGAGCGTGTTCCCATCACGCTCTGCCTCCAGTTACAGCTGTAATACTGCCAGAGTTGACATTATAGCGGCAGCCACAGGGGAGCAGGCGCCAACCTGCGACCTCGCTGCTGAGGCTCAGGTTGATGGAGCCTCAGAAGCCTGCTTAAAGAGGCAACGTCGCTAGAAAACCGGGGGGTTTCTCCACTTTTATCAACATATTGCACACCCTAATAT